>NC_135890.1:99365761-100062930 GCF_964194155.1 Cetorhinus maximus
TGAAGCACTCACTCCAAAGCCTTCCCATTCTTCCCAAAGTGTAATGCCCAGAATTGAACACAGTACTCCAGCTAGGGCTGAGTCGGTGTTTTATATGAATTTAGTATAACTCCCTGGCTCATATACCCCTATTTATAAGATGCATGGTCCCATATTTTTATTTACTGCTTTGTTAACCTGCCCTGTTACCTTCAAAGATTTGTGTTCAGGCAATGTGGAAATTCTGTAAGTCAAGCAAGCTGACTTCTTGTACCTTGTCTGAAGATTCCAGAACAGACTGGTGGTAATTCCAGTCAGACAATCCCTTCTGAACCTCAGGGATCCATTATATTGAGGTTTCTGGGTAACATGCACTGGTGGAAAGTGTGAAGCGACCCAGAGTAAAAGTGAATAGGGGCAAAAAGACGCCTGAAAGGGAAATTTGAAAATTAGTTTGATATTGCTTTGGGTGGTGACAGAGAGCTGCTTTGCACCCCAAATAAATTTTAGGCCTTTCCTGTAGAAATCTAGTGTCCCCCGCCACCCCGCCCCAGGTCATGGGTCCACCATGGGACAAGCAAGCAAAGCAGGTGGCATCTGGGTCATGCAAATATGTGCTCTATTTATATTAGATCGCTCTCAACACTTAAAGAAAGTTTCCTATTAAGTTTGGATCACAATTCAAGCTTGCCACATGCAAAGGGAAAGTCATTTAGTACCTGACAATGAATGAATTGACTTGTAGGCCCCTCAGTAAATGCTTTGTAAGAAATCACATTCACTTTGGGATATCCTTTCTGGAACTGAATAATTCTCCATTCAAAAAGCGTAAACAGGGTTTTGGATTAATGGAAAACAAAAATATCTACTTCGTTGAAGCACATTTACCCAACTGAAACACAACATCAATTCTAATTTCAATCCTGGACAGTTCATAGCTCGGAGATAACTGAGGTCATAATGTCATTCTTGTGTAATGCCACTCCCACACAGAGTAACACCAACGCATAGCTAATATGCAATAGAATTTCATTGGAAATTAAAACATTTAAGGCCAATTTTCTAACTTCACTCTTCTGGTGGGGAGCATAGGCTGCTGGGAGCTCATGAACAGAAATGGGATACATATTTATAAAACACCAAGTTCTATTGAAATGTTTTCTATTTAAAATTTTCAGGTACGATGATGTCATTGGGAAGATCTCCCTTAATAAGGAATACATTGCGGCTCATTTACGAGGTAAGAAACCTTTTGAGAATTTGAGTCAGTGTGACCAAGGTCTAGTGTTGATGTTCTTTCTTTATATTGCTGAGAAGGAGTGGTATATAACCAATAAAATGTAACAAAATGTTCAGAATTTTCATAAACTTAGGATCCAAGAGGGAAAAATAAAAGCTGTCCAAGATATTGTCTGAAAGGATGTAATTGAAACGCTTGCAACAGCTTTTGTATGGCCTTGGATTACTTTGGAAAAGCAAAAAAAGCAATTAATATATACCTTTAATCTGGCCCAAACCAAAGCCTATACATGACACTTTTCTATTTTTCCTGTTTGCATCTTGTCGTTTGCCCGTGATTATATTGCCAATTCTCATTAGTAAGTAGGGGGAAATGTTTTTAAACCTTAATTACAATAAGATTGCCACTTCAGCAGTGCAGACAGAATGCGTGGGAAGCTTGAACTAGCACTTCTGGCAATTAATTTAACAGCTAAAAACTAACTAACGACACAGGAGAGAATTTGCTGCGCATACATCTTTTCTTTTGATTTTTATTGTTCCTGTTAATTATTGTTACTTTTCCCATAAAAGAAGTGCTGATGATTAAGGCAGCATTTTGAAGGTGGTCTGATTCTGCATCTGAAGGCGGAATCGTCCCAAATTTGCACTAAGTGCGGTAACGGGCGCGAAAAAGACATTTTACCCGCCGGCCGCAATGGCGGGCTTCTGTGCCGTATCGTCCCCTTCCCAGCGCGTCCTGCCTCATTAATAATGCATTCACGGGAAACACGCTGGACCGCTGGCGAGTGGGCTTGGATTTGCCTGCCACTCTGTGACCTCAGCACTTCCTCGCTTCGGGCGCCATATTTAAAGCGCCTCAGAGTGCGTACCTACTACATGTCCACAGATCAGGACTGCTCCAGGTGCCAGATGGCCCCGAAGGCAGCAACCCCCAAATTTAGTGACGCCTCTCTGGAGCACCTGCTGGACGCAGGGGAAGGCCGCCGCGATGTCCTCTACTCCCAATCTGGCCGCAGGAGGCCCACCAGAGTTATCAGTCTGGCCTGGGAGGCGGGAGCAGTGGCGGTCAGTGCCACCGGACCATAGAGCAGGTCAGCCATTCAGTACAGGAAGAGGATAAATGCTCTCATCCGTTCCGCCAGGGTAAGTCAACCACCTCATCACTCTCAGCTCACACACTCACAAACCCATCGCACATCCACAGGGATCTCACACCTCAAGGGACAACACCACTAACTCTCACACACACCCTCACATCTCCATCAGGCTCATATCCTCTGGAGCTCGTGTCCTCATCCCCTCCATGGCTCCATTCACCACACAAACATTCCACGCAGGGCCATGCGTCCTGCTCACACTCTCTCCATCTGTTTTCATGCAGGAGAAGCTGGCTCACATCAACAGGTAGAGGTCCCAGACCAGGGTGAAGTGGTCCACATTAGACCCCTCACTCACTTTGAGGAGCGTGCCATCACGCTGACTGGTGAGGACATGGACCCTGCCTGCACTGACAGTGAGGTCGGTGCCGAACACCCACGTGAGGCCACTATCTCCCCAATCTGAAAATATATTCACTTTCACTGAATAGTGTGTAATGTCTTTCAAATTCATTGATAGGCTTCGTGAATCCTCCCCTGCATTCCCCAACTCCGCTCCCCATCGATGAGCAGTTCAGCTGCGCACAGCTGGACCACAAGTGATTCTGGGTGGAGAAGTGTGTGTAGGGCAGGGACTTTCGGAGCCTTGTGCAAGCACTCTTCCAAGTATGCGGAGTCTTCATCCATCACACTCATCTCACTGTCCTGAGCATTTTCAATGCTGCCTGCTGGGGTCCCCTTTCCATTGTCCATCTGAGCTGACCTGCATCTCCACCCACCCACTGATCTCACTCCCATGCAGCACCTGTGCCCGTCCAACATGAGGCTCCGCTCACTTTCGATTTGAAAACCATGGTTGTAGTCAAATTTTTTGATCAGCTCCCCTGTCCTGTCCCCTCCCTCAGTCACCCATGTCCTTTTCCCCCCATCATTGTGGACTCCCCCGGCATCACCTTCTATCTCCTCATCGTCACCTACCAACACGAACCCTTGTCATTCTAGGATGTCCAGGTGAACATACAGGTTCCCTACCTTCCTGAAAATTCCACACCCATCCACATTGACCTCCCCGATCTCTTCTTTCCCACCCCCAGGGGCTGGCTCTGCCTCTGAGTCCCCACCAACCACCCTCGTGCCCCTTCTACCATTACCGACATACCCTCACCCTCTCACTCTACCTGCTCCCTCCGCCCTCTCTGACACTCCCCATTCCCTCCTGCCATGCCCACCCTCAGTTCACTCCCCAGGAGGCAGTCGTTGACTCCACAGGCCCCTCCATTGCACGCTCACCTGAACATCCACCCCTTACTCCCTCCTCCATCCTTACTCCCTCCTCCCCCCGGTTACCTTCCCCTCTCCGAACTCCCTCCTCCCCCTGGATACCTTGCCCCCTCCAAACTTCCTCCCTTACACCTACCTCCCCCCATGCACCTACCTACCCACTTGCAGAAATCCTCCCCGTTATACCCTCCTCCCCCATACTCCCTGTTCCGCCCTGACACCTTTGACCTCCCACTCCCAACCTCACCCCCCGACACCTACGCTTCCCCCTCCAAACCTCACCACCGCAAACCCCCCCAACCCCCCCACCAGCACACCTTCTGCCACTCACACCCAGACCTTCCTCTCCCTCCACTTTGCCAATCATCTGTAGCAGCCCATGGCCAAGACTGTGATGTTCCAAAGCAGGCCTGTTGTAAGGGTGGCCGAATTGCTGCTATTGTTGGTAGAGTTGATCTGCAGGCACTTCTTGGGTGGGAACATTAAGTTTATTTACAATATACACAGCAACAACTACACGTGTGCTTTCAACTCCAACTCTATCTCTACACAGACTGTTGAGTAACCCATGCTACCCTCCTATTGGTCACTACAGATCACGTGATCTTTCTTACACATATTATTCTTAAAGGTACGTTACACACTAAACCAAACCATAATTACTACATTCCTCCCCCTTTAACTCGGCTATACATATTATATTTGCAAGTACAAATTTTTCAAGACAACATAATATGGGTAAGGAATTTACAAGTTCAGTCTTTCAGATGGTTTCCTGGTACATGTGGAACGTCGCAGCTTCTCAACTTCAGATTCTTTGTCAGGAACCTCCTTTTCCGGAGTTGCCTGAACATCAGGTGCTTCAGTGGGCACTTGCAGTTCTGTATCCTCAATTCTTACAGAAACATCAGACATGTCAGTCCTGGGTTGAGTATCCTCAACAGGAAACGCAGACCTGTTCATGGTCACTGGTGTAACCAAATCTTGGTGATTTGTCTCTCTCTTCCTTAAATGGTCCACATGTTTCCAGATGATCCGGCCTCCCACCTCCACGTGGTGAGATTGAGGTCCAGTCACCGCACTTATTTCCTCCAGTAATCACTTTGGTCCTTCCCCGATGTTCTTCACGTATACTGGCTCTCCCCTGGTAAATTTCCTCTCGAGACTATGCCCGTTGTGTCTGGTTTTCTGCCTCCCTGACTCCTTTCCACCTTCCCCTCTAAATTCGGCATTATTAAGCTCAATCTCGTCCTGAGATGGCGTTTCAGCAATAACTCCGCAGGTGTGACACCTGTTGTAGCGTGAGAGGTAGTCCTGTAATGAAAATGACATCGACAATAAGCAGAAACATTGTTCCTTGGAAAGGTCCAACATAGTCAATGTGTAACCGCACCCAGAGTCTACCTGGCCACTCCCATGGGTGTAATGGAGCTGCCACTGGCAACTTTTGCAGTTGCTGACATTGCACACAGTGCTATTTCACATTCCATCCCAGGCCACCATAAATAGCTGCGTGCTATGGTCTTCATTCAGGGAATTCCTGGGTGGGCACTGTGTAGTTCAATTAAAAGTAGCTCCCTTCCCTTTAGAAGAACTATCATTTGTGCTCCCCACAATAAGATGCCATCCTGGCTGGTTATTTCATGTCTCCTATTGAAGTAGGTTTTCATTTCATCAGATATCAGATACGGGCTCCTGTGACCAACCATGTAGCACTTGTTCTCATACTTGAGGTAGGACTGGGTCCCTACTTGTCCAGTTTCTGATCTGTTGAGCACATACTGGCGAGGAATCTAAGAAATTTGACAGTAAGACAAGTTCCTGTGGAACTGGGACGTGCTATCATTTTCTTGTAAAGGCAAATGACCGAGGGCATCGGCGTTTACGATTTGATTGCCAGGCCTATGTACGAAAGTGTATTCGTATGCTGCCAGAATTAAAGTCCTATTAGTATTTCTGTATCTTCTTTCTAAGTGCCTTCTTTCTAGCACAGACTTTAATCTTGGCCTTCTTTTTTGACTCCACTGTTGGCCAGGCTTCTCTCAGATGCAAGTTCAACTTGTCTGAGCTCAGTGGCTGAGTCTCCCAAAATTTCATTATCTGCCTGCTTTTTGGAAATTTCTGAGGCTTTCACTTCCAAGTCTCTTTGGCTTCATTTAGCTGATTCTTCAGCTCTTCTGTCTCTTTTTCATTTTTGTTTGCTGCCTCCTGGAAAATTGAGCATTGTTGTTTCTTCTCTGCCAACTCATTCTTCAGTTTGTTCAGAGAGGAGCTGAATTCTTCCTGTTTCTCTTCATACTTTTCCAGAGGTGCAAACTTTGACTTGAGGGAATCTTGTAGTGTGTGAAGGTCTTTCAGTAAGTTATCTTTTTCCCTGTGAAGGCTGCTCACCTCGTCTCAAACTCTGTCATCAAGCAGGGTCTCTTTGAGTTTCTTCTACTGTTCTTCCAGGTTTTGGCTTAAGATAACCTGCATTTCTTCAGTTTGTTGAGTCCTTACACACTCCTTTTTCAAAGCAGAAACACTTCCAGCTTCCTTTTGGAATCTCAGTGGCCAATCAAGGTTGATTTCCCTTAGCCAATTTTGCCCTAGAAAGCTTGGTCCTCTGCTTTTCAATGCTAACACCGATAGCTTTGCCGATTGGCTCCCATAATGGACAGTTACTCAGCTTATGCTTTTTACTTGAATGTCTTCATCCGTATATGTTTTGAGTTTGGCAGTTGTTTCTTCTAAACTTAATTGATGTTCACCATTATTCAGATATCTGAAGGTATGTTCTCCAATTACTGTAGTGGAAGCTCCTGTGTCCACTTCCATTCTAACAGGTTTGCCATTTACTTTCACTGTGACAAATATTGGTTCTGTTTTTCCAACTTTCAGATTGAGCAATGAGTAAATGTCTGAATTTGTTGTTTCAGGCTCTTCTACATTGTAGATTTCATTGGGCTTCTTCTTTTGTTTACAAGGCTGCTTGAATCTTTCCTTGCACTGCCTCAATATATGTCCATTTCTGTGACAATAATAGCATTCGATTTTTTTAAACTGCCAATCACTAAAAGACTATTTGTTTCCACCTCTATTAAAATTAATCTTCCATTTCGCTGCCAAGTTATTTTTCTTTATTTTTCGGCTATCGGGGGCTGTTTCCCATGCAAGGCCTTAAAGGTAAGTCCTGGCTTCTGCATGTCACACTTGTCCAGGTGTGTTTTGGGCTGGCGTGTTTGCCGCTGGCACAATGGTAAATCGGGTGTGAGGAGGACAATTCCAGTCGGGCCTTATTTTTAACCCCCTTAGCGGGATGCAAATTGTGTTCACGCTGGCCTCCAGCGGAATTCGTGTTCCGCCACGGTGGACACCATCGGATGGTCCCACTGTGATTTCACTCCAGCGTAAAACCAATTTCTGCTCCTCACCCCAAATTCCACCCCCCCCACCCCCAACAACTGCCATGAAGCTCATCGCCAACCATCCTGAGAGTTTGCTACTTTCTCTCCCTCCTGAACCTAGACTGGTGATTTATCTGAGAGAGGCAGAGGTAGATGAAGTGGAATCAAAGAGAGGCGATGCATGACATTGGGAAAGAAAAGAATTGTGATAAATGTGCTTTCCAGATTTCATGCTTACTCAATCAAGAAAACCAACCCCATCTAGTATATGAAATAGAGGAAAAGTGTAGGAGGTGGAAGCAGAGAAAAGGAGTTCGACAAACAATGAAGACATCACATTTCGTAAGGCCCTATTGAAACATTAATCCTTAAAGGGGATCAAATGAATATGGAAGAATACATTGTCTGAGAGCAGATTGTTCATCATGAATTTCTCTACTCAACATTAGAAAAAGATTTACTGCCCAGGTACAGTAATCTTGCACAAGAAGTGAAAATCCTCATCTTTGAAGGAAGTGTAAGGAAAGCATAGTGGGAGATGTAGGAAAGTTAGAGAGGTCCGGGAGAAGAAAATACTTGCAGGAAGAGGAAAAATTACAGAAAGACACTGAGGTATATTGAAATTATGTGAGAGTAATGCAATTGTTCCACCTTAGGGAAACAATGTGTTAAAATATGACAACCAAAATGATCCAGTGGGAACAAGAAAGAGCTAACACCTTACAAAAGCAAAACACTGCGAATGCTGGAAATGTGAAATAAAAACAGAAAATGCTGGAAATAGCCAGCAGGTCTGGCAGCTTCCAAGGAGAACGAAACTGAGTTAATGTTTCAGGTCAATGACCTTTCATCCGAACCCATCAGAGCTAACACCTTGGCCTGCATTTTACGGGAGGGTGAGAATTGCTCCCCTCCCTGAAGCAAAGTTGGCCGGAAACCAACTCCCTCCTTGCCAGCCCGCCCAGCAGGAGAGTGGGACTTCCACCCTTCACTCAGGAGGAAGCCCTGCCCTCGGGAGCTGCCGGCCAATCAAGTTGGCCGGCAGCTCCATCAGTGCCAGCAGTGCCAGAGCTAAGTAGTGGGCGCTGCTGGGTCTGCAGGAAGAAGGCTCGTGCAAGGTGATGGCTGCCCTGGGAAGGTAAGGCTTGGTGTTTTATGGCAGGGAGGGATTCCAGAGCCCATAGAGGGGTAGAGGGAGGCGTGGGGGGGCTGGCTTCTTTTGGGCAGGTGGCGCGGAAGGAAGGGTGTGTGATATCTTGGGGATAGTGCCCCTGATGCACGCAGGGCACCCCCTGAAGGTTGTGTCCCCCGCTTCCTTCCCATTATTTCTCATCTAGGCCTTTAAAAACGTCCCGTCACCCCTGACCAACCGCCCAACCATGTTATGGTGTGGTCAGCGTATTATTCAGATCAGCAGGCTTGATAACAAACCTAAATGACCCTTAATTTTTATTTACATATGGTGGGCAGGCTGCCAATTTTGGTGCCCGCCCACCTAGCCTATTATGGGGGTGAGCTCATGCATGGGTGGGTAGGTGGTGCATTAGCCTATTTTACCTATTTTAACCTATTTTATGTGCCTCGCCCCCTCCAGCCAAAAACATGCCCAATGGGGGCACGTAAAATCCAGCCCCTTGTTGCTGAGTGTTAAGGTTCTTGAAGAGGAATATAAAATTGACATTTTCTCTTGCACGTGTTATGGGAAAATGAATGAGTTTAATATTTTAGAGTTGGTTTGACTTTATAATCTGTTTAAAAATTAGAAAGACATTGGAACCAAATTCATCATAGCTGTAGGAGGAAGTTGAATGATTGAAGCAATGATGTGATTTGTTAATAGTTATTAGTGTAGAGTTTGCTGCATTAAGATCCCATTAACAACTCTTGGCTAATCAGAAATATGGATGAAGAATGATGATGCTGGATATGTGGCTGTAATATGCACATAGTGCTTTTACAGCCAGAGATGGATGTTCCTGTTGCAAAGTGGCAATTTCATTTTAAAATATCAAGTATATTGATAACATAGGCCTTACAAGTTAAGCACACAGGGTGACAAGGTCTTTGAATAGAAAGTAGAGAGCGAATTACGTAAGTGCTTTCTTATTATTCTATTCCAATCTTTATCTGCAGGTTATTTTTACTGCATTTTATTTAAACAGTTCTATTTTCGAAAATGTTTTTTTGTGTTGGGTTTTGGCTCAGCCCTTTTTTGAGACTATGGATTTATCTCGCCGTGTGTTATTTGGTGAAAGAGGAGAAGAGGGGTAACCAGTGGGTGCCAGGTGGGTGAGATGGTACCAGGAGAGGACGGTGTCCACCTGCTTTTGTCCTCCAACCCAAGTGTACAGGCAATGGTCCACTTATCTTTGATTTGTCCAAGGAACTGTGTCTGCGTCGACGAAGTTTGCAATCTACCTTGCAGTCAAGCTGCCAGTGCCTGATGTGTTCACTTCAACCTTCAACTTTTGTACCAAGGTTCTTTGTGAGCAACCACATGGACAGCAGCAATATGAGTCAATAGGCAGTACATAGAGAGATCAGATGGATGTCTGGTGTCTCGCTTGGTACTGTATGTATCAGTTTCCCTATGGAGAACCTTTCAAATGCCAGAAATTCTCTGGTGATACCGTGGAATCCCGTGACTCTACATATTCCAATACACACAAACTTGGTGAATAACAAGTGGTGTCACTCCACCAAGGTACAAGTCACATGTGACAGTCAACCCAGGGTTGCATGATTTGGGTTCCAAAATGGCCGTGCTCTGCCACTCCAGCAGCTGCACAAGTGCCCCCCCTCCGTCCTCTCTTGAGAATATGTATACTTAACGGAGTGGGGGAATGGGAGATGACGGAGGAGATGTTGACAATCTGAGAGACAGCACCATCAATTGTGCACGTTTCACCCATGCCTGCTATCGGGCACATTCTCACCATGCCCAGCAAATCTGCGTGACAGCGCACCTAACGGCAGTGATGAAATTATTGAGACCCCTGTCAACAACTTTCACCGTACAAACCCCAAACCTGTCCAAGGTAGAGAGAACCTATTGCATTTGGGAACCCAGGGACTCTACTGCAGTTGTCTGAGCATTTATTGGAAATGCTGCAACAGTCCTTAGGGCTGAGGTGTGGCAACTCAGACGTCATTGGAGTTTTAAAAAAAATTTATAATCGGTTTATTGAAAAATCATAGCGGAACGTGCCGAATTGTGATGATGAAACAAATAGAACAAGTAATCATAATTCATGACATAGTTATAAAAAAATCAGTAAAATGAAAAAGTGTATAAAATAATAAAAGGATTGCACAATTAATTATCATTCCAGCACATGCATAATTACAATATGTTGCAAAATACAGGTCTCCTTAATTTACAGAATAGAAATGAAAGGTCCACTGCATGCCTCATTCTGTATTATAGTCCATGGATCATATGTTGTCAGGTTGAGTTCATTAAATTATCTATCATATACATGCTATTTATGAGTTTTATGAAGTATGGAATTGGGCTATCTTACAATCTATTTGTTCAAGAGCTTATTTTCTCCTTCATTCTATTGCATGTGTACTTTCATATAGTTTGGCAAGAGCTTGTTCACATGCTCTTTGGTAAGTCCAGCATTCCAAACAGGCACTACGTATTCAACTTAATTACATAATTATTAAACACAGTGAATAGGTCACGATTGAGATACTTCTATTGCATTGCACTTTTGGAAATTCAATCTCACTCTTTTGCTGTTGCCCATCCACTCATCAAAGTGGGTCCCTTTGCATGTGAGATGAGTCACCTTGAATACAACACTCCAAGAGGGTCAGTCATCCACATATAGCGATGAATAGACATGATGATATCATTGCAGGCATTGCTTATGATGGCTAAAAATGTAATAGTGTCTAATTTGGTTCCTTGTGGGACCACAACATGTAGTGTTATCCAGCTGGACGCAACATCATGCATTGCAATGCTGTGCCTCTATCTATGAACAAAGCTCAGGTGTAAGTATTAGACTCTTCCACAATTGCTGTCATATATTGAAGGCTGCTTTGCACAGTTCCCAATGACTGCACCAACCATTGATGCTGAGAAAACTTCAGCTGAGGTCCAGACCCCAGGCATCATTGGCTAAGGGTGACTGTGAGCTGGCCCTGTACATAGCAGAAACATGCTGCACCTCTGCTAGCACCAACTGCTCTTACCCACTGATGCTCTGTACATCACCCAATGTGTCCTTCTGATCCTCAGTGATGAGGTCCTTATGGGTGGAGGGACCAGGGATGACACTTTGGAGGATTATAGAGTTAGCGACGTTACAGGTTCTGGCTTGTTCAGTGTAGCTGATTTTGCTTCTCGCACATCGAGACACAGAGAATAACAATACATGTCCCAGTGCTGTCCTTATGAGAACCTCTCATAAATAGCTTTCAGCAGAGTGAGAGACATGGTATTGCACTTCAGGGTGTGCTTTGATTTTAGGGAATGAGTGGGTGAATAGGAATAGAAGACAGAAAAGGAAAATCCTATTACAAACCTCGAGCTGCGGAAATATTTCCTACATTCACATCCTCTGCCACTCAGTGATATCTCAGTCCAGAAACTGCAGGGCTGCCACCTCATAGGCAGTAATTTTGGGGTTTATCCTCCTTTTCTTTTAATATGCGTCTCCTAGTGCAAGCAGATTAGGAGGTGACAAAATCAAATTTTAAGAAGGACATAGTGATTCCTCTGTGTCACTGTGCAGCCCAAATGCATCATGCAGCTACATTACATGGAAGGATTTACTCATGGGAAAAGCATTGAAGAATGTGAGTGAAGGAACACACTTTTTGTGGAGGAGTTTACTTCTATTGGTGATGCCATTGCATATGTGGAATTATGGACTGTATTCAAAAAGGAGCTGAGGGATACTCCTGGTGTACTGGCCAATATTTACCTTGCAACCAGCGTCACTAAAACTGATGATTTATTCGTAACAACATTGCTGTTTGTGGGATCTTGCTATGCTCAAGTTGGCTGCCATGTTTCCACCACATTACAACCATAATTACGGGCGGGATCTTCCACTCTGAAGTCTGAGTTCGGTTGCGGACTCGAAAGTGTGAGTGATTCCCACTGGGGGGCAGGACAGCTGAACACACGCCATCTTGCACCCTTGGCGGGGGCGGGCAGGAAGTTGCCCTACCTGCGTTACCTCATGGGCTTCAAGGTCTGGGCGCCATATTTAAAGTGCACCCGGACAGCCTCCCTCCCCTCCCCCTTTAGCCTGCCTCCCAAGCCCAGCCTCCGCTCCACCCTTTCCACCTTACCCCACACCCCCTCCCAGCCTTTGCACAGCTTGTGCTACTGGCACCTGATATGAGTGAAGTTATGAGCAGCCCTCAAGAAGGCGGAAGCAGTGTCCACTGACCTCAAAGTCGTGGAAGCAATGAATCTCTTCAGGTGCGTGCCACTTGTATATCATTGTAAAACTGAATGTTCTAATTTCCTGCTGGCAGGGAACTTAAGTTGAAGGTGGAACTTAATTCCGGCGAGGTGTCCTTTTTAATGAGCATGCATGACATGCTGATACATACAAAAGGACTTCCTGACATTGTTCGCCAGGAAACTCAACCCGTCTTTAAATTCCCAAGAATAGAATTCGTGTTGCTTCGTCTGATTTTTGGCCTCAGGCCTAATTAAGTTCCCCCGCCCACCACGCTTCCTGCTGCTGCTGGGACTGGAAGATTCCAACTTACATTTCCCGTAAACGTTTTGGGAGGCCCTGAGGTTTGATAGGTGCTCTCGAAATGCACCTTTCTTTCTTTTCTTTGATATAAATTCAGAGATGAGCAAGAAGAGATCTTGCTATTTTAAGATAAAGTTTTGCTGGATGATACTTAAAGGAGGTGGGCAGTTCTAATAAAGGCAAAGTTCATTGCTGTCAGATTGACCAAAAAGCTAAGTTTCTTTAGGCCAAATTTCTGGGATTGATTCCACACCCAACCATAATTTGTGCTATCGGCCCAGTTACTTACTCTTCCTTCATTGTCTAATATGCTGTAGTACAGTTACTTTACTCTTAATTGTCTCTGATGTTTCTAGATGATATACTCTTCATAGAACAATTGGCAGGACTATATACATATTTCTCATCATGTTTTGGCTCCTTTTCAAATAATAGCCAGGGCTCCCTCTTGTAGACATCATTCACGGAGGCATTGCTTATTTGTTTAACTTCATCTTTTATATATCACCAAGGAAATAACTGTAGTCAGATATTAATTACAAATAAGTTATTGAGCACTGTTGGCTGCTACCAAGTGGTAGTTTTGGCATTGATGTAGCAGCTCACAAGTGAAGCAATATACAATGTTAGATGAAACAATTCCTTCATGGGAGGTTACCCTGAATAACCCACGATTCAGACAAATTTGTGGCTCTGCGAATGTGCTTTTAGACTCATTTAAAATTTTAATTTTCATGACATAACTGATCATCTTACTATGATTTTTACAATTGGTTACGTATTCAACCTTTGATGGAGTACAGTACTGTACAGACCAATACTGTGCTATGAATAGGCTCAATGGATAATCATTTTCACTAGCAAAAGTACATTGTAAAAGGGTTACTATTCAGGTTTGCACATTTATGGCAATCATGGTGCTGAGTTTGAGCTTGCCGAGTTTAATTGTAGCACGAGTGCTATCGTTAATTGGTAGTAAAACTCCTAAAATATTAGAATAAATTCTAACATTCAGACTGTTAAGAAGTTTGTCTGAAATTGCTCTGCTAATTTAGTACAGTTACTAACCCATTTGAAATAAATGGGGTAAACCCTCTGATAATAGCGACAGAGAATTTCAGATGAGTACATTAAGTATTTGCCTATTAATCACGGCTTGAGGCAACATAATTTTAGGGGCTTCATTTTGATAAGTTCATGTCACATTGAATTTATTTTGCAATGGCATAGCTTTAGAAGCAATGGGGGGAGAGCTCATCAGAAGTCCCAGCCATCAGTTTGAAATGGTGGATTCTGAAATCCAGTGTCCTTTTTATTCCTCGACCATGTCCCTGTCCCTTTTTCATAGTTTGGACTTCACCATGCTAAAATGAACCTCTAGGTTGCAACAGGCCATTTAAGTAAAACATGTACAGGATGCTTTGTTCTGATGTTTGAATAACAGAAAAATCGAAATGTAGCTCTTACTTCGGTTTGTGTTACCCAACAATATCACGACAGAGATGAGGAGAAACTTTTTCTCTCAGAGGGTTGTGCACCTTTGGAATTCTCAGCCTCAGAAGGCGGTGGAGGTGGGGGTCATTGAATATTTTTAAGGCAGAGGTAGATAGGTTCTTGTTAGGCGAGGGAATCAAAGGACATCAGGGTTAGATGGGAATGTGGAAATCGAAACACAAGAATGGCGGAGCAGGCTCGAGGGGACGAATGGTCTACTCCTGTTCCTATTTCTTATGTTCTAATTTATATAAAGAGATGACCAGTATTTAGGCTTCTGTTCTGTGTGTCATTTATCAGACTCCTTCCAAAGTAACAGCCTGAAGAGAGAATTTCTCCTCAGAGACTATCAGATTCAGTTTTGCTTCTGTTGTTGATGCCATTACACATGTGGAATTATGGATTATTGTCTGAGGTGCTTGTTTAGCCAACTTGATACTGATAAAGTGAGGCATCACTTAAGGAAAAAAAAGGAAAGCCAACATGGTGTCAACTTCAATTTCTCCCAAATTGGATATATTAGAGATTGATACAGGCTAAATCTACTGCTAAAATGCCCAATGATATGCTTCACAACCACCAGCCAAGGACCACACTGCAAAAGCAATGATCTTTCCTTGACTCATTTCAACTATACTTCTGATTTCTCTAAGTACAGCTACCAGTTAACTCTTGAACTTTGGATGGCTTTGTGCTGCCAACTTATGTTCTCTAAGAATTGGGTCAAAACTGCTGCAATTAATTTTGCTTCAGCGCTTTACAGTCGACATTGAGTAAAAACCTTCATTGCATTTATTGGAGGTGAATTCAGAACCTAGCAGTGGGATGGCCTAGTGTCCTGATTTACTCTGTCAGCCAGTTCTAAGATAAAATAATATTTCAAGGGTGATGCACTGTGTATAGAGGAGGAATTAAATGATGTGCAAACTATTGAATAAAACTGCAGTTGCAGAAAGCAGGCCACAGGGTTAACCACACTATGCTACATGTCCTCTTGCTGAGCAGAAGCAGACTATTATTGGTGATTCCAAAGGCAGTGCCACTTTCAATAGTTTTTTTTTCTTGTGGACATTTAAATATTAAGATTCCAATCCATCAGCCTTTAGATTTTCCAGTGATTGTACTCTGTGCTTGGAATAGTCAGCCAAAGTGGAGGCTAATTTATAATTGAAAGAGCAATTCTTTTCTATCTCCACTGAACATGATTTGAAAACTCTGCTGGAGTCTTACCCCTCTGAAAGGCACACACCCCTTCACGTCAATAGAAAAACAAAATAAAAAGAGAGAACGGCAGAGGATCTTACTTCATTGCTTCTTTATCTTTTTTTTTGCAAATAAAACAGTCAGGTAGAAAGTTAGTTGTTCCACTGTCCTAATGGCCCATTCAGTTGACACCTTGGACCTCAGCATTAGAGGAAGTTGGAAAACATAAATGTTACAACATGGAAACAGGCCCTTTGGCTCCACGTTGTTGTTAACTCTCCATATGGGGAAATCTGAGGGCTGCTATGAAGCAGAAATATTGCCAAAACTTAGAGGTTTACTGGCACATGTGAAATTCAGGCCTTCACTGTAATGTTAACACTAGGATTAAATATCAATGGTGTAAGAACTTAACTTGAGTTTCAGACATTATCTGACCTGAATGAACATGCGTAACTTCACCTTGCTGAGTAAATGGGAACTATGTTACAAATGGACTCCAGATACGTTGAGGAACAAGGGTAGATTTTCCCGGTTTCCTCGGACATTTGGATTGTCTTGACGCAGTATATCCAGGAAAATTGAGCAGGGAGACGCACCCACCTGTGAGGGAGTCCATCTGATCTTCCATATATTAATTTACATGGGCAGAAAATTGGTTGGGCGCCATATGGCTCCATCCATTTACTGTGCCCAGGTGATTCAGTAGCCCAAGGTACTGGAACAGCAGAACTGGACTGAATCACCATCAGCATTACTGATGAGTTAACAATCCAAACAGTTTGAATCAAAATGTGTCCCATATAAGTATTTACAAATACCTTCATCTATTCACAAATATCTATTTACAAATACCCCACTAAATAACTGGTGCACCATTTTATAGGCATCACTTGTGACGGCTTTCTTTCTGGCTGTCAACTTAAAAGATAGTCAAATAAAATAAATTCACTTTTTAAAATAAGAACAAATACCCATTCCAGATAAAACAGGTGAGTAATGAATGCTGACTCTGCCCATTCTAACAGATTTATATGTTGCAGTATCATTAACATGGCAATCTTAACTTGCTCACCAGGTGATAGCTTTTCCCGAATGCCTGATTATAGGCTGTGTAAGGTTTGAACAGGGGCTGTATTATTATCAGTCAGCATTAGGCAGCATGCAATATTCAGAAGGTTGGATTTCTAAAATGTTTAATGATAAAAGAATACGTAACTGAATTAAATTGAACCAAAATTAAACAATACAGTACTTAGAGATCAGACACCAGCTGCATTAAGTTTGAGTATAATATGTAACCACTCTTTGGATTTCTCACTGGAGCATAAGACCTCTATGACCTTCCTTTATCATTTCAACTGATTGCTCTGAAGTGAAGATGCAACAAAGGGGATTCCCATTTACATGAAGGCATTAACTGAATCTAACTGGTGAAAAAGAAAGATTTACAAACTGAACTGCCCTGGTGGACCCATCGTTTCAACCTGTTCTTGCCCCACACAACTAATTTCTTCCTAACGCAACTATTTTTTCTCCCCTTGTCCAGTCTGTTCCCATCCACATCCACATCCACAACCCTTCCACCACTTTAATAGTTTCCAGTTTCCTGGCCCTAACCAACTCCTTTTCACCATTGATGCCCAATGCCCCCACATTTTGACACCACCCCCCTCACCAGGATGGCCTGAGCACCCTCTGTTTCTTTCTTGAATGGTTCCATCCAATACTGCCCTCCTATGGCTGGCTGATCTTGGTCTCATGTTGAACAACTTTTTGACTTCATTCGAAATAAAAGGTGATGCTATTGCAATCTGTATGGGCCCTAACTATGCTGGTTTTTTGTGAGTTATGTGGAACTCTTTTTGTTCCATTCCTACTTGGCTCCCCTCTCTCACCTCTTTTTCCAGTACACTGATGAATGTACCGGTGCCATTTCCTGCTCTCATCCTGAATTGGAAAATATCACTAATTTCATTTCTATTTTCCACCTTTCCCACATCTTCATGTGATCCATTTCTGACTCGCTGCTTAATTTCCTCAACTTCTTTGTCCCATTACCATCTCCTTTTGTCTTGCACCATCATCCTTTTACCATTTAATCTTTCCTGCCCTCCACCCTATCATGGAGCTTCCCTTTGTTCCTTTCCCACAGCTTTCTGGGTAGAATTTCACAGACCCCCCCACTAGCAGGTTTCCAGGCTGTGGAGGGGGGATAGGAGATCCGGTAAAATTCCTCGTGTGCCTTTCTCGCCTTCTCCTCATTCATGTCTGCCTGAAATTTTATGGGGGGTGGGGCAGGCGAAGCCTAGGGCAGCCCACCCATTCTTGCCCCAATTGAGGCCTTTAACTGGTCAATTAATGGCACTTAAGGGCTACTTCCTGCTCGGTTGCAGTTTTGAGTCCAGTGGGAGGAAGTCAACGATGGTAGTGGGGGAAGGGTGCTGAAGCCAGACAGATGACCCTGTTTGGGTTAGAGTGGGAAATGGTAGGCCCTCCATCACTGACCCCCTTTCCTGATTGGAGTCCCCCTTCTAAGAAGTCTGGCCCACCCCTCCCCACCACACTCTTTCCAAACCAACCCCCGCTTCCCTTGCCCACCCTCCCGGGGCCTCCACTCATGTCACCACTGCGAGACCCCCAGATTTACCTGTGTCTTAGCCTCCCAGCACTTAGAATCTGGGGACCAAGTGTAGTCCCAGGAGTGGCCACTGCTCCTGGTGACACTGTTGGGGATTACAGAGCTGCCAGCCAATCTCTCTCTGAGGCGGGGTTTCTTCCCGGGTGAAAGGTGGAAGTCCCACCTTCAGCCAGTGAACGCTCTATGCAACATCAAATGGCCGTGGGGCAATTGACATCGGTGGGAACACGTTACTCGCTGACTTTTTTTGGGAAAGCTTGCCAACTGAAAAATCCTGCCCTCTGTTTGTGAATGAGGTAGGATTCTCATTGCGAATGGGGAGGACTCTGACTGGGAAAGGTGGGAAGTGGTTGTCAACCCATGACTGGAGTGGGTGGCCTGACTGGGACAGGTAGAACAGGGATGCTACCAAGATTTTTAATTTGTATAGCAAAGGAAAATTTGAGTTGTACATTCTTGACAGTATTGAAAAAAAATCTTTCCATACCACTGCTGTATACACAGCTTTCGACCTTAGCATTATGTGTATATAAATGAAATATGAAGGCCCCAAATGCTTTACGTCTGTTGTTGCTCTCCAGCACTGACTGTGCCAGAGTTTGTGGTTATGTGGGAGGACACACTTAGCTGAGCGCAAGCAAATGCAAGTGTCACTTTGGCAAGAAGTCTCCTCCACAGATCATGTACAATTTACTTATTATGAAATTTATTTCATCTCCTGAAGAAAATTTCTGATAAGACATCGTGCACAGTTAAAAGGTCGGATCAGAGAAAATATTATTATGAAAAAGCAATATAATGGAAGAGAGTAGAACTTGGTTGATTTCAAAGTTTTGCCTGTTTGCTGTTTTCCAGCTATATTCTAAATATATGTGTTATAATGGGAACTGATATTCTTCTAGGAATTGACAATTGGATAAACCTGACTCGGATTAACCCGGATGAAGAGATTCAAGGAGAGATACACCTGGGCTTAGAAATACTCCAAGACCGGCAGACAAAAGCACTTAGATGTCAGCTTATTGAAGCCAGGTGAGAGGGAATTGATCTGTAAAGGATACGCATCCACAAAATAAAATTTGCATTTCATAATAATGAAGAGAATGCCCACCCACGTATTTCTGTTGCACACAAGATGATCTTCAGTTATGATTGTGCCATTCCTTTAAATCCATCTCTCTCATCAGACTGATTGTTACTCATATACTTTCTCTGGTTTGTTGAATATATTTTTCACTTTTGCCCGTGTAAAATGTCTAGGGTCACTTTTCTATGTTAAAGACACAATCTAAATGCAAGTTCTTGCTATTAATATAAGGTCTTAAGATGTGGGTGTTCTGGAACATAGTGCTGAATTTTACACCCTCTGGGAGATGGGTTGGCAGGTGGGGAAGGCATAACTTGGGCTATGCCATTGGTGCTGCTTCGCGCACCTATGTCTCACCCGCCACAATTTTTCTTGTGGTGGGCAAAGGCTGGCACCGTGTGAAGTCCAGCAGCTTTCACCAATTGGGCTGAGGTGGGCAAGGTTTCCAGGCTTTCTGAGTCCATCAGAGGTTCCTCAAAGTCTCCCTGACCCACCGCCCCCCCTCATGGTCTCCTCTTACCCCCCAGCCTGTCTACTCTGGATCCCACCGCCCTCATCAGGGCCTGCCAGCTTTACCCTGGCGAGACCCTCTCCCCTCCACTTGACTTTGCATCCAGCTCCAGCGGCAATCATTGTTGAGGACTGGCTGCAGCCCCAGCAGTGGCCACCCCTCCTGGTGGCGCTGATGGGACCAGGGAGCTGCCAACTATTTGATTAATTTGAAGGGCTGAAGGCCTACTAGGAGCAACTTAATGGCTGTCTGGCCATTAGATTTCTATGGGGCAAGTCAATAGAGTGGTGCTGGGCTGGCTTTTGACATTCACGCCAATGGGGTGTTAGGGATCCTGGCCTAGCATAGAACCTTGGCCATTGTTTACACAGTGCTACATTTAATGTGTACTGCAACACATAGAAATGGCAGCCAGAAGTATTCCAATTTTGTTCCTATTTTTAACCGGGATTGATTGAATTGTATAGTCATTTGTTGTATAAAATGCAATGGACTGCAGTCAATTGTTATTAAGACAGTTTAGACAGGGGTCTGCCAAGTTTGATCATAGTGGTCACTGGGAGCACAGGAAGACTTGGAGAGATCGTACTTGGGTGCCAACAGACCTTTTTTTTTGAGGATTCCCAATGTTTATCAGCTTTTCCAATCATCCTTGCTATCTACTGAATTCAACGTATTATGGACCTGATATGAAGCCAAGGTGAATGAAAAAAATATATAATAACTTTCAAATGAGAGAAACATTTGGAGATGCAAAATCTGACATGATGAATAATAAATGAGATTTACAACAAGATATGTCTGGGCTACCTTCAGCCCACACCCTCAACTGATTGTTTCGAGTATGTTAGCAGTGGTTATTTTTTATGCTTCCATGGGATGTGGGTGCTGCAGGCACAGCCAGCATTTGTTACCCATCCTTAATTGCCCTTGAAAAGGTGGTAGTGAGCTGCCTTCTTGAACTGCTGCAGTCCATCTGGTTTGACTTTTCTGCAGCAGTTTGGTACAACTGAGTGACTTGCTAGGCGATTTCAGAGGGCAGTTAAGGGTCATTGCTGCGGTCGGACCAAATAAGGGCGGCAGATTCCCTTCCCTAAAGGACATTAGTTAACCACATGTGTTTTAAAAACAATTGATAGTTATGATGGTTTCATGGTCACCATTACTGAGATTAGCTTTTAATTCCAGATTTATTAATTAAATTTAATTCTACCAATTGCCATGTTAGGATTAGCCTGGGTTAATTAAGGGCTTTTACAGTACTAATCAAGTGACATTACCACTACACTACACTCTCCCTCACGGTACAAGGTGTCAGCTGTGGCTCAGTTCATAGCACCCTCGCCTTTGAATCAGAAGGTTGTGGGTTCATGTCCCACTCCCGGAAACCAAGAAACTGTGATTGTACTCGAAAGAGTTGCAATCTGTGACTGTTGATAACTCGAAAGATTTTTTTCATAGCACCCTTGCCTTTGAATCAGAAGGTTGTGGGTTCATGTCCCACTCCCGGAAACCAAGAACTGTGAATGTACTCGAAAGAGTTGAAAAAGACCCTCCCTCATGGTACTGGTAGACAATCTTATGCAGCTGCAAGCTACCCAAATGTAACACCAAAATTCACTAAGACCAGCTTTAGTGAGGTTACTTTTAGGTTACAGCTGGCTGTGTAAGATCGGTGCACTGGAAAATCAGTGACGACAGCATTGGATCTGACACAGTATAAAAGCAGCTGGATAAATGGGAAGTCATCTGCACTCTGCATAAGTAAATCTCCGTTATTGATGCTATAAAATGGTGATTCTTTTTTATTGCAGATTATGAATTCTGAAATTTCCATCATTAGGATTATCTGGCTGAGACTCACTGAATATCATAAATTTTAATCATGCAAGTTGGTCTTCACAATTCACTTGTAACTTTGTTAACTTGTAAATTGTGAGGTCAGTTCACATTCTGAATATTTATAAGCTCCAGTGACATCTTCTTTTCTGCATGTGAAAATAGAAGGTTTTTCTGCTGGCAACAGTTCCAACAGAGACTTGCATTTCCTCTTGGAGTTAATGAACTGTATCCGTTCACCAGTCAATTCAACACCACTTCAATGCTTAATGAAGGCCAGGGGTGGGGGAGGCTGGCGGGGGATCGATGGTAATAGTCTCTTCTTGAACCAGTTGATTTATGATGGCATACTGACCATCATTCAACTGCTTTAAACAATGCCAATGATCTATAGCATTTCTGTCAACTGTAACTCCTGTGGTCAGAATGTACTTTTAGTGTTCTAATGTATAGCTGCAGAGGAAGAAAGTGATGTTAAACACATCAGATTATATTGAGTCCAAATGAATTAATGGCTCTAAGGGAACAGCAGTGTTTTCAGGTCGGCTGCTAAATCATTGATGGGATAAGCCAGGACTTGTGTTCTGTTTTTTCAGTCTTGTTTCAGATCTCCAGCATCTGCAGCATTTTGCTTCCGGTTCATTAAGAAAAGTAAGATTGCAAAGCAAACAAAGGCACTTTGATGTGTATGTATGTAAATGCACAAATTATATTCTGAATTCAATTGGTGAGCTAAAGGCATAAATTGCTCTGTGGAAATTATGTACTGCTGATGGCACTCTGCACAGGTGGAAATCCTGCAATACTACAAATCCCACAGACCATTCCTGCTGGCTCTTGGATCTACGGGGTGCATGATGAAATCATTTGCCCTGGTAAACAGTGTGCCTGTGACCTGCTTCATGAATGAATGCAGCCTGGCTGATGTAACATATATCTCCAATCTGCTGGTTCAGGCTTTCCCAACCTGAGGAAATCATTTCTCTGTATCTAACCCATCGAAACCCTTAATTATTTTAAATATCTCAATTAGCTCACCCCTTAACTTTTGAAACTCAAAGTAATTAGAGCCATTTTTATGCAACTTGTCTTCATAATTTAACCCTTTAAATTCTGGTACTATTCTTGTGAATCCCCTTGAAATAAAGGCCAACATTTCATCAGCCTTTCTGACTGATGTTTGTGCTTGTACACTGGCTTATAGTGATTAGTGCACATGGAAATCTAAATCCTTTTGCACTTCCACAGCTCCTAGTTTGTCACCATTAAGAAAATATTCAGTTATCTCTCTCAGATTTCAAGCAAGTCAGCTCAGATTTCCCCACTTTGAACTTGATTTGTCATAGTTTGCCTTAATCCCTATCTCTTTGGAACTATTTTCTGACTGTCCATTATAGCGATGATTATCTAGTCCACTGGTACAAAGGGTTCTGTAGTCAGTTAGCATTTTTATGTTCCTATAGCAATGTAAAGTCAATATAAAATCAAACTTACTTTGCAGCATGAGTACTTAAGTATTAAATAATGTTCTTGTGTAAGACTATACAAATTTATGTAGATATTTTTAGTGACTGCAATTTATTAAGTTAGTGCAGAGCACATGTAGTGACCAAAATTAACTGCACTGCAGAAATAAGCAAAAGCAACCTTTAGCTCAGCCATTCTTTCATGGTCTCCATTAAAAGAACGCTTCACAATTCAAACAAAAAAGTTGTAATTTCCCATTACGAGTCTGACTTGGTAGTATCCTAGCATCCTATTTTTGAACAACACCTTAAATAACGTCACCAACACCCCACTCAACCCCTCCACTGCTTCTGGGTTGTCAGAATGCTTGTTGAACATCCACTACTGGATGAGCTGCAATTTCCTTCAATTAGACATTAACAAAACCATCATTTTTGCCTCCTTCCATAAATCCTATACCCTCATGACCTATTCTGTCTCCTCTTTCACCAGCAAATTCAACTCTTCCAGTACTCTTCTAGCTGACCTTGCATCTTACACCCTCCATAAATCTCAGCTCATCCAAAACTATGTTGCTCGAATCCTATTCTGCACCAAATCTCATTCGCCCATCACCCATGGTGTTGTTGACCTATATTGGTTCCTAGTCCTCCAATACCTCTAATTAGCCAGAAGGGGAAAAAATCTTTTAACTTTATCTTTATAATGAGCTGTTGTTTAGGCAATTCGAGACCTAGTACAAATTTGCCCATTTGAATCTGAATTTTGCATCTTTGTCTATCTTGATTTTTATAGTAAAGGAGTTTTATGCTTATCTCAGCTGGGTGGGCTGTTGCTCATTTGCAGGCCTCCTTATTCAGGAGGCCTCCTTATTCAGGAGGCCTGCAAAGGCATCAGTTGGGTCTTGAGCATCAGTGGGGTGGCCAATGTGCCTCTGCTCTGCATGCTCACAGACTCCCCATCCCCTAAGCCAATTTTCAATTGTGGAAGTTTTTTCACTGTAAATGCAAGTTATTTTTCGGGACTTCTGAGATTTTAGCAGCTTTATGGCATTTGCCTGGGTTTGTGGTATAAGCTTAGGTCATCAATCAATTCCTTAAAATTGTATCTCTTTGAGTATCAGCATAGCATTTATACTTCAGGACAAAATATAGAACATCTTGGGAGACTAAAATGAGATCTCCCTGTAAATCAACAACCAAAAATTGATCATTTTTATTTTACGGGCTGAAAGGTCAAATGAAAGGTATAAAACACTTTTTAGAACTAATTTTGTTAGTTGAGCTGAAGGATTATTGAGGATTATATGTATCTGTTCTAAGGTTAGTAACCAATATTGACAATGTGGGTGTACTAAGCACATGACACACTTTGAAGGAGGACCTGAGATCATCAAAAATTATAGATAATGTTAGGTTGTATTTATAATGCCCACTAAAATGCTAAAAATTTCCTGTGGGGTTGTGACATAATTTTCAATATTACATACTACACATTTCAAAATTGTACTTAAAATATCGCAAGAATAAAATGATCAGAGTGATTATAATTTGAGGTACGTTACCTAGGTGTGATGGTACAGCCTGAACCTATTGAGATAAAGACCCGATTGTGTGAATCTATGTGAAAATGCCTGGGTATTTGTCCAAAGTGTTGATCTGAATTGATTATTCATTAATTGATTAATTGTTGATGCATTATCAAAAAACTGTTTGGCTTTTCTGGCCTTTTTGATTCCAAAGCAAGTGAACTGAATAGGTCTGTCAGAAATCTTCACGTAATTCATGTAGAACATTCTGTTTCCATTGAATATTAAGATTTGTAATTCAGATAAAGAGCAGAATCAGTTTGCAGTATCAGGTATCCTGGCAACAAGTGAAAATTCTAGTTATAGATGCCTGATGCTGTCTTTGAATCTGCCCTTTACCAAGCTGTCAGATGATTGGAGAATAGCAGAAGGTCAAATAAATGAAGAACTATGGACTTGATGCAGCAACATATAAAGAACTGCTGAGATAGGCTTTTAATGATGGCAAAGTAAAAAGCAGTCTCTATTCTATGTGTGTTTGCTTTGTGGGTACGTCTAATTTCATACTAGATTAGAAGCTTATATACACAAAACTGCATTTTGCCATTGTTCAGATAGTGCATTAGTTTCCTCTCCGTGGTGATGGGTGGAGTAAATTTAATGGTTTCTTTTTACCCTGTGTTGACAGTTCACAATAGTCTGTCAATTATACGTGTTCCTAAAAAATTACTTTCACATGAATGGATCTAGTCTTATGTTGTCAGGATTAGGATTACATAAAGGTCAATTGCTCATTTAAGTGTCTCGTTTTAAAGACTATAAAAAATGTATAAGGTTTTTCTTAGAATCTTTGAAAAAGATGTGCTTGGTCTGACCATACATCCCCCAAACCACCAGCAAGTGAAAATATCTGAATGTGTTTTCAAACTCTGCTCCTTCAGGGTATCTGTTGACAGGAAATTTAGAGAACTAAGTGAGCTATTGAAGTTAAATTCTCTGCAAGCATATTTATAACTTGCACTTTATCCACAATTGTATTCACCTGTTAATCCATTTCTAGACATCTCAAAGTGGGTTCATAGCTGATTAAGTGCTTTAGAAGTTTGTTGTAATATAGGAAAATGCAGCAGCCAATTTACTCAAGTCCCACAAACAGCAATGAGGTAAATGACCAGTTAATCTGTTTTTAATGGCGTAGATTGAGGATAATATCGGCAAGGACATCTCCTCTGGCCTTATTTGAATTGTGCCATGATATCTATTACATCCGATTGAGAAAGCAGATCGGCCCTTGGGTTAGCATCTCATCCACAACTTTTTGAAGAGAGACATAAATGAAACCACTGTGCCAAAACACATTCTTAACATTAAAATAGCATGAAAAAAAATCATCAATTTGTCCATTTTCAGGGATCCCGTGAGCCGGGAGGCAAAGTGCTGCCTCAAGGAGATCGGCTCAGATTTGAAACTTCAAATAAACATGAGAAAAAAAATTTCGCTGCCATGTCTCCTCTTGTGAAACTGTTACATGCGTTGGGACATGTTCATAACTTTTATTGGGAAATATTCTGAGATTTTTAAATCACTTATGAAACCTCAACCTGCCCGTGGTGAGGTTTCATGCTTTTTCAGAAGCCCGCCAGGGCTTCCGGCTTGCCCATCAACCTTAAAGTTGGACGGGCAGGTCCATTAATGATTTCAATTAGCTTTTTAATGGCCTTAATAGGCCTTTGACAGTTCAGCAGGCATGCAGCCAACTTGGCTGCGCGCCCGCCAACCTGAAAATCTAAATGACGCGGGGTGACGTTGGGACGCACGACTGACATCAACCCGCGTCATTTTACGCATCGGCGAGCGGGCCCCCTCCCCTGCTAGCCCCACAGAAGATTCTGCCCCCAGTGTCTGGAATGAGGCCTTTGTGTGGCTGAGGGGCTGATGTTTGCACCATGTCTGGACTGGAATGTTTGAGATACTTTGTGGCAGAGATCGGATATCACAGTTGCCGTTTTTGGTCAAGTGCAGGACATGGTAGAGGATGACAAAGGTCGTCAACTGTGGGAACCCTGATGCTGCAGTGCAGTGTTACATCAACAATAAGTTTCAGCAAGAAATACAATAACATTCTGGGAACTATGGCGGAGAAAGAAGCCTCCCTTGCATTGATGTAAGCAACTGAGAGGAAAGGGTTTTGGGGAAGAGGGAAGAATCACCAAATCATTTTTTATTCATTTGCAGGATATGGGCATCAATGACAAGCCACTTCCCTTTAATAGTTTTTCAATTAGGAAACCTAAATTTGTCCATTTCCTCATTTGCCAATATTTAAATTTAGATAGTTCACTTAAGATCCTTGAGCTACTAAATAACCCTCTAATTCTGAACACAGGTAAAAACTTAAAGGAAGAGAACCTATCAGGACAGTTATCTTTATTTGACTATGTTAATAGTTCTGGCTCTCATATGCATTACTCAACATGGCCACTACATCAATGAGATTCCCAGGGAGATCCAGCTTGCCAAAGCCTATTTTAAAGTGAATTTTACTATTTATCTAAAACTAAACAATGTCAAATGCAGAAATCACCCCATCTGACCATAGAACAATTGCCATTGATATATTAAAACAAAACTAGTAGAATGATCACATGCACAACCAGAAAGTCAAACCATCAGTTTAAAGTAAGGATGCCATGAATAAAAGTGTGAATAAAGACATACCTATGACAACTGAATAATGCAATGTAATAAAGGATTTCTTAATACAGGAATTGATGTTCTATTCTTTGCTCGACTGCTGCCATGACCTTCAGTCAAGCAAGTGGGCATAGTGAATGAATTAGTCATTACAGCTTAAGAAGCTGTGTAGGTGTAGCTTTATGGATCAAGCAGTAAGTACTTTTACAAATCTAGAAGTGCACTATCTTCAGTGAGAAATTGTGCAACTTATCACAGATTTAAAAGCTTGGTTTGTGTAGTGAACTGAACTTGAAGTAGATTGTAAAGCAACTACTTCCTATTTATTCTATTCAGCAGCACAAATTGATATTTCAGTTTAAACCAACAACAACTTTCATTCACATAGCATCCTTAACATAATTCAATGCTAATTATTTAACATGGTGCTTCACAGAAGCATTATAAAGCAAAATTTGACACCAAGTTACATAAGGAGATATTAGTGCAGATGTTAAGAAGCTTGGTCAAAGACGTATGGTTTTAATGAGCATCTGAAAGGAAGAGAGAGAGGTAGTGGGGAGGAGAGGTTTAGGGGAGGAACCCAGAGCTAGGCCTTGGCAGCTGAAGACACAGCCACAATGGTGCAGAGATTAAAATTGGAGATTCTCAAGAGGACAGGATCAAATGAGCTCAGGAATCTGAGGTTTGTGGGACTGCAGGAGATCACAGAGATAGGGGAGGGTAAGGCCATGGAGGAATTTGAAAACAAGGATGAGAATTTTAAGCGTTGCTTATCTGGGAGTTAAAGAAGGTTAGCGAGCATTGGGGTGTCGGGTGAATGGGACTTGGTGGGAGTTAGACATGGACAACAGACTTTTGGATGTCCTCAAATTTACAAAGGGTAGGGTGTTGAAGGTCAGCCAGGAGTGCATTAGAATAGTCAAGTCTAGAGGTAATGAAGGCATTAAGGAGGGTTTCAGCAGCAGATGAACTGAGACAGGGTTGGTGATGGGTGACGTTAGGAAGGTGGATGTACCCCTGTCTCAGTTCATCTGCTGGTGAAACCCTCCTTTATGCCTTCATTACCTCTAGACGTGACTATTCTAATGCACTCCTGGCTGACCTTCAACATCCTATCCTTTGTAAATTTGTGGCAGAAGGTGGATGTAGGTGGTCTTAGTGATGATTTTAATGCGCTCAGAAGATTATCTTGGGTCAAATATGACATCAAGGCTGTGAAAAATCTTGTTTAGTCTTTGCCTGGGAGGGGAATAGACTTAATGGCTAGGGAACTGAGTCGGTGGCGGAAATCAACGACAATGGCTTCGGTTTTCCCAATATTTAATTGGAGGAGATTTCTGCTCATCCAGTACCAGATGTCAGGTAAGTATTCTGATAATTTAGATTTAGTGGAGGAGTCGAGAAAGGTGGTGGTGTGGTAAAACTGGGTGTCATCAGCGCACATGTGGAAACTAGCACTGTATTTTTGGATGATGTTGTTGAGAGGCAGCATGTAGATGAGAAATAGGAGGCGGGGGCAAGGAAAGACCCTTGGGGGTCACCAGAGGTAACAGTGTGGGAGCGGGAAGAGAAGCCATTGCAGGTGATTCTTAGCTATGTCTAAATACTTAGGATGGAACCAGGTGAGTGCAGTACTAACCAGCTAGTCAATGATGGAGAGGTGTTAGAGGATGATGGTGTGGTCAACTGTGTAAAAGGCTGCAGACAAGTTGAAGCATGAAGAAGGACAGTTTACCTTTTTCACAGTCACATTGAATGCCATTTGTGACTTTGATTAAAGCTGTTTCAGTATTGTGGCAAAACAGAACCCTGATTGGAGGGGTTAAAACATGGAGTTCTGGGAAAGATGGACATGGATTTGGAAGCCACCAACACATTCACCTTGGTGAGGAAAGGGAGGTTGGAGATGGGTCAGTTGTTCGCAAGGACGGTGGGGTCTAGTTGGGTTTTTTTGAGGAGAGTGGTGACGAGGACAGATTTGAAGGAGATGGAATAGAACATGAAGCGAGAGAACCATTAACAATAGCGGTGAATGATGGAGCCAGGAAGTGTTGTTGGGTGGTCGGCCACTCACTGGGAATAGGGTTGATGGAGCAGGAGGATATAGGCAAGATTAGCTCCCAGATGATCCACTGGGCAGACAGGTCAGTGAGAGAGTAAGATGGGGCAGTTGGGATTGCTGTTCCTAAGGTGGCAGAGCTGAATGCCATGATGGGACCTTAGGTGGGTGCCTAGAGAAGCACACAGGAAAGCTGAAGGCTGAATTTAAGACTGGGATGGTGGTAGGAGAGTCGGAAGGTAGGGGAGAACTGCTAGGTAGGGACTTGGGACAGCAGAGAGGGGAGAACTGAAAGAAGATATGACAATAGGAAAGAGGCGCCTGGGAGAGGTAAAGAGAAAAGAAGTAGAAAAGGGGAGGAAAATAGAAGTTATGTGCTTGGGTCAGAGCGACACGTAAATAAACACAGGGAAAACTCACTTTGCATAGGCCTGGTTACAGAGGAATTATTAGGATACATATATCCTGGTTGTAAAATGAAAAAATGGGAGGGAGTTGAGACTTTAAGGTCAGAGTTCCTGAGGTGGAAAGGTTGATGCTTGGACTTTGCACGGAGCATCGATGGACTGTTGTCCAAGTTCAGAGACAGGCGTGGCGGGTGAATGAAGTCCAGAAGCTATTTGAAGGGTAAGTATCAGAGCACACACTGATAGAAGTATTCCTGTGAGCGTGAAGATTCAGAAGGTGGGCAGAATCGGTTGCGGGCCAAGAAGATGGTGGCAACGTTGGAGGTCACCATAAGATCCAGCAGTGTCGGAGAAGTGAACTTTGACCCAGGACACTGAACCTCTGGTTAGGAACAGACTGCAGATGAAGCTGATAAACCAGTAGAACTAATAGTCCAGTCACAGGCTCAGCAGGGAACAGCAGCAGTGAGGAAAGCATCATAAGCTGATCAAAATTATTTTAAAATATAAGTAACCGAGCAGCAGATCAGAGACAACAGCTGACTCTTATAGTATAGTCCCAGTGCAGAAACAGTCTTGGTGTCTAGAGGCATCCAGGAATTCAGAAGCCAAATTTGAGAAAAGGCCTAGAGCTCATCAACAAAGCACAGGCACAGCCAGGAGAAGGGATTTTAGACTAAAGGGAAATTATATTTAGCAGTGGAGCATGCAGTTTACTCCATGGGGGAATAAAGAAAGAAATTGAATTTAAATATTGCTTTCACATCCTCAGGATATCTTAATGTGCTTCACAGGCAAGTAATTACTTTTGAAGTATGGTCACTGTTCTTTGGCAGGCAAATGGAGCAGTGAATGTGTGCACAGCAAGGCCCCACATACAGCAATAAGATAAATAACCAGTTATTCTATTCTTGCTCGTGTTTAGTGAAGGATTAATGTTGGCTAGGATACTGGAGCTCTCCCCAGTGAAAGCTTGGATTAACATCTCATCCAAAAGGAAGCATTTCCGATCACGCACTACTCCTTTGGTATTGCACCCAGTGATCAAGTCTCTGTAGACGGGGTTGAACCCATGATCTCCTAATTTGAAGGCAGTGCTACCAACGGACCGAACTGCCACTGTTACACAACATGTGACAATTCCTGAATAATAAATGAACAAGATTGTGGTGGTATATATCATATCACCATTCATAAAAATACCAACATATCAATCAAGTCTATTCCTTTCAACAAACTTTTTACAGTCATGAGCTTAATCTCTTTGAGAAAAATGGATGATCACAGGTAAAACAACCAAAGAAAATGCTTGAAATTTCTGTCTGATCACTTGAACAAATGAATGGAGACAATAAAACAACATTATTGTCTACATCTTTCAACTCTGGCATTATAGAGGTAATTTCTGATTTTCTGTTCCTGGTACGCCTTGAATGTGTATCTCAGAGATTTAGGTGCATAGTTTTCTAATCATTCTTCCGATCATAGCCAGAAAATTATGCATAACATATGCCCAAAATTCCAATATGCATTCTACTGGGCCTTATTTTGTTCGAATACCATTTGACTGCTGTCACTCTCTCCTGCAGTGTCTTTGACAACATCAAGGCAAAGTTTTCAGGGCTCTGCAGAAAGAACAGGGAAATGGGACGAATTGCAAATAAGAGCAGACAGAAACATGATGGGCTGAATGGCCTCCTGTGATTCTGTGACCTGTATTGTATTAAAAGGCCATTGTAATGTCTCTTCAAAAAATTGTACTTGGAACCTTGTGAAAAGTCTTTTGAGAATCCAAGTTTATTCTAATTTTACGCCCACCAGTTAACCAGTCTTAATCCATTAAATTAGCAACTCCCTGAATGAATTGCAGGAGATTTCTGACAATGACCTACTAAAAATCCATGCATCTACCTCTTGTAGCTCTGATGAATGTTGAAAGTGTCTATAAAGTTCAACTTGACATTTTTCAAATTATACAACAAATTTGGACTTAGTTTACTTTTAAGTACACATAATTGAAATGTTATTTATTGAATCTTTATAGAGTGTATTATGGGATGGAAGATGCTTTAGTTTTCATTATTATATGATTGAAGGCTCTGCTCACTTCGTTCCAGATGTGATCAGCTTCCTTCATTGAAGAACTCTGCAAAAACTGAATTTCTAACTCTCAAAGGCCATCTCAGCTCCAAGTATAATTCCTTCCTTCTCTGAGTCACAGGTTGCATATTGAGGTCTATGGCTTTGTACAAAGGCCAAAAGGTAAGAAAGTTTGACACAGACCACCGTAACAGGACGAAAGATATTCTCCCCATGTCCAATTCAGTGATCTTCTAAGTGTGGTCTGCACAAAGTGTGAATATAGTTTTAGGTTGGTAGGGAAGGAAGAGTGGTCTTGGTTAACTGAATACATCCTTCTGCTTCTGCTATATTGTGTCGGCATCAGAGACTAATTTCCATATTCTGCCAACATTTATATGGGCAGCACTATAGCTAAGCCAGGGGTGACCTCCTGATGTGATAGTCCTGATAATGAAAAATAAATGGAAAAAATCTAAAGATGGGTCTTGAAGATTTCAAGTGAAGGGGCTGTGACTATTTCCTTTGGCAGCTTGTTCCACTGTGGGATTGTCCTTGGGAAGAGAGATTGTTGATACACTGTCTTGGAAACAGATGGCTTTTGTTGTTTGTATGGAAGGTTACCTCGTGCTTTGTCATTTCTGGAGGGCACCAGGTACTTGTTCCTGTCAATTTCCACCAGTCCCTTCCATATTTTATAGAACATGGTCAGTCTAATTTTTTTTCCTCCTTTGCTGTAATGATTCCCATTCCAAATTTTTGATCAAGGATCCTGGTCTGCAATGGTCAGTTCTGGCCCTGTACATATTGCTCCCCTGTACAATAAATATTCATCACATTAGAATGAGATCAACTTAACAGATACAATGACATCCAGTACTTATTTGACTGAATTCTATTTTAAGACAAAAACACACGCATATATAGTATCTACATATGAAACTATTAAAACTATCTTAACACACAAATATAGAACTTTCTAATTGTAAACATTTTGCAATATTAGAGGCAAACCCAACAAAATGTTGGTATGAAATGTCTTCAAATCCACTTGAAACAAACAGTTTAACACCTCTTTTAAATAGCAAAGGGATTTCATTTGGATGCACCAATGTGCTTGTTACTACTACTGTGCAGGGCACTTTCTAGGCATATGATTTTTGATGTTTAACGAAATGTTACATGGTTATTAGTACTGAGGGGACAGTTCTTTAATGAATATTTGATGCATTGCTTATTTTTTTGAATTGCATACTGTTTGACTGTTTCGTTCAGGGAAGCAATTATATAAACAGTTTATATAATTGCTTCCCTGAACGAAACAGTCAAACAGTATGCAAATTCCTACTTATATAATCTAATAGAATGTGCCAAAGAGCACAAATTGAGGAGCTCAGAAGATAACAGTGCTGATTCCATTCTCCAGTTGGATGTAATTGATAATCTTCTTCTAATTAAATATGTTGTTATGGAAAAAAAACCAATGTAAATCTACAAGACCTTAAATTCAGAGGTAGGATTAAAGGGCCAGATATTCATGAAGGAGACAAGGGCCGGAATTTTCCGGCCTGTCGTGGCAGAACCCGCCGCTGGAGATTTGGCGGCCCAGCCCAAATGGATGATCCTGGCAGTGGGCGGGGCTGGAAAATCACGCTCAGGAAGTTGGAGTCAGGAAAGTTCCCAACTCCGCAAACCTTTCTCCATTAAGGAGGTCCCCACCCACCATATTTGGAAACGTTTTCTGGAAAGATGGGGATGGGATGGAGTTGGGTTTGCTGCCTTTGGTGGCAGGCCTGAGCTGACAATGGAGGCAGGTGGTTGATAAGGCCAGCTGGCTAGAATGTCTGCCTCCATTTACTGAGAAATTTGCACAGTTGTAATCATGACAGTTAGGTCCTCTAGCCCTCACCCTTCACACCTCTCAACACCCCCATGACCCCATGTCCCTCCATGCCCCCTTATATCTCCCATGTCCTCTCCATGCCCCCACATGTCCCCTCAAATACCCTGTCACCCTTGCATCCTCCATACCCAATCTTCCAATATCTACTATGTACAGAACCAGCGATCCCTTGGAAAATCTGGCAAATCTTTGCATTGCTCCTGAAATTGACACAATAAACAAAGAGGCTTTGAAAGTCTCTGTAAAAAGAAAACTCATCTTACAATCTCTTAAATGCTGTCCTGTAACAGCGATTATGTTATCAATGACAAAAATCTTTTAATCGCTTCACACATCTTAATCTTGAGTAAATAAGTACACAGGCATTGAGAAAACCCTTCAAAGAAAAATCTGGTTATTTCATGGCAATAAAGATATCAATCAAACAAAGCTATCATTCCCCTGCAAACTGTGTCAACATTGCCTACAGGGCTAAGTGCATTAGCCATTCTTGGAACTCAGCCAAGTATTCAAAATCAGGCCATCTGGCAACTGTTTCAACAAAGCAGGCTGAATAGGCATCCAGACATCTGTTTTTTTCCAGATGGCCTCATTATGAATGCTTAGCTGAGCTTCAAGAATGGCTAATAGACTCAGCCCTGTGGGCAATGTTGACACAGCTTGCAGGGGAGTTATAGCTTTGTTTGACATCTTTGTTACCTTGTAATAATCTGATCTTTCTTTGAAGAGCTTACTCAATGCATGTGTGTTTATTTATACATGATTGATACTACCAATGACAGCTTTATAAGAAGTTCTGTGGTGCAATGTATTTCAAAAGAAATATTGAATGTCTGTTTTTTTTCTGGTTCCCAATTTAGGACCAGGATTCCCTCATGGTTCATGACTCCTCCGAGGTGTCATGAACCACTTCCACTAACAGAACAGGCCTGGCTCCATCAAAATTGTGGGGTGGGGTATGAAATGCCTGTCCCCGCAATGGAGCTGGAAAGGGTGGGAATCCTATGTGCGGTCTGGCTACTCACACCCTTATCCCATACCAGCAGAAATATCTGGAAACTAGAATTGGGGCAGAAATTCTGGAATCGGGTCCCACCTGCTACTTTTAAAGGCTTCCCAACTCAACCCAAGTCCACAAAAATCTGGGCCAAGGTAATTAAAGCTTTTTGTGTCCTTTCAGCTGAGAAAGGCTTTTATAATGAAGTAAAAATTTTAAAAACTGGAAAGACGTGAGGCTGCATCTGTGGAGAAAGGAAACCTTAATGCTTCAGGTCCGAAACGTTACATCAGAAATTTTAACGAATGTTGTTGTTAAAATAACAATATCGACATCTTAAGTTCTGATGAAAGGTCAGCGACCTGCAATGTTAACTCTGTTCCTCTCTCCTTAGATATCTTGAGCATTTTCTGTTTTTATTTGGGAATACTTGGGGGCCTGGGCCCTTGTCATTCACTCCTTTCTTCCTCACTTGCACACCTTTCCCCATTCACCAAACGTATGAAGGTTTAGGACCATAGAGTCTTTACACGCTACATTAATCTCAATATGCTATACATAATGAAACTGATCCAGTGGTATCATGCAGTTTTTCTGTGTTATGTTGACTTTAACCTTGGCCATTTTTTGGTTGGACGCCTAGCACACGAGCTGTCTAGGCCCTTGCGTTAATCTGGTCATAGCACCTAAAAAAATAAGGGAACAGGTTGCTGTTGGATTATGTCACAATGGTACTGAGCAAACTGGGAGGTACAATGAAGATGTATGTTTCAGCCTGCAGGGAAGTGCTAAGCTAGTAGGGAAAAGTCCTGTGAAAATACCATGTTGTCCTCTGTTTAATTGTGCTAATCGTTTTGGCAGTACTGGTAGCACATAATCAGATATTTGAACAAAACCACTAACTCTACCTGCACTCCACCAAACCAGGTTTTCACAAAGTAATTTAATTATCTGATCACAGTTTCTGCTGTTGTTTGAACTACTTCCTTATTCATCTGACCTTTGCAGTTTTTAGATATCACTTCATAAACTCAGGCAGTAATGGGAAACTTTTCACTGCAGTTGTCAGTCCATTGTGTTTCACAGGTATTCTCAAGAATGTTTAAATTATCCTGAATCGAGCTTTGTTACGAAATGAACAGTTAGAGTGCTGGTTTTTAATACTGATTAAATACAGATCAAGAAGTTTATTCAATCAGCATTGAAATGCAGCATTCTGATTGCTTCACACTGAAGCTTGATTGGAAATAATTTAAACAGATTACCCTTTGTTTTAGACACACCCATGGTAACTCATTACATCTGTATAGTCTGTGCTGCCAAATTTATGAAACTTTGCAAAGCAAATTTGAATGACAAGTGAAAGGTAATGCAACCAAAGCTAGAGCTCCCTGTATAACAAAAGATATAGAAAGTAAGATGAAACAGAAAAGGGGGACTGAACAAGTGAGAAAGTTCAGAGGGGAAGTGAAAGGTGAAGTGAAAGGGACATGAAAGTTGCTCTGGAGTGCTGCTTTGAGCTGCTCTGGAGTGCTGCTTTGGGCTGCTCTGGAGTGCTGCTTTGAGCTGCATTAGAGTGCTTCAGATGGAGTTTGATGAGAGAGGGACTTTTAAGGGTTAATTTCTAATTAAAGTCTAATCTTTCTTTAATTTAGCAACTAACTAAAAGTTGCTCTTTGTGTTGGGGTTATACAGGCTTTGCTTGCAGTTGCAGCTAGACCTGTACATGCTGGACAGGTTGCACCCCAGCAGGACTGGGACCAATATCCTCGCAGGGGTATTCACTAGTGCTGTGAGGGAGGGTATAAACTAGATTGGTAAGGGGATGGGAACCTGAGCAGTGAGGCACAAGAGAGGGAAACAAAGATAGGAATGAAAGACAGAAAAGTAGAAAGCAAAAGTAAAAGGCAGAGGAAACAAGGGCTAGCAGCAAGTAGGGCCATAATACAAAAAAATGTGTAAAAATGTTAAAAAGACAAGTCTAAAGTCACTGTATCTGAATGCATGGAGCATTCACAATAAGGTAGGCAAAATAACAGTGAAAATAGATGTAAACGGGTACAATATGATTGTGATTACGGAGACATGGGCCAGAATTTTCCGGTCCAGGAAAGTGACGCGGGATGATGTCGGGAGGAACCACCGATGTCATCCTGGTCCATTTAAATTTTTAGGAAGGTGAGTGGACAGCGAAATCAGCTGTCCGACCACCGACCTGTCAATGGCTAATTGAGGCTATTGACAGACTAATTAACCTTGTTAAAGACCTGTCCGTCCAAGCTTAAGGTTGGCGGGCAGGCCAGGAGCCCCAGCGGGCTCCAGATAATACATGAAACCTCATCCACTGGCAGGATGAGGTTTCATGTTCGTGTTTAAAAACTTTAATAAAGTTTCAGTGCTTCTTATTAACATGTCCCAGCTGGTGTGACATTGTCACATGAGAGAGACATGTTAATAATGTTTTTATTTTTCTATTTTTAGAGTTTTTTAACCTGTCACGAATCTCCCTGAGACAGCACTTAGTCTCAGGGAGCAGTGCGCTCTTTCGCGTGCATGCACGAAAGAGCGCACTTTGACAGTTGGGGATTCCCTCCCCCCACCGCACAGGAAACACATAGCGCTTCCCATCGGGCAGGCCACTGGGCAAGCCTTAATTGGCCCGCCCACTCAAAATGGCGGCGGGCCCCGTTTCAACGGCGGGGGTCAGCTGCCTGCCCGCCGCTGAGCTGTTGGGGCCTGCCCGCCCATCGAGGGCTAAATTCTGCCCATGGCTGCAGGGTGACCAAGGCTGGGAACTGAATATCCAAGGGTACTCGATATTTAGGATGGACAGGTAAAAAGGAAAAGGAGATGGTGTGGCGTTGTTAGTTAAGGATGAAATCAGTGCAACAGTGAGAGAGGATATTGGCACGGAAAACCTAGATGTAGAATCAGTCTGGGTGGAACTAGGAAGCAACAAGGGGCAGAAAACATTAGTGGGAGTTGTCTATAGGCCTCCAAATAGTAGTGATAAGGTAGGGGATGGCATTAAACAGGAAGTTAGAAATGCATGTAACAAGGGTGCTACAGTAATCATGGGTGACTTTAATCTGCATATAGGCTGGGCAAACCAAATTAGCAATAATACTGTGACAGATGAATTCCTGGAGTGTATACGAGATGGTTTTTTAGACCACTATTTCGCGGAACCAACTAGGAACAGGCTACCCTAGATTTGGTATTGTGCAATGAGAAGGGGGTCATTAATAATCTTGTTGTGCGGGGTCCTTTAGGGAACAGTGACAATAACATGATGGAATTCTTCATTAGGATGGAAAGTGAAGTAGTCCGATCTGAAACTAGGGTCCTAAATCTTAACAAAGGAAAGTATAAAGGTATGAAGCATGAGTTGGCTATGATAGATTGGGGAACTTCATTAAAAGGCTAATGACTAATATTTAATGACTAATATTTAGGGAATGAATGTTATACATTCCTTCCTGGCGCAAAAATACAACAGGAAAAGCGGCCCAACCATGGCTAACAAAATAAATTAAGGATAGTATTAGATCCAAAGGGGAGTCATATAAAGTTGCTAGAAAAAGTAGCAAGCCTGAGGATTGGGAGCAGTTTAGAATTCAGCAAAGGAGGACCAAGAGATTGATTAAGAGGGGAAAAGTGGAGTATGAGAGTAAACTTGCAAGGAACATAAAAGCGCAGTGTAAAAGCTTCTATAAATATGTAAAAAGAAAAAGATTAGTGAAGACAAATGTAGGTCCTTACAGTCCGAAACGGGAGAGTTTATTATAGAGAACAAGAAAATAGCAGAGCAATTAAACAACGGCTTTAGTTTTGTTTCCACAGAGGAAGACACAAATAGCTCCCCAGAAATATGAGGGAACCGAGGATCTAGCGAGAAGGAGGAATTGAAGGTGGTCTAGTGAGAAGGAAGAATTGAAGGAAATTAGTATTGCTAAAACAATAGTGCTGGAAAAATTAATTGGACTGAAAGCTGATAAATCCCCAGGGCCCGATAATCTACATCCCAGGGTACTAAAGGAGGTGGCCATGGAAATAATGGATGCGTTGATTATCATCTTCCAAAATTCTGTAGGTTCTGGAACAGTCCTGGCAGATTGGAAGGTGGCAAATGTAACCCCATTATTTAAAAAAGGAGGGAGGGAGAAAACAGCGAATTACAGACCGGTTAGCCAAACATCAGTAGTAGGGAAGATGCTACAGTCTATTATAAAGGATGTGATAACAGGACACTAAGAAAATATCAACGGGATTAGACAAAGCCAACATGGATTTATGAAAGGGAAATCATCTTTGACAAACCTACTGGAGTCTTTTGAGGATGTAACTAGCAGAATAGATAAAGGAGAACCAGTGAATATAGTGTATTTGGATTTTCAGAAAGCTTTTGATAAAGTCCCACATAAGAGGTTAGTGGGTAAAATTAAAGCACATGGGATTGGGGAACAAAATAATGGCATGGATTAAGAATTGGTTAGCAGACAGGAAACAGAGTAGGAATAAATGGGTCTTTTTCAGATTGGCAGGCGGTGACTAGTGGGGTATCGCAGGGATCAGTGCTTGGGCCCCAGCTAGTCACAATACATGTCAATGATTTGAATGAGGGAACAAAATGTAATATTTCCAAGTTTGCTGATGACACAAAACTTAGTAGGAATGTGAGCGATGAAGAGGCTGTTAAGAGGCTTCAAGGCAATTTAGACAGGTTGAGTGAGTGGGCAAATACATGGCAGATGCAGTATAATGTGGATAAGTGTGAAGTTATCCACTTTGATAGGAAAAACAGAATGGCAGCGTATTGTTTAAATGGTAATAGATTGGGAAATGTTGATTCACAAAGGGACCTGGGTGTCCTTGTACACCAATCACTGAAAGCAAGCATGCAGGTGCAGCAAGCAGTTAAGAAGGCAAATGGTATGTTGGTCTTCATTGAGAGAGGACTTGAGTACAGGAGCAAGGATGTCTTACTGCAGCTGTACAGGGCCTTGGTGAGACCACACCTGGGGTATTGTGTGCAGTTTTGGACTGCTTACCTATGAAAGGATATATTTGGCTTAGAGGGAGTGGAGCGAAGGTTCACCAGACTGTTTCTGGGATGGCAGGATTGTTGTATGAGGAGAGATTGGGCCGACTAGGCCTGTATTCAGTGGAGTTTAGAAGAATGAGAGGGGAATCTCATTGAAACATAAAAAATTCTGACAGGGATGGACAGAGGGATGATATTTCCTCTGGCTGGAGGGGGTCTAGAACAAGGGGTCACAGTCTCAGGAGAAGGGGTAGACCATTTAGGACTGAGATGAGGAAAAATATCTTCACTCAGAGGGTGGTCAACCTGTGGGCCAGGACCTTTAGGTCGGCGAGCAGGGGTCAGGGCCCGTTCACCGATGCGTAAAATGATGCGGGATGACACCAGGTGGGACTCCCAACGTCACCCCGCGTCATTTCAATTTTCAGGTCGGCGGAGGCGCAGCCGAATCAGCTGTGCGCCCGCCGACCTGTCAATGGCATATTGAGGCCATTTAAAAAGTAATTGACATAATTAATGGACCTGCCCGTCCAACCTTAAGGTTGGCGGGCAGGCCAGGAGCCCTGGCGGGCTTCAGCAAAAGCATGAAATCCATGGGCGGGATGAGGTTTCATGAGGGGTTTTTAAAAATTTAATAAATGTTTGATTAAAAATGATGGACGTGTCCCAACTCATGTGACAGTGTCATATGAGGGGACATGTCAGGGAAATTTTGTTTGTGCACCTTTACCATTTTTAAATTTGGTGCCGATCTCCCTTAGACAGCACTTAGCCTCAGGGAGATGAGTGCGCTCTTTCGCACGCATGCGTGAAAGAGCGCACTCTCGGCTGAGGGAATCCCCCCCGCCTGCCTGCACAGGGAGCGCATAGCGCTCCTAAGCGGACATCACGCTGGTCGGGCCTTAATTGGCCCACCCACGTAAAATGGCAGTGTATCCCCAATCAGGGGCACGCCTGCCCATGCCTGCTCCTGCACTTCCCCTCCGACAGGAGGAAAATTCTTCCCATGGAACTCTCTACCACAGAAGGCTGAGGATGCCAAGTCACTGAATATATTTAAGAAGGAAATAGATAGATTTCTGGACTCTATGGCATCTAGGAGTACAGGGAGAGCATGGGAGTATGACATTGTGATAGAGGATCAGCTATGATTATATTGAATGGATGAGCAGGCTTGAAGGGCCGAATGACCTACTCCTCCTGTTTTCTATATTTCCATGAAATAAGAGACGTAAAGTGAGTGAGTATGAGAAGAAACTGGCAGTTAACATAAAATGGAGTCCAAAGTCTTCTATAAGCATATAATTAGTAAAAGTAAATAAATAGTAAAAAAAGGGATGGGTCTATGCATGGAGGCATAGGGCATAGCTGAGGTACTAAATGAGTACTTTGCACTGTAAGATATACATTTATATATATCAAGAAAGAAGTGTTGCCAAAGTCATAATGAAAGTGGAGATAGTTGAGATATTGATGGGATAAACGTTGATAAAGAGAAAGTATTAGTTAGGCTGGCTATAAACAAAGCTCATAAGTCACCAGGGCCAGATAGGATGCATCCAAGGATGCTGAATGAAGACAAGGTGTAAATTGCAAAGAGTTTTTTTATTTGTTTACAGGATGTGGGCATCGCTGGCTGGGCCAGCATTTATTGCCTATCCATAATTGCCCTTGAGAAGGTGGTGGTGAGCTGCCTTCTTGAACTGCCGCAGTCCATGAGGTATAGGTACACCTACAGTGCTGTTAGGAAGGGAGTTCCAGGATTTTGACCCAGCGACAGTGAAGGAATGGCGATAAATTTCCAAGTCAGGATGGTGAGCATCATTTGTTTAGCAATAACCTGCTCACTGATGCCCAGTTTGGGTTCCGCCAGGGCCACTCAGCTCCTGAACTCTTTACAGCCTTGGTTCAAAAATGGACAAAAGAGCTGACTCCAAAAGTGAGGTGAGAGTGACTGCCCTTGACATCAAGGCTGCATTTGACCGAGTGTGTCATCAAGGTGCCCTAGCAAAGCTGTGAGATAAACTTAAGGCTCGGCCTTCATGAGGCACTGGGGACCATCAGCAGCAGCAGAGTTGTATTCAGTCACAATCTGTGACCTTATGGCCCAGCTGATCTCTCATTCTACCATTCACATCAAGACATCAGTTGCCCTGGAAATCCATCAAAATGGTTCAACAGTTCCACGATGGCATGCTCGCATGTGTTCTGGATGACGGTGAGTCTTCTGACCCATTCCTTGTCAATAATGGAGTTAAATGGGACTGTGTGCTAGCGCTAACTCTCTTCAACATGTTTATCTCTGCCATTTCTCCAATACGAAGGTGATCCTGGCATCAAAATCAGATATTGCATGGATGGGAAGCTGCACAGTCTGAGACACATACAAGAATGGAGCTTTTGGCAGACTTTGGACATCAGTCTGGGAATGAAGAGGAGTAAGTCTGGCTACCAAACTGGAAGTCTATAGAGCAGTAGTCCTGTCCATGCTGCTCTACGCATGCAGGACTTGGACTGTGTACTTGCTACGTGCCAAGAAGCTCAACTACTTCCACTTGAGCTGCCTTTGGAAACTTCTGAAGATCAAATGGCAGGACAAAATATAAGACACTGAAGTGCTCACCCAAGCTGGAACACCAGGCATCCATACCATATTGAGACAGTCACATTGAGTTATGCCGGTCATGCAGCCAGAATGCCTGACATTTGACCAAAGGGAATCTTCTATGGAGAGCTTGAATCCAAAGTGCACTGTCATTACAGTCACAAGGGCACTCTGAAGGCTTCACTTAGGAGTTTTGATAATGGCTTTGAGTCCTGGGAGAAGCCCGCCCAGCATCACTGTACCTGGCACAACCAAATAAAAAAACAATGTGGCCTCCTTCGAAAACAGCATATTTAAGAGGCAGAGAGAAAACGCAAGGAGAGAAAATCTCAAGCCAACAACTCATCCAAAACTTAATCGTCTGTGGTATACTGTCCTTTTTGCAACAGAACCTTCCGGGCCTTACCATTCACGTATGTACCCCCCTGGATCCCTACAAAATACCCCAGATGATGAACATAGTCATCTTCACCTTGAAGGACGAACATGGCCATTAAGCCAGGGGACCAACCCCGGTTCAAACAGGAGTGTAGAAAGCATACCAGCTGCAGCGACCAGGCATATCTGAGGTGCAAGCCTGGTGAAGCTATGGCACAGGTCTACATGCATGCTAAACAGCGGAAGCAGCATGGCATAGACAGATTTTGGTGACCCCTCAACCAACACATCAGATCAAAGCTTTGCAGTCCTGCCACATCCAACTGTGAATGATGGTGGACAATTATACAACTAATCAAAGGAGGAGGTGTTATTGTATATCAATTGTGTTTATTTATAAGCAGGTAGAGGGCATTAACTGGGGTTTCACTTGAACAGATATAAAGAGATACTCCCTGAAACAGTGGTGTGGTTGAATTAGGAGATATACGCTTGTAATGGTTCAATTTGTAAATAAACATAAGACTGAGTAAAGATTGGCTCCAGTATTATTCTTCACCAACTGGCTTTCCGGGGTAGCACTTGAGGCTCCACAAACATTCCCATTCTCAATAATGACAGAGCCCAGCACGTCAGTGTAAATGTCAAGGCAACCATCTTCAGCCAGATGTACCAAGTGGAAGATCCACCTTGACCTCCTCCCATTCTACTGAGCAAAACAGATGCCAATCTTCAGTCAGTTTGATTTATTCCACACCATATCAAGAAAAGATTGAAGGCGCTCAATACAGCAAAAGCTTTCGGCCCTGACAACATCCTGGCAGTCGCCTAAACTAGCTGTGTCCCCAGCCAAATGGTTCCAGTACAACTGCAATGCCAGCACCCATCTGACAAAGTGGCAAATTGGCTAGATATGTCCTGTCCTGAAAAAAAATGACCAATCTAATCAGGCAAACCATCATCCCATTAGCAAAGTGATGGAAGGTATCGTAGGCCATGCAATCAAGAGGCACTTACTCAGCAATAACCTCCTCACTGATGTTCAGTTTGGGTTCCACTAAGACTTTCACTCCAGACCTCTACACAGCCTTGGTCCAAACATGAACAAAAGAATGAATTCTAGAGGTGAGATAATAATGACTGCCTTAACATCAAGGCAACATTTGACCGGGTGTGGCATCAAGGAACCCTAGCAAAATTGAAGACAATAGAATCAGGAGGAAAACACTTCACTAGCTGGAGTAATATCTAGCACAAAAGAAGATGGTTGTATTTGTTGGAGGCCAATCACCTCAGTCCCAGGGCATTGCTACAGGAGTTCCTCGTGATACTGTTCTAGGCCCAACTACCTTCAGCTGCTTCATCAATGAGCTTCCCTCCATCATAAGGTCAAAAGTGGAGATGTTCATGGATGATCGCATAATGTTCAGTGCCCTTCGCAACACTTCAGATACCGAAGCAGTCAGAATCCGCATGCAGCAAGACCTGGACAACATTCAGGCTTGGGCTGATAAGATAACATTCGCCTCAAACAATGTGCCAGGCAGTGACCATCTAAACAAAAGAGAGTCTAACCACCTCCCTTTGATTTTCAATGGCATTACCATCACTGAGGGTTACCATTGACCAGAAACTGAACTGGACTAGCCATATGAATAATGTGGCTATCGGAGCAGGTTAGAGGCTGGGAATTCTGTGGTGAGTAACTCACCTCCTGACTCCCCAAAGTCTGTCCACCATCTGCAAGGCTCAAGGTAGGACTGTGATGGAATTCTCCCCACTTGCCTGGATGAGTGCAGCTCCCACAACACTCAAGTAGCTTGACACCATGGTCTGCTATGATTTATTAGGCCTGCACTTTATGAGCTGCAAACAAACAGAATCACTTAGCTCAGGAAACTGGAATTCCCCTGAACTTGCTGGCAGCTTAAGGGTAATGTGTTTGCTTGTTTTGTTTACCATTGGAACCCATTTATTTATGGTTATAAATGAGCACACTCAGCAGAGGAAAGGTCACAAAATTGACAGGAGTTTAAATGCCAGGCACAGCATCCCGTGACTGCGTCGGCAGGAGTTCTGCCCTCTGATATCTGCTCAAAGTCGAGTGACGTTTTTGTGCCATATCACAATTTGACATTTATCTGTCTTTGAATCTGAATCATAAAAAGTACTTCCGGAGATCAGTCGCTGTTCAGACATTACTTACAAAGTCGTGGAGAAAACGCTGGGGTGTGGGACTAAATTGAATAGTTCTTTTAACATACTGGCACCGAATGGCCTCCTTCTGTGCTGCAAGGCTCTTTGATTTTATATTTTTTAACCGTAACTATGGAAACATTGAGATCTATCAGCAGGTGTCACAGTAACACGGTATAACATGAATTCTCAAGAAAGCAAAACATGCGGTTATTCTGCACAAAACGTCTTCTTTTAAGTTATGTTTTTTTTTTCTCCATGGGACTTGTGCTCCAAACAACAGGCCTTGCAAACAAAGCCAATTCAGGAATTTTCAGGGACAAAACATGCCATTGGGCCCAGTGAATTTCCTTTATTTCATGCACCACTGTTGCATTTTATCCTGCAGTTCCCCTGTCCCTGGAAATGAACTTAATTTTCTTTTGAACCCTTTCAAATGACCCGCTCACAATGGCATTCATTTTAAAACCCACAATTCTAACACCTTCTGGGAGGGAAAAAATTCGAACTTTCTCTTTTACTTCAAGATTCTTGTTTTTAAGGTTGGACTAGCCAGTATTTGAGCCCTTTAGGTTAGTAAGCAATTAACATGGTCTATTTTATCAGTTCCTTTCATAACGTTGAAAACTTCAGCCTTCCCCCAGAACTTATATTTCTGATACCCAGAAAGCCATTCAAAAATGTTCCAAGACTGGTTTCTTCCAGCAGTGTGACTGGTTTTGGGTCCATGGCAGCAAAGAGGAGCAAACACACATTGCCTAAAGATTCCTGCTCCAGCTGTGCCAACACTTGTTATCAGAGGGACACTGCACAGCTTATTTTCAATTATTTTGTGACTGTTAATATTTCTTTGGATGGAAGGAGAAATTTTGTTTCCCTCTGTACAGAAACAAAAGCCATCATGCTCTGGTACGTAGCCCTGAATTCTTCCAACACTTGTGGAAGTGGTATTTTATTGCTGTTGAATGTAATGTGTACCACATAACCGTATCTGGAGACATATGGATCCTCTAATCTCCTGACTGCCTTGTTTTTCAGTAGCAACGATGCAGTCGCAAGGCTGAGGGGGTGGGGGCAGCTGACTTTCCATCTGAGCCTCGCCCCTGCCATCTTTGGGTAAACATAAAAAGAAAGATGTGCATTTATATTGTACCTTTCACAACCTCAGGACATCTCAAAGCGCTTTACAGCCAGTTAAATAGTATTGAAATGTAGTCACTGTTGAGTAGGCTTCAACTTAGCTATCCAGTGCTCCCACTAGAAACAGGTGGGAGCCTCAATATTCAGTGTGAACTGGATCTTATGATGTTGTTAGGACCAAGTGCCACTTAGATGCAGCTAAGCCTGGCACTTGCTAAATGTTGGACCCCTTCGCTGCACAGAGTGAGAAATTGCCACTACAACATCCCTAAAGGGATAAAAACAAAAAACTACTGCGGATGCTGGAAATCCAAAACAAAAACAGAATTACCTGGAAAAACTCAGCAGGTCTGGCAGCATCGGTGGAGAAGAAAAGAGTCGACGTTTCGAGTCCTCACGGCCCTTCAACAGAACCCTGATCCCTAAAGATCCCTAAAGGGATCGCTGGAAACAGTTCTGAAAACAATAAAGGATGACATATTTGGAACTTTTTAGTATAATTGCTCTCCCTTTATATAATGCACTCTGTCACAGCCATTCCTCCCATTGACCTGTCCTCCTTTTTAATCGTTTGAAGTAGTCCTGTGCTCTGTGGGTGGTCCATGTGACCTTTTGCCCTCTCAAAACAGAGAGCTGCCTATCAGATATTGCTGGTTGCTCATCAGTTGATTGCAAATGAGGCCTATCATCAAGGTGGTTTGGGCCTCCCGCCAGCCATTTCTAGCGGCTGCTATGATTGCTCTGTCCTGCGCTTGCCAGATTTTTGGCTTCAGGGCATAATTCATGGCAACAGGTAATAAACAGACCTTGTGCATTACCTAGAGGACCTGTGAACAAGTATAGAGACAGCATACTTGAAAAGAGGATGGCAGGGAAACAGTACTGAACAATAAATGCATCTGAAAGAGGGTCCAAAGATTGCAATGTATTGGCTTTTCCACATGTGCTCCTCAGACATGCCAATCCCTCATATAACCTTGCATCTCTTCATGCCCTTATCTCTAGAGGGTACATCTTCAAGATGCAACATACAATTGAAAAACTTGCTGTACTCATATCTACTAAGGCCATACTTCATCGTGCACCATGCAGCTAGGCTGTTTCACAGTGACTTACTGACCACCAGATTGACACTCTGCACATATGTTCCTTCAACTTCCAATATCTTGGCTACTTTCTTGTTGGTATAACAAGATGGCAGCAGCCCAATCTGAAAGGATTGTTGGATGAAGTCCCCTTTAATGTGCCCAGAGAGCTTTAGCTGGAATCAGCCAGCTTGTGTAATAGGAAGTCCATGCCACCCACCTCAGGTACAGGGACACTTCTCCCTGATGAAGTGACTGTCGCTCCTTCTTGCCTTCCAACTCCCACAAGAGAGGAGTAGTGTTCATCTTACTAATAGAGCCTGTTATGAATCACAGCAGACTGGTCAACTTTTTGACTAAAATTAGAAGAGGTCTTACTGACCGCATTATGTACTAAGTTGTTGCTCAGATTTTCTTGATGGATTTACTCTTGTCAGCTTATCACTGCTAATTAGCTATGTAGCAGCTCTGTGCTCAGATGGTGATTTAACAACTTCCCACTCAGCTGTGATCTGAGGAAATATCATGGACTTTATATTCTTTATTATCTCCTTAGAGACCTCGCACCAAGAGACATTTCTGGCACATCAGATCCATTTGCAAGAGTGGTATTTAACAACAAAACTACAGAAACAGCTGTAAGTCTTTCATCCTTATATTTTTCTCTCCTGTTTATGCCTGGAGATGTGGCTAACACCAAACACGTTGCGTTTACATTTACATAGAAGGCATTCGGCATTTAAGAGCTGAATATAAAATTTATCCCATCTAGGAGGGGAACTGCTGAACAAAAATGAGTGTGTAGGAATGATATCATGTTCAACACTGGAATATTGAGTAGTACATTAATTAGAATGTAAGAAGCTAAGATCTAGGAGCAGGAGCAGGCCACAAGACCCCTTGAGCTTGCTCCGCCACTTAATAAAATCATGGTTGATTTTTTACTTCAATTCCACTTTCCCGCCCACTCTCCAAATCACTTGGGCCTGAATTTTCGGCTCGGTGAGCGGGGGCGGGGCCCGCTCGCCAAGGCGTAAAATGACACGCGGTGACGTCGGGCGGGCGTCCCGACCTCACCGCGCGTCATTTGGGTTTTCAGTTCGGCTGGCGCGCAGCTGACACGGCTGTGTGCCCGCCGAACTGTCAGAGGCCTATTAAGGCCATTTAGAAATCAATTAAAGTAATAAACTGAGCTGCCCGTCCAACCTTAAGGTTGGCGGGCAGGCGAAGAGCCCAGGCGGCCTTCGCATTTTTCATGAAACCTCATCCACGGGTGGGGTGAGGTTCCATGAAGGGTTTATAAATTTAATAATTTTTTATATTAATGTTCATTGACATGTCCCAGCTCATGTGACACTGTCATATGAGGGGACATGTCCTAAAATTTCTTATTTTCTTTATTTAAATTTTTGAAACTTAAACTAATCTCCCTGAGGCACAGAGGTGCCTCAGGGATATTTCTGCGCTCTTTGCACAGGCCCTGACTCAGGGAATCGCCCACGCCCGCACAGGGAGTGCTCAGCACTTCCGGGTGTGCGTCACGCTGGGCAGGCCTTATTTGGCCCACCCACATAAAATGGCGGCATGGACCTGATCGGGGGGGGCGCCGATTGGGTTCGCACCCACCACAGCCCACCCCCGCACAACCCCCCTGATAGGAGGGAAAATTCTCCCCTTGATTTCCTGTAGAGTCTAAAAAATCTTGTCAATATTAATCTTGATTACACTCAATAACGGAGTATTTATGGCCCTCATGAGTAAGAATTCCAAAGATTTACATTTCCTCTGAGTGAAGAAATTCTTCCTCATCTCAGTCTTAAATAATCCTGAGACTGTGTGGCTCCCTCAGAATCTTCAATGAAATTACCTCACATCCTTCTAAATTCCAGAGATACTGGCCCATTTTACTCAACCTCTCATCATAGGGACAACACTTAAGTAGTACCTTGTTGAAATCCTTTTGGAAATCTATATATACTACATCCACTGGTTCCCCTTTGTTTACTCTCAAAAAAGTAATAAATTTGTCAGACATGATTTCGCTTTCATAAAACCATGTTGACTCTGCCTAATTATATCATGATATTCCAAATGCCTTGTTAACATCTCCTTAATGATAGGTTCCATTATTTTCTCAATGACTGATGCTAAGCTAACTGGCTTGTAGTTCCCTGTTTTCTCTCTCTGCCTCCTTTCTTGAATAATGGTGTTGAAGTATGCTACAAAGTATTTTCTCCAATAGTGTAAAGCCTATGATGCTAAAATGTATATTTTTAGACACCTCCATTGAATCATAAAGTGAGAATGTAAGTTATTACTGTAGTGAATTATTAATGCTTAATGTTCTGGGAGTTGTCAGATGCGTAGCTGTGGGAGCCAGTAGCAGTAGGAAATTAGTTAATGTCTCTGTAACAAAATAAGTTCTGCAAGTAATGGTGTGTAGATTAACATTAAGGCAACCCACACTTTGGATGCCTACACTTGTATAAACCCTAATAGGTCTCATCTATTTGTTTCAGGATGAATTCACTCAAAAAGAATTTTGTTTGCATTTAGAATGTTAGATAAATGTGGAGACTTGCAGGCTGTCTTAGTGGCTCAGTGGGTTTAGCATGTAAACCATAAACGTCCCATTTTAACTTGCAGGTGCTAAATTAACACTTGAAATGCTGCAATTGGCCAATTGGCCTCTGCGTCCTGGGTTAGGGAGGGGAATGTCAGTGAGGATTCTTGCACCCTACTGTTATTCAGTGACCTCTACTCCAAGTGTATAAGCATTTGTGTGTTTGTGTGCATGTGTATGTTTCTGTTTGTAGTCATCAGGTAGGAACAGGTTGGCTCTTGACTGTGTTTGCCCTCATGACAGCTTGTCATCATCCAGTATATCGTACAGGCGAATAATGTTCACCTGAATGAGGTCCAGTAAGGTGACCAGTGCCTGTGAAACTACATCCCAGCAAATAGTTAAAAAAAACTTTACAGAAAAAAACTGGTAAGAAAAAATAAAAACAAATACATTTTGTAAGTTACTTCTTTAAACTTAATAAGAGATATTCCGAGCACAGTACATCCTTCAATATTCCTTCTGACTTTGTAGGAGGTGACTTCCATCCCTTTCCAAAAAATTCTTTGAATAGGATCTGAAGAAAAATATTACATATTACTTTTATTGTCCTAAAAATACAAGGTTTCACTTCTCATTTGACTATTATCCAAGCTGTGAAATAGCTAAAGTAAAAGCCACTCTCCAATAGTGTAAAGCCTATTGATGCTAAAATGTATATTTTTAGACACCTCCAATGACTCATGTAGTGAGAATTTAAGCTATTTCTGTAGTGAATTATTAATGCTTAATGTTCTGTGAATTGTCAGATCAGTAGCTGTGGGAGCGAGAAGCAGAAGGAAATTAATTAATGTCCTTGTAACAAAATAAGTTCTGCAAATAATGGTGTGTAGATTAACATTAAGGCAACCCATACTTTGGATGCCTGCACTTGTATAAACCCTAATAGATCTGATCCATTTGTTTTGGGATATTCCTCTGGATGAATTGACTCAAAAAGAACTTTGCTTGCATTCAGAATGTTAGATAAATGTGGAGACTTACATCTCACAAAGTGTTTGAAGAATAAATTACCACTGAATTTAGTTTATCTGGGGTCATTATTCTTCACTTTTAAATTCATTATAATTTGCTGACTAATATGCAAAAGGAACTTTGCTCGAGATTTTATTGTCTGTTTTGTTGTCGAGCCATTCTGCTTCAATGGCCTGACAAAATGTAATGGGCCAGATCTTGCTGAAAAAATAATGGCATGTTAATGGCACTGCCAGTATTAATGTGCAACTCTGCCAGCAAGTTCAGGGGATTAAATAATAATTGATTTACGCCACTCAACCATTTGCTCTGCACAAGAGGCATCTTGTCCTTAGTCTCCTCATTATTTCTAAGAATTTGCTGGATAAACACATTAATTCTCTGTTAAACTTGTCACAGAAAGTTAAGTCCAGTAATTAACAGTGCAAGTACCATTACAACCACGCGACAATTGTTAACGCAATGTCTGTCAACCCCTCTGGCCCAGAAATTGAACAATTTAAAGCACTTATTTCTTTTTCTCTTATTGATCGGCAAAGCCAAACATTATTTTAATCATTTCACAAAATGTAATCCTGTTTTTACCAATAAATACCCTAATGCTGCAGAATCAGATACTCAGTGATCAGTGATCAATGTTGGAACAAATTGGTAAAGATATTTCCTATCAAATTACTAGAAACTTAGAATTCTGTGAGCAACTGAAATACCTCAAAGATACAACATACTTTAAATGTGCATTGATGGTCAATCGGTGAGAACACTGATTTAAATATGAATTCCTTTATCAAGATCAACCATGATCTTATTGAATGGCAGAGCAGGCTTGAGGGGCCAGATTGGCCTACTCCTGCTCCTAATTTGTATGTTCGTATGTTCATTTGTAATTAATCAACTACTTAACATAATAGCCGATCAATAACACATAATGCATATCACTTCGGAGTCAACTTCTCCCTCAGTGTTCCTTTTTTCTCCAAGTCTTGCATTGCCAATATGTTTCTCAGTTTGTCAACACCAATTGACCCAAAACACTAATATTAAAATTTCTATATTAAATTTTTGCCATGATGCTTGGCATTAGAATAATACTCCCTGTAAAATAAGGCTTGTACACAAAAGGGAGAAATATTCTGTCAGAAATAAGAGATTTAATTGCTAAATGTAATTGCAAAAAATGATACACTTTGAGAATTTAATGTCCATAATTCAGATCTACTCCACATAGCAAGATTTGAGTTCTGAAACGCACTGCTTCACAAGAATATTTATTTCATTATTCTGAGTTTGATATGAAAGCCACAGTCTAGTTGTGTTTGACATGCACACAAAAATTGCTTTGATTTACTACAATCAACTCCTGTTTTAGTACCACAACAACATTTGACTTTGCTTATTGAATTGTTAACTTGACCTGTATTTACTGTAAATTTGTTTGATTCCACAAATTCCTTCTCTCTGCTTTCCATAGAAATGAAAGCATAAACTGAACCTCATCAGCTTCGTGTGATCAGCTTTGAAGACCTGTGTTGGCGACAGTTATAGCATGATCAGACAATATAACAGAGTTTAGGTGTTATTGTTCTGTCACAGCTAAAGAGCTACTTAAATATTACTTGTATCAACTGTTTAATTCCAAATTTAAAATCTTTAGCTTTGAAATTTCACTGTAGGATGATGGGTATAAAAATACATTTATCTGTAATTTCTCCAATTTAGTGATGGATTAACGCCTTTATTTTATGGCCAAACTTTGAAAAACCCATCCAAATTCATTGTTATCGTTCAGTAATTAAATATTAAATAACATATATGTTTATTTATTCATTCAGGGGATGTGGGTATTACTGGCAAAGCCAGTATTTATTGCCTATCCCTAAGTGCCCTGGAGAAGGTGGTGATGAGCCACCCTCTTGAACCACTGCAATTCATGTGGTGTGGCTACCCCTCTAGTGCTGCGAAGTTCCAGGATTTTGACCTAGCGACAGTGAAGGAATGGCAGTTTGGCGGTGTTCCCATGCGCCCGCTACCCTTGTCCTTCTAGGTGGTTGGAAGTTGCCTATTTGTGAAGTGCTGTCGAAGCAGCCTTGGTGAGTTGCTCTAGTGCACATTAAAGGTGGTAACCACTGCAGCCATGTTGCGTTGGTGGTGGAGTTTAAAGTAGTGGATGGGGTGCTGATCAAGAGGGCAGGATGATTTTGAGCTCGACAAGTGTTGTTTCAGCTGAACTCATCATGGCAAGTGGAGAGTTCACTCTCCTGACTTGTGCCTTGTAGATGATGGACAGGTTTTGGGGAATCAGGAGGTGAGTCACTTGTTTGAGAATACCTAGCTTCTGGTCTTTTAGCCACAGTATTTAGGTGGCTGATCCAGTTCTGTTTGTGGTCAATCATGATCCACAGGATGTCGATGACGGGAGATTCGACGATAGTAATGCTGCTGAAGGGGAGATATTTAGACTCTTTCTCATTGGAGGTGGTTATTGCCTGGCTCTTGTGTGACATGAAGTTACTTGCCATTTGTCAGCCCAAGCTTAATGTTGTCCAGGTCTTGTTGCATGTGGGCATGGACTGCTTCAGAATATGAGAAGTTGCAAATGGAACTGTCCACTGAGAAATCATCAGTGAGCATCTCTGCGTCTGACCTTATGATGGAGGGAAGTGCATTGATGAAACAGCTGGAGATGGTTGGGCCTAGGACACTACCCTGAGGAACTCCTGCAATGGTGTCTTGGGGCTGAGATGATTGGTCTCCAGCAAGCAAATCAATCTTCCTTTGTACTTGTTATGTTTCCAGAAGAGATTCCCATTGATTTTAATTTTGCGAAGGCTTCTTGATGTTACATTCAGTCAAATGCTGCCTTGATGTCAAGGGCAGTCACATTCACCTTACTTTTGGCATTCAGCTCTGTCATCCATGTTTGGACCAAGGCTGTAATGGGGCCCGGAGCTGAGTGGCCCTGGCAGAACCCAAGATGAGCATTGGTGAGCAGGTTATTGCGGAGTAACTGCCACTTGATAGTACTATCAACAACATCTTCCATCAATTTGTTGATAATTGAGATTAAGCTGATGACGGATTGGCTTTGCCCTGTTTTTTGTAGATAGGACTTTCCTGGGCAATTTTCCACATTGTTGGGTAGATGCTGTTGTGATATGATGTGCATGCACCTTTAAGGAAGCATATCTTACACTGCTGTCAACCGCTACTACTTTGACAAGATATGATGTAGTAGTCCCATGACTTACAGGCTGGCTGCAAACAGAAGGACTCGGAGTAAGATGTGCATATAATAGTCTTGCAATTAACTCTATCCGTATATGGCCTTATCTTCAAATAATGAACCCACATTAATGTTTCATCAATATTTGTGCATGATTAAGCCAAAGAGAAGAAGAGCATAACCTGGTGTCAGGGTGGCAGCATGGTTTTTGAAGATTTGACTGAGCAGAACACAAACCTCAACCCCTTCACATCCAGCTGAAGAAATTAACTGGTGAAAGTGAAACAGCTATCAAAACTCACCATGTGTACGTAATTCTGCAGTTCTGTAGCAATGCTACGTACAGTGTATGTCCCTTCTAGGATTGCACCATGCTCCAGCCAGCAGGCATCGGGTCCCGGTAAGATTGATCAAATCTGGGAGAGCTTAATTAGTAAAAGTCTAACTGCTACAAAGTTTAACCGGATGCAAAAATTAAACAGCAGACTGCAGGTGGTGTCACTTTAAGTAGAACTCTGCAGACAGGAGGATTCATTACTGCTGAAGCTAAGTATTGTAAGCTGGGCTGGGAAGAAGAATCTTCCAGTAATTGTGCCTAGCAGCCAGAAGCACGTAATAAGGCTTTTTTCACTGTTTGCTTTCACTTTGGATATCCTGCAGCCATTCCCACCAAAATTACAGTTTTGTGGGTGGAGTTCATAACTAAAGCCAGGAAAAATCAGAAAGAACTCAACAGCGCTATCATTGCAGTCAAGCAGTAGCTTATAATGAGCTAAGGCCATTAAAGGAACTGCAGCTCAGAGCCAAAATAACTCTAAAAGGGCTGGAGGAAACTTGCATAGATGTCAAAAACTCAAGATCACATTAAAAATCCTGCAAAAATCTAAAAGATGACCACAACATTTCCAACACTCAATTGGAAGGTAACAGATCTCCTATCTGAATTTAGTTTGTTTCAACAACGCATTGAGCTGTGTTTTCTGGATCTCAATATCTCCAAACCAGATAAACAAACCATTAAAATTAAAATTGCTGTGGCAATGAATGCCTGACTCCTGTCTGACTGAGGGAAGCTCATTTGTGCTCGGTGATGCACCTGATCCTTTGTTCACATTCAACACCTGACCCCTTCAGGAGCACAGTGTCACTGGTCACAGATGCTGAAGAGATGGGGGTCCAGCCCCACCTCAGAGACGCTGAGAGCACACAGAGAATGACGGAACTCTGTGACGCCTGCCCACAACATTTTGGCAGTAATGACAAGCGCCATTGAGGTTCAGGCATCACTAATGTGGCCAATGAGTGTGAAGCCTGACCATCATTTTGGTCTGAAGGTTACATACTGCACAGGAAGAGGTCCTGGACTGAGACACCTGTCTTTACCTTGCGCAGAAACCAAGGTTTCAAATCTGAGCAACAAGAATACTGATCATCATAACAAGAAGCCATAGGCAAAGAGACTTTCTTGGGAGTTAATTGACGATAGTGAACTTGATGTACAAGTGATTAAAACCAATGCCCAGGCTGTGCAGCTACATCTTAACCTTTCTAACCCTGCCAGTACGTCTTGGTGCTCCCCCGACATCGTCAGAGTGGTGGAGGCAGCCTGCTGACTGCTACGCCCTATCTGTGATGGCCTTGGTGGGCGTCCTCTGGAAGGCTGATACCAGGATGGTCCTGGCCTGCTTTGGTAATCCTGCTGTGGGTCAGCTGCACCCTCCTTGACCTGTTGAGCTGCAGCTGTGGGGGTCACAGGAAGAGGGGATTTAGATTGGCCAGGCATTCCCGGAGTCTCCTAGGTGGATGGCCCCAGGGTGTTGAGCTGCTGCTGCTCCTCCCTATGGGTGCCCAATGACCCTGACTGACTCCTTGAGAAAGGGAAGCTGGACTGAGATCGAGCTGCTCTGCACCTCTCGCGTTGACACTGTGGGAGGCCAACCTATGGTGTCAACAATGGAGTTCAGCCTGCGCAGCAGTGCAGGGCCAATGTCCTAGACCAAGTTCTCCATGGCAGCTACCATCCTACCAGTGTGCGTTGGCATGCCAGCGCTATCGCCTTAGACTGAAGGCAGACGGACTCCCCATTGTGCCTTGCAATCTGAGGAGTGCAGTGGACATCCCTTCCTGATGTTCCTGAGCTTGCCTTTGCTACTGCAGATGAGGTATAACCGAGCCCAGAGGCTCCTCATCTGACTCGGACTCAGCAGATTTCTAGCCTCCAGCAATCTTCCGAGTGCCAGAAACCTGAGAAGTCCTTGCCTCTGCCTTCTGTGGATCAGACAGTGCGATGTGCTCATCAGATTGTGACCCTGAGGCTACTCTAGAACTAGGTCCCACTGAGGTATCTCTGCTTGGCTGCTTTCCAGATGTGCCTGCGCAAGCAAGGAGAGATAATTAGTGCATGGTAGGGGCCAGTGGAACAGAGGAACTGACTCGCAGCATGATAGATCAGATGGATGTTGCACTGCTGTATCCTCACTTGGTTGAGGACCGCCAACCTCACCGTCAACATAGGAATGATTCAGATCAGATCAAGGATGACTCTACTTTCAAAGTCTGCGAGGACCTTGAAGTCAGGTATTCCTCCACCAGCCTGCGATCTCTCCCTTTTGTTGTGTGCCAGCTTGTCCTGAATGAAGACAGATGGAAAGAGTGCAGGATGCTTGTCAGGCCACATGCCTGGCATGTCTTTTTTATTCATTCACGAGATGTGGGCTTTGCTGGCTGGGCCAGCATTTATTGCCCACCCCTAGTTGCCCTTGAGAAGGTAATGGTGAGCTGCCTTCTTGAACCGCTGCATGTGGTGTAGGTACACCCACAGAACTGTTAGGAAGGGAGTTCCAGGATTTTGACCCAGTGACAGTGAAGGAACGGCGATATATTTCCAAGTCAGGATGGTGAGTGACTTGGAGGGGATTTGAGGTGTTGGTGTTCCCATCTGTCTGCTGCCCTTGTCCTTCTAGATGATAGTGGGCGTGCGTTTGGAAGGCGCTGTCTAAGGAACCTTGGTGAATTCCTGCAGTGCATCTTGTAGATGGTACACACTGCTGCAACTGTGCATTGGTGGTGGAGGGAGTGAATGTTTGTGGATGTGGTGCCAATCAAGCGGGCTGCTTTGTTATGGATGCTGTCAAGCTTCTTGAGTGTTGCGGAAGCTGCACTCATCCAGGCAAGTGGGGAGTATTCCATCACGCAAAACAGGAATGAGGAATAAAATATAACAGGTGAGCTGTCTTTGTGGGGACAGGGCTGGGAAATAGTGGCAGAAGCATTTGGTTTCATGGGCAGAGGGATGGAAGGCCAAGACCGATCAAGCCAGTAAAGTAAATAAAGAGAAAAAGGGCCAATAAAGTTGGAAACCACAATGTGGATAAAATATGAGTGGAACATGGTCGAACACATGCAATAAATGGAGAGAAGTGGATAGTATTGACAAAAAGAAAGTATGATGGACTAAACGATGGGAGTAAATTGGAATAAGTGAGCCTACAGGGAAGATTACGAAAGAGCAAAAGACCATCATCTTAAAGAAATGTTTCTTTGAGAGATTCAGGGATGGATGGTGAAAAATGGATGTTGATTAGATGGATGGATGTTTATTGGATGGTGAGAAAGAATCTTTATTCCTTTAGCTTCCAGTCTTAGTGCCAGCCCCCAGTGAAAGGACTTTGCAGGGCAGGTGTGCCTTTGTCATATCTGAATCCAGTGCCTAGGTTGATGCTGGTCAGGCCATCTGCTTTTAATCTTAGTGTAATTTCTTGTAGCGGTTTTGATATAACTGAGTGGATTGCAAGGCAATTTAAGAGGGCAGTTACCAGTCGACTGCACTGCTGTGGGCCTGGAGACACATATAGGCCAGGCTGGGTAAGGAGGGCAGATTTCCTTCCCTGAAGGGCATGAGTGAATCAGCTGGTTATTTTACAGCAATCTGGTAGCTTCATGGTCACCAGAATTTTTTTTTTTTTACTTAACTCCTGCACAAGATTAAACCTATTATTATTTAACTTCAGCATCAAATATTTGCCATTTACTCTAGAAAGTGTTTTGAGTTCATTTTTGATTTATATTCTAAGATTTGATATCTCTTTCCAAATTCTAGACTATAAAGAAGACTCGTTTTCCTCACTGGAATGAAGTGTTTGAGTTTGAACTGGAGGATGATTTGCCAACAGAAGGAATGACATTCACTGTGGAAGTCTGGGACTGGGATATGGTGGGAAAGAATGATTTTCTGGGAAAGGTGAGATGCCACCACTTGACCTTGCAGTGACATCTATGCTGCTTACATGTTCACATATTGACGTCCACAGAATACAGTAGAATGAGCAGTGGTCGCCATTGTAATTATCTGCCAGCAAAATAATAGAAATTGTCTATTATTAAAAAAATCCCTGGCAAGGGATACAACTGCATACCTCTGTTTTCTGTTCCTGGCTGTTGTTAGTACAATGATTATTGTGGACGTAAATCTTTCAGAGAAGCTACAATTATTTGCCTGAAAGCTGACCATTGAGATTATGACTAAGGCATTTCTGATGTTTTCCCAGCTAATGTAATAATTATGTATTAATTCATTTTGGAATGAGAAGTGGAATCAATTATTAACCAGTGTCCTGGGTATTACTGAAGCTGGTGTAGACACGATGGCCGCCTCCTGTGCTCTAACAATCCTGTTTGACCCTTTGAGCTTATAGACTCAGTGATCACATTTGGAGAAGAAATAGTAAAGCAACCAAATTGAATCAGTTGTATTACTGTACTCCAAGACACAGCTTAATCCGGGGAGTGCATTCATTTCGTTTACACTTTTCTGTCCCCAAATTTACCAGGGAAATGAAGACCCTTCAAGAAGCATTGATTTTACCCAATGAGGGATTAACATTAATTTCTTTGGGGACTGTAGTAAGTGTGATGTGCAGGTTAGGCAGCACATTCCCTGTTTCAGCCACTAGAGCCTTCTTATTTTGCTATGTTTACCCAGGGTCTGGCAGAAAGGCACATTAAAAAATCCTTCACACAATGATCAGAGTTGTGCTGGCCACATGGTAGTAATAGGATTCCTCTGAACCTCCTGCCTATACTGGGATATGTTGTGTAAATGATGAGTCAGAAAATATACGTTATAAGATATATGTGTAGGTGAAATGGGTGGAATGGGATTTCAGTGCTAAACCAACTACTTGAATTAAACTTTGGTCAGTTGTTTCATTGTCTGCAGATGCACAGTGATATTCTGAGATTTTGGAGGAAACTAGACCTCTAAGTGTGTGTGGTCTATTTGACCCTCCTTGTAAGAATATAAGCTATAGGAGCAAAGGTAGGCTGTAGGTATTTAAGAATATATAAAATGAACGGTGATCTTATTGTAACATATAAGATCCCGAGGGCACTTGTTAGGGCAGATGTAGAAAGGATATTCCCCATTGTGGGAGAGTCTGGAACTAGGGGACAGTTTAGAAATAAAGGGTCTCCCATTTAAGACAGAGATGAGGACTTTTTTTTCTCTCAGAGGGTCATGAGTCTTTAGAACTCTCTCTTCCCCAGAGACCGGTGGAGGCAGGGTCATTTTAAGGCAGAGGTAGACAACTTTTGACTCATTTGTTAGTAAAGAATCTGTCAGGGGTATGTGGGAATGTGGAGTTGAGGTCATAATCAGATCAGCCAGGGTCTTATTGAATGGCAGAGCAGGCTCAAGGGGCTGAATGGCCTACTCCTGCTCCTAACTTGTATGTTCATATATACATCAATTCCACTTTCTTGCTCTATCCCCACATCCCTTGTTCCCCAAAATCTATTCGGCTTAGTCTTGAATATACTAAGCACCCACAACCACCTGGGGTAGAGAATCCCAAAGATTCACAACCCCCGAATGAAGAAATTTCTCCTCATCTTAGCCCTAAATGGCTGACCTCTTATCCTGAGATTATGACCCTAGGGGTCTCCAGCCAGTGGAGACAGCCTCTCAGCGTCAATCCTATCATGCCCAATAAGAATTTTATATGTTTCAATGAGGCCACCTCTCATTCTTCTAAACTCCAGCAGGAAATGCCCATCCTACTCGATCTCTCAATCTCTAGACATAGCTAATATGTAATTATTGGTACATATTTATTGAGCCGCAAGTTCAAACTGTTATCAAGTAGATAAGTGGCCAGTTTCGATTAATGCCGTGATGTAGATTGGGTTTTAATTCGGCTCTAATTGTTTGGGTGAAGTGAGTGGAATCAGATTTCAAAGCTAAAACAGCTACTTGAATTGAATTTTGGTCGATTGTTCGATTGTGTAAAGTAAGCGTTAGAAATTGACACAGCCAGTGCCCATGGCAGTGTAGTGGTTATATTACTTGACTCTTAACTACACTCTGAACTGACCTAGGAAGCCACTCAGTCTTATCAAATTCAAGAAGATGACCTTCTCCATCACCTCCTCTGGGCAACTGAGGAGAAACAATAAGGAATAAAAAATAATGCATCACCCCAGTTTCTCTTGTAGCACATGGCACACTGAGTGATAATCAGGCAGAGAGCCTGGGTGAATTCCACTAGATTAGATAAATATATATTTCTGCAGGGATTGGGTGGAGCAGTGTTTAGCAAACCACCCTTTCACCTCTGGGAATAGAATTTAAATCCAGCTCAGGTCAATGGAATAAATTAGTAAGCGAGCATGGAAGGTCTAAGAAACGAAGGCTTGAAAATAGCTCAATATTCCTGGTTACATGTTTTTCAGATGTGATGTGAGATGTGAAGGATAGAACGGAGTGGGAGGGGTAGGGGGTTGGCAATTGTGATATTGGCTAAGGAAATGATGGCAGCTGTGACGAGGAATGATATGTGATTGGTTGTTGAGATGTTTGGGTGGGGTTGTCCATTCTGCTATAAGTGTGAATACATTATAAATGCTTTATGATTTCACAGAGGAAATCCAGCCCATTGTTGGAGCAGAGTTGAAAGATCTTGATTCTACACCCGAACAGTACTATGTTTATATTCCCTTTGTGTAATGGCGGATAGTAACTGAGGGTCCTGACGGGAGGTAGCTTGGCAAAAAGCAGTCGGAGTGGGTATGCTGCAAGATACCAATAAGGGGCCTGGAGGTGAGGAACCTCCAGCTTGGAGGAGGATATACCTCAAGGTAGAAGGGGAGAATTCTTCATCTCGGCAATTCGGTCGGTTGATTTTCGCAGGCTGCCTTTTGCCTAAAAGATCTGTGCAAGGCCTAAGAAAGTTGTATTGATTGAAATCTAGACTTACTGGAGGAAGTGTGTTCGCCCACATGTTCAAAGTCCAATAACAGACTGTGAACTTGGAGCTGTTCGGTCTGGAGGATTTATTGAAACAGCTGCAACATAAGAAATAAATATTTTTGATGATGATCAATGGGATTAAGAGGCCTTTTATTTAAAGTATCAGGTTATTCAGAAATAAGTTAGAATAATGTAATGACTAGACAGAGCGGACAGGTTTCAACAAGAAACAGATAAATTTCATTACAGGTGCTACATGTTCGATCAGGACTTTCATCAGGAAGCCCCATTCCCCCGGATTGCCCACGCTTATGACTCATTGGTCAGAGTCCCCCAGAACATCATATGACCCCTGATAGACAGCAGGAGAGGTTACACCTTCAGTTACTACATTTCCTCCCGCTTTAGTTTTTTACAATTTCTATTTACAGGGAAACATTTGAATATCCAACAACATATACGTATATACAACTCAGGTGATTAAAGATCAAGTCTCTGAGGTGCTGCCCTTATATGGCTAGAGTGGCGTAGCCCTACCACTTGAGGTTCCTCAACAGGATCGACAGGATCAGGAACTGCAGCATGAGACACATCATTAGAAAGTGGCAGTTCTAGGTTTGGCAACTCTACAGAGATATTGGGCATTAATATCCTAGGTCCTCAGGAATTGATGGTTCAACATTAATCACAGGCGGAATAGTTGGTTATTGGAATGTCTCTCTAGCATGAATATGATCTACGTGCTTACAAATGATTTTTCCACTTGTACTTGGAAAGATAACGGACCAGTCTCTGAGGCAATGGTTCCAGGAACCCACTTCTGAAATGTTGTACGAATACACTGTCACCTACACTGTGCGAGCTTTGCTGTGTATATTGTTGTTCAATTTTTGATTACTCTGATTCCACTCTAGCTTCCCCTCTAAATTTGGAAACAGCAGGCTTAGCCGTGTATGTAGTCGGCGTTTCATCAATAATTCAAATGGTGTTGAACCCGTAGGGGAATTATACAATAACTGAGAAAAAAGCTGCAAAGTCGAGATTCTAGAGCACCTTCTGATGATCTTTTCATACCAGACTTGAAAGTTTGTACAGTGCTCTCAGCTAAACCATTCGATGAGAGATGGTAAGGGTCTGTTTTAATATGTCTGATTCCATGAATTTCTGAAACTCTCTGCTGGTAAAGGCTGTACTGCTATCAGAAACAATGATTTCAAGTCGGCCACGTATGCTAAACAAATGGCGCAGCTTCTTGATAGCTGCGCTCGATGTTGGTGATCTGACTTTGTATACATCCATCTGTTTAGAATGTGCATCTACAATCAACAAAAACATGGTACCCAAGAGTGGTCCTACATAATCGATATGTAGTCTAACCCGGGGTCAACCAGGCTACTCCTATGGATGCAGGGGAGTTGAAATAGGCAACCTCTGTTGTTGCTAACAATGGAGACAGTGCTTGACCATGCTTTCAATGTCACTGTCAATGCCTGGCCACCAGACATAGCTTTGCGCAAGCATTTTCATCTTTGATGTGCCTGGACGCGCACTGTGAAGCTCTATCAAGAGTGATTCTCTACCTTGTGATGGGACAACAACTCTTGAACCCCACAACAAAATTCCATCTTGCCAACTTAACTCTGTGTTTCTGACATGGAATGGTCTCAAATCTTCAGATACAGGCAAATTTGACTATCCTTGCAAAACAAAGTCTCTGACTTTCGATAATGTTGGATCACTGTTTGTCCAGTTTCTAATTTGCTTTGCACACACAAGCGAAGAACTCAAGAAATTCAGTAATAGCACAACTTCTTGTGGAACAGGACCATGTACAATGCTATCTGGTAATGGGAGACAACTGAGTGCGTCCGGATTTGCAATATGTAAGCCTGGACGATACATAAAAGTATACTTGTACACAGATAATATTAGAGCCCAATGTTGTATTCTTGCTGATGCTATTGGTGGAATGGCCTTATCCTCACTGAATAAACCCATTAATGGTTTATGATCCGACACAATGGTGAAATGACGACCATGTAGGTATTGGTGGAATTTCTTCACTCCGAATACCACTGATAAACCTTCCTTTTATAGCTGGAATAACCCTTCTTGGCTGTGGAGAGGGTTCTCAAGGCATAGCGAATGAGCCTTTCTGATCCATTTTCCATTCTATGTGATAACACGGCTCCTACACCATATGGAGAGGCATCACATGTTAATACCGACTCTTTCGATGGGTCGTTGTGTACCACTAAACACAACGAATGCAACAGTCTCTTTACTTTTAGATCGGCTTCTTCCTGTTGTGAATTCCACGACCAACGTCAATTCAGTTTGAGGATGAGCAACTCGGGTCTCAAACCAGTGCCCTCAATTTAAATAAGGGCAACTACAGAGGGATGAAGAAAGAAAGTGGGCTGGGAAAATAGACTAAGGGGAAGGTCAGTGGATAAGCAGTGGCAAACATTTAAGCAGATATTTCATAACGCTCAGCAAAAATTTATCCTGGTCAGAAAGACGGACTCAATGAGAAGGATGAACCGCCTATGGTTAACAAAGGCAGTAAAGGAGGGTATTCAATCAGAAACGAAGGCATACAAAGTGGTGAAAACTAGTGGTAAGCCAGAGAATTGGGAATTTTTTCGGAGCCAGCAGGGGATGACTAAAAATCTAATAAAAAGGGAGAAAATTGATTATGAAAGTAAATTGACAAGAAATATAAAAACAAACAACAAGAGCTTCTACGGGTATATAAAAAGAGAGTAGATAAAGTGAGTAGGGGACTCTTGGAGGATGCAATTGGAGAACTGATAACGGGGAACAGAGAAATAGCACATAATTTAAACCAATATTTTGCATTGGTCTTCATGGTGGAGGACACTATAAACATTCCAAAGATAATCAGATAAGCAAGGTTGACCCTGTGATCAGAACATCATCTAGGTATACTACCACTCAGGGAAGTCCTTGCAAAAGACTCTCCATTGTTCTCTGCAAGATTTCACATTCAGATGATACTCTAAAGGATAGGCGAGTATACTGATAAAGATCCTTGTGTGTGTTAATAGTCATGCATTCTCTCCATGTGCTAACCAGTTCTAATTGTTGGTAGGCGCGGCTCATATCCAATTTTGGATAGGACTTGCCTCCAGCCAGCTTTGCATATAAGTCATCTATCCTTGGAATGGGATACTTTGTTTAGTTTTGCTGCCTTATTTACAGTCAATTTATAGTCCCCACAAATGCCTATGGTTTGGTCAGGCTTAACCAGTGGAACTATGGGTGCTGCCCATTCCAAGAATTGGACAGGTTGGATGATGCCCAACTTTTCTAACCAGCACATGTTCTGCATCCGCCTTCTCCTTCGACGCATAAGGCACAGGTTTGGCATTAAAAAAATGTGGTGTCACCTGAGGATCCACATATATCTTGGCCCGCACGCCTTTTATCTTCCCTAATTCATCCCAAAACACCATGTTGTATTTCCTTCGCAATTCGGGAACTCCTCCTGTTTTCAGGTGAAGTATCTCAGACCAGTCAAACTTGATCTTCTGTAACCAGTCCTGGCCTAAAAATGCTGGGTCCTTCTCCTTTCACTATGATCACAGGCAGCTGGGCTGTCTACAGGCAGCTGGTACTGTGGCAATGCCCTTTACCTGAATGCATTCTCCAGTGTATATCTTTAATTTAGCGGTTGTCCGCTCCAGGTTTATTGGCTGTCTACCTTCATTAAGGTATTTGAAAGTGTGCTCTCCCACCACTGTAGTTGATGCACCCCTATCCACCTCCATTATTAATGGCTTCTCGTTAACTAGGATTGTGATAGTGATAGGTTCGGTTTTTACAACTGTTATGTTACACAGGGAATAAATGTCAGTGTCGGCAGCTTCAGGTTCTGCTGCATTCTTTAATTCAATCTTGTTGGTTTGCTGCTTTACGGGCAGGTTCCACTTTGCCCTGCATTACCTCACTACGTGACCTTTCTTATGGCAGTAACGGCATTCTGCCTCCTTGAATTTACAGGTGCCCGGTCCGTGGTCACTTCCACATCTATAACAACTTAATCTTGGAGTCACTGCTGAAGTGTTTCTGCTTGGCCTTTGCATGTTTCTAACAGCAGACATTGCCTCTCGCTTCAATGCTGTGGGCCTAGTTTTCGCGCCAAGGTCATGGTAGGTTTCTGCCCCACATGAAGAACGGCACCATATTGTATGTATTGCAAATCCTGCGGGCCTCCCGCAGCACTTTCCATGGCGAGGGAGATTTCTAGGGCGCGCTTAAAGTCAATGTCGACCTCAGCAAGTAAACGGCACTGTATGGTGTCATCTTGAACTCCACAAACTAATCAGTCCTGCAGCATATCATTTAATGGGTCCCCAAAGTCGCAGTGTTCTGTCAACTGCTTAACGTTCACTACATCGGTTGTGATGGACTCTCCCAGGGCTCTAAAACTGGAATTAAATTTAAAACACTGCGTTATTATGGATGACTTCGGCTAGAAGTGCTTTTTCACGAGGTCCACTAATTCATTACAAGACTTAGAATTGGGTGCACTCGGGGCCGTCAGTTTGTGAATGAGATTGTATGTCTTACTGCCGCATACACTCAAAAGGATGGCTTTCTTCTTTTCCTCTGTGGTAATTTCATTCGCTATGAAATAAAATCGGAGACACTCCACATACTGGCTCGCCTCCCATAGTCACATCATAAGGATCGATTCTGCCGTAGAGTGGCATGACTGGTGAGTAGTCTTTTCTTTTTCTTAAGATTCGACATACGGTAACAGGGCGAAGTGCGGCGTCAGAGCCATCGCAACCTCGTCGCCCTCCCATCCTCGTCGCCATCCCATCCTCGTCGGAGCCATCCCATCCTCATCGCCATCCCATCCGCGTCGGAGCCATCCCATCCTCATCGCCATCCCATCCTCGTCGGAGCCATCCCATCCTCATCGCCATCCCATTCTCGTCGCCATCCCATCCTCGTCACCATCCCATCCTCGTCGGAGCCATCCCATCCTCGCCGCCATCCCATCCTCGCCGTCATCCCATCCTCGTCGCCATCCCATCCTCGTCGCCATCCCATCCTCGTCGGAGCCATCCCATCCTCATCGCCATCCCATCCGCGTCGGAGCCATCCCATCCTCATCGCCATCCCATCCGCGTCGGAGCCATCCCATCCTCATCGCCATCCCAACCTCGTCGCCATCCCATCCTCATCGCCATCCCATTCTCGTTGGAGCAATCCCATCCTCATCGCCAAATGTAGACTCGACGAGCGGACAGGTTTTGACAAGAAACAGATACATTTTATTACAGAGAGCTTTTTAGGTGCCACAATCTTGATCAGGACTCTTGTCAGGAAGTCCCACCCCCTCAATTGCCCACGCTTAAGGCTCATTGGTCGGACCCTCCAAGAACATCACGTGACTCCTGACAGACTGAAGGAGAGACAATACCTTCAGTTAGTACAAATAATAAATAGGAAAGATAAAGCCCTAGATTGTCAAAGTAACTCTCTCAGCATCTAACCGAAATGATTAACTTCTTGTTATTTTATCAATAAGAGAGAGTGCATGCAGCAGTCATTCTGTGATTATAGAAGATCAATGTGATGTAAGATCTTAAAAATTAAGTGGTTTTGTTAACTGTCTGAGGCACGATTCATAGGGATTAAAAATAACACTGTTGCAACCAAAAGACTTCAGTATCAATCGGATTGCTTAAAAATCAACATCCCAACGTGTGTTGCAAATTTCAGACCCTTGAATTCGCCACATTCTTCAGCCAGTAGCATTTGGTTTCTAATCCCCACAGAAGGGTATTCTCTGTCAAATTGCCTGGCGAGAAACCCTTTTGTCCTGCGTCACTGCTCCCTACCAGTGCCTCATGCAGCAAAGAATAGATTAAAGCCTACTCCAGACGCACCAAGCCATTATTTTAAATGACAGTTCCACAATAGCTGCACAGGCGAACAGTCTGTACGCCCACATACACCCGCATCCTGTAAAGCTAATCATCTCGGTCTCTGCTGGAGTTCAGAATTTTCATGCATCCCCTGTGTCAGCAGTCTGCTTTCACAGGGCAGGTAGACATCATTTTCATAAAGCGCTTCCAAACTGGAGATTCCTCTGTTAGGTTGAAAGTATGAAAATACGCAAGCCAAAATTTTATTAGTTACAGGAAAAGTAAATCGATGATTTACTTGCTGAAAATATGTTTCATAATGCAGATCATATTCAATTCTCTTCTGTTATATTTTGTTCCTACAGCAAACAGAGGATTGTTTTCAGTAAAGCCGAGAACATTAATAGACACTGCTCATTCTGTGGTGGAGCCAGCCTAAGCAACGCTAATTCGGCACCTGCCATTCCAGGGGTTTTTGAGCCAATGTGATTTCAGCGTGTGGCATTGCTAATCCAAAAATGCACTTGAAATAATTATTCTGCTTCTGCCACAAGCTCTGTTTTAATATCACAAATATGCAGGCAGTATAATGCCCCCCTTTACACAGCAAATTGAATTTGAGGCATTTCTGGAATAGCCTAGTTCCCAGTGTTGTGGAATCCAGCCGCTTTTGATTGCAGGACAGAATCTACCCCACTGCAGGCAACAGGTAGATTACAGAGGCACTTGAAGTTCCCAATTGTGCAGCTCCATGAAAGACCTGATTTGGTACATTGCTGACCCATGCAGGTGAGCCAGGTGCCAAGCCTGGCTACAGCCAGTAAAAGATAGTGCTGGTAATGGCAGCAACTTGTAGCTGTTGGCAAACCCACTTGAAGGAGTGGTTTCATCATGATTCCAGTGGCAGCTGTACCTGCTCATTTGTAATTATAAATTGTACAGTAATCATAAAATCATAGAATGGTTACAGCACAGAAGGAGGCCATTCATCCCCTCATATCTCTGCCAGCTCTTTGCAAGAGCAAATCAGCTAGTCCTACTCTTCTTCCCTATACCTGTAGAGCTGCAATTATTTTCTCTTCAGGTATTTATCTAATTCCCTTCCACAAATGGGAACAGTTTTTTCCTACCTACTCTGTCCAGACCCCTCATGATTTTGAAGACTTCCATCAAATCTCTGCTCTTCCTCCTGTCCTGTAAAAAAAACAATTGTAACTTCTCCAATGTATCCATATAACTGAAGTCACTGATCCCTGAAACTGTTATCATAAATCTTTTCTGCACCCTGTTTAAAACCTTCACACGCTTCCTAAAGGCTGGTGCCAGAATTGGACAATACTTAAATTGAGGCCGAACCAATGTTTTCTAAAGGTTCATCATAACTTCCTTGCATTTGTACTCTGTGCCGCTATTTATTAACCCAGGATACTGAATGCCTCCTTAACCATTTTCTCAACCTGCCCTGCCACCTTCAACTATTTTTGCACATATACTACCAGGTTCTTGCATCCCCTTTGGAGTTGTATCCTTTATTTATATTGTCTCTCCTTGTTCTTCCTACCAAAATGTATCGCTTCACATTTCTCTGCATTAAATTTCGTCTGCCATGTCTGCACCTTTCACCAGTCTGTCTATGTTCTCTTGAAGTCATCCTCCTCACAGTTCACAACACACCAAAGTTTTTTGTTGTCTGCAGATTTTCAAACTGTGCTGTGCACACCCAATTCTAGGTTAATGATGCGGATCAACAAGAGCAGTGGACCCCTGGGGACTGTATACCTTCCTCCGGTCTGAAAAACAACCTTTCACCAGTACTCTGTTTCCTGTCACTCAGCTAACTGTGAATCACTGCTGCCACTGTCCCTTTTATTCCATGGACTTTAACTTTGTTGGCAAGTCCATTATATGGTACTTTATCAAATGCCTTTTGGAAGTCCATGTCACATCAGCCACATCAACTGCATTACACTCATCAACTCTCTCTGTTACCTCAGCGAAAAATTCAGTCGAGATAGTTAAACAGAATTAGCCTTTAACAAATCTGTGTGGGTTTTCCTTAATTAATCTACACTTGTCCAAGTGACCCTTAATTTTGCCTCAGAATTTTTCCCGAATCTTTCCTAACACTGATGTTAAACTGTCTAGCTTGCAGTTGTTAGGTTTCTCCTTGCACCCTTTTTTGAACAAGGGTGTATCAATTGCCATTCTCCAGCTGGCATCCCCCCTGCCCACCATCCACATCTAAGGAAGATTTGAAGATTATGGCCAGTGGCTCTTCAATTTCCACTTTTACTGCCCCCAACATCGTTGGATGACTCCCATCCGGTCCTGGTGACTTATCAACTTTAAGTGCGGTTGCTCAATGACATCCTTGGCCTTCGCACCAGCAAGGCAACATAGCATCTCGGAATCATGTTTACAGCTACAGAAATATCTCTCTGTTCCCCTAACTATAGAGTCCCTCACCACTATTGCTTTCCCAGTCTTCCTACTACCATCCACCCCTGCCCACAACTGCAGCTGAGCCACCCATGGTGCCGTGGCCTTGGCTGTGGCTGTTTTCCTCTTAGAACCATCCCTCTCACCAGTATTCAGAATTGAAGACCAGTTGGACAGTGAGATGCATTCAGGGGACTCCTGTACTACCTGTCTGGTACTCTCTGGCTCTTTGCAAAGCTGACTTTCTCGCAGTCCCCCATTCCCTCTCTGCTTGATAGCCCTTAAGTTATAGGGTGACCACCTTTGAAATGTGCTATCCATGAAGCTCTCCACCTTGTGGGTTTACCACAGTGATGCCAGCTACAGCTCAAGCTCCTAAACCCAGACCTGGAGATCCTCCAGCGATGACATTTCCTGCACATATGGTTTTGCAGAACATGGGAAGCGTACTGGAGTTTTCACATGGCACAGGATGTGTATTCCACAGGCCTGAAGAACACTGCCATCCCACTATTTATTGGAATATTAACTAAATTAGCAAATATAAATTTAAGACTAAAACAAAACATTTTCCAGCTACACTGATATCACTTAAGGTATTTTTCCTCTCCCCCTGATGCTCACGCTCTTTCACTTCAAATCAAATGCTGAAAATATCAAACACACAAGAAGTGGTGTAAGGATACTTAGTCTATATACTTGACTTAAAAGCCTCAAGTTGTGCTGCTCTTTCCCCTGTGCTGATTGTAATGTCACTCAGGTGTCATGTTTTGGATTTTTCCTGTGTTTGATTCATTCCCTATATCCGCTTTCCAATCTTCTGGCGTGCTTTTTGAATCCCCGCTCTGCTCCAACTCCTTGGCGTTGTAAAGCAGCTCTGGTCTTAACTGAACCTTGGGCTTCTCTAGCAAGGTATGGCTGCAGTATGAGATACAAACTGGAACAGTTGATATTGCCCGAGGAGGAACAAACATAAATTCAAGAATGTGCAACAGTAATTGGATGACAGAATGCTGGATGACAGCAATTATCCACAATAAGGCTGGGCTTCATCCCGAACTGCAAGACATGCTTTATGATGTTGTGAAATGTGCCACAATCTTGCAACTCATATTGACTCTTTCTTCTCCATGCCATATATTATGAAATGTCTGCACTGGAATAAGGAGCAGGAAGCTAATCAAAGTCTGAGACAAAAGCAGTGCATTTTAATTAGTCCAAGGTGACCTATTCAAGAAACCAGCTTTTGCAATCCTCATGCAATAACTTTCTGAAGGTCACTCAGCACAAGTACCTTTTAAGGAAATGTAGTAACCTTTTTTAAAATGTGAATGAAGCTGTGTATAAGACTGTGCTGTACTGCAGAGATGCACCAGCCAAACGCATCAAGAGTTAAAATTTTATTTTTGGAAGATTTTTACGCTGCATATTTTCTCATGCTTGATAGCTCTTCCACAAGTGGTTTCAACATTTGGTTTATCTGCATCACAAGTGCCTATAAATAATGCCAGACGAAAATGAGTCTCATTAAAGTAAGTTTGCCCTGTTGGTTTTCATACCTCGCTATATTTGTGTCTAAATCCACAGGATATTGTTAGAATAATTCAAACTCCAATAGCCCACATTTGTACCTGTGCACAATGCATGCCAACCTATTCATTTTCTGAGAAGATGCTGGGAAACAAATACTTATTTAAATGGAAGGCGCTTTTCAGGCTGCAGTATGAGGCCTAGCCTCAATTACATATTATGGGAGCCTCAATGAACCTAGCACATCTTTAGTAGTCAGTTACAGTCGAAGTCATGGATAAAAAAAATCAAAAGGACTAATGGAATATTGATCTTTATAACTAGAGGGATAAAATATAATTGGGAGAAATTTTCGCTGCAGCTACATAAAGCCCTGGTTAGAGCTCATCTGGAGGACTGCGTACAGTTCTGGACACTGCATCATAAAGAGGATCTATTGACCTTGGAAGAAGCACAGCACAGATTCACCAGAATGTTACCAGAGCTCCAAGGGTTAAATAATGAGGAGAATTTATATAAACTAGGTTTATGTTCCCTGGAACATAGAAGTTGAAGGGGTGATTTGATTTATGTTTTTGAGGATTTTGAAAGGAATCGATCGACAAGATAGTGAGAAATGGTTTCTGCTGGTGGAGGAGTCTAGGACAAAGGGATGTAACCTTAAAATCAGAGCCAGCCCATTCAGGAGGGATGTCTTCACACAAACATTAGTAGAAGTGTGGAACTTTCTCCCACAAAATGCAATGGATACAATTCAATTAATCAGATTAAATCTGAGATCGATAGATTTTGTTCTTAGAAATGGTATAAATGGATATGGAGCCATGGCAGATTGGTAGAGTTAGAATACATATCAGCCAATATCTCATTGAATGGTAGAACATGTCTGAGGGGCTGAATGGTCTATTCCTGTTCCTATGTTTCTATAGCTTGTATGAAGGCTCCCAATGCTATTAGTGCTTCTAAGGAGCATTGCGATGTATATTGGGCACCGAGCAGACCATAATGCAGAATATTGCTGTGAGATGTGCAACAATGCTGCAACATTAAGGGCTGTAGTACCAGACCAGTAGCAATATTCTAAAGTCATTGTGGTTTCCTCTAGTCTGCGGCCATATTTTTGCTAAAGTCAATGTTAACGCATCTAAATGGGGTTTCTGCTGAAGTTATGGTGGCCAAGAAAATTCCTGGCCTACTCCTTATTCAAGTCTTTTTGATTTTTTTCCTTAAATAATGCATGGTAATGAAATGCCTTGGCAACTGTTTTGGTTATTTACTTCTTGAGTGATTAAGTGGCACTGATTATTTTTCTCAGATTTATATTCGATTGGTTCTATACCTTTTTTACAATCAAAGGGGACAGTCTTTGAAGTCTTAAAATGCACTGCACTGTTTTTCCATATAGAGAAACACATGGCAGGCTTGCTGATTCTATAAGATATCATGATTTCTGTCATGCACAGACAGTGGTGACTGCATCAACGGCACACATTTCCTTCATTGTCATGACATTCTAAAACTGCTACCGCTGCTGTTTATTTGTGTATAAAACGTTTTCAGTATAACAATATAGAATGTGGGTGAAGCAGCCTGTGTGTTGTGGTGTTACTATCCTTATCTCCCAGTAGATGCAACGTGTTATCAGCAGTTCTGCTATCTTCAGTAGAAAGACTGTCTCCATTTTTAAAACTTAAATACAACCAATTAGAATAGTTATTCTTGGCATGACTAAAAATACAAAGCCAATTATTTTATGGTGATTTTTTGCATGAATAAGCCAGTCTTCCCATTATTCCAATTTTAAGATGTACTTTTTAACATCTTTTAGAAATAAGATGTTATAAAAACTGCAGCCTCCAATTTGTGAGGTTGCCATTTGGATTTCAATGTGAGACCTCCTAATGGTTTAATTGGTGCAGTACAGAGAATATGCTGCTTTATTCCCTGCTGTGAATTTACACTTTAAAACTGGTACAAAAAGGCAATGCAGAACGACATTTAATATGCCATTGGAGGAATCACCCTGAAACTAGTTTTATTTGCAATTATGGGATCAGCTTCCGTATACCTGCTATTGACATGTAGTTCTAATTTTCTACCACTTCCCTTTACCCCACAATTATCTCTTCCTTTCTGATTGTAAGTCATGGATGAGCTGAAATTTCCTTCAACTGAACATCAGGAAGATCAAAACCATCCGTTTTAGCACTGAATCAAAAATTTTGCTCCCTTGGCACTGACTGATCTCCCTCCCTGGTTACTTGCTTAAGCTAAACCAGGTTGCGTTCAGTCTTGGCATCCTTTGTGACTCAGAGTTTAAGACTGCTTATGTTACAACATAACCTGCCCCTCCCCCCATCACAACATTTCACCCAGCATCACTTCACTTCACCTCCATCCTGCTGTCAGTTCTGGACAATTTCACCAATACCTTTCAAGCCAGCTTACTGACTTCCATCCTACTTGCCCAGATGGTCACTGTGTGAATCCTCTCCTGCACTAAGTCCTGCTTGCCAATGTCCCACACCTGCTGATCTTTATGGCACTATGTATCCTAAGATAACTCATTTAAAGCCTGCATCATCATATAGAAATCCCCTAAAGAGTCTTGCATTGTCTGGCCTCTGGTCCTTTAACTTCTGTTCATCTTTCAACCCCTCCATCCCATGTCCACCAAAGAGGAAAGACCCTCACCCTCCTCCGCTCTATGTGCCTTTCTAAACTCCTTTGCCTCACTATATTGCCCTCCACATCCAAAAATCTTCTGTAAACCTGTCTCTTTGAAAAATATTTGGCTGACTCTAACTCTTACAAAAAGGCTTGATGTACTTTTCATTCTTCATGTATTGGACATGTTTATGTTCAAGGCATCATGTAAACGCAAGCTGTTTTGTATAAGCCACTGAGGCTGAATGTACAGCTAATGGGAATTGTTTTCATTTTGTCAAATGCAGAAACCATAATCACAGTCATAATGTGCTATCCTTGTATCCCATGAGGTCCATATGCTCCTCTTCAATGTGGCTACAGTTGGTTGAGTTGGGATGTTGGATAATTCATTGGTCACTTTATCTCAAGGATATTAAAGCCTTCTGCTGCCTCAATGGGGGGCGGGGTGGGAACTGGATAGCTTCTGTTGTCAGTTCTAGTAATGTGTCAGTAAGATTTGGCATTCCTGCAGAAATTATGCCAACCAGAAAGTTCTTATCTTATGCCTAACCGTAGTACAATTTGTGGAACCCACAAATGGTCATCTAAAAGGCTGAGGTTAGTCTGCAAAACATTCTGAATCTGAAAATCCCACACATTGAAATTAGCCTCCAATATCAACAAAATCTAAGGGATTAGAATACAGTCCCCATTTTCACTTATGAATTCAGTTTCCCAACTGCAGTAATAACCTGCATTTATTTTTATTCATTCATGGGTTTTGGGCACCACTTGTAAGGCAAGGATTCATTGCTGACCCCTAATTGCCCTTGTGAAAGTGGTGATGAGCCGCCTTCTTGAACTGCTGCTATACATGTGGTGTAGATACACCTGTAGCGCTTTTAGGGAGGGAGTTCCAGGATTTTCACCCAGCAACAATAAAGGAGCGGTGATATAATTTCAAGTCAGGATAGTGTGTGACTTGGAAGGGAACTTACAGGTGGTGGTGCTCCCATGTGCTCACTGCCCTTGTTCTTCTAGGTGGTAGAGGTTGTGGGTTTGGTGGCTGCTGCTGAAGGAGGCTTACCGAGCTGCTGCAGTGCATCTAGTATACAAAGGACACACTGCAGTCATGGTGCACTGGTGGTGGAGGGAGTGAACGTTTAGAGTGGTTGATGGGGTGTCAGTGAAGCAGACTGCTTTGTTCTGGATGATGTCAAGCTTTTTAAGTGTTGTCACAGCTGCACTCATCCAGGCAGTTAGAACGTATTCCATCACAGTGCTGACTTGTGCCTTGCAGATGGTGGACGAACTTTGGGGAGTCAAGAGGTGAGATACTTGCTGTAGAATTATCAGCCTCTGTTCTGCTCTTGTAGCCACAGTATATACTGGCCCAGTTAAGGTTCTGGTCAATGGTAAGCCCCAGAATGTTGATTGTGAGGGATTCAGTGATGGTAATGCTGTTAATGCGGTAATGTCAAGGAGACATGGGGCAGAATTTTCCCGTTGGCGTGTGGGAGCGGCCAATGCGTTGGGCGAGCATCCCGACGTCACTGTGCACCATCGCGATATTTCTGTGGGTGGGCGCGCGATAATCTCGGATATGCGCCCGCCATTAATTAATGGGCCACTTAAGACCCTTGAGGCACCAATTGGCGGCGATTTTTCGGGGCCCATGCTGTCTTCAGGTCATTGCACGGGTGCAATGGGCAGGCAGGTAGGACACGTTTGTATAAACCTCATCCACGGGTGGGATAAGAGGGGTCAGTAGGGTCATGAATGTGCTCAGTCAGGTATTTATTTTTGAAAGTTAATGATACTTGCCTGTGTGTGCAGAAATACTTCAAAACTCATAGCAGCTGCTTGGACAGGACTCAAAACTTTCAGGTCAGCACTCTTCAGTGAAGATCCTTTTTGGGGCCTGCAGGTCCTGTTGGCCTCGATGATCTTGGCGAATGTCCTCTGGCCCGTGGAGCCTGTGCTGGCCCCGCCTGGGAGGGAGCTGCCAGTCCCACAGCTGGCACCTCCCCAGTCGTCGCAGCCTCACTGGTTGCAACGGTCACTGGCAGAGGGGCGGAGGTGCTGCCGCCCTCATCCGGAGCGCCCTGAGAGGAGCCCGCAGAGATGCCAGGCAGCTGCTGCGCTGACGTGAGGTCACTTTGGACCTCCCTGCTCACTGTAGATGGATGGGCACCGAGCTGGGAAACTGGGTGGCCAGACCATCTCCCACACTGGCACTGACCAGCTGAGGTCAATGCTGATGTGAGGGCTTGTTGGTCCGAGTGCATCCCCAGGAAGCCCTGATGGGTCTCCTGAAGGAGCCTCTACACTAGAGTCGCCACTCTCTCCATGGAGGACGCATGGCACTCGGCCATGACGCTCATTGCATTGGCGAGGGTCCATGTGGACTCCTCCGCCATGGAGACGAAGCCAAGCATAGCCTCACGTGTCTCCATCAGATCTTCCCGCACACCCTGCTGGACCTCCGGCATTTGCTACCTCATGGGCGACTCCAGAGGCACATCATCAGCCACCGACTGAGCATGTGCCTGGTCCCCTGCAGTCCTCCAACTGTTGGCGTCATAGCCACTTTCTGTCTCCACCAGCTCCTCCAGCGACTGTGAAGTGCCCTCACTGCTGTGCCCCGGGACACTAGCCGATGATCTACTTCCCACCGAGGTGCCAGTATCTGCGCTGGTGCCTGCCCGGCAGAGATGGTGTGACGCTGGTGGGTCAGAGACTTCAGGGCCCTCAGGTGTGAGAGGAGGCCTCTGCTGCTCCTCCTCCCAGCTCTGCTCCGCTGATGCTGAAAGGAAGAACAAGGACGTTTGATTAGTTAACCTGGAGACGATGTCAATGTGCATCCCTGTCCCCCGGATCATTATGCGCTCATCCTTCCATAAGCAATGGTCAAGCCATGTTGCAAACTTCAATCACTGAACATTCAGCAGTGTCATGGCTGCTGGGACACTAATGGTGACCTCAGTGCTGGACTAACATACCTGCCCGTGGCACCCCAGCCCCACCGACACCGGTGGACCTGGGTGCATGGGACCTCTCCAGATCGAGGGCCTCCTGCTCGAACCTGGTAATAATGTCCAGCTGGGCCGGCCCTCCGCCAATCCTCAACCGCTTGGTAGCATTATGAGCATTCTTCTCCTGAAAAGGAGAGAAGAGCATTGATTAGTGCAACTTGTACCTGGAATCACTTTGCTGCCGTCCCACCCCAACCAGACTGGAACATTGCAGGGCACAGTGCCTCCTCACCCACAACTGCCGCACAGCCACACAAAGATGCCAGGCCTGTTCCCCCGCACCCCACCCTCACCCCCACCCCCCGGCCAAATGCAGCCTACATCACATTTGGCACCACACGGACCAACCTTCCAGAGCAAGGTGGCGCAAGCATGTGAAATGCAAAGGGAAGCAGATGCATCAGTGCCCCACTACCTGGAAGCTCCCCTCCCAGCATGTTAGCAGCCTGACTTTGACATGTTTTGCAGTTGCAGCACTGTGCCTAGGTGCAGATCCTCCAGGTTACCCCCAAAACAGTACTGTGGGTGTCACTGTACCACATGCTGCGGGGGCAGAAACCATCTCATCAACCCCCTCTCAGGGTGACCTCAGCATAGCCAATATCTGCTGGCCCACCCTGCGAAGGACACATGCCATCAATGATTCAATGCAGTCACTGCACTCAGAGTTTGGGGGGGGTACAACATGGTACAGTTTAAGCTTGTTATAGACAACGAAATAGACAAGTTGCAAAAAAATGTTTTGGATTTGGGGAGAGCGGATTTTAGTAAAATAAGGCAGGATCTGGCCAAGGTAGACTGGGAACAGCTACTTGTGGGGAAATCTACAGAGGAGCAGTGGGGGGATGTTCAAAAAGGAAATGGGGAGGGTATAGGCTCAACATGTTCCCTCTAGGGTGATAGGAAGGAGTAACAAGCCCAGAGAACCATAAATGACCAGAGATATTCAGGATACGATAAGAAGGAAAAGAGAGGCTTTTAGCAGGTACATGGGGAGCAAATCAGCAGAGGCATTAGTGGAGTACAGAAAGTGCAGGGTGGAGCTTAAGAAAGAAATTAGGAGAGCAAAGAGGGGATATAAGAATGCTCTGGCTGGTAAAAGTAGGGAAAATCCCAAGATATTCTATTTGTATATCAATGGGAAGAGGATAACCAGGGAAAGAGTAGGGCCCATTAGGGACCAAGGGGGCAATCTATGGGTGGAGCCAGAGGACATCGTCAGAGTGTCGAACGAATACTTCACATCTGTCTTCACTCAAGAGAATGAGGATGAAGGTATGAAACTCAGGGAGAGAGACTGCGAGGTTCTTGAGCAAATTGATATAGGGAGTGACAAGGTATTAGAGGTGTTGGCAGGCTTAAAAGTGGACAAATCTCCAGGTCCGAATGATTTGTGTCCCAGTCTGCTGAGTGAGGCAAGGGAGGAGATTGCAGGGGCTCTGATCCAAATTTTTAATTCCTCTCTGGCCACGGGGGATGTGCCAGAGAACTGGAGAACAGCCAGGGAACTACAGACCGGTGAGTCTCACATCAGTGGTAGGGAAACTATTGGAGAAAATTCTGAAGGAGAGAATCTATCTCCACTTGGAGAGGCAAGGTTTGATTCAGGATAGTCAGCATGGCTTTTTCAGAGGGAGGTCATGTCTAACAAATTTGATTGAATTTTTTGAGGAGCTGACCAGGTGTGTAGATGAGGGTCATGCAGTTGATGTAGTTTATATGGATTTCAGCAAAGCCTTTGACAAGGTCCCATGTGGGAGACTTATAAAGAAGGCAAATGCACATTGGGTACAGGGTAATTTGATAAGGTGGATTCAAAATTGGCTTAGTTGAAGGAGACAGAAGGTGATGACAGAAGGTTGCTTTAGTGACTGGAAGCCAGTATCCAGTGGCATACCACAGGGATCTGTGCTGGGTCCCCTATTATTCGTAATTTATATAAACGACTATGTGGAGGGTAGGATTAGTAAGTTTGCGGATGACACAAAGATTGGCCGGGTGGTTAACAATGAGGTTGAGTGTCTTGGGCTACAGGAAGATAGAGACGGGATAGTCAAATGGCAGATAAGTGGCAGATGGAATTTAACCCTGAAAAGTGTGAGGTGATACACTTTGGAAGGAGTAATTTGACAAGGAAGTATTCAATGAACGGCATGACACTAGGAAGTTCTGAGGAACAAAGAGACCTTGGCGTGTGTGTCCATAGATCTCTGAAGGTGAAAGGGCATGTTAGTTGGGTGGTGAAAAAGGCATATGGGACAGTTGCCTTTATCAATTAAGGCATAGATTACAAAAGTAGGGAGGTCATGTTGGAGCTATATAGAACCTTGGTGAGACCACAGCTGGAGCACTGTGTGCAGTTCTAGTCGCCACATTATAGGAAGGATGTGATTGCACTGGAGGGGGTGCAGAGGAGATTCACCAGGATGTTGCCTGGGATGAAACATTTAAGTATGAAGAGAGGTTGGATAGACTTGGGTTGTTTTCGTTGGAGCAGAGAAGACTGAGGGGCAACCTGATCGAGGTGTACAAGATTATGAGGGGCATGGACAGGGTGGATAGGGAGCAGCTGTTCGCTTAATTGAGGGTCAGTCACTAGGGGACACAAGTTCAAGGTGAGGGGCAGGAGGTTTAGGGGGGATGTGAGGAAAAATTTTTTTACCCAGAGGGTGGTGACGGTCTGGAATGTGCTGCCTGGGAGGGTGGTGGAGGAGGGTTGCCTCACATCCTTTAAAAAGTACCTGGATGAGCACTTGGCACGTCATAACATTCAAGGCTATGGGCCAAGTGCTGGTAAATGGGATTAGGTAGGTAGGTCAGGTGTTTCTCACGTGTCGGTGCAGACTCGATGGGCCGAAGGGCCTCTTCTGCACTGTGATTCTGTGGTTCTGGGTGCAGCCAACGGGGGAAGCCTACCTGCTGGGTTCACTGACCAATGGCAACATGGTACTCACCCTTCCAGAGCGCAAAAGGTCATAAAGTGCTTGCGGCACTGGATCCAGGTGCACCGCACCACATCGCGGGAGCTCACTACCTCTGCCACCTCCTCCCAGGCACGTTTGGTCATGTGGTGGGGGGGGGGGTGGGGGGGGGGGGGGGGGAGTGGTGCTCCTTCCCCTCTCGTCCCTCGGAATGAAGACCTCCCGCCGTGCTGCCACCTCCCCAAGGAGGGCAGCAAGGCAATCGTCTAAGAAACGAGGGGCACAGTGTCCTCCTGCCTGGCCTGCTCACCAGCAGCGCTCTAGGGAGCCCTTCTGCTGGCCAGCCTTTGCAAAGCTGCAGGAGGACTTTTAAACAGGCCGCCGGGTCGCCATTGGACCCAGCGGTCATAACAGTCCCTCCGCCGCCCGCCCACTCCCACTCTGCTTGGGAGCCGCGTTTCACACTGGGCAGGCCTTAACTGGTCTGCCCACGTAAAATGGCTGCGCGGACCCGATCGCAGGCGGCGATCAGGTCTGCCCGCTCCCGCACATCCTGCCCGACAAGCAGAAAATTCTGCCCATGGTTAGAATTTCTCTTTTTGGAGATGGTCATTGCCTGGGACTTGTCTGGCGCAAATGTTACTTGATGCTCATCAACTCAGGCCTGAATGCTGTGCAGGTCTTGCTGTATGGAGGCATGACCTACTTCATTGTATAATTAGCAAGAGTTCAAATGCAGCTTGCAAGCTCTGTTTTCTGAGTGCGTATGGACCATTGCCACATGAAAAATATACAATTTTAAAATATTTTGCTGTGTGGAATGCTATGGATTTCTATTTCCTACTTTATCCTTTTTGTACAATGACACTTCCCCTGAACACAGAGCAACAGATTCACACTGGGCTCTTCTGTCACATTGGCCTGCAACTCCTCTGAACTGCAATAACTGGATCTGATGAGTCCTACAAGTATTACTTATAAAGTATGGTTGAAGTCTTACAAGTGTATCCAGATAGTTAGACACATTTTATAGGGAAAATTGCAGGTATTATTCTGTTACAGCTTTCAAATCTCCTGGGATTTATTCAATATGAGATACAGAAATAACTTGCTGTAAATATCCAACTGTGTAGTGCCAGAAATATTATTTTTAAAAAACTGTTATAAACTGAATTTTCACTTTTTCCTTGGCTGGTGCATATCTGGCACTGGAGTTTATATTTTTAAACTTATTCTCAGGATCTGGCCAATGTTGACAAAGCTGCATTTACTGCCTGAATTGCCCTAGGCAGCTGCTGTGCTTGTGAGGGTGATGTTTCCATGTGGGAATTCCAGGATTTGGGCCCAGTAACAATGAAGTAGGACAATAATGCACGCCCAAGTTAGGATGGTGCATGGTGGGGATCTTGGAGGTGAAGGCTTTGCTACTCTTGTCCTTTTCTGTCATGAAGATGGGAGGTGCTGTCGAACTGAGCTTGATGCATTGGTGAAGTTCATCCTCTAGATAATACACACTGTCCCCACAGTATGCACTGGTGTAGCGGGTGGATTTTGAGGCCAGTGACGAGGGTGCTCATCAAGTAGACTGCTCTGTCCTGGATGGCATTGATCTTCTAGTGTGTTAATTCAGCTACAGGTAGAAACACTAAGCATCCATGCATTTGCATTTGTAGCCATTTTATCACTGCTTGTTGCTTGTACATTTACAAACTACATTTATATCTGTTTCTTTACTAAATAGGTTGACTTCAATCTGGATGCCCTTCAGAAGACTCAAATGGCCAAGGGCTGGTTTAGGTTGTTGCCTTTTGAAAAAAATGAAGACGATGCAGGGTAAATAGTTCCTGTTGATTCATGGTTCTGGATTTCTACTGTCACATGTAGATCATTACATCTTGGTCATAAGGCATGAACATGATTCTAAATTAGTCACAGTGCTAACAAGAACAATGTGTACCTGTTTGGCAACAGATGAATTTCAAAATGTAGTGGGCGATATCTTCATTGTGTGAACAGATATGGATTTTCCCTAAACATGCCTAATGGGTCAAATGGACTTCTGCTGTTTCTAGGAATGAAATGGATTTCAGGAACAGGAGAAATCGATTTGATCCAGCAATCCCACCTCTTTTTGGTTAATCTCAACCTCCAATTTTGTGCCTTGCACCAAATCCATCTGTTTCTACCTTAATCAGTGGGGTACCTCATTTCTTGAACTCATTTATACCATTTGACTTTCAATAACTTCTTCAACGTGCCTATTACCTTGGGTATGAAATCATTCTGCCTGAATACCCTACTTCACAGGATTCTTGATTTACTCCTGATCCCACATGATACCCCAAATTTTTGAATTCTTGACATTGTGAACAATTTGGACTATTATTTACTTGGCAGAAAAATGTGGGCAGTGCATCCCCATTCCCACCATGTGTGGCTAGTGAGCAAAGCTTTCTGTTGGTAACATATGCTTGTAAATTCATTCCTCAGGTGTCATCTTTGGCTTTCACCATGCCTGTTGTACTCAAATGTTTGTTTATATATCCTTGGATTGAGAAGCTGAAGTCGGTCTCCTTGGAGCAAAGGAGATTTAGGGGTGATTTGATAGAGTTGTCCAAGATTATGACAGGTTTATTTGAGGTAGACAAAGGAAAGCTATTCCCATTAGCTGATGGTACAGTGGTTAGGGGACACAAGTTTTGGGCAAGAAATGCAAGGAGGATATGAAGAAGAGTGTTTTTATTCAGTGACATAGAACTCACTGCCTTTGAGGGTGTTAGAAGCAGAGATGATTGATTTCAAGAGGAATTTGGACGGGCACTCAAGGGAAATAAATTTGCAAGTGGGGGAATGGGACTGATTGACATGCCCTATAGAGAGCCGGCAAGGACTCGATGGACTGAGTGGCCCCCTTCCATGCTGTAATGACTCTATGATCAATTAACCAAGGGGTTTAAAATGATAATATGTGTCCTTTATTCCTTTTGGCAAGTACAAGGTTTTATTGTCTGGATGAATAATTTTGGGTCCCTGCCAGGGCAATTTTCCATTGGGATGATCTGTAAAGCTGTTAACATCAGGGAAATATTTTGAGTGAGATTTATGATCACAAAGAGATTCAGATTGCAAACCACTGAAACGGGGAAGGTGATTTCTTATTCTTGCTGATGGAAAGCGCCACCTACGAGGGACTCATGTTGGAAACACAGGTGCATGCAATGCATGATTTTCTAATCATTACTTTTAATGGTTGGAAAATCTCCTGTGTGCCAATTTTTAAACATAGGAGAGGAGCAGGCCATTCAGCCCCTGCTGCTAATGCACATGTGTGGAAGTCCTGTGGTAAGAGGATTTGGTCTCACTGCATTGTTTTTCCATGATGGAACCATATTTAAGCATGATTATCTGTTTCCAATTTTTGGGAAGAGGGAGGGTGAGGAATCAAACCCAAATTTAAAGTTCTGGGCGAGATGCATGTGCTCATTTTCACCACTGGTAGGAACCATAATTTTTCCTACCACTGATGATAAACTGACTGAGCTATAATTCCCTGGGTATGTTCTATTCCCCCTTCTTAAATATAGGAATTACATTAGCTGGTCACCCATCCTCTGGCACTCCATCTTTTTTGAATTAATTATTAAATAGATGTAGGAAAACCTCTGCTATCGCTTCCCTTATTCTTCTGAAATGCATGAATATAACCCACCTGGACCAGGGGTTTTATCCTCTTTCAGTTTGATTCATTTATTTAATGGATTTTTAACAATTTTAAATGTACATATCTCATTATTTATCTCATCATCCAATGTCATATTCCCCTGTTCCATCCCCCTGGTAAATACCGAAGCAAAATAATTATTTAATATTTCTTCGATCTCTCTATTGTTAACGGTGGTATTTTCCTTTCTTTCCCTTAATCGTCCTATTCCCCTCTCAGCTTTCCTTTTTTATTGATGTACCTGTGAAATATTTTACTAGTTTGTTTTATGTTCCTTGATAATTTAATTTCATCGTACCTCTTTCCCTTCATAATTATCTTTTGGCTTCTCTCCTAATCTCTTTGGGTTCTCTCTTGCTATCCACTCCTCTGCTGTCTATGTACTTAATGTATGCATCTTTTCTTACTCTCAATAGTTCTCTTATTTCTTTATTCATCCATGGAGTTTCATTAGTGTTTAGTTTCTTCTTTCCTTTCAGCACAATATATTTTTCCTGCACTCTTGTTGAACATTGTTTCCAATGTTGTCCTACATCGTTTGCTAATATTGTTGCCTATGTTTATTTTCACAAGTTCTATTCTCAGCCCATCAAAAGCAGATTTTCTCCAATCTATTAACCTGTTTTTTGTCGTACTTACGTTCTTCTCTATGATCATTTTAAAGTGTATTGTATTATGGTCACTATTGCCTAGATGCCTAACAACAGTACTTGAAAACATAATGTTGAATGTATAATTACATTAGAAAGACCTGCTAGAGTCAGTAATATCTTGTTGCCAACTCCAGATGGTTTTTCTGATGTCATTGTGATGTTACCTATATTTTCACAGGGGTAAATTAGGAGCATTACGATTAAAAATCAGGTTGGCAGAAGATCGGATACTACCATCAATGTATTATCAGCCACTGATTGACCTCTTGGTGGAACCTGTGATTGCTCCAGCTAAAGTGAGTATCTGGAGCTCTGTACAACTGTAGACACATTGAAGTGGATGTGAAATCAACAAGTAATTTCCGACCAATGCTTATGTGCTAGACTTAATCAAGTTTCAGTTCAAATCGTTCATCTGAACTCAATGAACTGAAGCAAGCTGATTGGTGCTTAAAGATTTGCTTAGCTATGGGCTAAAGTTTTTGAAAATCAGTTCTTACATCTCCATTGACAGCTCCAAAATACTCGTGGCAAATAACACTTCTTTCTGCATTAGTTGTTGGGAATTTATATTGTACAACATACGGCATAAACAAATATGAGCTGAATAGAGAACACCAGCATGACTTTGTTAATGTTATGTCACATCTGACTAATCTAATTAAATTTTATGAGGATGTCAAGGGAGTGTCTACAGATGTTTTATATTATGAATTTCTAGAAGGCATTTGACAAGGTTCCACACAAAGTATTATTAGTAAAAATGAGAGTGCACAGAAATAGTGATAGTCGTTTTTATAATTGGATGGAAGGTAGGAGACAGAGAGTGGGAGCAAAGAATATGTACTCAGGTTGGCAGGATGTGACAAATGGTGTTACCCAGGGATCTATTCTGGCCTCAACTTTTCACTGTATTGATTAATAACTTGGATGAAGAAATAGAGAACTGCTTCTCTAAATTTAAATTAATGAGTAGTGCAAATGGTATCAAAGCTTTAAATGTACATAAACAATCTGCCGTAGACTTGATGGGCTGAATGGCCTCCTATGCCTTTATGATGCTGAGTGAGTGGGCAAAATGATGGAGTTCAATGTGGGGATGTGAGAGGTAATCCATTAGAAAGAATAAAAATGCTGCCAAATCGGCAGGTCTGAAACTAAAAGAGAAAGTTCTGGCTAAACACAATGGGGTAGAATTTCTGTGGGCATAACCAGATGATTGGGAGATACTCCATGGGTTTGTGACTCCAATGGATTCACCAGTCCAAAGAAGAGAAGAAATGGTTCAACATCATGACTCAGAGCCCTTGGCAGAACTATCTCCTTCGACCTGTCTCACACCCTAGATACCGATGGCCCACTGCACATCACAAGAAGATGGATAATGTGCTTAGGGCAGGACTTCCCGGTCGGCGAGTTGGGGGCGGGGCCCGCTCGCCGACCGTAAAATGATGCAGGATGACGTCAAGCGGAGCTCCCGATGTCACCCTGCGTTATTTCAATTTTCAGGTCTGCGGGAGCTCAGCCGAATCAGCTGTGCGCCCACCAACCTGACAACGGCCAACTGAGGCCATTTAAAAAGTAATTGCGGTAGTTAAAGGACCTGCCCGTCCAATCTTAAGGCTGGTGGGCAGGCCGGGAGCTCTGGCGGGCTTCAGAGAAAGCATGAAACCTCATCCACGGGCGGGATGAGCTTTCATGTAGGTTTTTAAAAATTTAATAAAAGTTTAACTAAAAGTGATGGACATGTCCCAACTGATGTGACGGTGTCACATGAGGGGACACGTCAGGGAAATTTTATTTTTCTATTTTTAACATTTTTACATTTGGAGCCGATCTCCCTGAGGCAGCACTTAGCCTCAGGGAGATAAGTGCGCTCTTTCGTGCGTCTGCGCAGAAGAGCGCAGTCTCAGCTGAGGGAATCGCCGCCCCCCCGCCCGCTCCCTGGCGGACGTCTCGCTGGGTGGGCCTTAATTGGCCCGCCCACATAAAATGGCGGCGCACTCCCAATTCGGGGCGCCGAATGAAGGCACACCTGCATGCACCCGCTCCTGAACTCCCCCACTCCCTCCAACGGGGGGAAATTTTGCCCTTAAAGTCTGAAATTGCTAAAATCATTACTTGAAACAGAAAGCTGCAGAGTGATGCAATACTGTTCCTGTTGCTTTTGTTGATTCTGTGGAAAAGCGTAGGATTCCAGGGACAGGTCAGAGTGGAGTTTGACAGAGTGAATAGCCAGGCCTGAATTTTAATCTAAATAAATGAGTGGGTTTCGCTCCAGTTGTGGGTGGGTTAATGTCTCCAACTGCCTCCAACCCATTCACTTCTGCTTTAGCTGAGGCCTGAAGGTGGGCAGGTGACCAACCTGCTCCAAGGAGGTGGATTAGAACTTTAAATATGATAATCAGGCGGTGAGCCTCATCGTCATTCAATTTTTCAACTTTAACTCAGGTTGGCAACGTTTCCCTGGAAATCTGGCAGCTTCGTTGAGGTGAGAACTTGGCAGATTCAGGATGTGAATGCCTTTACTCCTGGTTTCAGGGGCCTGCCTGAGGAGCTTCTGCAGTCCCACACCCTCACCACCAGCTTCCTCCCAAAGCCTCCAATCCCAGCACGAGACTTCTGACCTCCCCACACCCCCACCAGCAGGCTTCTGAACACCTCCCGAGGGATTGGTTACCCACCTGACCGACCCCAGGATTGATCCGCTCCACCCCCAGCACAGATTTAACTGATCCTGCAGCCTTCATCAATTGGCTTGTTGCCTTACTGGAAGCAAAATGCATGCTGTGCCCTTTCCCATGGCCTTCAGCCCCCGCCCCACCCCATCCCACCCCACCACACCACACCCAGTGGGTCAGTTAAGTAAAATGTTGGATGCAGCACATCAGAAACTGTGAATATGGAACACGGGATTAGGGAAAGTGCACATAATTAATTACCTTTCCTTCTATTTTACTTGTTCTTTTGTACCTTTCTGTCAAAAGGATTTCCACAGATATTTCTGATGCGGAATATTCTGTAGGATGTAACAGATGGTTGGAGGAATACTCACAGGGGTGGATGACTGTGTATGTGACTGAACCTTGAGCATGTGTGGCAGCCTTGGGCTCAGGTCCAAACTTTTCTTTTTACAATTTCTAACATACGTAAGTAGTGGATGTATTTAGAACTTTGGCCTTCATTTCTGTGCAGATGGAGAGGCTCTCTGTCGGTGCGAAAATGCCGACAGAGGCCCGGATCTGGAAGCCCACAGCTGAAACCAGCCTCCGCCATTTTTATACTGGGGGGAATAGGGGCAGGTTCTAAATTCCAGCTGATTGGATGCAGCTTCCCATAAGAATCAGTAGCTGTCTCCACTCGTGCCATTTTGGTGAGGTAGGTATCTGGAACCTGAAGTGTGCAGTTGAGACCTGGTATGAGCAGGTCTGTGGATTCTTTGTGGATTCATTTGGACAGCCAGGGTACATTTTTTGGAGAGGTAAGGTACCCCTTTAGATATGGTCCAGGGACACCTTTGTGAATGGGTAAGGCACCCTTTGGTCAGATGCCCTTTGGGATTTTTAAAAGTAGACATGATCATGTGTAAAAAGTGCCTAAGCTCATTGGAACAACCTAACATTATCACAGTGGAGTGCCTATTAAGTGAGTAGTTTGATTGACAGCTCCAAGTGGATATTGAATAGAAATGTTTGTTTTCATAAGAGATTATTTGAAGGAATTTCAATATATTGAATTTTTTTTGTCAATGAGAGCGTTTTTTTAAATAGCGATGTCATCAATAGACACAACTTTATTTCATGTCAGCATGGCTCCTGAGGTTTGCCCATGGCAGATACTCGGTGAGTTGGCATGGAGGGGGTAAGGGCAAAGGGTGGTTGGTGAGGGCATAAGTTGGCACTAAGTTGGCATAGGGACTATAAAGGTCTGTGGGAATGAGTGGAGTGTGTGGGTCGTCTTTAGGGATATGTGGGACCATAAGGAGTGGGCAGAGGGGCATATGGTGGCATGGGGGTAGGAGGGGCCATGGGGGATGGGTAGTGAGGCATAGGTAGCATAAGGGGTATGAGGGGCCAAGGGGGTTGGTTAGAGGGGCATCAGGTGGCATGGGGGTATGAGGGGCTATGGTAGGGTGAGTGGAGGGGCACAGGTGCATAGGGGTATGAGGGGCCATGGGGGATGGGTAGAGAGGCATAAGGTGGCTTGGGTTGGTATGGGTGGGGCATAGGGGGTGAGGGGGCCATGAGAGAGCTGGAGGGCTGTTTTAATCATATCTTCAACACAGTGCCAGTGCACAGAGACAGGCCTTTTGCCCAGCCCGCAACCCACACTTGCACCCGGCAGCCTCCGCACTCGGAGGCAGGTCTGACTTCTAATCCAGCCCAACCCCCCGGAATACAAATTCCAACTTTCAGGCCTCTTTTTCCTGGGTTGGGTTCATGGAGCAGGGAAATGTCTCATCTCTGCACTTCTGACCTGGGAGCGAAAATCGGGCTTTACTATTTCTTCCGTAATTTTTACTGACGTGTTACCTTGCAACCAGCCAAGCTATGAGGAGATGACTTTTTTGATGTCGATCACATTAGCCAATTCCAGCCAGCAACAGCTCACTTGATGTAGGGAGAGGAGTTTTACTAGATCATGGCACCTGAACAAAGTTGAAATCGTTCCAACTGATGAGTGCCTTGTTGAATAATCAGTTCTCTTGTTGAATGCAATATTATTCTTGTGCTTGTTAAGTAGTTGACACAAGGAGCTCAGGAGCAAATTGAGACTGCAATCCAGTCAAAGGATTTCATGTTACTTAATAAACTGGGAGAACGAAAGTTTAATGGTTTGCTCGTAACTTGAATTCTGAAAACTGATTGCTATCAGTTTCTGCATCGGCAGCTTTTTTATTCCTTTCTCTACATTTTTCGCCTTTTCACTTGTACTCAATTTTACAGCCTCCTCGTGATCCAGGCGTGCACATAACCTGGGCTGACACTTCAGTGCAGTACTGCAGGAGTTCTGCATTGTTGGCGCGCTGCCCTCATCACAAGGCAACAAATTGAGGCCTTGTTTATGTAGATGGCTGTAAAAAATCCCATGGCACTATTCCAAGAAGAGTCGACAGTTCTTCTAAGGTCTTGGCCAATAAACTTCCCTCAACCAGAACCACCAAAAAGCATTTATCTCATTAATAATAAAAGCAGTGGATGCTGGAAATGCTGAACAGATCAGGCAGCATCTGTGGAGAGAAAAACAGACTTTAAGGTCATTTACCTTTTGTCAGAACTGTGACTACATGTGAGCAATGCCATGAGAAATTTGCCAGTGAAACTTTAAATTCTGTACACTTCCTGTAAATTAAAACTTTGTATAACACTTTTTGGCACAATGCTATTTCTATCGCATATATGACTGCCATGCTAAAACATGCAATTTTGAATGTCGCTTCTGTAAGCGACCTCTAATTGGCTGATTCTTGTCATGTGACTTGCTGTCAGTTTCAGTCTTGCTCCTCCCATGTACTTACTCCTGATTGGATGAGTGGATCAAATATGCAACTCCAGAATTACTACTTTTGGTAACTCTCAGTTCCATCTTAAATCGGAAGGCCTAACTCCAGCAGTAGCTTTCATCAGCTAAATTCTCCCAGCATCACACCTTTCTTGGATCATCTTTTATCCCAGCCTTTTGTGCGCTGTTATATTTTCTCACTACTGTTGTTTCAAGCCCTGTGACTCATTAGCTTTTCTTCTTGCCCCTCATGGTCTGTGTGCGCCACCTTTTCCCCTTGACTCTTTGAAGGCCTGTTCCCCCTGGTCCTTTTTATCTCTTTTTAGTTCCTCCTGCTTTTCTTTTTCATTTTCCTGAACTATTTTACTCTGCTTTTGTTGTAGGGTGGCTGAGTTGTACTATTAGTAATAGAGTTGATCTACAGACACTTCTTGGGTGGAAACATTAGGTTTATTTACAATATACTCAGCAGCAACTACACGTGTGCTTTCAACTCCAACTCTATCTCTACACACACTGCTGAGGTAGCCTGCACTGCTCTCCGATTGGTTTACTACAGATCATGTGATCTTCCTAGCAAGTATTATTCTTAAAAGTACATTACACACTAAATAAAACCATAATTACTACAATCCTCCCCCTTTAACTTGGCTATATATATCACTTTTACAAGAACATATTTTTCAAGACAACATAATATTTACACTGGATAAGGAATTTACAAGTTCAGTCTTTCTGGTGGTTCCCTGGTACATGTGGAATGCCACAACTCCGCAACTTCAGGTTCCTTGTCAGGAACCTCCTTTCCCGGAGTTGCCTGAACATCGGGTGCTTCAGTGGGCATCTGCAGTTCTGTATCCTCAACTCTTACAGGAACATCAGACATGTCAGTCCTGGGTTGAGTATCCTCAACAGGAAACACAGGCCCGGTTATGGTCACTGTTGGAACCATATCTTGATGATTTGTCTCTCTCTTCCTTAAATGATTCACATGTTTACAGATGGTCTGGCCTTCCACCTCCACATGGTAAGATAGAGGTCCAGTCATCGCACTTATTTCACCCGGTAACCACTTTGGTCCTTCCCCGAAGTTTTTCACATATACCGGCTCTCCCACAGTAAATTTCCTCTCGAGATTATACCAGTTGTGTCTAGTTTTCTGGCTTCCCTGACCCCTTTCCACTTTCCCCTCTAAATTCGGCATTGTTAAGCTCAATCTCACCCTGAGATGGCGTTTTAACATTAACTCTGCAGGTGTGACACCTGTTGTAGTGTGAGGGGCAGCCCTGTAATGAGAAAGAAAGCATGCTGGCTTGGCTGCCAAGGAATTGCCTGTTAGCTTTTTCATGCCAGCCTTGAACATTTGAACTGCCCTTTCAGCCAGTCCGTTTGAGGAAGGGTGGTATGGTGCCATTTTCACATAAGTGGTACTACTGAGACTGAAAAACTGTTGAAGCTTAGCACTTGTAAATGCCGTGCCATTATCAGAAATTACTACTTCTGGTAGCCTGTGAATGGCAAAACTCTGCCGTACATGGGTGTAATGGAACTGTCACTGGCAACTTTTGCAGTTGCTGACATTGCACACAGTGCTTTACCAAACTCTCTTTTGCCATCCATCCCTGGCCACCGTAGATAGCTGCGTGCTATGGTCTTCATTTGGGAAATTCCTGGATGGGCACTGTGTAGTTCAATTAAAAGCGGTTCCCTTCCCTTTGGAGGAAATCACTCCCCACAATAAGCTGCCATCCTGGCTGGTTATTTCATGTCTTCTGTTGAAGTACGGTTTCATTTTATCAGATACGGGCTCCTGAGACCAACCATTTAGCACTTGTTCTCATGCTTGAGATAGGACTGGGTCCCGACTTGTCCAGTCTCTGATCTGTTGAGCACATACTGATGAGGAACCTAAGAAATATAACAGTAAAACAAGTTCCTGTGGAACTGGGACATGGTCATCATTTTCTTGTAAAGGCAAACAACTAAGGGTATCAGCGTTTGCGATTTGATTGCCAGGCCTATGTATGAAAGTGTATACGTATGCAGCCAGAATTAAGGCCCTATTATATTTTGTATCTTCTTTCTAAGTGCCTTCTTCTTTCTAGCACAGACTTTAATCTTGGCCTTCCTTTTGACTTCACTGTTGACCAGGCTTCTCTCAGATGCAAGTTCAACTTGTCTGAGCTCAGCGGCCGAGTCTCCCAAAATTTCATTATCTGTCTGCTTCTCGGAAATGTCTGCAACTTTTGCTTCCAAATTCTTTTTGGCTTCATTTAGCTGATTCCTCAGCTCTTCCATCTCTTCTTTATATTTGTTTGCTGCCTCCTGGAAAATTGAACATTTTTCTGTCTTTTCTGCCAACTCATTCTTCAGTTTGTTCAGAGAAGTCCTGAATTCTTCCTGTTCCTCTTCATATTTTTCCAGAGGTACAAACTTTTACCTGAGGGAATCTTGTAGTGTGTGAAGGTCTTTCAGCAGGCTTTCTTTTTCCCTTCGAAGGTTGCTCACCTCATCTCAAACTCTGTCATCAAGCAGGGTCTCTTCGAGTTTCTTCTGCTGTTCTTCCAGGTTTTGGCTTAAGACAGCCTGCATTTCTTTAGTTTGCTGAGTCCTTCACACTCCTTTTTCAAAACAGGAACACTTCCAGCTTCCTTTTGGAATCTCAGTGGCCAATCAAGGTTGATTTCCCTTAGCCAATTTCACCCTAGAAGCCTTGGTCCTCTGCCTCTCAATACCAACACTGCTGGCTTTGCCAAATGACTTCCATAATGGACAGTAACTCTGCTTATGCCTTTTACTTGAATGTCTTCACTGTATATGTTTTTAGCTTGGCAGCTGTTTGTTCTAAACTTAATTGATGTTCACCATTATTCAAATATCTGAAGATATGTTCCCCAATTACTGTAGTGGAAGCTCCTGTGTCTACTTCCATTTTAACAGGTTTGCCATTTACTTTCACTGTAACAAATATTGGTTCAGTCTTTCCAACTTTCAGGTTAAACAATGAGTAAATGTCTGAATTTGTTGCTTCAGGCCCTTCTACAATGTAGATTTCATTCGGCTTTTTCTTTTGTTTACAAGCCTGCTTGAACCTTTCCTTGCACTGTCTCATCAAATTTCTATTTCTGTGACAATAGTAGCATTCAATTTTTTTAAACTGCCAATCACCAAAAGACTGATTGTTTCCACCTCTATTAAAGTTATTCTTTGATTTCGCTGTTAAGTTATTTTTCTTTATTCTTCAGCTAGTGGGGCTTGTTTCCCGCTTCTCGGCAGAGTCGCACTTTCTTGGGCCACTTTTGCAGAGGTTTCCCGCCTGATATGGAGGATGGCACCAATTTGCATACCCTGTATTGCTTGTGAATTTCTTACTGCACTTTCCATGGCCAGCGCTATCTCTATCGCCTTCTTGAAATCCAGATTCACTTCGGACAATAATCTTCTCTGAATAGAGTCCTCTTTCAGACCACATACTAAACGATCTCTGAGCATGTTGTTCAGAGTCGTACTGAACTCACAATGTTCCATTAGCTGCTTCACATTGGCCACGCAGCATGCAATTATCTCACTCCCCGGGGCTCTATTTCGCGAATTAAACATGAACCTCTGCATTGATACTGAGGACTTGGGTATAAAGTGACTCTTCACGAGGTCCACCAATTCATCAAAATTCTTTGAATCTGGGGCACTGGGTGCTGTCAAACTTCGAATCAAACCGTAAGTTTTGCTCCCACAAGTACTCAAGAGGATCCCTCGCCTCTTCTCTTGTCCCGTAGTTTCCTTTGCTTGAAAAAAGAACATGAGGGGTTCTATGTATTGAGACCTGTGGCTGGTTCGAAAGGATTAATTCTCCCAAATTGTGGCATTTTAAGAGGGGATAACTTCTTCAATACTAATGGAGCTTGCTACTTACAATCACTGGGCAAGATACACTACCGATTTCTTTTTAACTTGATTTCTTCTGTTCAATCCTGTTTTATCCTTTTCGCCAGTTTGTTGTCGGGTGGCCGAGTTGCTCTATTAGTGATAGAGTTGATCAGCAGACATGTCTTGGGTGGAAACATTAAGTTTATTTAGAATATACTCAGCAGCAACTATACATGTGCTTTCAACTCCAACTCTATCTCTACATTGCTGAGGTAGCCCACGCTACTCTCCTTTTGGTTATTTCAAATCATGTGATCTTACCTAGCAAGTATTATTCTTTAGGGTACATTACACACTAAATAAAACCATAATTACTGTCTTTTTTCCTCTTTCCCCCCTCCTGCTCACACTGTCTCAGTCAGAGGGCCGGCAGCACTGCAGCCTTGGCAGCGCTACCGAGAGAGGAGCCGCTGCTGAGGCAGCAAAGGCAAGAGTGGAAGAGACCAAGCTGCCCTCTGGCTCCAATGCCCTTTCTTCCACCACAGGAAAGCCACTTGGAGGGTACCTCCTTGCTTTTTTTTCATTTACTCATGGGATGTAGGCTTCGCTGGCTGGGCCAGCATTTATTGCCCATCCCTAGTTGCCCTTGAGAAGGTGGGGGTGAGCTGCCTTCTTGAACCTCTGCAGTCAATGTGGTGTAGGTACACCCACAGTGCTGTTAGGAAGGGAGTTCAAGGATTTTGACCCAGCAACAGCGAAGGAACGGCGATATATTTCCAAGTCAGGATGGTGAGTGACTTGGAGGAGAACTTCCAGGCGGCGGTGTTCCCATCTATCTGCTGCCCTTTTCCTTCTAGATGGTAGTGGTCGTGGGTTTGGAAGATGCTGTCTAAGGAGCCTTGGTGAATCCCTGCAGTGCATCTTGTAGATGGTACACACTGCTGATACTGTGCGTCAGATGTGGAGGGAGTGAATGTGGATGTGGTGCCAATCAAGCGGGCTGCTTTGTCCTGGACGGTGTCAAGATTCTTGCATGTTGTTGGAGCTGCACTCATCCAGGCAAGTGGGGAATATTCCATCACACTCCTGACTTATGCCTTGTAGATGGTGGACAGGCTTTGGGGAGTCAGGAGGTGAGTTACTCATCACAGGATTCCTAGCCTCTGACTGCTCTTATAGCCACAGTATTTATATGGCTAGTCCAGTTCAGTTTCTGGTTAATGGTAACCCCAAGGATGTTGATAGTGGGAGATTCAGTGATGGTAATGCCATTGAACATCAAGGGGCGATGGTTGGATTCTCTGTTGTTGGAGATTGTCTTTGCCTTCCACTTGTGTGGCGTGAATGTTACTTGCCACTTGAAAGCCCAAGCCTGGAAATTGACCAGGTCTTGCTGTATTTGGACATGGAGTGCTTCAGTATCTGAGGATTCGCGAATGGTGCCGAACATTGTGCAATCATCAGCAAACATCCACACTTTTGACCATATGATGGAAGGAATGTCATTGATGAAGCAGCTGAAGATGGTTGGAACTCCTGCAGTAATGTTCTGGAGCTGAGATGACTGACCTCCAACAACCACAAACATCTTTCTTTGTGCTAGTTATGACTCAACCAGCGGAGGGTTTAGCCCTGATTCCCATTGACTCCAGTTTTGCTAGGGCTCCTTAATGCCGCATTCAGTCAAATGCTGCATTGATGTCAAGGGTAGTCACTCTCATCTCACCTCGGGTGTTCAGCTCTTTTGAACCAAGGTTGCAACGAGATCAGGAGCTGAGTGGCCTAGGTGCAACCCTAAATGGGTGTCAGTGAGCAGGTTATTGCTAAGCAGGTGCCACTTGATAGCACTGTTGATAACCCATGTGGAGCTTCCTCCTCATTTGGTTGTTGATGGTTGACTCCCTAGGAGGCAGTGGGGGGAGCTGCTCTGCTGCCAGCAAGATGCCAGCAGCCAAGAATATAGCCTTTAATTGGGCCTTTAATTGTCTAAAATGACCATTCCTGCTGCTGGCTAATTTACCCGATGGTGGGACTGCCTCAAGGCTCCTCAGCATTTTACTGGCCTCCTTGACCTGACACGGCTCCTCAGCATTTTACTGGCCTCCCTCCTATCTTGTCATCTGAAGACTACTAAAATTCCTCCCTGTAGTAATCTGAGATGTAATATATCTTTAAGACAAGTATTATGATGTTAGGTCACATGATCTTAATGTCCAATAGCACAGTAGCACGGGCTACCTCTATGTGGGAGAGTCTTGAGTTAATCACTGATGAGTGAAGGCAGAGTTTTATGTTGTGAGCACACAAGTATAGTTGTAGAGTTTAGTTTGTAAGTAAGCAGCATGTTTTTATTCTAACTACGACCTCCTGATGTTCTCTGTCTCTGTACTGACTCTGTCACCCCAAACAAAACATGCATCCTGGATCCTTTAGCCCCTACAAACCAAGGGAACTGGATCCAACAAACTGGTGACGAGAGTAAAAAAAATCACAGAAAAAACTAGGTAAAAAGCGAGAACAATGAAGGAAATCAGAAGAACTGAAATCAGTAGTTGTAAGTTAAAGAAAATTTCCTTCTGACCATCGAATTAATTCCCTAAGAGATGCGGCAATTTGGAAGAGTAGAGCCATTTGATCCAACCTCGGACGACTGGTCTCACTATGTTGAACGCCTCATGTTCTTCTTCCGGGTGAACGACATTGCGGGGGAGGAGAAGAGGCGCATGGCCCTTCTGTCCACGTGTGGGAGTAAGACATGTGGATTAATTCGAAATCTGTTGGCGCCCAATGCCCCAGACTCCAAAAGTTTTGGTGACTTAGTGAACCTGGTAAGGAATCATTACCAGCCTGAGCCGTCGGTGACCTTACAAAGATCTAAATTCAGCTCAAGAATTAGGACTGCAGGGGAGAAAGTTGCTTCTTATGTGGCGAGTATGGTACTTCTATCAATGATATGCTGAGAGATCAGTTGGTGTGCGGTATTAACGAAAATGCGATTCAGAGGAGATGGTTGGCTGAAACAAAGCTAGATTTTCCGAAGGCGTTGGAAATCGCTCTTGCAATGGAAGGTGCAGTGCAAGACTTAGAAGCTATTCAAGGAGCGCAAAATGGTGCCGTCCTCCATGTTGGATGGGGAGCCTCTAAATAGAGCGCAAAAGTGCAGAGCTTTGTTCCGAAGGGGGAAGCAGCCACTGCTAGCAGACAAATTAAAAAGGAAAACTCAGCAGCAAAAGCATGGCATCATAATAACAGAGATGGAAGTAGACAGCCCTGTAATGAAACACAATTTAAAAAGATTGAATGTTTCTTCTGACATCAATACAGACATCTCATGAGAAATTGTGAAGATAGAATCAGGCAGATTTTCAGACAAAAGCAAAAACCCAATGAGATAAACAGCGTTGAAAAGCCTGAAGTCATAGATGCTGAAATCTGTTCGCTATATAATTCAAAGGTAGGAAGAATGGAGCCTATCTATATAACCATGAGAGTGAATGAGAAGCCTATCAGACTGGAGGTGGACACTGGTGCAGCTACTAAGGTGATCGGAGAGCAGAATTTTCAGTACTTGAGTCATGGAGAATGTAAAGCTGAATTTAGAAGAAACTGTTGAAAAATTAAAAACTTACACAGGAGAAAACATACAAGTCAAGGGCATATGTAAAGTCACAGTAAACTATGAAGGTCAAACAGTGAGTTACCCTTGAAGGTAGTAGCAGGCGAGGGACCTAGTCTCCTCGGACGAAACTGGCTGCAAGAAATTAAATTGGAATGGACAGAAATCTTCCAACTAAGAACTAATGGACTTTCAGAGCTACTACAGAAATATGCCTCAGTTTTCAAGGGAGAACTTGGAAAAATTGAAGGGCTACAAGCAAAAATTCATGAAGATCCAGAGGAAACACCAAGATTCGTGAAGACAAGACCAGTACCTTGTACAATGCGTGATGAGGTAGATGCAGAACTGGACAGATTAGAAAAACTGGGAGTGATACAACCGGTACAATTTTCAGAGTGGCCAGCTCCAGTTGTACCTGTTCTCAAACCTGACTGAAGCATTAGAATATGCGGGAGTCAATGAAGTTGCAAAATTGGATAAACACTCCATAACTAAAATTGAAGATTTATACACTAAATTGGCAGGTGGAAAGGCTTATACAAAGTTAGACTTGAGTCATGTCTACCAGCAATTGGAATTAGAGCACGCAGGCATCCCGAAAGTTTGTCATCATAATTGCACATAAGAGATTGTATCAATACGCCCATTTACCATTTGGCATATCTTCTGTTTGCGCCATATTCCAAAGAACCACGAAAAGTTTGTTACAGGGATTACCCCATGTTTTAGTTTATTTGGATAACGTTCTTGTGACTGGACCCTCAGAAAAAGAACATTTGATGAACATGGAGAAGTCCTGAAACTGGTTGGAGTGAGGTTGAAAAAGGAAAAGTGCACATTCCAGGCAAAAGAGGTAACTTACCTAGGTCACAAGGTCAATTCACAAGGCCTACATCCGGTTGAAGAAAAACTGAAAGCCATTAAAGAAGCCCCAGAACCAAAGAATACATCCAAATTGAAATTATTTTTGGGGATAATTAACTACTACGGGCGTTTCTTGCCTAATTTATCGACAGAACTGACACCGTTACATTGTTTGCTCAAGAAAAATCAGAGATGGTCATGCCAAACACTGCAAGAAGAAGCTTTCACAAGTGTGAAAAAGTTGTTACAGTCATCTACACTTCTAGTACATTTTGATCCAAAGAAAGAGTTGATATTAACGTGTGATGCATCAGCTTATGGAGTGGGAGCAGTGCTTTCCCATCAGATGCATGATGAATCAAAATGACCTATTGGTTATGTGTCGAGAACACTTAGAGCTGCAGAGAAAAAGTACTCACAAATTGAAAAAGAAGGCACGGGGATCATTTTTGGTGTTAAAAAGTTTCATCAATTTGTGCAAGGTTGTTACTTTACTATCATAACAGACCACAAGCCATTATTAGGACTATTCGGTGAAGACAAGGCTATACCCCCTATAGCCTCGGCAAGAGTACAAAGATGGGCATTGATCTTGGCAGCGTACGCATATACTTTTATTCATGGACCCGGAAGTCAAATTGCAAATGCAGATGCATTCAGTCGTTTACCCTTGCAGGTAAAAGATGAGGATGTTCCAATTCTTCAGGAATATGTCTTGCTATTGAACTTCCTGGACTCATCACCGATATGTGCTAAACAAATTAAAGATTGGACGAACCGAGACAGTCTTATCCAAATTGAGAAATCAAGTTCTTTCTGGTTGATCAAAAACACAAGAATCCGATGAAATGAAACCGTATTTCCAGAGAAGATATGAGATAACCAGCCAAGAAGGTATTTTATTGTGGGAAGCTCATGTAACTGTTCCTCCAAAAGGACGGAAACCATTGTTATCTGAACTTCACAGTGCATTTCCCGGAATTTCTAAAATGAAGGCAATAGCATGTAGCTATATGTGGCAGCAGGGAATGGATGGAGAAATAGAAAACCTACTAAGAAGTTGTATGCAGTGTCAACAAGTGCAAAAATTACCTGCAACAGCCCCATTACACCCCTGGGAATGGCCAAAAAGACCATGGGTATGTGTACACATCGATTATGTGGGACCTTTTATGGGAACAATGTTTCTACTTATCATAGATGCTCATTCAAAATGGCAGGACACATATGAAGTGAGGTCACCCACATCTTCAACGACAATAGACAAGCTACGACAAAGCTTTGCTATAAATGAATTACCTGAAGTGCTGGTATCAGATAATGGAACAGTATTCACAAGTCCTGAATTTAATTGATTTAAAAGCCTCAATGGTATTGTTCCTGTGAAAACGTCTTCATACCATCCTTCTTCAAATGGACTTGCCGAGATAGTGGTTCAGACATTCAAATCTGGTATAAAGCAATTGTCTGGAGATTCATTAGCGACTAAATTAGCATGATTTCTATTCTACTATCCAACCACCCGTCATTCGACAACAGGTGTCACACTTACTGAACTGTTGATATAACGCCATCTCCGATTGAGACTGAGCCTAATTATGCCAAACTTGGGGGGGAAGGTAGAAAGAAGGCAGGAAAATCAGAAAATGGGACATGATTGTCACAGTCAGGCCAGAACATTTAATGTAGGAGAGAGGTAATTGTGAAAAATTTTAGAGAAGGACCAGCATGGTTGTTTAGTGAAATAAGTACTGTTACAGGACCTCTTTCCTACCATGTGAAAGTTGAAGATTGAATAATAAAGAGACATGTGGATCATATATGAAATGGAGAAGCCAAATATCCAGAAGGGATTTCACCAGTGCTCGAGACTGAATCAACATTTCCTATTGAAAGAACTCAACCAAGTACAAATGTATTTGAAGGGCCGACTGTACCTGAAAGAGCCGAAGAAACAAATTTACAGGTACCTGCTGTAGAACCTGATGCTCAGACAACTTCAGCATGGGAGACTCCAAAGCAAATTTCAGAAGCTGTAGAGCTGAGACGTTCTACACGCATAAGGAAACCCCCAGAGAGACTGACTTTGTAAATAATTGAACTGTGTAAATAACTTGATGTATAGAAAAATTGTAAAATGTATTTTTCAGTAAAAGGGGAGGGATGTAGTAATCTGATGTGTAATATACTTTAAGACAAGTATTGGAATGTAAGGTCACATGACTTTATTGTCCAATAGCACAGTAGCGTAGGCTACCTCAATGTGGGAGAGTCTTGAGTTAGTCACTGATGAGTGAAGGCAGAGTTTGATGTTGTGAGTACACAAGTATAGTTTAGTTTGTAAGTAAACAGCATGTGTTTATTCTAACTACGATCTCCTGATGTTCTTTGTTTCTGTACCGACTCGGTCACCCCAAACAAAGCGTGCAACCTGGATCCTTTAGCTCCAACAATCCAAGGACTCTAGATCCAACACTCCCTCTCTCTTGCTAGGATTGAGGGGCTAAATGGTCAACTCAAGTTTCTATGCTGCTGCTGAGGCAGTCTTCAAAGTTCCCATGAACCTATTTAAAGAAGAGCAGGGAGTTTCCTTAGTATCCTGACCCACGTTTCTCAACTAACTCCAGGAACAGGTTATCTCCCATTCATTGCTTTGCTATGTGTGTGCTTGCTGTGATTAAACACTACATAAATGTAAATTCTCTCTCTAATCTTACTCCACACAGATTATAAATATTTTCTGTCTTGGCAATCACCACTTGTCCAATTCATCACTTTCCACCCACATAGTTATCATCACACCTGTCTCAATATCTTATAATCAAATAACCTGCTTCAACATGCCACATTGTTTCAATACCCTAACCATTATCTCTCCTTATGAGTGAGCATACTTCCTGTAAGCAATGCAATTGGAGATCAATTATATGTGTACTTGTGATTAAATAAAATATATTTATATTTATGTGTACATAAGGAGCTTCAAAGGTTTTGATGCTCACAATTTCAATAATGGGGACAAATTCCATCATGCACAAAATAGGTTGAAATCATGACCTTTATAAAAATTGCATTTATGGATTTGCTAGGCATAGTATATAGGGGAAATATTCCCCTTGTTGATTAACACCGAGTGATGTTCTTTACAAGTTATGAGGTAATTTTAGGTGGCAAAATATGGAAGATTTCACCATAGAAACATTAAAAAATAGGAGCAGGAGTAGGTCATTCGGCCCATCGAGCCTGCTCTGCCATTCAATGTGATCATGGCTGATCCTCTATGCTCTCTCCCCATACCCCTTGATGCCTTCACAGTCTAGAAATCTATCTTTTTCCTTCTTAAATATATTCAGTGACTTGGCCTCCACAGGCTTTTGTGGTAGAGGATTCCACAGGTTCACCACCCTCTAAGTGAAGAAGTTTCTCCTCATCTTAGTCGGGCTTCAATGGACTTCCTGATGAAAGGGGTCAGGGGTGTCATTTCGAATTTCAACACCTGAGCGGTTAACCTGGCAGAGGGGATCAATCACCTTTTCTCTAATCCATCCGATTTTCATTCCAATGACCTCAAAGGAATTCCCTACAATCCTGTGTTAATGATTGCACAACATAATTTAAAACCTGAAACTGCTAATTTAAGAAGTAAATGTTCCATAGTTTTGGAATAGTTTCCATCAGATGTTGCATTGCTAAGAAAACACTGTTGCAAAACTGACTGCCACAATTTACAGAAATATGTCTGTCAATCATTGACGTTATTAGGTTTTTTGTCTAGACGATGTGTTACTTCTCATTGATTTCCATGGTAAAGGCCTGTTTAACTGTGCTCATTGTTTTTCAAAGTCTGTTGTCAAATTTGGATGTTGCCTATTTCCTTTGAGCCTCCACAAGTTCCTGGAAGAAATGGGAAATGTTGAATGATTACCTATTAGTATATCAGATGTGCCTTCAAACGAAAAAGGCACTGACAAATCTAATTAGAAGCAGTAGTATTTGTTCTAAATTAAGTGCAACCCTTTCACAATTAAATCCATATATATCATGACAGAATGGCTCTGAATTAAGGAGGTCAGTCTCTGACTATAGTGGCATTCTAAAGTGGGCTTGTCCAACCTTTTCACTTGCGGCGGGGGCAGGGGCGGGGGAGGGAGGGTGGGGGTGGGGGAGGGAGGGTGGGGGTGGGGGCGGGGGAGGGAGGGTGGGGGAGGGGGGTTGGGTGGGGGAGGGGGGTCACATTCCCATTTTCTTCTCACTCAAGGGGCCAATGAGCAAATTTCAGAAAGATAGGGTTTGGCACAACGTTAAATGTGAATTTCAGATAACGTTGAGGTATGAAAAAAAGAAACAACTCGCTGAGCAAAAATAAAGCAATGTCAAAACAATAAATTGATCATTAAAAAAGAGTAATTAATAAAGATCACCATTAGTATGAGAGGAACGGAGGCTGTCTGTCTGACTCACTCCCTGTCCCTTAATGCTCACTCAATCACCCATGGTGAGTTGGTGTGATTGTGTGTTGGTGTGTGGGGGTGAGGGTGAGGGGACATCCTGAGACTGCGAGTGAGCCAGACACATACACACTTCCCTAACTCACTCACTCTCTCTCTTTCCAACACTCACTCATTCACACTCTCTCCCCCCGACACCTCCGGGCAGCGATTCTTTACATCCTCACCACACACCCCGCAACCCTCATTCCCACCATCGCATCCAGCCTCTCCTGGCCCAGCAGCTAGTCTCTCCCTCGCCAACCCGGCCAGCATGGAGCGAGTACCCCCCCCTCACTAACCCGGCCAGCATGGAGCGAGCAAACGCCTCCCCAACCCGGCCATCATGGAGCGAGCACCCACCTCCCCAACCCGGCCAGCATGGAGCGAGCATCCCCCTCCCCAACCCGGCCAGCATGGAGTGAGTACCCCCCCCTCCCTAAACCGGCCAGCATGGAGCGAGCACCCCCCCTCCCCAACCCGGCCTTTATGGAGCGAGTACCCCCACCTCCCTAACCCGGCCAGCATGGAGCGAGCAACCCCCTCCCCAACCCGGCCAGCATGGAGCAAGTCGCCCCCCTCCCTAACCCGGCCAGCATGGAGCGAGTCCCCCCCCCTCCCCAACCCGGCCAGCATGGAGCAAGTCCCCTCCTCCCCAACCCGGCCCCCTCCCCAACTCGGCCAGCACGGAGCGAGTCCCCCCCTCCCCAACCCGGCCCCCTCCCCAACTCGGCCAGCATGGAGGGAGTCCCCCCCACTCCCCAACCCGGCCAGCATGGAGCGAGTCCCCCCCCTCCCCAACCCGGCCCCCTACCCAACCTGGCCAGCATGGAGTGAGTCCCCCCCCTCCCCAACCCGGCCAGCATGGAGCGAGTCCCCCCCGCCCGCCTCCCCAACCCGGCCAGCATGGAGCGAGTCCCCCCCACCCCAACCCGGCCAGCATGGAGCGAGTCCCCCCACTCCCCAACCCGGCCAGCATGGAGCAAGTCCCCCCCCTCCCTAACCCGGCCAGCATGGAGCGAGCACCCCCCTCCCCAACCCAGCCAGCATGGAGCGACTCCCCCCCTCCCCAACCCGGCCCCCTCCCCAACCCGGCCAGCATGGAGCTAGTTCCCCCCCTCCCCAACCCGGCCAGCATGGAGCGAGTACCCCCCTCCCCAACCCGGCCCCCTCCCCAACCCAGCCAACATGGAGAGAGTCCCTCCCTCCACAACCCGGCCCCCTCCCCAACCCGGCCAACATGGAGCGAGTCCCCCCCTCCCCAAGCCGGCCAGCATGGAGCGAGTCCCCCCACTCCCCAACCCGGCCAGCATGGAGCGAGTCCCCCCCCTCCCCAAGCCGGCCAGCATGGAGCGAGTCCCCCCCCTCCCCAACCCAGCCAGCATGGAGCGAGTACCCCCCTCCCCAACCCGGCCAGCATGGAGCGAGTCCCGTCCCTCCCTAACCCAGCCAGCTTGGAGCGAGCAACCCCCTCCCCAACCCGGCCAGCATGGAGCGAGTCCCCCCCCTCTCCCCAACCCGGCCCCCTCCCCAACCCGGCCAGCATGGAGCGAGTCCCCCCCCCTCCCCAACCCAGCCAGCATGGAGCGAGTGCCCCCCCTCCTCCCCAACCCGGCCAGCATGGAGCGAGTGCCTCCCCGCCCCCCTCCTCAACCCGGCCAGCATGGAGCGAGTGCCCCCCTCCCCAACCCGGCCAGCATGGAGAGAGTCTCCCCGCTCCCCAACCCGGCCCCCTCCCCAACCCGGCCAGCATGGAGCGAGTCCCCCCCACTCCCTAACCCAGCCAGCATGGAGCGAGTCCCCCCCTCCCCAACCCGGCCAGCATGGAGCGAGTCCCCCCACCTCCCTAACCCAGCCAGCATGGAGCGAGTCCCCCCCTCCCCAACCCGGCCAGCATGGAGCGAGTCCCCCCCCGTCCCTAACCCAGCCAGCATGGAGCGAGTCCCCCCCTCCCCAACCCGGCCAGCATGGAGCGAGTCCCCCCCTCCCTAACCCGGCCAGCATGGAGCGAGCAACCCCCTCCCCAACCCGGCCAGCATGGAGCGAGTGCCTCCCCGCCCCCCTCCTCAACCCGGCCAGCATGGAGCGAGTGCCCCCCTCCCCAACCCGGCCAGCATGGAGAGAGTCTCCCCGCTCCCCAACCCGGCCCCCTCCCCAACCCGGCCAGCATGGAGCGAGTCCCCCCCACTCCCTAACCCAGCCAGCATGGAGCGAGTCCCCCCCTCCCCAACCCGGCCAGCATGGAGCGAGCAGCCCCCTCCCCAACCCGGCCAGCATGGAGTGAGTCCCCCCCCTCCCCAACCTGGCCAGCATGGAGCGAGTCCTCCCCTCCCCAACCCAGCCCCCTCCCCAACCCAGCCAGCATGGAGCGAGCAGCCCCCTCCCCAACCCGGCCAGCACGGAGTGAGTCCCCCCCCTCCCCAACCCGGCCAGCATGGAGCAAGTCCTCCCCTCCCCAACCCGGCCCCCTCCCCAACCCGGCCAGCATGGAGCGAGTCCCCCCCCTCCCAACCCGGCCAGCATGGAGCGAGTCCCGCCCCCCCTCCCCAACCTGGCCCCCTCCCCAAACCGGCCAGCATGGAGCGAGTCCCCCCACTCCCCAACCCAGCCAGCATGGAGGAAGTCGCCCCCCCCCCCTCCCCAACCCGGCCGCCTCCCCAACCCGGCCACCTCCCCAACCCGGCCAGCATGGAGCGAGTGCCCCCCCCCACCCCCCTCCCCAACCCGGCCAGCATGGAGCGAGTCCCCCCCCTCCCCAACCCAGCCAGCATGGAGCGAGTCCCCCCCTCCCCAACCCGGCCAGCATGGAGCGAGTGCCTCCCCCCCCCCACTCCTCAACCCGGCCAGCATGGAGCGAGTCCCCCCCCTCCCCAACCCAGCCAGCATGGAGCGAGTCCCCCCCTCCCCAACCCGGCCAGCATGGAGCGAGTGCCTCCCCCCCCCCCCTCCTCAACCCGGCCAGCATGGAGCGAGTGCCCCCCTCCCCAACCCGGCCAGCATGGAGCGAGTCTCCCCCCTCCCCAACCCGGCCCCCTCCCCAACCCGGCCAGCATGGAGCGAGTCCCCCCCACTCCCCAACCCGGCCAGCATGGAGCGAGTCCCCCCCACTCCCTAACCCAGCCAGCATGGAGCGAGTCCCCCCCTCCCCAACCCGGCCAGCATGGAGCGAGTCCCCCCACCTTCCTAACCCAGCCAGCATGGAGCGAGTCGCCCCCCTCCCCATCCTGGCCAGCATGGAGCGAGTCCCCCCCCTCCCCAACCCGGCCAGCACAGAGTGAGTCCCTCCCCCCACCATCCCGGCCAGCATGGAGCGAGTCCCCCCCCTCCCCAACCCGGCCAGCACAGAGTGAGTCCCTCCCCCCACCAACCCGGCCAGCATGGAGCGAGTACCCCCCTCCTCCCCAACCCGGCCAGCATGGAGCGAGTCCCCCCCGCCTCCCCAACCCGGCCAGCATGGAGCGAGTACCCCCCTCCTCCCCAACCCGGCCAGCATGGAGCGAGTCCCCCTCGCCTCCCCAACCCGGCCAGCATGGAGCGAGTCCCCCCCTCTCCCCAACCCGGCCAGCATGGAGCGAGTCCCCCCCCCTCCCCAACCCAGCCAGCATGGAGCGAGTCCCCACCCCCCCTCCCCAACCCGGCCAGCATGGAGCGAGTGCCCCCCTCCCCAACCGGGCCAGCATGGAGCAAGTCCCCCCCCTCCCTAACCCGGCCAGCATGGAGCGAGCAACCCCCTCCCCAACCCGGCCAGCATGGAGCGAGTAACCCCCTCCCCAACCCGGCCAGCATGGAGCGAGCAGCCCCCTCCCCAACCCGGCCAGCATGGAGTGAGTCCCTCCACTCCCTAACCCAGCCAGCATGGAGCGAGTCCCCCCTCCTCCCTAACCCAGCCAGCATGGAGCGAGCAACCCCCTCCCCAACCCGGCCAGCATGGAGCGAGCAACCCCCTCCCCAACCCGGCCAGCATGGAGCGAGCAGCCCCCTCCCCAACCCGGCCAGCATGGAGCGAGTACCCCCCTACCCAACCCGGCCAGCATGGAGCGAGCACCCCCCTCCCCAACCCGGCCAGCATGGAGCAAGACCCCCCCCCTCCCCAACCCGGCCGCCTCCCCAACCCGGCCAGCATGGAGCGAGTGCCCCCCCCCCTCCCCAACCCGGCCAGTATGGAGCGAGTCCCCCCCCTCCCTAACCCGGCCAGCATGGAGCGAGTCCCCCCCTCCCCAACCCGGCCAGCATGGAGCCTGTCCCCCCCTCACCAACCCGGCCAGCATGGAGCGAGCACCCCCCTCTCCAACCCGGCCAGCATGGAGCGTGTCCCCCCCTCTCCAACCCGGCCAACATGGAGCGAGTCCCCCCCTCCCCAACCCGGCCAGCATGGAGCGAGTCCCTCCCTCCCCAACCCGGCCAGCATGGAGCGAGCACCACCCCCCCACTCCCCAACCTGGCCAGCATGGATTCTCTCCCAGCCTGGCACAGAGCGAGTCTCTCCCAGCCTGGCACAGAGCGAGTCTCTCCTAGCCTGGCACAGAGCAAATCTCTCCCAGCCTGGCACAGAGCGAGTCTCTCCCAGCCTGGCAAAGAGCGAGTCTCTCTCAGCCTGGCACAGAGCGAGTCTCTCCCAGCCTGGCACAGAACGAGTCTCTCCCAGCCTGGCACAGAACGAGTCTCTCTCAGCCTGGCACAGAGCGAGTCTCTCCCAGCCTGGCACAGAACGAGTCTCTCCCAGCCTGGCAAAGAGCGAGTCTCTCCCAGCCTGGCACAGAGCGAGTCTCTCCCAGCCTGGCACAGAACGAGTCTCTCCCAGCCTGGCAAAGAGCGAGTCTCTCCCAGCCTGGCACAGAGCGAGTCTCTCCCAGCCTGGCACAGAGCGAGTCTTTCCCAGCCTGGCACAGAGCGAGTCTCTCCCAGCCTGGCACAGAGCGAGTCTCTCCCAGCCTGGCACAGAGCGAGTCTCTCCCTCCCCCATCAGGCCCGGATCAGAGTGAGTGTCTCCCTCCCCCACACGGCACAGCACAGCAAGGCAGCTTCTCTCTTTTCTCCACACCCCTTCTTCTCCTGAGGCCACTTGCTGCAGCCAGTGTTCCTGCTCCTCCAATCGCAGACTGCTTCTCTCCCACAATTGCTACTGATAGGCTCATGAGTAAGCCTATCATTAGCAAATGTGGGAGAGGAATGGTATGTGATTGAAGGAGCAGCTTCTTCCAGAATCTTCCCTTGCACTTAGCGGCATTCTGAAAACTACCTCCAGGGGCCACATGCGGCCTGTGGGCCGCGCATTGGACAAGCGCGTTCTAAGAGTTTAAATTGAATACTGTTCATATGACAAAATTTCCGTATGTTTATATCATTAAACTTTGCAATAGTCTCTACAGCAACACAGGATCGATCCTTGTGCAAGCGGGAAATTGGGAATTCAGTTGGAGTTAAATGTTACGGTTAACATTTGGCGTAAATCCCAAAATGCCATTTCTTATAAATGTTGGGTATGACGCCTCTCCAGAGGAGTGAACTTTTCTTTGGAATTTTTACACCAATTGAACTTTTGTGGAGGGAAAGCAGTTTGGAACTATGGCTTTAAAAAGAGAAGTGTCTGAAGAAGCAAGCTGTTGCCACATTAGGAATCATAATGACAGCGCTGAAAGAGAAGGACCTGTGACTTTAGGAAGGGCACCAGGTTGGCGGTGTTAATGGCTGCCTTGGTTAGTAGAGCAGGTGATATCGCCAAAATCACCTGCAGTTACAAACTGTGCAGTCAGAGCATGAAGAAATGAATGAAAGGTGCTGGTTTGATTAAGATCAGGGTTACTGTTTAAAGTGAAGTTTAAGGCAAATTGACCAGTGGTATAGGAAGTAACTGGTCAAATACGCAGGAGCATCCAAAGGATCGATCATTTTAGTATTAAAGCAAAATACTGTGGATGCTAGAAACCTGAAATAAAAACAGAAAATGATAGAAATATTCAGCAGGTTGGGCAGCTTGAGTGGAGAGAGAAAAACAGAGTTAATGTTTCATGTCAATGATCTTACATCAGTAGACAGCAGTGGAATGATGTGCAACATCGGGAGGCTCACCCTCCATTTCTTTAGTATTGCTGTTGTTCCTAGAGTGAATTTCTTGAACAATTTTGCTCAGTACTAGGACTGTTATCACCTGGAATAAATCGGCAGTGAAGGAGGGAGAGCCTCGCCATGTAACTCACTGGTCCCTCAGCCAATCACAGGACTCAGGCAATGCTGCTCGCTACTGCCAACTTGCTTGGAGGTGTATGAGGTCACCCTCTGGAGACTACCCCAGCGATTTTCAGTCTCCAACGTCTGGTGGGAGATCAAACTGGTCTTCATTCCTGGGGGAAATTCTAACACTCCCGCCACCCCCCCTCCCCCCTCCCCCCCCCAGCCTCCTCCCCCCCCCCCCCCAGCCTCCTCCCCCACCAAAAGGCAGGTTTGGATCAGGTGGGAATTTAAATAGTTAAAGTCTGAAATTGGTGGGGGTGTGGTGCAGGGCGTTGCGGTTTATGTGGGCAACCAACCTGCTGACAGGAGATGAGTTGGAAATATAAAATTATAATCAGGCTGGTAGCCTCATGTTGATCGACCATTTCAAATTTAATCCTGTCCAGCCATGTTTCCCAGGCCTCAGGAAAGCCGACAGCTAAGGGAAGGTGAGGACTGCTGGATCCTGGAGGTAAGTGCCTTTCCATTTAGCTGATGGATCCAGTGTACCTGCCTTATCAAGCCCTGTGATTGGACACCCTTCGACCTTCCCAACTCCCACCCGACCTCTCCCATGAGGCCTTCAATCTCACATGCCCCTGCCTTTGACACATCTGATCTCCCACCACTTTCTTACCCCCTTTGCCATCTCCCCCCCTTCACCTACTCCTACTACCTCCAGCCTCGATTCCTGAGGCATCTGAGCTCTGCCTCTCCACCCCAGCGGTCTCTGATTCCCTTGCTCCCCCTCTCTTTGCTCCTTGGTTGCGGCCTAAAGGCCTACCTGTCCAACAGACAACCAGCCTCTCAACCTGGCTGCGGCTGGGAAATTGAGAAAAAGCACATCAGTCAGGCCTTGCCATTAAATCCAATAGATCCTAAGGGAGGCTCATTCTGGCTTTCCCGACCTCAATCCAGTAGCCCCCGCCCCCTCCTCCCGACCTCCCCGCATGGGAGGTTTACAGGATAAGCTATGGCACAGTGCAGTGTTATTACTGTGAAATAAGCCACAGCACCATCCAGAATTGCTATGGTTTGAAATAGATTTCAACCATCTTAGTGGTTGGAATTCATGCTGGTTGTGGGCTAATGAAAATTAATAAAAGCTAGAAATGTTAGGAAATTTAATTAGGAATAGTCTTCTTTGGATTCCCGCTAGCTTGGCAGCGAGGCAATAAATCAGCATTGTTTCTTACTTATTCAATGAATGTAAGCCATACAGTTTAATGACTCATTAAATGACTGACTATTTGGTATAGTTTGCCTTGACTGTTAGTGTCTGCTTTTGAGTAAACAGGCGGTTTGTTTTTTTGAGATAGAATCATGGCAGAGGTTAGTGAAAGATGCAATGAAGTGAGAGTAAAACACAAAAGAAACCATATAGTTGTCAAATGTGAAAAACTTGGAAGTATTTGTGGAACGGTGGCATTGCAGTAGCCCTTCGGGATGTGTACCTGGGAACAGGGGATTGCCTGGGAACCCACTCTGTGAGCTGATCTTCACTGCATCCGGGAGATTAAATACGTCTGGGTGCAGCGTCAAGAAAATCTATCCGATTATGTTTAATGGCTGAAAAATCTCAGGGGATTATGAGCAATGGGTAAGTGACTGTTTCTCCAAGGGTTCTACCAATAATCATTTGGTAGTACAGAACTTGAGTATTGCTGAACATGCTAAAGCTTTTCGTCTTGCACTTATCAGGCGACTTCGCAAGAACACCAATAGAAGGGGAAAACAACAATTTATACTGTATGAGAAAAGAGTGCTGATTGACTGGCAAGTGGAATCTGATTGGTAGAGGCATTGCCATGGAGAACGCACCAGTGATGGTGACTTGTTAGTTAACTGCCAAGCATTGTTTGAAATTTAAACCAGGCACTGCCCTGAGGAATGAGTGAATGGCTGTTACTTATTTTGTTTAGCTGAAACAGGTGCAATGTGTGTAAATGTTCTTTCTGTCTGCAAAGAACAGGGCCTTGTATATTAATACACGTAGCTTCCATATTAATATATGTAGCAAATGCGTCACATTGCGAACCCGACTGACAATCTTAAATTGGTTGTCCGCGTAATTCTTAGCACACTGAGGATTATTAAGCAAATGTTGTCCAATAGTAGAATTACATCTAATATTGGTTGCTGTGTTTAAGTTTTGCCTGCACGGGTCTTGTGAAGTGTCCTGAGGGGTGCAAGATGAATGGCTTCAACATGTTTCTTTTTCAGCAATACTTAGGTCCTAACAATCTTCTGCCAAAGGAGATCAGGAAAATCCCCACTAAATTTCCAGTCCAACATCTTTGCCAAAGGATTAGATCAGGCCATGGCTATGAGTAATTGGTATATTCGACTGGTAGTGGTGAAAGCAAAAATCACACTACCATTGGCAGAATATTAACACACAACCCTGGCCATTTACAGCACTGTACTGACATAGAGTATAATTGACCCTCAGTGGGAACGCAGGTCAAGTTAACTTCATCGGTCAGACTCTCGCACATAAAATGTAAATTTAAATAAATTTAATATTTAAAAATGAGTTTATTTTTGGTCATCCAAATGGGTCACATGCCTGGATGGGTGCAGCTCCAACATTCAAGAATCTCAACACCATCCAGAATAAAGAAGCCTTCTTGATAGGCACCCCATCCTTGACTGTAAACCTTCCCTCCATCTTTGCCATCATGAGTGCACAGTGTCTGCAGTGTGTACCATATACAAGATGCACTGCAGTAACTTGTCAAGGCTCCTTCAATAGTTCCTCCCAACCTGTGACCTCTAGCCCTCTAGAAGGACAAGGGCAACAGTCACATCAGACTACCTCCTGCAAGTTCTCCACCAAATCAGACACCATTTCACTTGGAAATATAGAGCCATTCCTTTATCATTGCTGACTCAACATCCTGTAATTCTCTACCTAACACCACTGTCAAAATTCCTTCACCACGGGGACTGCAGCAGTCCAAGAAGTTAGCTTGCTCTCACATCCTTCAGGGCAATTAGAGATGTGTAATACCTAGCGACGCTCAGATCCTATGCGTGAATGAAGAGAAATAACATACACTGTTATCTAAAACTCTGTTTAAAAAATAACAATTGAAGGGGTAATTCAGTAGAGAGCAATGAGAGTAGGGAGTGAATCTCAGGAAATTATGGATGCCTGCCCAATATTTAAAATGAATCAATAAAAATTATTAGGATTTACAGCTGTAACTATCTGAGATTTTCTCGTTGTGAACATCATGTCCTACTGCAAATTGTCTTGATGACATGAGTGAGATTTACCTACAACTTCACCAGCTAACCACAGACATACTGAACTGTTTAAAGAAGACCTGCTCTTATAAAAAAAAATACAAGAAAAGACACTGATCAAAAATAGCTGCCACAAGTCACCTGCTGTCTGATACTATAAATTGACCACTTCTCTGGAAAATTTCTAATTGAATTGCACTGCAGACCTGTTGCATAGAATTTCACACCTGGAGGGGTGTCAAGATCCACTTCAAACAGGGACTCTTGAAAGGAAGGCATTAAAATGCAAAGTGCTGGTCTTTGATCAATTGTCATTCTGCCAAGACAATGGAACTACTAACCAGCCAGATATTCATCAGATATTCAAAACCCCCCTGAGGAGGACAAAATAACTCCATCTCCTGTTGATTTCTATCTTGAAATATGTGAAAGGTTTCGGAGACGAAAAGGCCAAAAAAATGGGATCACTTGGTCTGCAATAATGACTGCAAGACATGCGGATCAAATTCCTTTCTGGGAATATACAGACAGGAGTTGAAAAAACTGGTCTGGCCAAGCAGGAGAAGGAGAAAGAGGATAAAGAAACATCACAGTGATCTAAAAAACACTACTGAAAGAGAACAAGAAGTAAGAGAGCTGGAAGAGTGTAAAGATCTCTCTCTCTCTCTCTCTCTCTGAACCTAAAAGAATGTCTTCAACAAAGTGCAGACCAGAGCCAAGTCAACTCCAGAATTCTACAGGAAACCAACTAACTTCAAACATTCAACAATCTGCGCCTCAAAGATAAGCAAAGGACTTAATCGTATATATTCTTTTAACTTTATATTAGATTCTAACTTTCTTAGTTCTCATATCCATGTGTGTGTGTGTGTGTGTATGTCAGTGCGCCTTTATTATTTTTTCTTAGGTTTAGTAACTAATAAATTTACTCTTTCCTTGACTCAAGAAAACCTGATTTGATTGGCTCCTTATTTAAAAAAATACATTTGGATTGGAAAAGGCATTTACGGGGAAAAGACATTTTCAAAATTTGTTGCAACCAATCGAAGGGGCTGAGTAGATAGGGAACCAGCTCACTCTTCCTCAACCAGTCGTAGCAAAGTGCTGTCTGTTTTATTTAGAGATTTTACCTATTTTGTTGGTTGATAGAAATTCAATATAGGCCTCAATGATTACAAGGTAGCACTTCCAAAGTATACTCAGAGGCTTTGGAATTGATGCTGCTTTCAGAATCAGTTGACTGCAACTTGCATTTCACTGTGGTTTTGTTACTTTTACTTGACACCCGTGATGAGTGGATTACACAGATAATGGATTTGTCAATATTCCACCCTTACAAGCCTCCTCGCACTGAGATTGATTTCCCAATAAGGTAACAGTGAAACACGACTCTTTTGAATATCAATCAAGATTGGGATTTGATCAGTCACGATGCTCTGAGTTGGCAGTTAAACCCTGTCTAGAGACAGTTGGTTAAAAGTCCTTAGTTTCCTGCAGCAATACACGTATTATGATATTGAAATGTGACTAGCTTGTCGCATGGGCAGATCAATTTCTTAAGCGTGTTATTTTATTCAGCTTGCTTACCTGCAACCCTGCTTGTGGCAACAGTGTGGATGGGTGTACTTTCCAAACAAGTCAAATTGAACTTGGAGGCATTTCAATGGATTGCTGATTAAAATGGTAAAACCTCACTTCTATATTCTGATCTCAGCAGTTACAGGTTGGTGAAAAGCAGCATAAGATAGTTGAACATTATGAGAGAGACAATGAAACAGAATATAACTAATTGATAAGCGATTGCATTTCTGTACCTGGAGGCTTGTGATACTGGAGATGTTACCACTTTTATTGTGCTGTGAAAGCTGCCTGAACACTCCTCCCCTGACAGCTGTCGTGCACCAGCAAAGTACATTACAAACGAGAAACAAAGGCTTTCGGGTGGCTTAATAAACTGAGAGGTTGCAGAGTGCACAGCATCAGTGCTGTTGGTTAAAATGTTGCCATTTAATCATTGCCATCCTGCATTCCTTTAGCATTTTTACCTCCCTGCAATTGGCATCCATGCCCCTTGTGTGTTTTTATTTTCTAGCGACAGGTATTCACATTGTGATATCGTACCTGTGAATAACATGCGCATAAAGTGGGGGATTTAATGAGGCCCTCAGGAGCCATGTTTAGAGGCGGGGGTGGGATTTAATGAGACCTTCAGGAGCCATGTTTAGAGGCGGGGGTGGGGGGTGGTGGTTGTGGTGGTGGGGGGGAGTGCTGCAAATTGGAATGAGATGCGCTGGAGTGAAACCTGATGGCGTGACATCGGATCTGCATTCGACCAGCAGCGGGAAGCCTCCAGGCAGCATTGCTACCACAACATGGTGGGAAGCCAGTGGTGCTGGTTATGTAATGAATTAACTCTCATTGAAACGCTGCTGAATGCAATTTAGGGTTTTGATTTAAATGAGCAGCGCAGGGGGAATCACCAGCCAACAGTTCCCTGACTGCACAAAGCTGACAGCAATGAGGTGAAGCCTTGGGTTCGCCTGTGGAAGCCGGCCATGTTAGAGCCGGCTTCAATCATCCTTCAAAATTGGTGGAATGGAGGAGGAGGCCATTTCTCAAGAGAGAGACCAGAAGGCTTCCAAGAATGGGGCAGGTGCCCAGCGTTCAGGTTCAGAGAAGCTGACAGAGCAGGTTGTGGTCATGGTCTCTCAGCAGGGCACACAGAGGGTCATTGGCGCTGGGTCCAACAGGAGTGACAAGGCGAGGGTCCCAGGGGAAGGTCACTCCAAGGGCAGCACGTGATAAAGGGAGAGGCCAATAGTCAGGGGGCTCACCCACCCAATCCTCCTGGACCCCGGTGAGGATGAGAAGTGGCGCAGAGGGAGGGAGGAAGGATCAGGCACCAGAGGCATCACTGCAGCAACAGCCAGGGAGCTAGCCTCCAACTGGGAAAGCTGCAGGAGGATGCAGAGTGGACTGGCAGCAGGAAGCTGTGCCAAGATGGGGCCCATAGTCTTTCGGACTCGCCTGCACTACCTCCAATTGTTGGGGCACCTGTGCCAGTGAAGACCGTGGCTGTCAAGAGAGTTGTCACCACTCTGTGCACCATGCTGCAGAATGATCTATGACCCATGGGACTTGATGGACACCCAATGCCCGTGACCTTGAAGATACCCATTACACTGTATTTCTATGCATCTGGCTCTTTCCAGCGATCCATCGGGGGCATTTTTTTAATTCATTCATGGGATGTGGGCATCGTTGGCTAGGCCAGCATTTATTGCCCATCCCTAATTGCCCTTGAGGTGTGAGGTCTCTCAGGCAGCAACTCATTGCTGCATTAAGGAGGTCACCAATGCATTGTTCAAGAGGGCTGGAGAGTTTATATGCTACTGAACCGACCCTGATGACCAGGCAGAGAGATCCATTGGCTTTAGTGCTATTGCAAAATTCCCCCAAATGCAAGGTGTCATCAATTGCTCCCATCCAACCATCAAGGTTCCCACAGACCAGCCAGCGACCTTCATAAACAGGAAGGAGTTTCACTCCCTCAGCGTTCACTGACCACAGAGTGCATTCTGCAGGTGTGTGCCTGGTTCTCTGGAACGGTCACAATGTACATATACTTTACCACTCCCAGGCGCCGCAGCTGTTCCAACCCCCCCATGCATCTTCAGGGATGGATCCTCAGTAGCATAGAAGCTCTCCAGCCCTCTTGAACAATGCATTGGTGACCTCCTTAATGCAGCAATCAGCTGCTGCCTGGGAGACCCCGCACATGTCCCTGGTGGATCGCTGGAAAGAGCCCGATGCATAGATATGGAGTGCAGTGGGTATCTTCAGAGTCACGGGCATTGGGTGTCCATTGACTCCCATGGGTCACAGATCATTCTGCAGCATGGCGCACAGGGCAGATCCTCAGGGACAAGGGTTACCCCCTCAAGGTATGGCAGATAATGCCATTGAGGAACCCTTGTATTGCATTCGAGGAACGTTACAATGTTACAATGTTACAATGTGCTGGGCTGGATGGACTCTTCTAGCATTCAGGCATGGCTGCGCATAGACTCTGGAAGTTCCTCCAGATGTTCCCCTACCTCTCGCTGCAACTCCAGTATGTTCTGTGTGGCCAACACCAGAGGCCTGTCATCAGCCTGAGGCTCAACATGGGCCCAATCTCCCACATTCCTCTCTCTGTCAGAGACCTTGGCTGTCACAGCTTCCCTCAGCTGTTCAGGTGCGATGTGCTCACCAGCTTGTGACCCTGAATCTAATCACAAATGCATACCCACTGACATGAGAGTGTGTGGGGGAGTGGTGTGATAGTGCACCCTCTGAGGAATTCTTATTCTCCCTCCTCAGAGGTGGACTGCAGGCCCTCAGAATCTGTGGCTGCCTGTCCTTCCGGAGAGAAAAACATGCATGAGAATACAAATAATTAGGGGTTAGGGCTTCATATCTCCTCCTTCCATCCATTCTTGCTGTGAACCTCCATTTATCCAGTGATGAACACATGTGGCAGTCATCCAGGTGTGCCCATGCATCCTCAATTAACTATTGCTGTTGCTGCCCACTGCCAGCACTCAGATAGTCACTCCCTCCCCACATGGCGATCCATCCTGCATTCCCAAGCCCCATTGATGAGGGCAGTAAATAGGACTCACGCTGCAGGAGCGGAGGAGGTCATTGAGCTGTTTGTGGCACCGAGGTGGAACCTCTGGCTGCTGATCGACCTCCGCTGCTATATCTGTCTTCCGCACTGCCAAAGGGATCTGCACCATGGCTGCTGCAGAGACCCTGATGAACTAGGCAGCACTGCATCCAGGTTTGGCAGCCCCTTTAAAAATGGCACCAACACTAGCTTTCAGTCAGCCAAATCTGAGATGGGCACTTATTGCGTTCCCCCATGACAGGGTTGGACAGGCCCCGGCCTCCAGCCCGTCCGTAGTGTGATTGCGGTTGGCTGGCTGCTTTTCTTTTGTTTGGTGACAGCTCTTGCTTCCGGGAACCCAACCGAGACCCGTGCCCCGGGAATTAAATTCAGCTCAAAATTACTATTTACCAGGAACTCGAACATGAAGCAGAAGGAACCGCTGGATGTCATACCAACAACAACAACCTGCATTTGTACGGCGCTTTTGATGTACGAACACATACTTCATAGGAGAGTAATCAGGCAACAATTGACACCAAGCTAAAGAAGGAATTATTTTTTAAAAGATTAAGGGAGGTGTCCAAAATCTTGGTCTAGGAGGTAGGCTTTGAGGAGTGTCTGAAAAGAGATGAGAGAGGTGAAGAGGCAGAGAGGTTCTAGGAGGGACTTTGAGTTTTAGTGCGCAAATGTATGACCATTACAGTTAAAGCAAAGGATGCTTAAGAGGCCAAAGGTGGAAGAACGCAGAGTCCTTGGAAGTTATAGTCTGAATACAGAGGTAGAGAGTGGTGTGGGATTTGGACATGAGAATTTTAAATTTGACAACAGTTGCATAAGATACACTAAGGGACTCTTCATTATAATAGGGCAGAATCTTGTTGAGGTGTTGGGGGTCTTGCCTGCTGGCTGGAGAGCTGATGAGAGACCCACGCTGCCTCTTTTTGCGAAGGCCCGCTGAACCACAAGCCAATCAGGCAGTGGTGAAGCCAATTGTGGGCTTCCCCCTTGACTTAAGATCCCAGTGACAAAAGTCTCGCCTACCGAGAGATCCCAGCCAATTAGAGGCCAGCAGCTCTTGTGCTCAGCAACATCACTGGGGAGGCCATAGCTGCTTCCGGACGGACAGGCACTGGAGCCCCAGGATCGTGGAGCGACTCACACCACAGGTAAGTAATGAGGGCGGGCGGAGTTTCACAGGGGGCGGGGGCCGGGAGAGAAATGCAGGGGCACTGGCAGCAAGGGCAGGGGGGTTGGCTTTCAGCACCCCCCCCTCCCCACATTTCTCAATGTCCAGTCCTTTGATCAGGCATTGATGCCTTTGATCGAGGTACCCTCCTCCGGAGGTGACAAACTGACCACACAGTTTTACCTGTCATACACGCTGCATGGCAACAGGCTCACCTGCAGCTGGGTTAGTACCAGCGGTAGCAGGAGGAGGCCCTTTAGTGGTCATTAATTGGCCACATAAAGGTCCCAATCGGCATTGAGGTGGGAAGGTTGACCATGGGCCTTCCCACCCTGGCCTTAATTCTGGTGGGGCAGGAAGGCTGAAGGGTTCTGGTGTGCTACCATCCTAAGTAAATGACCTTCCCGCCTCCAATATTGCCACCAACAAGAGCACAAGATTCCAGCCATAATCTCAGTATTATGTCTCAGTGAAACCCTGTCCTGAAACTGCTACGTGTTCTTGTTGTCTTTTGGTTTCCAAATGTTAGTAATAATCACACTTTAAACTTGGAAAGATGAGAGTTCTTTATGTTTAATATTTGCCATGCTGCCTTGCACAATAGAAGGACTGGTTCAAACTGGTTCTGTTACAGATCACATGATTCTTTAGTGTAGCTGCGAAATGTGGTCCCCGGAACACTTACGCATAACAATTAGTTCCTGGCCCTTTGCAGTCAATACAACAATACATAACAAATAATAAAGATGAAAAGCACTGGAGACTGTATTTATGGAGAGAGCAGAAAATAATTTTGGGGCTAGGAACAATTCCTCAGAGCTGGGAAACATTAAAAATGCACAGCATTTAAAAAGGAACGGAACAAGGGTAATGGGGGAGAAACACAAATCACTGGAAGCACTGGAAATTGGGGGAATGAGGGCGGATCCACTGGGTTTCCACCTTTTCAGGCACTAGTGGCAAAACCTGGATGCTTCTGCTGCTTGCACCCCTGTATCCCAACAGCAATTTGGGGGTGTTCCTGGGCTATGTCTAGTACCCCACCAGCTGCTATTGGGAGGGGCCCAACGGTGCCTAAATCTGCAGCAAGCAGGTGTGGGCATTGTACTGGAGCACTTGGCGGCTCTGGAATGAGATAATCAAATGATGACCAATCAAAGAGGCCTAGGCATCCGCCCCTATATTAATGACACCGCCTCTGAGACTGAAAATGAAGCACTGGCCCAGTGGCACTGCCGGATAACTTTTTACTCTATTTATATATTGTGTAGAATCATGAACTAAAGTTTCAAAACTTTAGCACAAATCAAATAATGATTGTGATCCAGGAGTACAAAACTTGAGCCACTTACATCATGCGAACCACATTAATGCTCTTGCCCTGCAACACCTCTCTGAGTATTAGCTCCATTAGAGTTAATTTACAAACAGCTTCAACTCAAAGAAAAAAACTTGCATTCATAAAGCAATTTCTTGACCTCAGGACACCTCAAAGCGCTTCACAGCTGAAGAAGTACTTCTGCAATGTGGCCACTGTTGTTACGCAGGGAGTGGAAAAGCAAATTTGCATAGAGCAAACTCCAAAAAGCAGCAATGCGATAATGACTGGATAATTTGTTTTGGTGATGTTGGTTGAGATATAAATGTTGGCCATGAAACCAGGGAGAACGCCCCTGTTATTCTTCAAAGTAGTGCAATGGGATCTTTTATGCTTAACATTTAATCCAAAAGGTGGCACCTCTGACAGTGTAGAGCTACCTCAGCACTGGAACTAAGCTGTCAGCCCCAGATTTTGCATTCAAGTCTATGAAATGGGACTTAAACTCACAAAATTCTGGACTCAGAGAGGAGTGGGGTGTAGTCAGCTGATGTACATTGTTAATATTATCAGCATGTAAATATTAATAATTTCAGTGTTCAATATCAGATCAAATATAAGTTCAAAACCAAATGCTGCTGTGTGCAGAGCAACAGAAACTAAACACTGCTTTTGGATTTAGTATAATTGATGTCTAATTTCAATTTGAAAGCACATTGCTAAAATGACAGCAACTTGAATTATTTAAGTATTACCATGCTAACTTTGGCAATCTTCTCTTTTTAGGATGTTGCTGCTGCAGAACCCACTATAAGTACGACCCTTTCCAAAGCTTCACAGGCTTATGACATAGACCTTGCATCCACAGACTGTCTAAATTGGGTGAGTGTTGAAGTTATCCATTGTCAGATATACAAGAAATGACATGGAAATGGGGTAAAAATAACACTGATCCAAGGCTGTCACTTCCTTTCTGTTTGGAGTGTACTGCTGTTGTTGCTATAACTCCAGATTTATAGAATATGGTCATTTGAAAAATAAAACATTATGCCCCTGCAAAGTCCTGATGTTTAAATGCATTGCTTGGTGTGTTTCTAGACCATGCAGAGTAAGAACTCCCAGGTTTGATCTCTGGTCTGTGCTGAGTTAGCTGCTTTTACCTGGGAGAGAATGGAGTAACACAGTAGATTGCAGCACCTTGGACTAGGAAAGGCCCAGATGAATTTTAACCCCATTAAATCTTACCTGGGAGTCGGAGAGGCGGTGGCGGACCTGCGAGGAAGCAACCCGGAGCAGGAGGGTATAAATCGGGGCCGAGGCTTGAGGCCTACACTACTTACCTGGGAGTCAGAGAGGCAGCGAGACCAGTCAGCTGCATGGTCCAGCCCATGCTGAGCTCAAAAGGAAAGTGAGAAAAAACAAATAGTAACATCACAGGAAAACCATAAGTTCACTGGCTGGTAAGAAACTGCTGTTAGTGTCTGTCTTTAAATTGCTGTAAATTAGAAAAGTGCACTACCTTTTAAAAGAGTAGCTATACTTGATTTAAGTGAGAAGCACCAGGAATAAGGGAAAGTCAGGGCCAGTATAATAAAATAATATATAAATAAATCTAATTAAAATAAAGCTAAGACATGGCAAGGCAGCTTGGTTGAGTGGAATGTGTGTCCTGTAATATGTGGGAAGTCCTGGATGTTATCAGTGGCCTAGAAGACCATATGTGCAGGAAGTGCTGCCAGCTGCAGAACCTAGAGCTCTGGGCTCTGCTCGAGCGGCAGCTGGAGTCATTATGGCACATCCGTGAGGCTGAGAGCTACGTGGATAGCACGTTCAGAGAGATGGTCACATCGCAGCTTAGGAGCCTGGGGGCAGAGAGGGAATGGGTGACCGCGAGGCAGTCCAAAAAAACGAGGTAGGTAGTGCAGGAGTCCCCTGGGGTTTGCTCACAAACTGGTTTTCTGTTTTGGAAGCTGGCAAGGGCGCTGGTTCCTCAGACAAATGCAGTCAGAGCCAAGTTTGTGGCACAACAAGCGGCTCGGCTGAACATGAGGGGCAGAGGAAGAAAGGAAGAGCAATAGTGATTGGGGATTCATTAGTTAGGGGAACAGAGAGGTATTTCTGCGGCCGTAGACGTGACTTAAGGATGGTATGTTGCTTCCCTGGTGCCAGGGTCAAGGATATCACCGAGTGTTTCTAGGACATTCTTCTGGGGAGCGCGGTTAGCCAGAGGTCATGGTCCACATTGGTACCAATGACTTAGGTAGGAAAGGGGATGTGGTCCTGCGGTCGGAGTTTAGGGAACTAGGTCGAAAATTAGTAAGCAGGACTCAAATGTATTTATTTCCGGATTACTCCCAGTGCCACATGCAAGTAAGAACAGAAATAGAAGGATAAGGCAGATAAATGCAAGGCTGGAAAGATAATGCAGAAGGGTGGACTTTAGTTCCTGGGACACTGGGACAGGCTCTGGGGAAAATGGCACCTGTACAAGTCAGATGGGTTGCACCTGAACAGAGCTGGGACTGAGTTCCTTGCGGGCTGCTTTGCTAATGCAGTTGTGAGGCTTTAAACTAACTCAGCAGGGGTGTGGGAACCAGGAGAGAGTATTGGAGAGGATTATCAGGCTGCACAAAATACTGGGAGAGTCAGATAGCACTAGTCCAGAGATTAATACGGGGGAGTTACAGGTGCAGATTGTCATGTGGAAATATGATGTTGTGGCGATAATAGGGACCTGCCTCAAGGAAGGACAGGACTGGTTGTTAAACATTCCTGGGTACAAGGTGTTCAGAAAATATAGGAAAGGAAGAAAAGGAGGAGGGGTGGCGATAATGGTTAAGGAGAACGCTACAGTGCTGGAGAAAGAGGATGCCCCAGAGGGTTTAAGAACAGAATCAATTTGGCTAAAGCTAAGAAACAAAAAGGTGTAGTCTATAGACCGTCAACTAGTGGCAAGGATGTAGAGGAACAAATCTACAGGGAAATTACAGAGAGATGCAAACATTATAGAGTAGTTATAATGGGGACCTTTAATTATGCAAATGTAGACTGGGACAGTGGCAGTGTAAAGGGCAGAGAGAGGCAAGAGTTCCTAGATTGTGTTCAGGAGAATTTTCTACAGCAGTATGTGTCCAATCCAACAAGAAAGGATGCACCTTTGGACCTGGTTCTTGGAAATAAGGTGGACCAAGTAGATCAAGTGTCAGTGGGGGAACATTTAGAAGGCAGTGATCATTGTATCATAAGGTTTAGGATGATGGTAGAAAAGTACAATGTGCAATCCAGAGTAAGAATAAGTAACTGGGGGACAGCTGATTCCAATGGGGTGACAACAGAGCTGGGCCGGATAGACTGGAATCAAATGTTGACAGGAAAAACTGTAGCTGAACAATGGGCTACTTTCAAAGAAGAAATGATTCTGGCACTTACAGGGCACCCTCAAAAAGGCAAACAAATCCAGAGCTCCCTGGATGAAAAACGAGATAGAAATTAAGATAAAGAAGAAAAAGTGTGCTTATGACAGGTGTCAGGTAGAAAACACAACTGAGAACCAAACGGAATACAGAAGGTTCAGAGGGGAGGTGAAAAATCACATAAGAGAAGCAAAGAGGGATTATGTGAAAAGACTGGCAGCCAACATAAAGGGGAATTCCAAAGTCTTCTATCGGTGCACGAATAATAAGAGGGTGGTCAAAAGGGGAGTAGGGCCAATTAGGGACCAAAAGGGGATTTACACATGGAGGCAGGGGGCATGGCTGAGGTGTTAAATGACTATTTTGCTTCTGTCTTTACCAAGAAAGCAAATGCTACCGAGGCCACGGTGACAGAGGAGGAAACTCTGTCACTAGAAGCGTTCAAAATTGATAAGGAGGAAGTGTTGGATAAACTGCCAGTAGTTAAGGCTGACAAGGCACCGGGGCTGGATGAGATGCATTTTGAAGGAAGTAAGAGCAGAAATTGCAGGGGCACTGGCCATAATCTTTCAGTCTTCCCTAGACTCCGAGGATGTGCCAGAGGACTGGAGAATTGAAAACATTATGTGCTTGTTCAAAAAAGGTTGTAAGGATAAGCCCAGCAATTACAGACCAGTCAGTTTAACTTAAGTGGTGGGGAACTTCTAGAGACAGTTATTCGGGATGGAATTAATAGTCACATGGAAAAATGTGGGTTGATAAGGAACAGCCAGCATGGATTTATAAAGGGGAAATAATGTTTACCTAACTTGCTGGAGTTTTTTGAAGAGGTACCAGAGAGGGTAGATGAGGGTATTGCTGTTGATGTGGTGTGCATGGACGTTCAAAACGCATTCGATACATTGCCACTCAACAGACTTGTGAGGAAAGTTATAGCTCATGGAATAAAAGAGACAGTAGCAACACGGATACAAAATTGGCTGAGTAATAAGAAACAGAGGGTAATGGTTATTTTTCGGGCTGGAGGAAGGTTTGTAGTGGATTTTCCCAGAGGTCGGTATTGGGACCCTTGCTTTTTCTGATATATGTTAATAATCTAGATCTTGGTGTGCAGGGGACAATTTCAAAGTTTGTGGATGATATGAAACCAGGAAGCATTGTAAACTGTGAGAAGGACAGTATAGAACTTTAAAAGGAAATAAACAAGTTGGTGGAGTGGACAGATAGGTGGAAGGTGAAGTTCAATGCGGAGAAGTGTGTCCCTACATGGGACCGGAGAAGAGGCAGGTCAGGAGCCGGGAGCATTTCAACTTCTGAACAAACTGAGTGGGAAAAGACATCACAGGAAACCAGTAAGTTGATTGGCCAGTAAGTGCTTGGTGTACGGGACAGTGTGTTAAAAGCCAGTTTAGGATTCAGGAGTTATGGTAGATCTATGCATAACAAGAAGTAAAACTTTAAAATAAACAAGATATGAAACAAAATAGTTAAAATAAATACCTAAAACACATACCTGTGTAATTAAGAAACGTATAACTTTTAGTTGTATTTGTGGGTGGTACAGCATTTAATAAACACAGTAAGTTGTAGTATACATAGAAACTATTCTAAATTAATTAAGAAAATAATTAAAATAAGTTAGTAGATTAGAATAAATTAGTGAGTAAATACTGTAATAAATGGCTTTATATAAAGTTTAAGGCATGTCAGTGCAGCTTGGCCATGTAGAATGTATATCTTGTAGGATGTGGGAAGTCATGCAGGCACAAAATGCTCTTGATGACTAAATTTGCAGAAAGTTTCACCAATTACAGAATCCTGAGCTCTGAGTTGCAGAGCTTGAGTTGCAGCTGGAGTCACTGTGGTGCATCCGCAAGGTTGAGGATTACATGGATAGCACATTTAGAGAGGTGGTCACACCAAAGCTAAGAAGTACACAGGCAGAGAGGGAATGGCTGACAGCCAGAATACCTAGGAGAAACAGGCAGGTAGTGCAGGAATCCCTTGAGGCTATCTTGCTCTCTAACTGTTTTGCCATTTCAGATACTGGTGAGCGAGATGGTTCCTCAGAGGACTGTAGCAAGAACCGAGTTTGTGGCACCACGGGTGGCTCAGCTGCAAGGAGGAGAGGAGGAAGAGTGGAAATGCTATAGCAGTAGGTGATTCCATAGTTAGGGGAGCAGACAGGCATTTCTGTGGCTTTAGACATGAACCCAGGACGGTATGTTGGCTCCCTGGTTCCAGGGTCAAGGATGTCATGGAGTGGCTGCAGGACATTCTTTTGGGGGAGGGTGAACATCCAGAGGTCGTGGTCCACATAGGTAGGAAAAGGGATGAGGTCCTGAAAGCAGATTTTAGGGGGTTAGGAAGGGAACTAAAAAGCAGGACCTCAAAGAGCAATAATCTCAGGATTATTCCGAGTGTCACTTGCTAGTGAGCATAAGAATAGGAAGATTGAGCAGTTCACATGGCTGGAGAAATGGAGTAGAAGTGAGGGCTTTAGATTTCTGAGGCATTGGGATCGGTTCTGGGGCAGGTGGGACTTGTACAAGAAGGGCAGGTTATGCCTTAACAGGACTAGGACTAATGTCCTCGTGGGGAGGTTTGCTAGTGCTGTTGGGGAGGGTTTAAACTAGATTGGCAGGGGGATGGGAACCTGAGGGGAATTTCAAAGAGGAGAGGAGAAAAACTGGCAGTGGGAAGCAGTGAAGTATCAACTAATAACGAGGATATATCAGAGAGTACTATCAAGGTAGATAGAATACTTGGATAGTTTGATAGAATTAGAGTAGGCAATAGTAAGTCATTAGATGGGGCCAGAATAAGGGGGAAGTAAAAAAGCCTAAATCAGGACTAATGTGCATGTATGTGAATGTACGGAGTGTGGTTAATAAGATTGGTGATCTGCAGGCACAGACTGACAAATGGAATGATCATATTGTTGCTATAACAGAGACCTGGCTCATAGAAGGGCAGGACTGGGTACAAGTTGCTAGGAGAGTCACAAAAGGAAAGAGAATGGGTTGGGGGAGGCTGGGGGAGTCAGGGGGGAAGAGGCAATATTGATTAAAGATGGCATTTCGGTACTGGAGAGAGAGGATATTCCAGAGGGGTCAAGGACGGAATTCCTCTGGCTAGAGGTAAGGAATGAAAATGATGCGGTAACATTGATTGGTGTAGTATATAGACCACCAACTAGTGGAAGGGATGTGGAGAAACAAATTTGCAAAGAAATTGCGGAGAGGTACAAGAGTTATAGAGTAATCATAATGGGGTACTTCAATTATCCAAATACAGACTGGAATAGGAATAGTACAAGAGGGGCGAAAGTTCCTGGAATGCGTTCAAGATCATTTTCTGCAGCAGTATGTTTCCAGTCCAACGAGAGGACATGCACTTTTGGACCCGGTTCTGGGGAATGAGTTGGCCCAAGTGGATCAAATATCAGTGGGACAGCCTCTACGGGACAGTGACCATTGTATCATAAAAGTTAGGTTAACCATGGAAAAGGACAGGGAACAATCCAGATCAGGGATAATTAATTGGGGGAAAGCCAACTTCGATGGGATGAGGATGCATCTCAGTCGAGTGAATTGGAATCAAATGTTGGCAGAAATGTCGGTGACTGAGCAATGGGCCACCTTCAAAGAAAAAGTATTGCAGGCAATGTCAAGGTATATTCCTTTGAAGGGGAAAGGTAGGACAAATAAGTCCAGAATGCCCTGCATGACAAGAGAGATAGAGATAAAGATGAAAAGGAAGACATGCACGTACGACAGATGTCAGGTAGAAAATACAATGGAGAATCAGGCTGAATATAGAAGGACCAAAGGAGAAGTGAAAAAACTAATAAGAAAAGTAAGGAGAGAGCATGAAAAGAGGCTGGCAGCGAACATAAAAGACCCAAGGTCTTCTATAAGCATGTAAATAATAAAAGGGTGGTAAAAGAAAGAGTTGGGCCAATTAGCGGCAAAAAAGGGGGCTTGCATGTGGAGGCTGGAGAAATAGTGCAGGTGTTGAACGAGTACTTTGCACCTGTCTTTACAAAGGAAGAGGATCCTACCCAGGCCAAGGAGAGAGAGAAAGTAACTGGTACACTAGAAGAACTTATAATTGAGAGGAAGGAAGTGTTGGAAAGGCTATCTTTACTTAAAATGGATAAGGTATCGGGACCAGATAAGATGCAGCCAAGGATACAGAGGGAAGTGAGAGTGGAAATTGCAGAGGTACTAATGATAATCTTTCATTCTCCCTTAGACACAGGGGAGGTGCCAGAGCTCTAGAGAATTGTGAATGTTACTCCCTTGTTCAAAAAGGGGTGCAAGGATAAAGCTGACAACTACAGACCAGTCAGTTTGACGTCAGTGGTAGGGACACTTCTGTGGGAAGTGCGGGATAATTAAGGAAAGCCAGCATGGGAAAATCATGTTTCACTAACTTGCTGGAATTTTTCGAGGAGGTATCAGAGAAGGTTGATAAGGGAAACGCTATTGATGTGGTGTATATGAATTTTCAAAAGGCATTTGATACAGTGCCACACAACAGGCTTGTGAGCAAAATTCTAGGTCATGGAATAAAAGAGAAAGTAGGCACTTGGATAAAAAATTGGCTGAGTGACAGGAAACAGAGTGTAGTGATAAATGGTTGTTTTTCAGATTGGAGGAAGGTTTGTAGTGGAGTTCCCTAAGGGTCAGTGTTGGAAACCTTGCTGTTCCTGATATATATTAATGACCTAGACTGTGGTGTGCAGGGCATGATTTCAGATGATATGAAGATTAGAAATGTTGTCAACTGTGGTGGGGATAGTCTTGAACTTCAAAAGGACATAGACATCTTGGTGGATTGGGCAGACAATTGGCAGATGAAGTTCAAAGCAGAGAAGTGTGAGGTCATTCATTTTGGCAGGAAAAATATGGTGAGGCAGTATAAAATAAAGGGAGAGCTTCTAAAGGAGGCACAGGAACAGAGGGACCTCGGTATATATGTACATAAACCTTTGAAGGTGGCAGGGCATGTTGAGAGAGCAGTTAAGAAAGCATACAGTATCTTAACCTTTATTATAGGGGCATTCAGTACAAGAGTAAGGAGGTCATGATGAACTTGTATAAGACCTCATCTGGAGTACTGAGTTCAGTTCTGGGTGCCATACTTGAGGAAGGATGTGAAGGCATTGGAGAGAGTACAGAGGAGATTCACAAGAATGATTCCTTGGATAAAGAACTGTAGCTATGAGGATAGATTGGGGGGGTTGGGACCGTTTTCCTTGTAGAAAAGAAGGCTAAGAGGAGACTCGATAGAGGTATTCAAGATTCTGAGGGGTATGGACATGGTAAATAGTGATAACCTGTTCCCACTCAAGGGAACATCAAGAACTAGAGGGCACAGATTGAAAATAATTGGCCAAAGGAGTAAATGTGATGTGAGGAAAAAAAATTTTCACCCAGAGGGTGGTTGGAGTCTGGAACAAACTTCCTGAAAGGGTGGTGGAGGCAGTCTCGATCGAGGTATTCAAAAGGGAATTGGATTGCTACCTGAAAAGAGAGAATGTGCGAGGTGTGATGTTTGTGTTTAATGTTTATGCTTGTTTGTAAAAGGACATTTTAGTTAAAAAGAATTGTTATATAAAACCTGACAGTAGGGTGTGCTAAGTCCTGGGTGTATTGCTGTCTGGTGGAAAATAAGGAATAAAAGGGTCCTTCTGTTTTTCACACAGGAAGTTGGAGTTCAGAGGCAGATAGCTGTGTTTCTTAGTTGTTACAAAGTGACAAAACACTTCACAAGGTTATGGGGATAAGGCAGGGGAGTTGGACTAGATGGAATGCTCTTTCAGAGAGCCATTGCAAACTCGATGGGCCAAATGGCTTCCCTCTGCACTGTAAAGATACTGTGATAGTGTGATGCATTTTGGTAGGAAGAACATGGAGAGGCAATATAAAGTAAGGGGTACAATTCTTAAAGGTGTGCAGGAGCAGAAGGACCTGGGTGTATGCATAGATCATTGAGGGTGGCAGGACAGGTGGAGAGAGCAGTTAATAAAGCATACAATATCCTGGGCTTTATTAATAGGGGCATGGAGTACAAGAGCAGAGAGGGTATGATGAACTTATATAAGACACTAGTTAGACCTCAGCTGGGGCATTGTGTACAGTTCTGGGCGCCACACTATAGGAAGAATATGAACACACTGAAGAGAGTGCAGGCGAGGTTTACAAGAATGGTTTTAAGGATGAGAAACTTGAGTTACAAATATAGATTTGAGAGGTTGGGACTGTTCTCCTTGGAGAGGAGAAGGTTAAGCGGCGATTTCATAAAGGTACTCAAAATCATGAGTGGGCTGGATAGAGTAGATAGGGAGAAATTGTTCTTGCTTGTAAAAGGATCAAGAACGAGTGGGCATAGATTTAAAGTGATTTGTGAAAGAAGCATTGAATGGTTGAATTCCTATGAGGTGGATGCCCAAGTGTGAGCTCCCCATCGCCAATGGTTCGGTCCTGCTCCTGTCCTGTGAGCTCAGACGCTCTGTCCTCAAGAGATCTGTGAGGTGGGCTCCCCACCCCCGCACCATATTCTCACACTCTCTTCAGTTGTGTCGGATCTTTTCCTGCTCAAAGAGAACAGCATGTTTGAGACGAGTTGCATGTTGCATGGATTGGAGCAGTGGAAATTGGTGCATTTATTATACCTCCCCTTGTAAGGCAGCCCACTTTTGTGGCAGGTCATCACTGGTGCGAATTGGGCAGAAGGGTTGTGGACCAGCTCCCTCCAGAGCACTGAGCACATCCACATGCAAGGGGAAGGCTCAGACAGGCATGTGATTTGCAGAGGTTGCTGGTTCCCTCTGTGCCTAAGCTGGTTCCCCCGCTTCCCCCCGAAACCCTCCCTTCCATGAAATGCCCTATGTCTGCTGAAGGGTGAAGGAGTCACAGTGGTCACTCCACCACAGCGTGGATGCACTGAAGTGGGGCTGTTGGGCAGGACATGCTATTTCCACTGGGCCTTGGATCCTGGACCCTGACATATTGGAGCCTTTGTGGTTTATACGACCACCTGATGAGACTTACCCTGGCGGAGCGAATAAGGTCGTTCATCATCTTCCGACACTGTGTTGCCGACCACTTGTGCACCCCCTGGGCACTGACGGCATCGACCACCTGCACCCATGCGGTGTTGGTACCCCTGCTTGGCCCCCCTCTCCCAGCAGGAGGGAGATTACATTCCTGCACTCCACAACGTGGTCCAGAAGGTCGCACAGGGAGGCATCACTAAATTTCGGAGCTGGGCCTGCAGGATAACCTTGCAGAGATCTCTGCTTTTGGTTTGATATTGTGGATGTCCAGGTGCCTTTTAAATATGGCACCCAGGCATGACAGCAAGGCGCATGCCATCAAGCCCGCCCCGTCACGGAAGACGTTGCGAAACCCCCAGATGCATAATTAATTACGTCAGGGCCGGAAGATACTGCAGGATTTCCCATCGTTCCTGCAGCGGGAAACACTCCCTGTTTCCACCCCCGCCACGGGACTGAGTCCCGGATGGGAGAATTCCACCCTTTGCCGTAGATAAAAGCAAAATTCTGTGGATGCTGGAAATCTGATGAAAGGTCATCAACCTGCAACCTTAACTCTGTTACTCTCTCCACAGATGCTGCCTGACTATTTCCAGCATTTTCTGCTTTTAACTCTTTTTCTTAGATTAGACAATTTAGGATAAATTCATTTTAATGACTGTGTACTGGTTGTGGGTATGGAGACATGGGTGATGGAGAGCAAAGGCTGTAGGCCTTGTTGTCAGGACCCTGGAGACCATGGTTGAAATGTCCCATTCCAGGGTTTGGAATGAACTAAAACCGCTACTGTGTATTCACGATTCAGGGGTTGGGTTCTGGTCTGAAGTAGATCTTGCATTCTCAGCCAGATACGTGGACACCCCTTTTCTCTATGCGCCCTTAATACAGGTTGATCGGTGAATCTTCCTTCCTTTTTTTAAATTCATTTTTGGGATGTGAGCAGCACTGGCTAGGCCAGCATTTATTGCCCACCCCTAATTGCCCTTGAGAAGGTGGTGAAGAGCCATCTTCTTCAATGTTGCGGTCCAAGTGGTGTAAGTTCACCCATGGTGCTGTTAGGGAGGAGAGTTCTGAGATTTTGACCCTTAACGACAGTGAAGGAACGGCGATATAGTTTCAAGCCAGAATGGGTGTGATTTGGAGAGGAATTCACAAGTGATAGTGTTCCCGTGATTCTGCATCCTCAAGAAACTCTAACAAATTTGTCAGATAAGATTCTTCAGTGCATTATTTGTTACAGCTTCCTTAATAATATAATCCAGCATTTTCCCAACAAGTGATGTTAAGCTAACTAGCCTGTAGTTCTGTTTTCTCTCTCCGTCCTCTCTTAATTAGTGGTGTTACATTTGCTAACTTCCAATCTGCTGGGGCAGTTACAGAGTCTGGGGAACTTTGGAAATCCACAACCAGTGCATCCACTGTCTTTACAACTACCTCTTTTAGAAGGTAGCATGTAGGCTACTGGGTCCTGGGATTTTGTCAGATTTTAGTCAGTTCCATCAAAATGTTTTCTCTGATGATATTAATCACCTTAAGTTCTTATTAGCCTCGTGGTTATCTTCTATTTCCGGTATGTAATTTGAATCTTCTACCATGAAGACAGGCCCAAAATATTTGTTTACTGTCTTTACCATTCCCTCATTCCCAATGATAATTCCTCCTGAAATTCTCTTGAGTTGATAAAAGACAAAGGGTGGAGTTTTCCAGGACTTTTCATTAGATTTCCAGCATCCACAGAGTTTTGCTTTTGACTAAACTAAAGAGACTGTTCACTTAAAATGGACAACTAACGCCAGTGGACTTTTTGGCTGCCTCTCCAAATTTTCCATTCTCGCCTGCAACAGTCCCTATCGCGGGTGGGACCAGAAAATCCAGGCCAAAATCTCACCTCAGCTTAGCCTGTATGAGAAAGTAACTACCTGATGCATCAGTTATTGCCCTTTCTGCACTGTATCAATCTAGATTAAACTCTGTTTTTGTCCAGCACCACCACCCCCTGATGCTGCCTAACCTATTTTCAAAATTTTCTGTTTATATTTCAGATTTCCAGCTTCTGCAGTATTTTGATTTTGCTTTAACATTAAACCAACCATTGTATCAGTCAACATGTTTCCTTCAGCAACCAGTAAACACTGGCCATTTGGCCTCTCCCTGGTATTACCATTAACCCACCAAAAATGTTATATATATGTGTCACCTTCATGTTCTGTAAATAAAGGGATACCTTACTGACTCTGGGATGGGTAATCAGCGCATAGCGGAGCCCACATCCCGTGAATGAATAAAAAAAAACTCTGCCATGATTTTCAAAGTTTCATGTAGTGCTCTTCATCTGCCTGTCTGACTTAAGACCTGGATAAGCCTCTGGTTATTATATAAAAGAACAGACTGGTCCCAATTTGGTAAAGGCTCCTTATAATAATCATCATTCAATACAGTAGCTTATCAGGATACGGTTCACTATTAGTGTATATCTAGGAGTCTATTTGTGTGAATGGTTACTATATTTCAGACCATTTTGAAAGATCACATTTTCTCAATTACCTATCATATCTCAATGGTTTTCAACATCCAAAACAATAATAGAAATTTGCTCCCTGAAAGATTGCTGCTAACAGTCTGTGATTTATTGCGTTAATGATATCGAACGATTAGAGTAGCCTTTGGAGGATATTGTTAATACGCTATTTCACAATGAGCACTGATTATGTTGACAATTTTCCAAAGCTTTCATACTGACTTTGAAGCAGGAAATGGAAAGAACCTCAAATTAATAAAAGTCATCTTGTATTTCGATATTTTAGAATTGTTATTGCGAAGCTAGGTACCATGGTATAGGGTTTTATAAACAGGCTTGTGGTGCCTTTCAATGTCACTTTACTCAATATTACCTCTCTCCAGGACTGTGTGTAATGAGTGGGTTATTTTGTGAAGGCTGTAAGGCAGCAGATAGAAATCACAGGCTGCTTCTTTCACTTTCTGTCACTTGAAGGTTTTATGGACAGTGGAAACAAAATTGAGTTAATACAAAGGTCTTACTGGTGGTGGTACTTTGTGTTGCAGTTAAAACTCTGTTACACTACAAATCTTAAACCAACTAAGTAGGATGGGTGTGCATTTAAAATTGCAAAGGTAGTACTGTATACAGAGAGTTCTGCCTGTAAGTGGATTTAGATTTATATTGCCTTTAACTTAATATCTTTTGTGCCCTTGTAAGTGATGAAAGCAGCTGGTGTAATTTTAGACTCCAAGATACTTTAGTTTATGGAACATGTTTCAGTGGCTAAGCTTACTTGTCTACATGGGCTCTCAAGATGATACATATGCTTTCATGAGGATGAAGATGTAAGATGTACAATAGGCTGTAAAAGAACCCATAGCTGCATGTAAATTATATCCTGTATTATTCATATGACTGGCCTAAGGAAAGGGTAAGTCAGACTGCAGTGTCTGATAGCATATAAAGCAAAGCATGAACTGGAGCACAGAATACCTTTTGAAATGAAGACCCATTGATTATGGCTTTGTCACAGATACTTGCAATTTGTGGCGACCTTGATTTCTGTGGAGTGCATATATTGTGCCAGAAATGAAAGGGACTGGGAATTTATGCTTTGCAAAAAGGATTGCTCAATTTGAGAAAAAAAATATGAAGAGAAAAGAAAGTGGCTAATGCTAAGTTTGAGTGAAAAATAGTTGCCTTTGTTTATAGAACTCATGAAAGGAGCTGCATTGGAAGCAGATTTGATGCTGTTTTTCTAATTATAAGAGAAAGAACTGGCATTCATGGAGCACATTTGATGGCCTAAAGATGTTGCAATGCACTTCACAGCCAATGAATTATATTTGGAAGTGTAATCATTGTTGTAGGGAAATAGTGCAACCGGCAGTGTGTTAACTGTGCAGTTAAAGGGCAGAATGCATGTTTGACCGGTACATGATTTGATACATTGATGCTCAGCAGTAATATCACAGGAGAAAGCTCGGTCAATGACAAAGACAACAGCAACTTGCATTTATGCAGTGAGATAGATGAATGTTTCAAGGGGCTTCACAATGCGGGATTAGGGCTAAACTAAGCATACTCAGCCGAAGAAGGAAGGATTGGGAGGTGTTGCCAAAAGATTGATGAAAGAGACGGTTTTAAAAAGGGACCTGAAAGGAAGAGAGGGAGGGGTTTTGGAAGGGAGAAAGTAGGATCTAAGTGGCTGAAGGCACCCCAAACAAGCCAGCAACACTGTGAATGACTGCTTCATGTTTGTGATAGGGAAATCATGTTTAACCAATTTATTGGAGTTCTTTGAAGGAGTCACATGTGCTGTGAATAAAGGGGAGCCAGTGGGTGTACTGTACTTAGATTTCCAGACGGCATTTGATAAGGTGTCACATCAAAGGTTATTGCAGAAAATAAAAAGCTCATGGTGTAGAGGGTAATATATCGGCATGGCTAGAAGATTGGCTAGCTAACAGGAAATAGAGGGTAACCAGAAATGGGTCTTTTTCTGGTTGGTGAGATGTAACGAGTGGTGTGCCACAGGGATCAGTGCTGGGACCTCAACTGTTTACAATTTATATAAATGACTTGGATGAAGGGACGGATGGTGTGGTTGCTAAATTTGCTGATGACACAAAAATAGGTAGGAAAGTAAGTTGTGAGGAGGACGTAAGGAGGCTACAAAGTGACATAGATAGGTTAGATGAGTGGGCAAAGACTGAGCAAATGGGGTATAGTGAGGGCAAATGTGAAATTGTCCATTTTGGCAGGAATAATAAAAAAGAAGCATATTATCTAAATGGTGAGAGATTGCAGAGCTCTGAGATTCAGAGGGATCTGGGTGTCCTAGTGCATGAATCACAAAAGACTAGTATGCAGATACAGCAAGTAACTAGGAAAGTTAATAGAATATTATCATTTATTGTGAGAGGAATTGAACACAAAAGTAGGAAGGTTATGTTTCAGTTGTACAGGGCACTGGTGAGACCACATCTAGAGTACTGTGTACAGCATTGGCCTCCTTATTTAAGGAAAGATATAAATGCGTTAGAAGCAGTTCAGAGCAAGTTTACTAGGCTAATACCAGGAATGAGTGGGGTGTCATGTGAGGAAAGGGTGGACAGGTTAGGCTTGTATCCACTAGAATTTAGAAAAGTAAGAGGAGACTTGATCGAAACCTTTAAGATCCTGAGGGGACTTGACAGGGTGGATGTGGAGACGATGTTTCCTCCTCTGCAAGAATCTAAAACTAGGGGTCATGGTTTAAAAATAAGAGGCTGCTCAATTAAGACAGAGATGAGGAGAAATTTTTTCTCTCAGAGTGTCGTGAGTCTTTGGAACTATTTTCCTCAAAAGGCAATGGAAGCAGAGTGTTTGAATATTTTTAAGGCACAGCCAAATAGATTCTTGATTAACAAGGGGATGAAATGTTATCGGGGGTAGACGGGAGGTTACAATCAAATCAGTCATGGTCTTATTGAATGGCGGAGCAGGCTTGAAGAGCCGAGTGGCCTACTCTTGCTCCTAGTTCGTATGTTCATAGAAGTAAATTCAGAATGCAGTTGGTTTTGTACCACTAATTTTGATGGTTGCCATAAATTACAGATTTATTAATTACCTCCATGTAATATATCAAACTATAGGATGAATCAACAGATGAAGATTTCATTGGTTTAAAATGGTACTGTAAACCCAATTTATGTCATTCTCCAGCCCTCCAGATAGTGGATAAAAGGCCCAAATGTCAAAAATGCTGATGTTTCCATGATCAGTGCAGGAACTACCCACTGCAATACTCCCTCTGGTACATCACAACCGCTAACCTAAAAAGGCAATATTCCTGGCCATTTCATTTATAGAAAATACCTTGTACAAAATTTACTGTTCACTATAGCTCAGTTTCATATTATCCCCTGGATACAGTTTTCTGGATATCTTCACTGGTTCCTCAGTTTCACCTCTTTAATTACCAGGTAAAAGATGAACACCGATAAGCACACTAGGGAATCAAAAGCTGAGTTTAATGAGTAGAGTGGAGGGAGGGGGAATCCCATATTTTGTTAAGAAAACGATACCATGTTGGGCACTTAGAATAATGGCTTCATTTTCCTTTATGCCTAAAGTTTAAAGGATAAAGATTGTTCCACACTGTCTTTCACAACACTTTAATTCTCTTTAGCTTTACACACAGGAAACCATATCTGAGGTTGCTGGATGCTCACTGGGAAATGACCTATTCCTCAAGAGCTTGTGGTTGACTGGGAACTCTTTCTGACCTTTACCAGGTTGAGGATATGACCCCACTCACCATGCTGGAAGAAGTTACCACAGTGGAGAGCAGGCAGGATGTGGCGGTAACCCTGGTGAAGATTTTCCTGGGGCAGGGTCTGGTGGTGCCATTTCTTGACTACCTCAATATGAGAGAAGTGAACAAAACAAGTAAGTGCTGAATTCAGCAAAAGACTCGAGGCGAATTTTTCTGACAGTTTGTGAATGAGCGGGAGGACCCACTCTGTCTAATTTCACAATCTGTAATAATACATATTTTCTCATTAGACACAAAGGAAACTACACTGGGTCAGCCCTTTCAAAGTCATTTAAATATTTGAAAGGAGAAGTAGAGCTCTAGTGTAGAGTGCATTGCTGTTCAAAACTTCACAATTCCTCACATATCATTTTGGGAGATAAATGAAAAGAAAAATGACTGGAAGATCCCCCACTCTGCCATTATGGAGTCAGAAACAAGTATTTACATAATGCCAATACAGCTCAATGACATCACAAGGTGATCCTGTTACCCCGTGTCTCAGCAGTAGACAGTACTTCCAATGAATCCAATATTCATCCACCCCCACACACAAAATTTCTCCACCCTTACACGGCCCCCGTCACCCCAACCATAGCTGTTAATGCATTTGATTTTCACAGAATCACACAGTGCAGAAGAGGCCCTTTGGCCCATCGAGTCTGCACTGACACGTGAGAAACACCTGACCTACCTACCTCCCTAATCCCATTTACCAGCACTTGGCCCATAGCCTTGAATGTTATGAAGTGCCAAGTGCTCATCCAGGTACTTTTTAAAGGATATAAGGCAACCCGCCTCCACCACCCTCCCAGGGAGTGCATTCCAGACCATCACCACCCTCTGGGTAAAAAAATATTTTCCTCACATCCCCCCTAAACCTCCTGCCCCTCACTTTGAACTTATGTCCCTTTGTGACTGACCCTTCAACTAAGGGGAACAGCGGCTCCCTATCCACCCTGTCCATGCCCCTCATAATCTTGTACACCTTGATCAGGTCGCCCCTCAGTCTTCTCTGCTCCAATGAAAACAACCCAAGTCTATCCAACCTCTCTTCATAACTTAAATGTTTCATCCCAGACAACATCCTGGTGAATCTCCTCTGCACCCCTTCCGGTGCAATCACATCCTTCCTATAATGTGGCAACCAGAACTGCACACAGTACTCCAGCTGTGGCCTCACCAAGATTCTATACAACTCCAACATGACCTCTCTACTTTTGTAATCTATGCCTCGATTGATAAAGGCAAGTGTCCCATATGCCTTTTTCAGCACCCCACTAACATGCCCCTCCGCCTTCAGAGATCTATGGACACACTTGCCAAGGCCCCTTTGTTCCTCAGAACTTCCTAGTGCCATGCCGTTCATTGAATACTTCCTTGTCAAATTACTCCTTCTTGACGGGAAATGAGCACAAAAGAAGAGGAAACTTGCCACTTGCTGTCCTTTTGCCACAACACTTGGTGCACTGAGGGCACACAATGGGAATCTGAATGCACCACAAAGGTTGCAAAACTAGAAGGGTCTCGGCGTCAACTTCCTATATTTGCCCCTGGCATATGTTCCTATGAAATTCCTTTTTCAGCTGTTTTAATGTTTTGGCCTTGAGGCCCAATTTATGCTCATATATTTACAATGGTGGAAACCAAAAGTTGCTTCACTCCAATGCTGAACTTGTAGTAGGTGTGTGCAGTGACATAATAATCTGTGCAGAATAATCTGTCTGATATAGGGTCCAATTAATCATGGCAGGGTTTGAAGTGCCTCACAGGTTTTGTTGTTCAGTCAATCTTTTGCAAAGCTGTTAGTATCATTGGCTGCTACCAAAGGAAGTGAACTGACGTTCCAGATCATCAATTCGAACTGTAATCATTAAAGGTTGTTTCAGTGCAGAGCTGAACATAAATTCAGACAACATTTTAAATCATGCAAAGCCAACAGAAGTTTGAAAAGATCCTAATGGAATCCAAAGGGTGCAAGATTTGTTTTCTTTTCTAAGGGGTTAGCTATTTAAGACTGAATTTCTAGGGCTGTAACTCTTTGGAATTCTCTGGCCCAGAGGACTATGGATGTTCAATCATTGAGTATATTCAGGAATGAGATCAATAGATTTTTGAACTCTTCAGGGAATCAAGCACTCTGGAGATTGGGTGGGTAAGTCAATTGAGGTTAAGATCAGCCACGATCTTAATGAATGGCGGCGTAACCTGGAGGAGCCCCATGGCCTACTCCTGCTGCTATTTCATCTGTTGTTCTGTTCTCCACTCATTTTGTTTGTATTTTGATAGTAATGAATGGCCAAGCGTTATGTCTTATTCATTTTTTGACATTAGATTCTTAGCACATATATGGAATTATTTTGGAATAAGTTTTAGAGAGCAGGGAAAACATTAATCACCAACCAGTGCAGGGTGGGTTTTGATACTATTTACTATTTTTCGCTTAATTATTTGTGTCATGTTCTTGCAAAGAATGACCTAATTCAAGAAAAGTTTCTGTCCTGCATGTCCCCCTCCTGTTGCTATGGATTTACTCTGATTGATTCCAGTAATATGATCAAAATCTCCGACGATTTGTTACCATTAATTCCCTAATGGCATTCTTGGCTGTAGATTCTGTGTGATTTATTTGTGTTGGCTGTTCACAGCAGTGAAGCACATGCTCAACTAATGCTTTTAAGGAAGCCCAGTTTCACTATCAGGGCGAGATAAAAGGCACAACAATGCCATCCCTCTTGGTGCAAAGACATTATTTGTAAATGAGAACATTTTCAGGATACACTGAATGTGTTTTGATTTTAATTATATCAACATACATCATATCGCTGAATCTGATAAAATCTGACGAAGGTTTACCATTATGTAAGTGTGTTTAGCATTAACAACATTTTCTAATGCACCAACAATGTTACAGATAAGGTCCAATGTGTACAATTTTCCATACAATCACATGAATGGTCAACCAAAGTCAGTGTACCTCGACAATTTTTGCCTCTGTTGCAGTTTTCCACATTATTATTTACGTAGATGGATACAGCATGAAGTGTGCGGTTCTGGGTTAAATGCATTGGTGTTGAAATCTGAACTGAGGGTTAGGACAGGATAAACGTGTTGGAATATTGCTATCGGGCACCTGCACCAGAATGGGGGAGTTTGTGTACCCGCTTTGGAGGGTGAGGGCGCGTGGGAAAGAAGCAGCAGCACAGGCAAGTTGTACAGGGACAGCTTCCAAGAACTGTAATGTATTGACAATTGACCCCCTTTATAAGAACTAATTTTCCATGATACAGTCCTTGGTTGTCCTCTTTGGACCTGATGCTGGTTTCTTTCCAACATCCAGATATCTGTGTGCAAAAGAGGCAGGAGCCATGGGAATTCTTGAAGCTGTACCTTGCCATGGTGACGTGGGCCTTCTGGGTGGGTGATGCAACCCCAGACCCCTGCCCAGCAGAAACTTGGCTCAGTAACCTGCTGTTCTGTGTGAAAAGTCAATGTGTAGGAATCCTGCTTAATTTTGCATTCTCTTTCTCCAGCTTTACCCGTGCATTGTTTCCAACAAGCAGGAAACCTGGGCCATTCTATTAAATGTGTATTTTCTAGACTGGTACTTCCTTATAAAATGTTGTCTGCGTCTTTAAATTAGCTTTGGAATGCTATTACATTACTTAGAATCGCGTATAGAACGTCAATTCTATAGGCAGTAAAATTAACAACCATAGCTGAAAACAAGAGGAGCATAAATCTGAATAATGGACTTGGCTCAATTCACATTTGGCTCCTGTTGGGTTTCCCTGTGCGTGTTTTCTTTTATTCATTCATGGCTAGGCCAGCATTTATTGCCCATCCCTAATTGCCCTTGAGAAGGTGGTAGTGAGTCACCTCCTTGAACCTCTGCAGCCCATGTGCTGTAGGTACGCCCACAGTGCTGTTAAGGAGGGAGTTCCAGGTTATTTCTGGGGTTTGAAAGGTGGCTCTGCTATGATAGAAATGGAATGATGCTGGTATCTTGGGCAGCACACTTACCAATACTAGGGATGTGTTTTCTCCACAGTATCAAAGGCACAGAAGCTCCCAGCAGCAAACAAGGGTGGTTGCATAGGAATTGGAGCAGGCCATTTAGACCCTTGAGCCTGGGCCATTCAGTGAGATCATAACTGTGACCCAACTCCATAGACCCACATTTACTCCATATTCCTTAATACCTTTCAATTCACGCCACACAAGCGTCAGGAAATGACCATCTCCAAGAAAAGAGAATCTAACCATCGCCCCTTGAAGTTCAATGGCATTACCATCACTGAATCCCCCACTATCAACAACCTAAGGGTTACCATTGACCAGAAACTGAGCTGGACTGGCCATATAAATACTGTGGCTACAACAGCAAGTCAGAGGCTAGGAATCCTGCGACGAGTAACTCACCCCCTGACTCCCCAAAGCCTGTCCACCATCTACAAAGCACGTGTCAGAATTGTGATGGAATACTCCCCACTTGTCTGGATGAGTGCAGCTCCCACAACACTCGAGAAGCTTGACACCATCAAAGCAGCCCACTTGATTGGCACCACATCCACAAACATTCACTCCCTTAACCACCAACGCACAGTAGCAGCAGTGTGTACCATCTACAAAATGTACTGCAGGAATTCACCAAGACTCCTTCGACAGCACCTAACAGCACTGTGAGTGTACCTACACCACATGGACTGCAGCAGTTCAAGAAGGCAGCTCACCACCACCTTCTCAAGGGCAACTAGGGATGGGCAATAAATGCTGGCCCAGCCAGTGAAGCCCACATCCCTTAAACGAAAAAAAAACCTAGTAATCTGTTATGGCAATGTCCCCCAAATTGTTATGCTTGCAGGTGAGGAGGGGTGAACTAGCTTCCTCTCTTTATTCAACCCCCTCAGTTGGTCACAACAAGGTTAATTTAAAAAGGATCCCTTCCCTCATGGATACCTTTTCCCAGTCCAACTGTATTTATGTTTTAAAAGGAGCCAATTTAACCAGGCTGTCTTGAGTCAAAGAAAGAGTGAGTTTATTAGTTACTAAACATGAGGAAAAGGAATAAAAATGCAACACGCATACATGCAGATTAGAAATGAGAAATTATGTCCAAAAATAAAAGTTACAAAAAATATACAAATCAATCCTTTGGCTTGTCCGTGAGGAGCAGATGGCGAAACATTACAGCTGTTAATTTGGGGTGTTTCCGGTAGTGCTGACTTTGGAGTTGAGCAGTTGGGTTGGAGATTCTTGGTTCTGCAGGTTAGCTGAAAAGAGTTGTCCTATTTCCTTTTCGACTGTGGCTTTGCTGACTTGCGACTTGCTTCCAGCCATCAGAAAGAGTTTTTTTTCACCTGCAAGCACAGGGATGCCCAGTTGGTGTTCTTCAGCTGTGACCTTCACAGCACACACACACACCAGAACAGAACACCAGACCAGCACACAGAACTAGGGTTGCAGTTGGCTTTTTAAAATCCCTTTCTACTGTGTACTCCTGGAAGGGAAAAAACATGTTTTTCGCTCAGGTCTGTTTTCTTTTCAACTCAGTTCATGTTCACAGTCTGGGATCTAACTCAACAGGAGGTGGTTTTCAGCTGAGATGGTAATCATTTTCCATTATCTCCACAACTACAGGATATTACAGTTCAGTTTGCATTGTATCTTTTCCTTTGAAGTACCTTTGTCTGAAGTAGACCATGTCAAGTAACCCACATAGGAACTTTCCAGCAAATGGATACCTCACAGTCTCAGCCAGCTTTTGCTAGTATGTCCTTTTTTAAAAAAAAATGCATGTCTTACTTAAAAGTTCAATATGTCCATAAGTAATTTGGGGATAGGATCCATGGTCATGACAAATCTCAAATTTAGAATTGATCTAGCAACAGTTGCCATTTCGGAAGGTAGTTCCAAACTTCTGCCATCCTTTGTGTGTAGAAGTGTTTCCTAATTTCACTCCTGAAGGGTCTAGCTCTAATTTTTAGACAATGCCTCTCACTCCTGGTCTCTGAAAGCAGCAGAATTAGTTCCTCTTACCTGTTTCCTTTAATTAACATGAAAACTTTGATCAAATCACTCCTTAATCTTCTCGATTCCAGGGAATACAACCTTTGTTTCCTAATTTCTCCCTGTAATTTAATCCTTGGGGTCTAGGTTTCATTCTGGAAAATCTACTCCCTCCAAGGCCAATATATTTTTCCAAAGATAAGGTGCCCAGATGTGCTCATAGTGCACCAGTTGTGGTCTAACCAGGACTTTTATGAAGTATAACTTCCACTTCCTTGTAGTCTAGTCCTCTCGATATAAGGGTTAGCATTCTATTGGCCTTTTGTTCCAGTTCATGAAATTTTAATGAACTCTGTGCATGAACCTCCAAGACGCTTTGAGTCTTCACTGTGTCTAGCTTTACACCATTTAGAAAGCACCCTGTTCTGTATTTTTTGGGTCTGAAGTGGATGGCCTCACATTTGCTTACATTAAAATACATTTGCCATAGTTTTGCACATTCATTTTATCAATACCTCTTTGTAATTGTAGGCTTCCATCTACACTGCTAACAGTGCCACCTATTGGCAAACTTGGATCTGTGGTTTTCTATTCAATCATCTAAGTTGTTAGAAAATAAGTGAGTAATGAGGCCTCCGCGCAGATCCTTGTAGGATATCACTAGTCACATCTTATCAATTAGAGTACATTATTCCTATTCTCTTCCTCCTTCTGCTCAGCTAAATTCCTAATGAGGTCAATAACTTGCTTTCAATTCTATGAACTTAACCTTTAGATAACCCTTTCTTATGAGGAACTTTATCAAATGCCTTCTGGAAGTTCATATAAATAAGTTCATTAGACTTCCCTTCTCCACTACTTTAGACATTCCTGAAAAAAATTCAATCAGGTTCATCAGGCATGACCTACCCTTTACAAATCCAACCTGTCTCTCTCTGATCAGCTGAAGTAGTTTGGTCACCCTATCCTTAATGATCAACCCTAATAATTTTCTGACAACAAACTGTCAAAGACTGGCGTGGGTAAAGTGGGTTCTGGTCTGTGAGGCACTGGCATCAGTACTGGGGAAAGTGGGGGCTGTACTGTTGGGACGGTTTACACCTGAATCGTGCTGGGATGAGTGTCCTTGCAAATTGCATAACTAGGGAAGTAGAGAGGGCTTTAAAATTATCAAGAGGGGTGAGGGATCAAGCTTTGGTAGAGGTAGCGATTCAAGGTTTAGAGTCAAGACAGGAGAGCAAAATAGTAATATGAGAAATGAGGGTCAGAGAATAGCAGGAACGGACAGAGAGAAAAAAACCTAAGAATACATCAACAGTCAAGACTAGGTGTTACAAAGGTAACAAAAAGACAAAACTGAAGACTCTCTATCTGAATGTGCATAGCATTCATAACAAAGTAAATTAATTAATGGCCCACACTGAAGTAAATAAATATGATCTGATAGCAATTATGAAGATGTAACAGCAGGACGACAAAGATTGGGTCCTGAATATTGAGAGGTACATGACAGTCAAGAAGAATAGGAAGCTAGGTAAAGGTGGAGGGGTAGCACTTAGACAAACAGGACATTGGTGCAATAGTTAGAGATGACATTGGTTCAGGAGATCAGGATGTAGAATCAGTTTGGGTGGAGATGAGGAATAGTAGGGGAAAATAGTCATTAGTGGGAGTGGTCTACAGGCCCCCTATCAGTAGCGACGGTGTAGGATAAAGTATTCAAGAGAAAATATTGTGTGCTTGTGATAAAGGGATGGCAGTGATCATGGGTGATTTTGATCTACATATAAACTGGAAAAATCAGATTGGCAGTAGTAGCCTGGATGAGGAGTTCTTAGAATGCTTTTGAGATAGTTTCTTGGAGCAGCATGTTCTGGAACCAACCAGAGATCAGGTTATATTAGACTTGGTATTGTGTAATGTGACAGGATTAATTAATGACCTCAGAGCAAAGGCACCCCTAGGTAGTGGCGACCACAATAAGATTGATTTTTACATCCAGTTTGAAAGGAAGAAGAGTGGGTCCAAGACTAATATCTTAAACTTAAATAAGGGCAACAATGTGGGGATGAAAGCTGAGCTATCTGAAGTGAACTGGGAAACTAGGCTAGAGGATAGATCAATAGAGAACTGGTGGCAGACCTTTAAGGCGATATTTCAAAGTATTCAGAACAAGTACATTCCTATTATAAAGAAAAATTCTAAGGGGAGGACCCACTATCCGTGGTTAACTAAAGAAGTTAAGGAAAGCATCAAACTTAAGGGAAAAGCATACAACTACGCAAAGATGAATGGCAGGACAGATGATTGGTCAGAATATAAAAAATGGAAGAGAATGATTAAAAGGTTAACCAGGAGAAAGAAATTAGAGTATCAGAGGAAGCTAGCTAGAAATGTAAAAATGGATAGCAGCAGTTTCTACAGGTATTTAAAAAGGAAAAGAGTAAGTGAAGTGAGTGTTGGTCCTCTAGAGAGTGACAGTGGGGAGTTAATTGCAGATAATAAGGAAATGGTGGAAGGAATGCACAAATATTTTGCTTCTGTGTTCACTATAGAGGATACAAAAAACATTCCAGTAATAGCTGCAAATCAGGAGCTGAAAGGGAGAGAGGAACTTGGTGAAATTGAAACCGCTGGGGAAATGATACTGAGCAAATTGATGGAGCTGCGGGCTGGCAAGTCTCCCGGTCCCGAGGGGCTATACCCTAAGGTCTTAAAAGAGGTGGCTAATGAGGTAGTCAATGCGCTGGTGTTAATTTTCCAAAATCCATTAGATTCTGGAAAGGTTCCATCAGATTGGAAAGTAGCAAATATAACTCCTCTGTTCAAGAAGGGAGGGAGGCAGAAAACAGGAAACTATAGGCCAGTTAGCTTGATGTATGTCATGGGAAAGTTGTTAGAATCGATCATTAAGGAGGTTATAGCTGGGTACTTAGAAGAGCTCAAGGCAATCAGGAAGAGTCAGCATGGTTTTGTGAAAGGAAAATCATGTTTACCCAATTTATTGGAGTTTTTTGAAGGAGTAGCACGTGCTGTGGATAAAGGGGAGCCTGTAGACATACTGTACTTGGATTTCCAGAAGGCATTTGATAAGGTGCCACATGAAAGATTATTACGGAAAATAAAGCACATGTTGTGGGGTGGGTGGGGGTGGGGGTGGTGGGGGGGGATAGCATATTAGCATGGATAAAAGATTGGCTGGCTGGCAGAAAGCAGAGAGTTTGCATAAATGGATCTGTTTCGGATTGGCAAGATATAACGAGTGGAGTATAACGGGGGTCTGTGCTGGGGCATCAACCTTTTATGATTTACATCAATGACTTAGATGAGGGGAGCGAAGACATGGTAGCTAAATTTGCAGATGACACAAAGATAGGTCGGAAAGTATGTTTTGAAGAGGACATGAGGAAGTTGCAGATGGATATAGGTAGGTTGAGCGAGTGGGCAAAGATCTGGCAAATGGAGTTTGATGTGGGAAAATGTGAAGTTGTTCACATTGGCAGGAAGAACAAAAAAGCGGAGTATTACTTAAATGGAGAACAGCCGCATAATTCTGAGGTGCAGCGGGATTGAGGTGTTCTACTACATGAGTCAAAAACAAGTTAGTATGCAGGTACAGCAAGTAATTAAGAAGGCTAATGGAATGCTATCCTTTATTAAGAGAGGGATTGAACATAAAAGTAAGGATGTTATGCTTCAGTTATACAGGGCATTGGTGAGACTGTACCTCGAATACTCTGTGCAGTTTTGGTCTCCTTATTTAAAGAAAGATGTCAATGCATTGGAGGTGGTTCAAAGGAGGCTTACTAGATTGATACCTGGAATGAGTGGGTTGTCCTATGAGGAAAGGTTGGACAGACTGGGCTTGTTTCCACTGGAGTTTAGAAGAGTGAGGGGTGATTTGATTTAAGTATACAAGATCCTGAATGGCCTTGACAAGGTGGACATTGAAAGGATGTTTCCTCTTGTGTGTGAGTCCAGAACTAGGGGACACTGTTTTAAAATTAGGGGTCGCCCTTTTAGGACAGAGATGAGGAGAACTTTTTTCTCTCAGAGAGTTGTGCGACTTTGGAACTCTGCCTCACAAGGCGATGGAGGTGAGGTCATTGGATATTTTTAAGGCAAAGGTAGATAGATTCTTGTTAGGCAAGGGAATCAAAGGTTATTGGGGTAGATGGGAATGTGGAAATTGAAACACAAGAAGATCGGCCATGATCTTATTGAATAGCGGAGCAGGCTCGAGGGTCTACTCCTGTTCCTATTTCTTTTGCTAGACCTGCTCTATAATTTCCTAGTTCCCTTTTCTCACCTTTCTTAAATAGCAGAGTGACATGCACAGTTTTCCAATCTAAAGGAATGATTCCTGAATTGAGAGAAATTTGGAAGATTATATTTAGACATCTGTAATATTCTCACCTCTTTCCTTTAAAGCCTTGGGATGGAAACCATCTGATCCTGAGGGTTTGTCGCTCTTTAGTGCCATTACTTTCATCATTTTTGTTATTTTGCTTTTGTTAATTTTAGTGAGGCCCTCAATTCAATGTTAGATTCCCTGAGATGTCTGGCATGCTGACCTCTTCCTCTACTGTAAATACTGATGCAATGTAATTATTCAACATGTGCATCATTCCCATATTTTCATTGACAATGTCACCATTATCAGTTTGCAAGGGGCCCACATTGCTCCATTCCAGCCTCTTTTTTTCTAATATAATTGTAAAAGTTTTCTATTGATTTTGATGTATGTTGCCAGGTTATTTTCATATTCTCTTTTTATAATTCTGAAATACTGTAAACCATGGTGTAAATCAACCCAGTGTACGAGACAATCCCATTTTTCCCGCCCCAAAAATCATGTGTTTTGCGTATACTCAGAGTATAAGTCAACATAGTTTACTCACATTAGCAGTCAGCCTCAATTTTTCACCCCACAAAGGCATGTTTTACTTACCAGTACCTTATAATTGGGTGCAAGGGATCAAACAGGCAATACAGGCTGGAGATTAAGACATGACCACTCTTTGTGTCGGATGCCAATGACAATTCAAAATGGTGACTACCTACACAACCACACCAGCAGTCACTTTTATACTTGCCCCATAAGGCGATCCCTGTTTTGGGTTGATTTTTCGAGACCAATTTAGGTAAATTTATACACCGGTCAATTTATACACCGACATTTACATTATCTGTTTACTCACCCTTTGCTGTTCATTGTATCTCTCCTATTCGCTAGGTACTGGGCTACATTTTGCATTTTTGTATGCTTTCTCCTTGAGTTTTGTGTTGTCTTTTACTTCTCCAGTCATCCATGGCTTTTTCTTGGCAAGTAGAGTTCTTCCCCCTCAGGAGTATTAATTGGTTCTGTTGCATGTACATTCTGTGAATTCCTTTTTGAACACCTCTCACTGATCTTCTGTCTTTCTACTCATTGGCAGATCTGCCCTGTTTACTGTGGACAGTCTCTGTCTATCACATATTCCATTTATACCAGGAGGATGGTTGAGTTTCCATTGCTGACCTGTACAAAATAAAAATTGTGCATGTGACTTTCAAACAACTGTGTGTGCAAAGTTTTTTTCACATCAGTAGTGGTGTTTGTGCTGCTGTTAGTGCTCTGAAATCCACTTCACAGTTCTTTGTTTTTGCCAGCTGGGTGTCTGACTTGCATGGAAACAGATCACAAAGTCAACCAACTTACTCACAAAAGGAGCGTTTCAGTTTACCAGAGGTGGAGACCTCACATGCTGTCCCAGTAGAGAGCCACCAGTCAGCTTAGGCACAGATTGGCAAGATTCAAGGTTTGGGTACTCCTAAGTGTGCTGGAGTTTATCCAGAGCACCGTTAAACTTCCAGCTACTTGTCCTGGCAGGACTACCCTGGATACTAGGGCATGGGTAATCTGAAGTTGAATGCCAGCCCTCATTGATAGATCTACCTATCCATGTCCCATTAATGAAGCTGGCTGGCTGGTTGGTTTTGAACAGTGCCATGAAGTATGACACCCAACCAGGCTGGGATATTGGATTACTATATGTGTGGAAAAGCTTATTTGGTTCAATCATCCGCCAACAAGTGTGTAATTCTATATCCATTTTGACCACAGATAGAAGCCACACCTGTCACCCCAAGGTGAATAATTGCTAGCTGTTCATTGGGCAATTGCTAAGTGCAAGTTTGGTCCCTTACTAGGTGGATAGTAAGTAACAGGAGTGGAATATGAGACTGACTCTCCTGCTGGGTGGTGCAGTGACAGACCCCTCTCTCTCTGAAACACGTTTCTCCTTTTTTGTCAGTTTCACAGCTTGATTCTGTATCATGAATATAGAGCAAGTGAAAACTTCCAATTACATACCTAAGAATTCTGAACCAAAAAAGAAGAGCTCTCTGGACAGTTGTTGTGCACATCACAGTCTTAGCTCTACTGGCACTTTCTTCTTTCTTCAAAGACAGCAAAGACAAAGTGACCTTTACTCCTTCTCAGTATGGTCCTGTATCCAGGCTGAAATTGGCATCCATCAGGACCTCAAGATACTGATTTGAATCAATGCTTGGAATAGATGTACCATGTATCTTCTGATCAATACCACTTGAACTGTTGAAACGATAATACCACACAGTAATATCCTGCTGGTTAGTCCATTGTTTGAGATGGAAAGTGCACTGTACTGGATCTCCAGCAGAGTTTGTCAGCAGCAAAATATAGTGTTGAAGCACAAATTCCAGGAACAAATTGGAAGAATCGAAGAGCCATATAAAACGCTAGCTTGAAAGCTTTACAATAGAAACCTTTTTAAACTGTCCATCATTTACTCACCGGAGTACAGCCTGTACCCAGATGAAGAAATTACCTTGGTGCTGTGGAGGAGTGAGTTGGGTCGCAAGTTAGTTACCTGGGGCAGTTAGGTACTGAGTTTGTTTGAGAAAACACAATACAACTGCATGCTCCAAGTCATGTACCATTCCATGGGGGAGACCAATGCTTTTGGTAATTTGCACAAAGAGCTGAATAACACATTCAGAGGCATGGCCATCCCAAGCAATGAACACAATTTAACTGGAAATGCAGCACCAGGCTCACATTTTTGATGAAATGCCATCAAGCCAATCAGATTTTGCTTGTTGCCTTAGAAACCACCCATGCCAAAGACCATGGGTATCTCTGGAGCCTGAACATTAGCTGAAATTGTTCAAATCAATTCTCAAGCATTCTGAACACAGAGAGGAGAAGACACAGATTGCTTGTTAAACACCTACAGAGCATCAGATCTTGGCCTTTCATTCTGAGGCTTTGCGCACAAGAGTGTGTGGGAAGTGCTTCCTAGAGGAGTCACATAATCAGCCACACTTTAAGTATCTACATGAACAGCATGTGCTGACATTTAAGATTATTGCACACAGTATACTTTATGGGTTCAAGTTGCATTCCATATGAAATATAAAGGTTACAACAGCCTCAATACGTTAAAATTTGGTGAAAAATTATAATGCAGCTCTTCTCTCCAAATGCTTTTCTCCCTCTCAACTCTCCAGCCCTCCGCCTTGTCGACAGAAACTTTGACCACAGGGGAAGTAGTAACCTTAACTTTGGTTGGGTACTGTTTCACTTGCATGTGATTTGTTTCATTGACTAAAGAAGTGATTAAACTGGCACATTTAGATCACAAATGGAAAGCGTGTTGGGGAGGTTTGGCATGGGCCCTCTGTGAAGGCATTCATATTCACGCCAATCTCGGTGGTGCTGTCAGGCTGCAGCACTGCATGAGTACAATTGTGTCTTCACGCAATGGAAGAGGATAAAAAGTCACGGGATGAGCTATCCCCAAGGATTTTTTCACGTGTTTGAGGTTGAGATGTGACTTGGCTTTGCAAATAGGCTATCCACTCATTCTCATCACAACACCCCAAAAACCAAATTGCCTAAAGAAAAAAGCTTCATTTTTAATTATTATTATCAAATATTAAATCCTCTTAATTTATGAAGCCAAGTTACTTGCTTAACCTATGTATTAAAATTGATATATGTTGTCATCTATGATATACAAATTTTAATGTTAATTGTGTTCAAATCCTTGGTAATTCTCAATGATTCCTGTTGAGCTTTTAGCCTTTTATCATATTTTTCAGTCACCAAAACCCTTGTCCCTATTAAAACGCTTGCTGTGAGTCTGCCTGCAGTTCCAGACTCTGGCACTGGGTGTTTTGTAAACACGGACCGAATTTTGCCCTTGTTGGGCGTGCTTGGCGGGAAGCTGACTGCCACCTGCGATTGAGGCCGGAAGGCGATTTCATGCTGCTGGCTGGCCAATTAAGGCCCGCCCAGTGTGAAACGCGAGTGGCAGCGCTCGGCAATGCCTGTGCAGGTGGTGGGGGGGGAGGAGGGCGAGTGAGGTGAGCACAAACTCCGCATGAGTGCGCACTTGATAATCTCCCTGAGGCATAGAGCTGCCTCAGGGCGATGAGAGTGTTAAAAAAAATTAACAAAGAAATGAAAAATGTAATAAAACATGCGCCCACTTATGTGTCTCTGTCACATGAGCAGGGACACGTTATTAATTAAATTTTTAATTTTTAATTTTATTTTTATTTGCTTTAGGAAACCTCATCCTGTCCGTGGATGAGTTTTCTTAAAAAGTGCAAAGGCCGCTTGGCGGCGAAAAATTTCATTCAATTATCTTGTTAATGGCCTTAACGGGCCTTTTAACTGTTGGTGGGTGCGCTGCCGACTCTGGCACACGCCCGCCAAATGAAATATCGCGCAACTGCTCATTGACGTCAGGACGCTCGCTTGACATGAATGTGCGACACTTTATGCTCGAGCGGGTCAGGCGCCCGCCCGCCCACTGAGCTAAATGTTTTGCCCCATATATAGCTCCAATTCTCCACCATGTTTGTTTCAATTGTAACAGGTTTATTTCTCATATTTTTCAGTGTACTTCATACATTTTAACTTTGGCTTTTTTCCTGCCTCCTTCAGGCTCTGAATAATTTCCAAGCATTTCTTTTTTAATTAGGTGTCAGCCTTGGCTCAGTCATAGCACGCTGACCTCTGAGTCAAAAGATCATAGCTTCAAATCACACTCCACAATTTGTGTGCATAATCAAGGGTGACACTTTGGTGCAGTACTGAAAGTAAACAGAGGTTCCACTGCCCTCTTGGCAGATGTCAAATACTCCACGGCACTATTCAAGGAAATGAAGAAGGGTTCTCCAAGTGTCCCAGCCAACCAACATCACTAGAAACAGATTCTGATTGAGAAATTCAGACGCCTGGAGAGAAAGTGTGAGTGAATGTTTGGACTCATGAGGAAAAGGAACTTTTAGATACTGGTTGACCGAAAGGCATTCAAATGGATGACAAGTGAAACATTCAGACCCATGCAGAGAGGCATGTAGAATCAAAATCATACGCACAGGAGAGGAGGGGAAAGTGGCAAGAACTATATAAAGTGACGTTCAGCACCGAAATAGAAAGACGAAAGGCAGATACACCAAGGGTGGAGAGAGAGTAAAAAGTACATATAGGGTTAGAGAGAAGAGAACCACAACATACACAGGCAGAGAGCAAGACAAGAGAAGCAGAGGCACAAGCAAGCACAAGGACTGGCTTTGGTAATTTATGGCTATGGATGAACTTGTGTGAGTGCAGCTGCCTAGGGGGACGTGCGTAAAAAAATTATGAAAATAAAATCACTTAACTCCTTCAAGATTTTGCTGCAATAGAATTAGACGTGCCATCCCTTGTAGAAGAAATAGGATAAGAGCGTCTGAGGCTGATATAAGAAAAGTTTAAGTCAAGGTTGTTTCAGGTTACAGCTCGGTGCCAATTGGGCCCTGGGTAGGCATTGCCAAAATAGCCACCTGATTGATGGCACTGCAGTAATATAAAAGCATGAGACATACCCCGTGGTAGGGGAACTCTCCTTAATTTATACACCAATAGTGGCAGCTTAGACAGTCAGAGTAAAGCAAGGGTCACGCCACGAGTGACTGGTTGATACATTGCCTGTAGCAAAGTGTAACCATAGCTCAAGAGATGTTTAACACTGCAGATGGAATACGTGGTTACTTTTTGGCAGCGGAAACTCCTGTCGAAGGGCCTCCCCACTCTTTTATTCTTGAATCTTGCTTGTTTAAAAAAGTTTATGAAACAAATGCTTAGAATTATGCATGTTTGTTATAAGCGACCCTGGAGACCATGAAGTCCATTATTCTTGTTAGTTGTGTTTACCTTTCTGTGCCATGGAATATCTTTAACAAAGAAGAAAAGAATGATTTGCATTTATACAGCACCTTTCACAACCTCAGGACGTCCCAAAGCGTCTTACAGCCAATTAAATACTTGTGAGGTGTCACTGTTGTAATGTAAGAAACGCAGCGACCAATTTATGCACAGCAAGCTCCCAGAAATAGCATTGTAATAATGACCGACAATCCATTTTTAGTGATGCTCAATGAGGGATTGGGCAGCACATCGAGGATAAACCGCAACACTCCCCCCAACTCCAGCTCTTCTTTGAAATAGTGCACAGTAATCTTTTACATTCGCCTTGAGGTTTACGACTGTCTGCTAGTGCAGTGTCAGTCTGGATACTCTCAGAGAAATTTGTTTTCATCTTTGCCAAAATGCATCTATCACATTTTGCTAACCAAGTGGAATGAGCACACCCAATCTCTATGTCGGTCACCGGTAATATTGTGAATGCTGCCCAATTCTCGGCATGGCAATGGACATTAACTTGTACCATGCATGTCTGGGGATTCATTTGCGAGCGCTCTGAAAATGGGAATAGAGAAGGGGCAGATTCTGCCATGACTCTTTTTTGAGGTAGTGACAACCCAATTGGAATGTGGAGTTGCAAACCTCGATTTGTAAAAAAAAAATCTTTTGACAAAGCTCCACATAACAAGTCATTTTTTTTTAACATTAATTAATGTCTTGGGGGCTGCTTTAACAACTACAAATTAGGTAGAAGTGGAGGGAGCATGTCAAGGTCCTGTTGGTCTGTTGCTTTTCCAATGAGCAAATCTACTGAATAAAGGAATAAATAGTTACAGTGGTGTTGATAAATATTTTATCCAGTGGGACCTATTGCATTCTCTGTTTCTAATATAAGGTTTAGTGCTTTTTCTTTTAGAAGCAGGAAGCCCAGCAGCTAATGTTTGGCTTTGCAAGGATAACATCCCAGTGGCATCATTGGCACTAGGGGTTATTGAGCCAGATAAAGCAGTTGAACAGTGATGTGAGTAAAGCTGTTTTAATATTACACTAAGATCTGTGCTGGTCGTGCTAGCTTGTAGGTCGTGTACAGCAGACTGCAGTTTATCAATAAACTTTCCCGGATCTGTTAATCTCGACTGGATCATTTTGGGAAACATTCTTAGTGAATTTTGATGAATTTACTTGCAGCCAGCTGCTTATAAGCCACGGGCATCAGGATTCAGCTACACCAGGACAGGCTTTAGCGCAAGGGAAAAACATTTAAAAAAACATAAGAGCCGAGATTTTGCTGTGGTAGTGAGGGTGAATATGTCAGCACTCACCATTATTACTACACTAAAACTGACAGCAACTTCAGGGGAAGAATTGTCCCCCCCTGTCAGGAGGGTTGTGCGGGGGTGGGCGCGAACCCGATCGGCACCCCCGATCAGGTCCGCGCTGCCATTTTACGTGGGTGGGCCAATTAAGGCCTGCCCAGAAGCGCTGAGCGCTCCCTGTGCGGGTGTGGGGTAATTCCCTGAGTCGGGACCTGCGCTCTTTCGTGCGCATGCACAGAGGTGCCTCAGGGAGATTAGTTTAAGTTTTCAAAAGCTAAATAAAGAAAAGAAAAAATTTAAAGATATGTCCCCTCATGTGACAGTGTCACATGAGCTGGGACATGTCAATGAATTTTTATAAAATTTTTAATTCAATTTATAAACACTTCATGAAGCCTCACCCCACCCTGTGGATGAGGTTCCGTGAAAAATGCTCAACTTGGCTGCGCGCCCGCCAAACTGAAAATCTAGACGCAGGGTGACGTCGGGATGCACGCCCGACGTCACCCTGCCTCATTTTACGCCTCGGCGAGCGGACCCTGCCCCTGCTTGCCGAGCCAAAAATTCTGGCCTAGGAATTTGGACATGATTAGAATAAGGCAGAAATCCAGAAGTTGCTGTCATCGTATCTAGGCTTCTCCAATAGCATACTGCTATTTCCATTGCAATCATAAATTGTAGAAGACTTCCACTCTAACGCAGTTCGTCTTGCTGAGGTGCACTATAAAGGTTCCTGCAGACTACTATTTCCATTACAACCATGAATGGAAGAGGACTTCCATTCTAATGCAGTTAATCCCACTGTAAAAACCCTGGAATAAGTTGCACCTTGCTGAATAAGCTGCAACTTGTTTTTAATGTTGTACTAACTTCTTAATTGTTGCTAAACTTGCTCACTGGCCCTGAAAAGTTAATTTTAAGTTTGTGGAATGTCAACTTTCTCTACAATGATTGCAAATTCCACTGTTTTAAAGTATATTTTTCAAAACGTGCTTATCTTTATCTTAGATTCTCTCATAATACATGCTTCTGAAAACTAAAATTAAAAGTGAAGGATTTTAAGTGCTTCTAACTTCCTGGTTTGCTGTGTGAGGACACTTCAGTATGATTGGCTGCTTATCTGCTTACCGACATCACTGCTCCTGCATGCCATGAGTTCCCTTTGACCTGGCACCAGATTTAAACTACCCTTGTACAAGGGAAAGCCCTGCCACAGAGATTGCTAGATCTTTATGTCGAGCTTTCTTCACAGTCAACGTCAAGCAGCCTTGCTTCATTCCCGACTGGAAAATCCAGGCCAAGATCTCTTAGGGCCAGGGGAAGGCCATTAAGCCTAGAAAGTCCATTCCTAACCAAAGGTTCCTGATCTCCTCCGCACGCCTCCTTGAGTCTCCCCTCCTGGCAGAAGCCTATCTAATTATGCCTTGAACACGTGTATACAATCCACTGCCACAGCATTCTCAGCAATAAACATTTAATGTGTGTGCTAAGTTGATGATGTAGCCTCTCTCAGATAATTGTGGGCAAAGGGGGGATGGGGGGAGGGGGGGTGGATAATTTTCTCAGAACTCCATCTGTTCCACTGCTGCAAGCTGGGCAGAAATTTCTGTTTCGGCACACACGCAATTGTGCTTTTCACCAAAGTCACAATGTTAATAGCATTGTCATGTTTAGCCAGTCCATGTTATGTAGATGATCTATTTATTTTGATATGTTTGTCACTTTTTGGGAATACACAGCTACGTATGAGAAGTTTCAAGTGCACACTTTGACTCATTTTTTAGAGCTTTGGGATTGTAGTTGTTTAAAGCAGTATATTTTTTGCTGTCATTTGCTTGCTGGTCACAATAATTTGTGGGCTCTTCTGCTTTTTTGATTGCCAGTTTGAGATTTTCCTGTTTATTGAAATGAGCAGGCTGGCAGGTGCACCAGTAGAAAGCATGCTCAGTGATATATTCTCCTACAATAGTAGGTTATCACGCAGCCTGTAAATGTAGTGCTCCATTAAATGACCTGGCATTCATGCTTGAGTGGATGAAACCTTCTGGAAGGCTGGTGGACAGCAAAAATAAACAGTCTACATCTGTGGTATTTGGCCAGTTTTGTCGATTCGTGCTCTGGCAAATAGTGAGCTCTTGTCAGCCTGCTGTTAATAGAATACAGTGTGCTTTCAACATTGCTGGCCTGTTCACACTTCCTTCAGAATCAGAGAATTTCTGTGGCCAAGCTGAGAAAGTCATGACCACAACTTATGGTACGTGTTAAAACAAGTCTGGGTAAACAGTATATGATGGGACAGGGTATTTAAAAAGAGAATGTCCCCAGTGAGTAAGGTATCCAGAACATGAAGACATAAATATAAGATTAAATACAAGTGATTTCAAACATTGAGGAGGAGAGTCCATTTACACAGAGTGTTAGGAGTTTCTGCAATGCGCAACTGAAGTTAGCGACTGAAGCTGAGACCAAGGGCGGAATTTTGCAGCCCCTTTTTGACGGGAATGGGGCCATAAAATGTGGTGAGCCATTCACAAGCCCATTGACTTCAGCGGGACTGTAAAATTTGGCCCCAAGTCAGCATTAGGAATAGGTTAGATAGCTGGTTTAAAGAAAGAGAAGGGATATGAGAACATGGCAAACACATGAAATTAGCCCGCAGCTTATGGAGAGAATAAATACCGGATGGACTGAACGGCCTGTCCGCGCTGTGATTTCTGTGTAAATCCAAGCAAGTCTCGCACATGTTCAGTTCCATGCCATTGCTAAATGAGGCAGCTTATCCCAGTGAAAAAATTAATACATATTTCGTATTACATAAAAGAGATTGAATATTTAGTTAGCAGGAAAGAACATAATGTGTTTAACATGTAAATGAATAAATATTGAAAATCCAAAACCAATTATGAGGCATTCATTTAATTTGAATTAATTGCACCATCTTAATCAAGGAGCCACAAAGAATGGGCTACATTTTCACCCCTGAACAACAGCTGTGAACCAGCACTGAGGTATTTTGGGCTCTATCATTAGTACAAAGAGGTATTTTCCTCCTATCTTTTATAATGGAAATTCACCTACAAACTGACAGTCAGTCTTATCATGACACACAGAGGAGTGATTCATTAATACAATGAAGAAATACACTGCTTCATGGAAGGAAGTTACACTTAACTACAGCGGCCATCTTTCAAATGTTTTTAAAAAGTATTGGCTAATATTAATGGCACTTAGTTCGAGAAAAATCCTCCAAGTATAGGCTATACCAGAGGCCATGGCTGTTGTGCAGTCAAATTTTTACATTGTGAATTAGAGGGAAAAATGCTAACTGATATTTACTACCGCTCTTCCCGACTGTTTCATGCTTAGACCTTTTGACTAATTTTAAAATGAGGTACCCTTGCTTGTCATTAGAAGCATTAGAGAGTTTCAGTGGGGATTTGTTTAGAATCGTAGGCACTGTGTTGGTTGAGAGATTGAATTGTTATCTGCTGAGAAACAGACATTTGCTAAATGTTATGGAGACAATATATTGCCGCCATGTAATGCAGTAGCAGAGAACATCGGCTGACAAGCTGAGAAGTAATATGCTGCACTTTGCTTTGGAAAACAAAACATTAAAACAGACAAAACCACAGTGACTAATTGAGCATTTCATTAATTAGCAGTGATTAGGTTCCCATTACTATGGAAACAAACCAAGCAATTGCACTTCAGAGCCTGCCAAAGAAGTGAAAGGGTTTTCCTTGGTGTTCATAAGGGAAAGTGTATTGAATATTGAATGAACCCCCATCCCCGCTGATGGAGATTACATGCAATGATCAATTTATAATGCTCCTGAGTTCAAGGTTGACAAACACCAGAAGTTGGTTCTGATCACACACATCAGCAACTGGCGAACGGGCATTCTAATTAGAGTTGTTCATATTTCGGAAGGAACAGAATTGAATTTTTCCTGAAATAAATGTCCCCTAAAATGTGTGTAACATATTTAGAACAATCATTTGTCCCATTTCAGTATTTGGAGTACATTGAGAAGCTGAAGATTGAAACACTAACAACAGCAACATTTGCTTGTAAGCCTCTTCAATATAGCGAAACATCCCATGGGGTAGCAGAGTCCACTGTAGCATAGCTATGAAGCCTAGTCAGATAATCTCTTGTGAACATTCAGGCTGTTATCATAAAGACCTCCTGTCCAACTTTAACATGCTGTGGACCTGGATTAAAGTAGTCCTGAGGCAGGGCTTCACTGACTACATTGCTGCCCGTAGCAGCCAGGGCATTGTAGGCATGGATATTGCTGTTGTCTTTCAAGGTAATGCCAGCGTGACCTATCAAGTCAAACCTGCACAAGCGACCTTTGATGTGCCAACAACTGGGCTGACCATACACTGGTCCTCATTCTCAGTGAAGGCCTGAGGCAGTCGACCTCCAATGTTCAGGGTCTCTTTCACCCTAGCACACCCCCACCCCCCACCCCCCCACCCCCCAACCTCATTTATCAATGGACTTGTCATCTTCAGCAATGCCTCGTGTCGAGGATGATTCTTCCTTGTGGATGCCTGGGATTAAGTGAGATGTCAGTATTGGCTGTGGGTTTGCAGATGGTTTATAAGTCCTATCTTTGCCTACAGGCTCTCCCACAGTGAGTATGTGGGTTGTTGGCCTCTAGAGGTGGTGGCAGATTGTTGGCTCAAGCAGCTGCCCCCACTTTCTGTCTCTTTTGCCATTTTCTCTCGGTGACTGCTCTTGTTGATCGGAAGGTCTTTACACCATATTTGATGGTAAATTGCCATTTTGGTCATGAGTATTGCTGAAAAAAGACATTTTGTCGAAAATGTTTTCTTTTTTTATTCGTTCATGGGATGTGGGTGTCGCTGGCTAGGCCAGCATTCATTGCTCATCCCGAGGGCATTTAAGAATCAACCACATTGCTGGAAGGGTAGCAGATCTCCTTCCCTTTAACAGTGATGCTAGGTATCCTTCAATAACTGCATTAAAAAGCTGGAAGAAGAAATATCTTATAACGTATCCTCTTATAAGATGCAATTTTCATTTATATAGCACCTTTCATGACCCCAGTACATCCCAAAGCACTGTACAGCCAATTAACAACTTCTTTGAAGTGTTGACACAGCTGTGATGTAAAAACGTGGTAGCCAATTCACACACAACAAGCTCCCACAAACAGCAACGTGCTAATGACCAGGTAACCAGATAACCTGTTGTAGTGATGTTGATTGAGGGATAAATATTGAAATATTATAGCACCATGGAGACTTAACATTGTGCATTTTAGAAAGGCTCAGATTTTCCCATTGGGTGGAAGTTTCTTTCTAGGCTTCTATTTTTTCCCCTTCCAACCCCCTACTGATATGTTTCATGAAATTGATGAGAGTAAACTACGTTACCCATGCATTTTATCCATTGCTGTCTCAATGTGCAGAGGAATCGCATGCAGGGTTCTCACAGTTAAAACGGAATAGTCTGGTTGGCTCCTTTTTAACTTGGGTTTCCCAGAATTGTTATATTGTTAAAATGGTAGAAGGGATTTCCTCAGCCATCAGCTTTTGTAGTAGAGTAGAAATTTATGGGACAATTTAAACTCCATGATCAGTGGCTTTGTGGTTGAAATGGAGCTGATCCATTTCCTGGCGATCGGTGTTTTTAGCACCACTAATTTTTGGTGATGGTGTTAATAAATGTGAATCCCGTCTATGGATCCCAGTGGAATTTTAGGTTGCTCAAGCAGCCTGCCCACTGCGATACCTACGTCAGTTAAAGCTGTCAAGAAGCCAGCAAGGCCACTGAAGGTAACTTAAAAGAATCTTCCTAGTTAGGGCCCAGAGGAGCAGGAATGTTCCTTTAAGGCCTCAAAGAAAATCTGCTTCCCAAAACTGCCCACACCCTGCTCTCCCCAAGACCCTTGCAAGAGCCCGTCTCTACCTGGTGCTCCAGGTCACCAATTTTCATCCTCTGCCATCGGCCAGCCATTGCTTAATGCTGAAAACCGCCAAGCAGCTGACCGACAGCATTCAGATGACATCCGACAGGTAAAGTCTAATGGGCTTCAGGTGCAAACCCCAGCATGGGGCTGTTTCAGCTTGTAGTGGCAGTTAAAATTGATGTCGGGTTGCTTAATTCATTCATCGCATGCTGATGTGCACTGAATTCAGAGTGAGTTTGTGTGGGTTCATAATCGCTCGAAACTAGTCTGAAGCTGTTAAGAATGTCTCTTGCGTGGGTTATCCAAAGCTGTAGTCATACATATTTAATACTCTCCTTAGCCATGAACCTAAATGTCATCTTTTTCTGCAATGGAGATAAGTGTTTAATCAAATTGGCAGCACTAACTGCATGTTTGACTCAGAAGTTCATGAAATTATGATTGCAGAGGTGTTTGGCATAATTCATAGCTAATTATTAATTATATGTGCTCGAAAGAATATATAGGTGATAGAATGCTGAGATGCTTTTTATTTCCAAATCAATCATTTGGAATTTGATGTACTAATTTATACTCCTCAGTAATTAGATCTATTCCAATCCAATGTGGCCTACAGACCAGAAATTATAGGAAATATTCATTTCTTTTCAGAAATAAGAAAACATGCAGCCTCCTGTGCCTGTGAGAAGTTCAGTATTTAGCTTTACTAAGCATTATTCAATAATTATTTTTTCTGTTTTATACAGCTGATCCAAACACACTTTTTAGATCCAATTCCTTGGCTTCGAAGGCTATGGAACAGTTTATGAAGGTAAGTGGTTTCACTTTCTGAAATGATTCCCTTTTTAATATGTCCATGTTCCTTCAAACTTTTGGGTCCATTTTATACTGCGACAGTGACTGAAACAATGAGTGATCAAATTATTGGATCCCAGACACTGTAAAATTGCACATTTCATTAGCTTTCTTGGAGTGTTATTGTCTGAAAGCTCTAGTTTTTTTTTATTATTCATTCATGGGATGTGGGTTTTGCTGGCTGGGCCAACATTTATTGCCCATCCCTAGTTGCCCTTGAGAAGGTGGTGTTGAGCTGCCTTCTTGAACGCTGCAGTCCATGTGGTGTAGGTACACCCACAATGCCGTTAGGAAGGGAATTCCAGGATTTTGACCCAGCGAAGGAACGATGATATATTTCCAAGTCAGGATGGTGCGTGACTTGGAGGGGAACTTCCAGATGGTGGTGTTCCCATCTATCTGTGCCTTTGTCCTTCTAGGTGGTCGTGGTCGTGGGTTTGGAAGGTGCTGTCAAAAGAGCCTTGGAGAATTCCTGTAGTGCATTTTGTAGATGGCACACACTGCTGCTGCCGTGCGTCGATGGTGGAGGAAGTGAATGTTTGTGGATAGGGTGCCAGTCAAGCGGGCTACCTTTGTCCTGGATGGTGTCAAGTTCCTGAGTATTGTAGGAGCTGCACTCATCCTGGCAAGTGGGGAGTATTCCATCACACCCCTGACTTGTGCCTTGTAGATGGTGGACAGGCTTTGGGGAGTCAGGAGGTGAGTTACTTGTCGCAGGATTCCTAATCTCCGACCTGCTCTTAAAAAGACAATCAGCGAATCATCAGGGATCCTGGAGGTTAACTTCACATCCCAAATTCAATCTCAATCACTCTCAGCTGAAAGGAATGATATGTTCTTTATTTTCTTATCGTGAGAATGAATTACAGGCTAATCTAACACTGGAGGGAATTAATTTCCCCTCAGTTTTACGTTGTCAATAAAATCAGGAAAAATAGTAGAACAAAGGCCACTAGTTTTCCGGAATGCAGCATCTAAAGGGAATAACAAATTCCCTGATTCTTTGCTTAAGTGGAACCAGACCCTTAGCTTGCAGACAGAGAGGTAATCTAGACTTTACTCAGGAATGTTCGGCAGAAACATGAAATATATGGTACTACAATCTTTACTTCTCTGCAGACTACAGAATGTAGATGTACTGTTTAATAAAAAAATCAGCAGAACAAGAAGTGGATAAGTCACTTGGGCCTGATGTCATCCAGCTGAGGGCTGTTAAAGGAGGACAGAGAGGAGATACCCAGTGGCAACTTTTCAATCTTCCTTTGACACTACAACTGTTGCTAGGGAATTGGAGACTAATCAATGTAGAGCCTCTGTTTAAGAAGGGAGAGAAGGATAAGCTGAGACACTAACTGGTCTATCGTTAAACATCAGCTGTGGGCAACCCATAATTTAGGATCAAATCAGTGAATACAGGTACCAGACCCTGTATCCAGGAAGCTCGGGACTGGACATGTACCAGGTACGGGGATTTTCTGGATTTTGGGTGGGGAGGTAGGGGGAATAGGATAATTTAATGCCTTCTCCACCAAGCTGGATTCTGCCAGGACGGGAAAAGGCAGGGATAACGGGTGACCAGGCTGGCATCCACCATTAATCCTGGACCCAAAGAGCAGGGGATCAGTGCGCCATGATGCGATCAGCAATGCCTGATGGGGATTGTAGTTTCCAGGGCAGGAGCCGGTTTTTTGGCTCCTTCCGGGTTTTCGGACACCAGATATGGGGTCCTGTACCTGTACATAGAAATGCACGGGTCAATTAAGGACGTTCAGAATGGATCTGGTAAAAGAGATTTTTATCCTTAAAGAAGTGAGTAATTTAACATTTAATCACACTATTGAATTCGATAAAGCTTGAGCGATGCCATCAAGGACTCAAAAGGGTTGAATTCTGATTGATGAGGTTTGATACTGATATGATGTATATTGAAGGAAAGAAAAGAGCACAGCCGACACATCGGGCAGAATTTTCCCGTTGGTGTGCAGGGTCGGGCCCCGCACGTCTGCGCATAAAATGACGTGTGGTGATGGCGGGCGAACGTCCCGATGTTTCGCTGGGCGGGTGCGCAATGATGTCTGACGCGCACCCGCCATTAATTAACGGGCCACTTAAGGCCCTTGACTCACCAATTGATGCCAGTTTGTCGGCACCCGTGCAATCTTCGGGTCGGCGACAGGTGCAACAGGCAGTCAGGTAGGACACATTTGTATTAACCTCATCCACGGGCGTGATAAGAGGGCTCAGTGGGTGAATGTGCACAGTCCAGCATTTATTTATGAAAGTTTTTGAAATTTGCCTGTGTGATCTGTAGTACTTCAGAACGCATACCAGCTGCTTTTTCTGGAGTCTTAACCTTCAGGTCAGCACTCTGCAGTGAGGAATCTTTTCCAGGCCTGCAGGTTTCAGGAAGCCTTCCCTCAACCTGGGAATGGGAGCTGAACTGTCCACTGGAGGCAGCTCCTCTGAGGAGGAAGGGAGGGCTACAAGGGGGAGGAGGCCAGGAGTGTACATTCAGCCTCCAGGGGAGCCACCTTTGGGAGGAGAGGCGCAGGCACAAGGGGCACAGGACCAAGAGGTAATCCAAGGCGGAAGGGGCCGCAGAAGATGCCACTATCCTGCTGCCAGGATTTACAGGCGGTGAAGCAGCTACCTCAATATGTCTGAGGTGCAGTGTCGAAGGAGGCTCCGACTGTCAAGGGAGACAGTGAACTATATCTGTCAGATGATAGGGCCCGAGATCTCCCCTAACTGTGTGGGAGGACACCCCATGCCAGTGGCTCTGAAGGTCACAGCTGCCCTCAACCTCTATGCCTCTGGCTCCTTCCAGTGCTCAGTGGGTGATCTTTGCGGTGTTTCCCAATCAGCTGTCCACACTTGTGTCAAGCAGGTTACAGACGCTCTGTTCAGCCGTGCATTGACCTTCATCCACTTCCGTTGGGACCAGGCAAGCCAGAAACAGCGAGCCAGAGGCTTCGCGGCCATTGCTGGCTTCCCCCGTGTCCAGGGTACTATAGACTGTACACATGTGGCCATCAAGGCGCCAGCAGGTGAGCCCGGTGCCTTCGTCAACAGGAAGGGCTTCCACTCCATGAACGTGCAGATAGTGTGTGATCACAGGATGCTGATTCTACAAGTCTGTGCAAGGTACCCAGGCAGCTCCCACGACGCCTACATCCTCAGACACTCCCAGGTGCCGGGGCTCTTCAGTGCTCCGGCTCGGCTGGAAGATGGCTGCTGGGTGACAGGGCTATCCCCTCAGAAGGTGACTCATGACACCTCTCTGCCACCCAAGAACAGAAGCTGAGCAGCGGTACAATAGGAGCCATGGCACTACAAGGGCTGTGGTGGAGAGAGCCATCGGTCTTCTCCAGATGCGCTTCTGATGCCTGGACCGCTCAGGGGGCGCACTTCAGTACCCCCCAGATCATGTCTCGGTGATAGTGGTTGCATGCTGCGCTCTCCACAATCTTGCTCTGGAAAGGGGGGATGCAGTGGACGAGGAAGATGTCGATGCAGTGACTGTGAATGCACACGATGAGTCCAGCAGTGAGTCCGAGGATGAGCACACACAGGGAAATGCTGAGGGGGTAGACGCTGACCCGGGCATACTCCAGGGAGGCAGGAACACACGGGAGGCTTTAATCCGACGAACCTTCACCTAGCACACCACAGATGGACCTCCAGGTCAAGCCTGGGCTGTAGGCTCCATACTCGACACCTAAGTGCAAAATCTGCCAGGTTAGGAACAGTCACTAAGGGCCTTGTTAATAAAGCTGAATGTCCAACACTCATTACAGTTTTGGAAACTATATACATGCAGAAGAAAAGAGGCACCCTCAGCCATGGTGACATATCTGAATTCAATATGTCAAGCAAACCAACTTGTTCCAAAAAAAATACAATAGTGTTACAAATCAACATCTCGGGCCAACACAAAAGACCAGTGAAAAACCCGTGGTGTGCCTAAAGTGCCTTATGTTTTCGTTTTCGGGTGCTGCCCCATCGCACAGAGTGGCATCTGAGACAGCCTGCTGACTCTGCTGTCTGATTGGCCTCGATGATCTTGGCAGTCGTCCTCTGGCCCGAGTAGCCAGTGCTGGCCCAGCCTGGGAGGGAGCTGCCAGTTCCACAGCTGGCATCTCCCCAGTCGTCGCAGCCTCACTAGATGCTACGGTCACTGGCAAAGGGGCGGAGGAGCTGCCGCCTCATTCAGAGTGCCCTGAGAGATGCCTGCAGAGATGCCAGGCAGTTGCTGCGCCGACGTGAGGTTGCTTCGGACCTTCCTGCTCACCGTGGATGGATTGGCACCAAGCTGGGCAAGTTGATGCCCAGATCATCTCCCACTCTGGCACTGACCAGCTGAGGTCAATGCCACTGTGAGGGCTTGTTGGTCCGAGCGCATCCCCAGGAAGCCCTGACGGGTCTCCTGGAGGAGCCTCTCCACGAGAGTCGCCACTCTCTCCATAGAGGATGCATGGCGCTCGGACATGTGGCTCATTGCTTCGGCAAGCATCTGCGTAGACTCCTCCATCGTGGAGACCAAGCCAAGCATAGCTTCATGTATCTCCCCCCGATGTACCCGCACACTCGGCCGCATTTCCTGCACCTGCTGTGTTGCGGACGACTCCAGAGGCACATCATCAGGCACCGACTGAGCATGTGCCTGGTCCCCTGCAGTCCTCCGACTGCTGGCGCCACGGGCACCCTCCATCTCTGCCAGCTCCTCCAGCGACTGTGAAGTGCCCTCACCGCTGTGCCCTGGGACACTAGCCGAAGTTTGAATTCCCACTAAGGTGCTCGTATCTGCGCTGGTGCGTGCCTGGCAGAAATGGTGTGACGCTGGTGAGACTTCAGGCTCCTCAGGTGTGAGAGGGGGCCCCTGCTGCTCCTCCTCTCGGCCCTGCTCCGCTGATGCTGAAAGGAAGAACAAGGACAATGGATCAGTTAACGTGGAGACAATGTCAATGTGTATCCCTGTCCCCCGGATCATTATGCGCTCATCCTTCCATAACCAATGGTCAAGCCATGTTGCAAAATTAAATCAATTAACATTCAGCAGTGCCATGGCTGTTGGGACAACAATGCTGACCTCACTGTTGGGCATAAATACCTGGCCTGGCACCCCAGCCTCACCAACACCAGTGGACCTGGGTGCATGGCACCTCTCCAGATGCAGGGACTCTGCTCGAAGCGGCTAAGATTGGCGATCTGTGCCTAGCCGCCGCCAGTCCTCGCATGCTCTGCCGCATTATGAGCATTCTTCTCCTGAAAATGAGAGATGCACATTGATTAGTGCTAATTGTACCTGGATTCTCTTCGCGGACGGCCCAACCCAACCAGAGTAGGACATATCAGGGCTCCAGTGCCTCCTCACCCCGCTGCTGCTGAACACTCACACAAAGATGCTAGGCCTGTTCTCCACACCCCACCCCCCCAACATCCCCCCTTGGCCACATGCTGCCTACATCACATTAGGCACCACACGGTATATCCTTCCATAGCAAGGAGGCACAAGCACGTGGAGCGCAGAGGGCAGCAGATGGTTCATTGCCACGCCACCTTGAAGCTCCCCTCCCGGCATGTCATCACCCTGACTTGGACGTGTCCTGGAGTTCAAGCACAGAGCCAAGGTGCAGCTCCTCCAGGTTGCCCCCAAACCAGTCATGTGGGTCACATTGTAACACATGCTGCAGGGGCAGAGCCCATCTCTTCACCACTCTCTCAGGCTGACCTCGGAATGGGCAATATCTGCTGGCCCACCCAGCAAAGGACACATGCCATCAGTGATTCGATGCAGTCACTACACTCAGACGTGGGGTGTGGGGGGGCATCAGGGGGGTAAGCCGACCTTCTGGGTTATATGACCAATGCTGACATGGTACTCACCCTGCCAGAACGCAACAAGTCATTGAAGCGCTTGCGACACTGGATCCAGGTGCACCTCACAACGTCGCGGGAGCTCACCACGTCCGCCACCTCCCCCCCAGGCACTTTTTGTCATGTCAGGGGGCCTTCTCCTCCCATCCTGGGGAACCAGCACATCCTGCCGTACTGCCACTTCCTCGAGGAGGGCAGCAAGGCAGTCATCTGAAAAACGAGGAGCACACTGGCCCCCGCCCTACCCTCCGGCCTCGCCTGTCCAACTGCCCTACCCTCCAGCCTGATCTGCTCTGCTGGCCTACCCTCTGGACTGGCCTGCTCACCAGAAGCCCTCTGGTGAGCCCTTCCACTTGCCATTATGAGCAGCCTTGCAAACTTGCAACTTCTACCACCTAGAAGGACAAGGACAGCAGATGCAAGGGAACACCACCACTTTCAAGTTCCCTTCCAAGCCACCCTGACTTGGAACTATATCACCAGTCCTTCAATGTCGCTGGGTCAAAATCCTGGACCTCCCTTTCCTAACAGCACTGTGGGTGTTCTTGCACCACATGAACTGCAGTGGTTCAAGAAGGTGGCTCACCACCACTTTCTCAAATGCAATTAGAGATGGGCAATAATGTTGGCCTAGCCAGCAATACCCACATCACATGAACAAGTAAATTACCACATTATGAAAATACCACATAGTCTTATCCTGAGACCATATTTCGAGCAGCGAGCACATCTGACAGTGATCAGTGATTTACTGGTATACAAAGGTAGAATAGTAATCTCAAGAGCATTGAGACTTGAACTCTTACAAAGCCTACATCAAGGTCATTTAGGTATTACCGAGTACGGAGCCAGAGCACGGTGTTCTGTTTGGTGGCTGGGTCTCTCGAAGTCATTGGAAGAAATAATATCCAGATATATCACATGCTCAATTCAGACAGGAATCGCAAGAACCACTGATGTTATCTTCTTCTCCTACAAGGCCATGGAAATGCCTAGGAATGGATTTATGTGAGCGCAATGGGAAATGTTCATCATAGTGGTATATTACCACTCAAGGTGGATTGATGTGAAACAGTTCCATGGTTACACATCCGATGCAGTGATAATGTCATTGAAAGAAATTTTTGCAGTGCACGGGATTTCTGTTATTGTAATGTCAGATAACAGTCTACACATACACGAACATAGAGTTTCAAGAGTTTATGGAATTATTTGGATTTGTTCACACAGCAAGTTCAACCGAGGTTTCTTCAAGCTAATGAAGAAGCTGAGAGAGGTGTCAGAATTATAAAGGCACTACTGAAAAAGAATGAGAATTTTCAATTAGCGCTCTTGAGATATAGATCCTCATCCTTGTGAAATGGATTAACTCCATGTGAGTTACTATGGGAAGAAGGTTGAGGACACAGATTCCGACCCTACCATATACTTTGATGCCATAGGTCAAAGCACAGACTTAGAGAGACTATGAGAAAGAGAGGAAACTTACCAAAGTAAACATGACACACTACGATTGTTTTCACAGAGCAAGAACATCGAGCTGTAATGTCTGAGCTCCGCAGCAGTGTTTATGGGTTGGGGGGTGGGTATTCAAAGGTGAGCTGGGGAAAACCCCACTCTGGAAGTTCCCAAGTAAGGATTGCACAGCAGTTACCTGGGAAGTTCAAACTACCTTTGGGCAATTGCTTCATACTGGGAACAGTCCAATAATGTGATTTAAATTGCAAACTTCGAATGGTTCCGACTGTCATACAGTAATAGTTACCCAGAAAAAGCTAGAAGAATTAAAACTATTTCTAGCTACTGGGTAACTATAGCACTGACCCACCCCGATCCCCCATGAGACTGCCCCCCACCCTGCCACCACCACCCCTCAACTACCCTCGAACCCCCACGGGACTCCCCCACCCCTCTAACTACCCTCACCCCCTCTCAACCGAATTCCTCCCCCCGGCTACCCCACCAACCCACTGGCCTGACTCAGTCCCTGCAGCCCAACCCCATTCCGACCCGACCTCCACCAGCCAGCCCTCCACTGGCCCGAACTGACCCAACCCAAGCATCACCCACCCACCCCAGTTCCGACCCAGTTAGTGCGTAAAAAAGGGGGCGTGGCTTGCTCACCTTCGACTCTCCTGGACTTGACTGTAGGCCTCGTGAACCTGCTGCGCTGGAGTGATCTCGCCTGGCCTGAGTCAGAAGGTCGGGTGAGATAGGAGAGCTTTATTTTAAGGTAAGAAACTAGGAGTGGAGTGGCAATCCAACTCAATTGCCACTCCACTGGAAGTTGAGGGCCATGAACGAATAAAAAAAAACCACATAGTCCTTCAACAGAGGGAAGAGGTTTGGATCAGAGATCAATCGAGATTTGGAGAAATCACCACACCCGAGATCTTACATTGTCCAGACCGAACAGAGCACAGTAAGAAGAAACAGAAAAGCTTTGATTGCAATTGAGCAATCGGTGTGAAAATCAAAGGTCGGAGAGGCTTCAATCATCAGAAATGTAAGAAGCCACTGAAGCAAGTGATCCCGAACCATCTACTAGTTTGAATTCTGTTCAACAGCGTACAGAGGGCCAACAGCAGAACAAGAATGCCTTAATATCTACAAATGAGAGGAGAACGGGGTATGGTAGATGAGTGAAGGCACAACAAAGCTTATCAGTTTAAGAGAAGGTGGGAATCTCAAAAAATGGAGGATGAAGAGTGAAAGAAAAATGACAATTAACTAAGAGAACAAAAACAGGCTACATTTCCTATGAGACTCCAAAATGCTGAAATGTTCAGAATAACTAGTAGACTGTAGTAAAGGGTTTCCAGGAACGTCAGAGAATGTTGAAGTCTGAAGAGAGACTTTGGGGGAAGAGTATAACGGAGTTTGGTCGACCAACTCCCATAAAGAGTTAACTGTAATAGTCTGTGATGTCTTTGAAGGAAGTGACATAGACTCATGTGATCTGAGAGAGTTTCAGATAAAGCAGCATGGAAGAAGCTAGTGTTAGGGAGTATTCTCATAACTGTAAAAATATTACAATAAAGTTAGTGTGATTGCAACTAACAACCTTCGGGAGTTATTGAAACTACTCCGATCCTACAGCATAATGATATAGTGCCTGTCAGCTCTTTGGAAGTGCTATCCAATTAGCTCCATTCTTCTCTTTTCCCATAGTTTTGCAAATTGTTCCTTATATACAATCTCCTTTTGATAATTACTATTAAATCTTCTTCCACTGCTCTTTCACGCAATACATTCTATGTTGTAACAACTCATTGAGGAAACAAAAATTCTCCTCATCTCCCCAGTGATTATTTTGTCAATTATCTTAAATCTGTGTCCTTTGTTGTTCTACATAGAGAGGATTTAGATTTGGTTGCAATCTCAAAACTTGAATGGCACAGAAGTGGAGAGCTTTAATAAACAGTGAAGGACTGACAAAGACATCAAGAAGAAATAGGTTAGCAGAATGGAAAGATCAGGGACAGATGAAACTTAAATATGAACTCATGCAATTTGATAGGAAAATATGGGTAGGGAATATGCAGACAATGGAAAGATGCTGAAGGATGGAAATGAATGGACACCCAAGAGTTCAAACAGATAGGTCTCTGAAAATGCGAATCTTGATAAAGAAATTAAAAAGGCCAATATCATTGTGGTTTCATAAATAGGAATATGCACCAAAAGAACAAAGAAGTAATGATAAATTTGTACAAGGCAATAGTGAGGCCAAAGTTACAAAAGTGTGTATAGTTTGGGATGAATTCACCAGGGTTGGAAACTATAGCTATGAATAGAGACTTGCGAAGCTGAAATTATCTCACTTTAACAGAGAAAGCTAAGAGATTGAATTGAGCTTTTTATAACAATGAGTAGTTATAACTGGGTGAATAGAGGAAGTTTCTTTCCTCTGGTTGGTGAGTCAGTGACATGGGAACATAAATCTTAAAATTGTTTCTAAAGGAATGAAGTTGGAAAAAATTTCTTTACTCAGTTGGTTGTTGGAAAATTGTTTCACTGGGAATGATTGAGCAAAGACCATTTTAACATTTTAAAGGAAAAGTGGATAAATATTTGTAAACAGAAGATGACCCAGGGTCATGGAGAGAGTGGTAGGCAATGGGATTAGTTTTGGATTGCTCTAGTTGGGCTGAATGACCACCTCCTTTGCTATAATCTCAATTGTTCTATGCTTCTATTTAAAAAGAGAGCTGAGTATGGATATTCAAGGTCCTGGTTTAAAAACAATCTTAACAGCAAATGAAGATTGCACTATGAGGTGACATGCAGTCATCCAATAGAACAGGCTTGTGTCATATTGGAGACGATGCTGTTTTAGTTATAGCATCCAAAATAAATATGAAATTTTTGACTTTCATGCAAAATCTGATCAGCCCATCAGACTGGATTTTGTTGTCGGCGGTGAATGGTACTCACCATTTGCCTTGATGACAGCTGCCCACAGCAGAGATTTCCTCCATTCCAGTGGCTTTCCCAATATGGTGCCCTATGTAGGGAACCTATAGTATTTTTCAGCAAGACAAGCAACAGCAAGGCCCTTCAACCAATTAGATTGAGGAATCCTCACTGAGACATGCAGAGTCCAAGCCAAGAAGTATAAATCAGGAAATATAAATCACATTTAAATGATGCACAGAAAGCAAAATAAAGATTGGGAAATACAGATGGGATTAAGAAAGAGGGAGGTAAAAGACAGACAGATTAAAAAAAATCCCCAACACTAATCTTCAGAGGGAATGAGACTTAACACTTTAAAATTAATTTTTCAGGACAAGAGAAGTTGTTCATCAGTATTTATCGCTTATCACACTGTTAAACACTCACTTACTCCTGAATGCACCAGTCCTAACCTTTTCAACAGTTTAAGTGTGGAGTAGTTGAGCCATTACTCAAGCTCACACTGTTGCAGTCACTTCAATGCTGAGCCTATCGGTGAGGACTCCCTGTAGAAGAGTATGGTATCTTGACAGCATCAAACTGCTCATGTGCATACTCCAGAGGTTCCTATCAGGTATCCTCCAGTATAACAGTAAGCCTCACCATTATTTTAATTGCGTGTTCCAAGCCATTAGCTTACAGGAGGCACATGTAGATGTAATAACTGCTGTGCAAAATCGACAAGTACAGCATATCCTGTTACCTGAGGAACAACATCTCCATATTTTCATCTTGATTTTGATTCATTGAAGGTGAAGTTAGTCTTGGGGAGCAGTACAAAACTGATGATAGTGATTTGGCAGATTTACCCTCTGTCTGGTTTTATTTTCTAGTGACTTCAAATGGCTGCCATTTATATTCTATCTCCACCCTTGCGTGACATTTGTGAATGTTTCTCATGAACCACAGAGATGGTACAGAATATGCTGCATGCTTTTTCTAATGCTGTGAACCTTTCAGAAGTGTAAATGAAGAATGAAATTTCACAGGTCTGTAATATCTTCAGGCCATTATGCTCCCCATGCATGGCTAAAAGGAAAAAACTCTAAAGCTACTGCAAAAACAGTATCTTGCTGTCTTAAGCAAATGTGGAGATCAGCACATGGTGATATACTGACGCAAACAGTATAGACTGCTCTAATTCTTGTTCTTGGGGATGATTGTGTGGCGAAGAAATATTACATCTCCAAACTTGGTGTAAAACAATCTTTAATATTTGTCTTTTATGTCACTACATCTTGGAGTGGGGTGGGAATTGTTGGGGGGGGTGGGGGGGGCGGGGAGGTGGGGAGCACATTACTGGCTAATTTGAGTCATTGATTTACATTGTTAATGGCTTCATTAGTGGTGGTTAATGGATGTTTTTTTGGGCTGGAGGAAAGTTTGTAGTGGAGTTTCCCAGGGGTCAGTGTTGGGACCCTTGCTTTTCCTAATATATATTAATGACCTGGATGTTGATGCATAGGGCACAACTTCAAAATTTGCAGATGATAGGAAACTTGGAAGCATTGTTTGAACTGTGGGGATAGTGTAGCCCTTCAAAGGGACATAGACAAGTTGGTGGAATGGCCGGACAAACAGGTGGCAGATGAAGTTCAATACAGAGAAATGTAAAATGATTCATTTTGGTAGGAAGAACATGGAGAGACAATATAGTTCACAGCATTAGAAAAAGGGCACAACTCTAAAGGGGGTGCAGGAGCAGTGGGACCTGGGTATATATGTACATAGACCATTGAAGGTGGCAGGACAGGTTGAGAGAGTGGTTAATAAAGCATACAGTGTCCTAGGTTTTATTAATAGGGCATACAGTACAAGAGCAGGAAGGCTATATTGAACATGTGTGAGACACTAGTTCAGCCTCAGCATGAGTATTGCATCCAGTTCCCCATGCCGCACTTTAGGAAAGATGTGAAGTTATTAGAGAATGCAGAAAAGATTCACAAGAATGCATTCCAGGGATGAGGAGCGTCAGTTATGAAGATAGGTTGGAGAAGTTGGGACTGTTTTCCTTAGAGAAGAGAAGGCTAAAATGACATTTGATAGAGGTATTCAAAATCATGAGGGGTCTGGACAGAGTAGATAGGGAGAAACTATTCCCACTTGTCAAAAAATCGAGAACAAGAGGGCACAGATTTAAAGTAATTAGCAAATGAAGCAAAGTGACATGAGGAAAATTTTTTCTCACAGCGAGTGGTTAAGGTCTGGAATGCAGCGCCTGAGAGTGTCTTTGAAGCAGGTTCAATCAAGATATTCAAAAGGTATTTAGACTATTACCTGAAAAGAAAGAATGTGCAGGGTTATGGTGAGAAGGTGGGGCACTTGATGAATTGCTCATTTGGAGACCTGGTGCAGCCATGATAGGCTGAATGGTCTCCTTCTGTGCTGTAACAATTCTGTGATTCTGTGATCATATTATATATTCATTAGTATACATAACAGAATTTGCATCATCCAGAACAAGCTAATGGTACATCCACCATTTTGTCTGTTAATATTTAGATGGAGTGGAACTATACAACTAAAGCATATATTCACTTCTGGTTTAGAGTCCACTAATGTTTTACATACGCCTATGAGAAGTGCTTTGGGATGTTTTTCCTTGTGAAAAGTGCTATATAATAATAATAAGGAGGTCTTGTGGATCAGTGTATAGTGTCTCTGCCTCTCAGCAGGAAGGTCCAGATTCAAGATCCACTCCAGGACTTGGTTGGCGACAGAAGGATGCGATTCAAACAGGTTGATAAGCAGCCTGCTAATCCTTCCAACACTTCCCCATTATTCCCCAAGGGAACAAAAATGTGAGAAGATAGCAAACAGCAATAACTTGCATTTATATAAATAAATGGATATAATTAAAAGTTGATGTTGGACAATGTGTTTAAATTAATTTTATCCAGTCAATTGTTCATTGATTTAAGAGATGCTCTCAAAGCCACTGCATATCTTAATTAAAAGCATGAGCCAATTCTCTATTTTAACCAGAAAAGGCAGTAATAAAGATTTCTGGAATGGTTGTTCAAAATAGCTTAACAATAGAGCAGCGCAAAGTGTTGCCAATTGCAGCTGCCAGGAAACTTCCAATTGATCCCTAAATTGTGGATTAAGACATGAGAAGAGATGTTGATACTGAGGCTAGTACAGGAGGATGAAATTTGGACAGAGGAACTTTTTGTTTCTACATTTAAGACCTTTCTTTTGAAAGGTCATTAGCCCACTTTTTTCACTCCATTGGTTTATATTGCTTTGTTAGTGTATTGGCTAAATGTTTGATGCTCTATCCCAATTATAAATAAGTATATTAGTCATTTTAGTCTGTCTGGCATTCATAGCTGACAATATGAAATGCACATGTTAGTGCATTAGGCAATTGCACTTAATCCTCTAAATAATAAAGATCATTGATAAATTCTTGGGTCATCCAATTCTGCAAGAAGAACTCATGGCATACAGTACTCTAGGCTTCATTAATAGGTGCATAGAGTACAAGAGCAGGGAGGTTATGATGAATTTATATAAGACACTGGTTAGACCTCAGCTGGAGTATTGTGTACAGTTCTGGGTGCCACATTACAGGAAGGATGTGAACACATTGGAGAAAGTGCAGGAGAGGTTTACAAGAATGGTTCCAGGGATGAGACACTTCAGTTTTGAGGAAAGATTAGAGAAGTTGGGACTGTTTTCCTTGGAGAGGAGAAGGCTAAGAGGAGACTTGATAGAAGTTTTCAAAATCATGAGGGGTCTGGACAAAGTAGATGGGGAGAAACTGTTCCTGCTTGTAAACAGATCGAGAACTAGAGAGCACAGTTTTAAAGTATTTTGCAAAAGAAGCAAATGCGAGGTGAGAAAAAACTTTTTCGTACAGCGAGTAGTTAGGGTTTGGAATGCACTGCCTGGAAGTGTGGTGGAGGCAGGTTCAACTGAGGCATTCAAGAGGCCATTGGATGATTAGTTAAATAGAAACAATATGCAGGGTTTCGGGGAAAAGGCAGGAGATTAGCACTATGTTAAAGTGCTCAGAGACCCAATGCAGACACGATGGGCTGAATGGCCTCCTTGACACTATAACAATTCTGTGATTCTATGCAAAACATGTAGCTTCCATTTTGTAGGGGACAAGGCAAACTGGTTGGAACCACTGTTGGAAAAGAAAACTATAATAATAATAATGATACAGGCCTGAATTTTAATAAAGACAGAAGGTCTTAGCCAAAAAGGCACTCCTGAAGTCCCACACCCGAACCCAGCACCCACCATTTTCACCAGTGGTAGTGGTGGGGTGGGGGGAGTTTGTAATTTGCACAACCATGGTTCACAGAGGCATCTGCACATGTAAAAGTGCAACTGCCTTCAAACAGATCTAAATTTTGCTGATAAGATGTCCAAAACACAACTTGTGGGCTTTACACTTTTCAGGAGAACGTCTGAAGCGTTATTTGGAGATTTAGAGTACCCTTTTAGAGAGGTGGGGTAGCATCTTGGATAGGCCCAGGGACACCTTCGGATGAGGTAAGGTGCCCTTTGGGATTGTTTAAAGTAGACATGAATGTGCATAAAAAGTGGATAAACTCATTTGAATTGTCTAAGGAACTGTCAAGGCATTTAAATCTCCTGGCCTTTAGATTTTAATAAAAGCAGTCTGCAGTTTAAACCAAAATCAGTGCTTGCTATTTCCTCTGTCTGTTGACATAAGCCTGAGGGCTGTCATAGGATTTGTGTCGCATCACTGATTCCACAACCTATCATTATCACAATGGGGTGCCTGTCAGTTCACAGTTTGCTTGGCAGCTCCAGGTGGTTTTAGCCTTTGATGTGGAGCTATGAATACAAACGCTTGTTATTACAAGGGATTAAGCACTGAATTAAATGTTTGCTTTTATAAAGGTTAAGCACTTGAAGGAATGTAAATGTAGTGACTAGGTTTTAAGAATGAGAGTGAAGTGATCAATAGACACAATTTTATTTTATTTTATCTCAGCATGGGTCCTAAGGTTTGCCCATAGATACTGGGTGAGTTGGCATGGAGGGTATAAGGGATAAGGGTGGTGGGTGAGAGGGCATGGGTTGGCATGCTGGCACTAAGTTGGAATGGGGTTACAAAGGACTATGGGGATGGGTAGAGTGGCATTGGTTGGCATGGAGGGTATGGGCCATGGGGTGGGTAGAGGGGCATTGGTTGGCATAGAGGGTATAAGGGACGATGGGAGGTGTTTAGAGGGACATGGGTTGTCATGGAGGGTACACTGAAACACTGATTTGAATAATAGTTCTCATTTCTTACAGCTGGTTGGAATGCCATATTTACAAGAGGTGCTGAGGCAAGTCATTAACCGCATATTTGATGAAAAGAAATACATTGAACTGGATCCTTGTAAAATTGACCTTAACAAAACGAGGTACGACTTAGTTATACCCGTGTTCTAACATGACTTAGCTACTCATCTTTCTCCTGTTTTCTTCCTTTGATTTCCTCAATCATCAACTTCTTAAAGAGCTTGAAGAAGCCTGGTTTACCAAAAAATAAAAAAAAACTACAGATACTGGTAGTCAAACAGAAACACTGGAAATGCTCAATAAGCCAGGCAACATTGCTTTGGGTACAGACTCTTTTTGCCAAAATTGGAGGATGAACAGCGTTTAAAAAGGAATGGACCAAAGTTAAGGGAGACACACACATGTACACGAACGCAGCAACAGAACTTACCTATATATAAATATTTAATGTCGTAAAACATCCCAAGGTGCATAACAACAGTGATATCAATAAAAACATTTTTGACAATTTTTCACACAAAACGATAGAAAGAGAAATCAGCAAAGATGACCAAAAGCCAGATCAAACAGGTAGGTCCAAAACAAAAACAGAATTACCTGGAAAAACTCAGCAAGTCTGGCAGCATCGGCGGAGAAGAAATCAGTTAACGTTTCGAGCCTTCATGGCCCTTCGGCAGAACTGGAGCATAGATTAGAAGAAGGGAGAAATATAAATTGGTTTAAGGTGGGTGGGGGGTGGGGGGGGGGGGGCGGGGGAGACACATTGAGGGTGTGGTGTGATGATTGTGGAGATGAGCAGATAATCAAAAGATGTCACAGACAAAAGGGTCAAAGAGGTGTTGAAGGTGGTGGTCTTTGTCTGAGAAAAGTGCTAATTAAGATGGAAGACAGGATATTCAAAGTACAGCTCTAGTGGGGGTGGGGTGGAAAGACTAAAGGTTTTAGTTTTAGATTTAAAAATAATGGAAATAGGTGGGGAAAGAAGAATCTATATAAATTATTGAAAAAAAAGCGGGGGGGGGAGGAAGAAACGGGGTGGAGATGGAGGGAGGGGGAGTTTAAGATCTAAAGTTGTTGAATTCAATATTCAGCCCAGAGGGCTGTAAAGTGCCTAGTCGGAAGATGAGGTGCTGTTCCTCCAGTTTGCGTTGGGCTTCACTGGAACAATGCAGCAAGCCAAGGACAGACATGTTGGCAAGAGAACAGGGTGGAGTGTTAAAATGGCAAGCGACAGGGAGGTTTGGGTCTTTCTTGCGGACAGACCGCAGGTGTTCCGCAAAACGGTCGCCCAGTTTGCGTTTGGTCTCTCCAATGTAGAGGAGACCGCATTGGGAGCAACGAATGCAGTAGACTAAGTTAGGGGAAATGCAAGTGAAATGCTGCTTCACTTGAAAGGAGTGTTTGGGCCCTTGGACGGTGAGGAGAGAGGAAGTGAAGGGGCAGGTGTTGCATCTTCTGCGTGGGCATGGGGAGGTGCCATAAGTGGGGGTTGAGGAGTAGGGGGTGATGGAGGAGTGGACCAGGGTATCCCGGAGGGAACGATCCCTACGGAATGCCGTCAAGGGGGGTGAAGGGAAGATGTGTTTGGTGGTGGCATCATGCTGGAGTTGGCGGAAATGGCGGAGGATGATCCTTTGAATGCTGAGGCTGGTGGGGTGATAAGTGAGGACAAGGGGGACCCTATCATGTTTCTGGGAAGGAGGAGAAGGCGTGAGGGAGGATGCACGGGATATGGGCCGGACACGGTTGAGGGCCCTGTCAACGACCGTGGATGGAAAACCTCGGTTAAGGAAGAAGGAGGACATGTCAGAGGAGCTGTTTTTGAAGGTAGCATCATCAGAACAGATGCGACGGAGGCGAAGGAACTGAGAGAATGGGATGGAGTCTTTACAGGAAGCGGGGTGTGAGGAGCTGTAGTCGAGGTAGCTGTGGGAGTCGGTAGGCTTGTAATGGATATTGGTGGACAGTCTATCATCAGAAATTGAGACAGAGAGGTCAAGGAAGGGAAGAGAAGTGTCAGAGATGGACCATGTGAAGATGATGGAGGGGTGGAGATTGGAAGCAAAATTAATAAATTTTTCCAGGTCCCGACGAGAGCATGAAGCAGCACCGAAGTAATCATTGATGTACCGGAGAAAGAGTTGTGGGAGGGGGCCGGTGTAGGACTGGAACAAGGAATGTTCCACATACCCCATAAAGAGACAGGCATAGCTGGGGCCCATGCGGGTACCCATAGCCACACCTTTTATTTGGAGGAAGTGAGAGGAGTTAAAGGAGAAATTGTTCAGTGTGAGAACAAGTTCAGCCAGACGGAGGAGAGTAGTGGTGGATGGGGATTGTTGGGGCCTCTGTTCAAGGAAGAAGCTAAGGGCCCTCAGACCATCCTGGTGGGGGATGGAGGTGTAGAGGGATTGGACATCCATGGTGAAGAGGAAGCGGTTGGGGCCAGGGAACTGGAAATTGTTGATGTGACGTAAGGTGTCAGAGGAATCACGGATGTAGGTGGGAAGGGACTGGACAAGGGGAGAGAGAAGGGAGTCAAGATAACGAGAAATGAGTTCCGTGGGGCAGGAACAGGCTGACACGATCGGTCTGCCAGGACAGTTCTGTTTGTGGATTTTGGGTAGGAGGTAGAAGCGGGGCATCCGAGGTTGGGCGACTATCAAGTTGGAAGCTGTGGGAGGAAGATCTCCAGAGGAGATGAGGTCAGTGACAGTCCTGGAAGGTGTTTAGGAACATCTTAAAAGTGAGAGAAATAGAAAGATGGAGAGGTTTAGGGAAGGAGTTCTACAGCATAGGGCCAAGACAGCTAAAAGCACACAAGCAAGCATACATGCACATATAGAGAAGTATAGGTACAGGAGTTTAGCCCCTTGAGTCTGTTCTGCCATTCAATGAGATCATGGCTGATCTGCAGCCTAACTCCATATACCTGCCTTTGCTCCATACACCTTAATACCTTTAGATAACAAAATTCACAAACCAGAAGTGAAATAAAAAGCATTTGTGCAAATCAGGAGAAGGTTAAATAGCAGGAGGAATATCAGCATGAGATAGGAAGTACAGTGAGATACCTCAAAGAAATGGAAGACACATATGAGACACAGGTTGCCAATCTGATTGCCCTGATATTCCAGCCATGGAAGATTACTCTCCCAGACACTGCAGTGATCAATAAAATAGCCAAATAAAATTGATGGACAACTGCAGTGCACCAATGAAAGGAGATGGAGTTTTGACAGGTGGGCAAGAAGATCGATGGAAATGGAGTGGGGTGATGCAGATACCTGTTAGGCAGCACTGGAGCGCCGTAGCCAGAAAAAAAATTGTACTTTGGCTGCATCTTGTGGTAAAATCTAATTATATATGATATTGCACAATGAGCATACGTTGGTGAAGTTTTTCCAGTTTGGAATGTATTGTCTAATTGCATTGTTTGGAATGACCTTTGTGTAAAAATGCAATATGAAGTATGAGGAAGCAAAAAAAAAATTAGTGTGTCATCAGATTGGTAATTTTAGCAGGGTACAACAGACTCCCATATCCACTGCAAATCTTTCATTGCCAACTGTATTTAATCCTTAAACGACCATTTAACACAAAACATGGGGGGGTCATTTTGACTTTATACAATAGTGTAAAATAGCCATTGAATCATCTGCCTATCTCTCACGATTTGCATTTCTAATAGTGGGGTCACCACAGTGAGTCTTACTCCCTTACTAATTTCTTAAATCAATTTTCTCCTTCCCATCTTCTCTTGAAAGTGTTGGTTATTGTGTCCAACAGTGCTTAGGTTGTCTGCTAGTCATTCAATATTTATACATGAATTCCTGGTATCCAGCCCGCCCTGCCAGTAAGCAGGTTAGGCTCCTGCTCTGCTCATTACCAACCAAATTTGTTGAGGGAGCCTAAATAGGTGTTTGGCCCCTCATTTACATATGCAAGGGACCTAATGCCTATTTTGAAAGTGGGCATGACAAGTTTAGCGATGCCCAACATGTGCAGATTGAATATGAGTCGTTCCATGATTAAATTTATCATTGTTGAATGCATTTTACACCCAAAAAAATGGGCGCAATGCATACCAATTTTTACTCCATTAACTCATGTTAAAACTGTGGGCAAAAAATTACATATAAATACACAAAGCATTCAGAGATAGAAACTAGCAGTTTCCAGGCTACCGACTTTAAAAGATTAGCACTTTAATGTAGCGATGGAAATCTTTGTGAGCTTTCGCTGCCACAAAAACGTGTTTGTCTTGTGAGGCTGGGTAATTGACATTTAACTGTGCAGCTTCACAAATATCCTGTAGTTAAGCCCATTACTTCCACATGAACTTAATAATCAGCATAAATAACTCATGACGCACATTTTTTCCAAATGTTTTCATGAGTTACAAATTACACTGGTCTCCATGCCTGACTTAAGAAAACATAATGAATGAAAATGCAATTGATCCAAAACAAAGGTCTTCCTTAGAAAGCAAAAATGTTAAGGAGTTAATTATTCTAAGAACAGAGCATTTTTAGTGCAGCTAATAAAACTGCTTAATAGGCAGCCATTTAACTATGTTAAATGACTCTTTGCAGTTGCTAAGTTACGTTCTGATATTGATGTTGAGGTAAATCCAAGTTTCTCTCCTCCACGGTGATGCAGCTTAAACACCGTGCAACATTCTAACCTGTTTGAATTTGAAATGCATGTTTGAATGCTGAATATTTGTTTGTTATTTTGCGTTTAAATGGCCTAGTAGAGTTCGCTGACATTGTTCCCAAAGAGCTTGCTATACCTTGACCTCACCTGTCAGTGGCATGTGGTGTATCTGGAAGAAACATAATTTTGTAAAATTCGGAGAGCAGCGAATTCATTAAATTCCTACAGAGTGAAAACAAAGAGCAAACCACTGCCAATGCACAAAATCTGAAACAGAAGAAAGCTAAAAGAGAATGTTTGCAATGCTCAGCAGGTCAATCAGCATCTCTGAAGGGAATAGGCAAGTTAAGCTCTCATGCTCATATTTCTGTCCTTAGCCTGCTACAATGTTTCATATTGATGCCCAACACAAGCTGGAGGAACAGCACCTCATCTTCTGATTAGGCACTTTACAGCCTTCCAGACTCAACATTGAGTTCATCAACTTCAGACCACAAACTCTGTCCTCTCTTTTGTTCCCCCTTCCTCCACCCCCCACATCCACCACCGCCCCTCCCACCCCACCCCACCACCACTCCCCCAGATGCAAGTATGTATCTTATTCTTATGTTTTTACTTTCAGACAGTCCTGACCCTTTCTCTGCTATTAACATATTCTGCTATTTTGCTTTCAGACAGTGTCAACCTTTATTCTACTATTAATACCTACTCTGGACCAAAGCTTCAGTCTTTAATACTACCGTTGCCATTCTGTTTGCCTTGTGTTCCATGACATCTTCATCATTTAATCTCTCCTGCCCTCTAACCTAGAGACCTTCTATTTTGTTCCACCTCGCTTTTCCAACAGCATGCAACCCAACACATTTCTACTTCTCTCCAGTTCCAAAGAAGAGTCATATTGGACTTGAAATCTGTCTCTCTGTGCAGATGATGCCAGATCTGCTGAGTTTTTCCAGCACATTCTGTTTTTATTTCAGATAAGTTAAAGGGTTAGATTTTAACTATTGTGTACTAGAACAGTGGATCACACTGTCTGGCTGCCTGCTGGTGTCAACAGGAGGGCCAGGGTCTTGAAACCATGGTAACAAATGGGCTCCCTGCTACAGCTTGTTGGACCCAGGCCTATGCAACATTGGGGCTTGCCCTGTCCAGCACCAAGATAGCTGCGGAGGGCAGAGGGGGTCAGGGTGTTGGAGGTGACAGGAAAGCCCAGGGTGGCACAAGCCTACTTCATTCTTGTGGATCCCAGAGGATTATTCATGCACCTCCTAGCTCCATTAAAGTAATTTTAAACTCTCTGTTTTTAGTCCTCTTTGGCTGTAATATCCGGTAAGACCATGCAGAACAGTGCCCACTGTACCCAGTTGTCTCAAACTTTTAAATTATTGACACAAAAATTACCATTTTCTATGTTTAGCTAATTATTTAATCTCCATCAGTTTCTTAGTGCATCTTCATTCAATGATGCACAACAGCATGTTTTCTATTTTAGAGCTGATCTATCATTACTTACGCTTCCCAGTGATCAGTAATTTTTGTGATTCCTTCCTGCCCAGATTCTGAGTTAATTTCCACCTTTCTCAATGTCTTTGCTTTGCCATAGATCTTGCTATCATCTGTAAACATAGATTGGTTGTTACCTTTACCTGGGTTCTGTTGTGAAAGCCTAGGGTTTGGTAATGAATTATCAATATGTCATTTCTCTTGCTATTTGATTAACTGGAAACTCACTTTTTAATGAGAACATTCCTCTCTTTTCCCATGTCTTGGATTTACCATGTGTCATCTCGATCCAAGAGCTTATGGGTGGACAGCCAGTGTTTAGGTCCTGCCTTTTGTGGGATTGGATGTTGATGGTGTGAGAGTGGCCTGGACTGACTCTCCCTCCAGCGTTCCCTCTTCCCTGTGACGCTTATCTTGATATGCGTTCCCATAGAAATCAGCCTGAACACAGGACCTGAGTATCTGATCTTTCTTTGACTCAGGTCCCATGCTCTGCCGTGTTTCTATGGGAAAGCAAAGCCCCATGTCCCAGCACTTTACCCTGCAGTGAGCTGAGATACCAATTCACTATATTAATTTGCTCACATTTCAAAACTGTAAAAAATGAAGGCTATTTTTTTTTAAGAGTAAGCAATTTATTTTTCCACTTTGGCACTACTTAAATACATTAACAAAAACGGCTGGAGCAAATTTCTTTGAAGTAGTTACTTGCAGAACATAATCTTCCAATTAAAGTAATGAAAACTATGAGTAACAGTGAGGGATGGAGAAGACAAATACCAATACTAACTAATATTTCTTTCACTGATCCCAAAAGGAGGATATCTTTCAAAGGGAGCCTTTCAGAAGCTGGCGTACGAGAATGTAGCCAGGAGCTTTTAAAATCTTACCTGACCGATGTGATGGATGCCATTGTGGGTTCAGTGGAGCAGTGTCCTTCTGTTATGAGAGTGGCTTTCAAACAATTACATAAGCGAGTGGAGGAGCAGTTTCCAGAAGCAGACAATGAGGTATGTACCGGTGAGTGTGTAATGAGGAGGGATTTTGATCCCTTGAGCCATCACGTGGTGATTCTATACACATTAGTGAATTAAAATGAAATTAAAATTGCACCAAGGCTCAAAAATATTTGGTTGTATCAATAGCTGTCAATTACTGATCTGTAGGCAGGTCTTGTCGTGCTAACAGAAACGTTCTCCCTATCAGTTTGAGCTGACTTCTTGAACAAATTCCACTCATCCTTTTGATTCCATCCCCCCATCCCACCCCCCACCCTATCTGAACACCATTCACTATTTCAGAAGTTTTTCAGGTAAACTGATCCCAGGGTCTAACCTAGTATCCATTGCCAATCCAGGCAAAGCACCAGCAAGAGTAGAAGAGGCTAGCTATTTTCTTTGCTTCTACCTACCCCAGCCCACAACCCCCCCACACCCACCCCCACCCTTGTGGCTACCACCCTCTGTTCAGTCCCAGCTCCCCCGCCCCCCCCCATCCCCATACCCCCTCTCCCCATTTTCCTAACTCCCCACTTTGGAGTTGCCATCCTCTGCTTATTGTCCCTAACTCTCTAACACATAAGTGATCAACAGCTTGAGTTTGAAGAGTCAAAGCTGCAAGCTCAGTGGTGTGGGTTATAGGGCCAGAGAATTGCATCATCCTGACGTGTTGAACTGACAAACAAACTGCAAAAATGTCTCCTGCCACACCAATTTAATGGTCCAACAATAAGTTGAAAATGAACTGTATTTCTCTGTGGTCTACATTTGTTCCTCAAGGGAGTACAGGCACAGCAGGCAGCAGATGATAGCAAAGCAGTAAATACTTAACAGAAGCAAGGTGACCTGATCCAAAGTTATTATTCTATTCAAATCCCACCCCTACCTCCCATAATAACAAAACCCCAGTGAATTCCCAAGGTATAAGATTTTTCCTTGACTCATTGCATGAGAACCTTCAGTTCACTTGCTACTCTAAGAGTTTAGATTATATTCACTGATTGATAAAGAATGGAATCATCCATCTAGTCTAAACAACAATGACTTGAATTTGCATAGTGCCTTAAGCATAGCAAATATCTTAATGCACTTCATGGAGGAGGCTACTGAGGATTTTTTTTTTATTCGTTCATGGGATGTGGGAGTCATTGGCTGGGCCTGCATTTATTGCCTATCCCTGATTGCCCTTGTTCAGAGAGCATTTAAGAGTCAACCACATTGCTGTGGGTCTGGAGTCACATGTAGGCCAGACCAGGTAAGGACGGCACATTTCCTCCCCTAAAGGACATTAGTGAACCAGATGGGCTTTTACAACAATCAACAGTGGTTTTATGGTCATCATTAACAGGATAGGGATAGGGAAGTGTGACTTAGGCAGAATTTTACGGCCCTGTTTCAGTGGGGAAGGGGCCGTAAAATGCGGTGCCCCGTTATAAACCCCGTTGACGACAGCGGGAAGATAAAATCCCGCTGTCATAAAATTCTGACGTTAGAGTGGGATAAGATGGGCCCAGCACCGTTTTGGCCAAGGTGAAGCTTGTATAGCATGGAGCTTGTGAGGCCGGTGAAGAAGATGTAAGAGAAGACTGGAGGTGTTGAAAGTGTGAATAAGGGTTTCAGTGATGTTTTGGGTGGAGTGAGAGCAAAGTCAGGCAACATGGCAGAAGTGACCTGGGTGGATAGAATATGGAGTCCGAAGCTCAGGTTAGGGTCAAGTAAAACACTGAGGTTACGTGCCACTGCATTCACTCTGATCGAGCAGCCGGAATGGGGAGAGTAACTGAGAGGTATGTGGAAGCAAGCATTGACTTGAACAACGTATAAAAAAAGTCTTTTGGAAATGTGCATGTTGAGAAAAAATGTTCTTCAGCGTTAAATTAAAATAATTATTTTGGATTTGACACTTTTCAATGAATCATCAGTACAGCATTTTCTGCAGTCACTACATACTCACTGATGGGAGAGTGTTCAGATATCCCAATGAGTAATGGATCCACTTTCACTGTCATAAACTATCGGGAAAAATGATTTTATAAACATTCTGTTTCTGATGTGGAATAATAGATGTACTGAACTATAGAACTTTTGGAAATTGACAGTATCATTTAATAGCAAAGAAAGTGTAATGTTTTTTGTATTCCTATCATAATGCTGAACTACTGCCGGAGTCCATTAATGACCCAGCGTGAACTCATACAGTGTGAGTAGTGACAACATGTCCCAAGGCTGTCTTCACATTTCTTTAATTTATGGTGATACATAATTAGATATCTTGAAACAGAGAAAAAACACAGGGTTAAGAAAGGGAAGGAGAGTTGGACTAATGGATAGCTCTTTCAAAGAACCAGGACAGATACCATGGGTAAATGGTCTAACTCTGTGTTCGATCGTTCCATGATATATGTGTATCTCAACACTTCTATGTCTAAAATGATGAAAAATGCAAGATGTTATTATGTGACATGTTAGTTGAAGGATCAAGACCTAAAATTCTTACGATAAAGCAGTTGATTATTGGTACTAAGTGCTCAAAATCTGATACATGTAATCTAAATGGAATCAGAGGGTAATCCCAGATTAGTTAATATACATAAACAGGGGTAGATTTACATGTTCAGTAAATTCACTAACAAAATCCGTAGTTATGCCAGTCTTTGTTTTTTCCTAAATTTTGCTTGTTTTTTTTAGGATGTTAAGTACTTGGCTATTAGTGGCTTCCTGTTCCTGAGGTTTTTTGCTCCAGCTATTTTAACGCCCAAACTCTTCAGCCTGAGAGATCATCATGCCGATACGAGGACAGGAAGGACCCTGCTGCTTTTGGCAAAGGTGATTTTTACATCTTATTCAGTGTTGAGCAACAGATAAATGTAAGGCACAGCCTGACTGTGAGCTGTTGCCAACAGTGAGAGAATAATGACTGAGTGATCCAGCTCTCCTCAGCATTAATTATTCTGCTCAGGGTTCTCGGTGATGAAGGGGATGATTGAGTGGGGAGTGATGACAGTCTGTACTATGATCCTTTTCTACATACAGCGTGCATGGGATTTACAACATTCAACAAGACAACCCAATCCACAGGAAATGCCGGTTCACTTTAGGAGAGGTGGTGGCGTAGGAGTAATGTCACCAGACACGTAATCTAGAGGTCCAGGCTAATGCTCTGGGGACACAGATTCAAATCCCACCACAGCAGCTGCTGGAATTTCAAAGCAATTAATAATCTGGAATTAAAAAGCGAGTCTAATGGTGAGCAGGACGCCATTGTCCCTGACATAGTCATACTCATGGAATCATACATTACTGAGTATATGTCCCTGAGTTTGGCTTTTACAATGTTTTCTTTTCATTCTCAGCAATGAGGAGATGAGTAGCAATGTTGGCAAAGCAGCAAATATGGCCCCTTCCTAGTCAAGAGAAAGCAGATGTATTACAACTAACTGGCTTGCTAGGGCATGTCACAGGCCATTAAAAATGAACCATATTGTGTGGTATTGGAATCATGCAAAGGCTGAACGAAGCAGGGCTCTCTTCCTAAAGGATATTAGTAAATCAATTAGCTTTTACAAAAATCTGGCTACCTTCCTGTTCATTTTCTCAGTTGTGCCAGTCACAAATTAGCACATTTATTGGGATCAATTTCATATGTTGGGGTTTGAACTCATGCCCTTTGGGCTTCTGGCCTGGTCTGTCAGCGGCAATTGCACCGTACAGAATTGGTGTCTTACATGGAAGGAGCGTCTGGGGCTCTGGATGATGGTGAATGGAGAAATGTTGTATCTAGTATGATTGCACGTGAATGGGATAGGGAATGGCAGCTGGAAGTTGGGTAGATGGCAGCATGAGTAAGGGTATTCTGGAGGGAATATTCCTTGCAGAAAGCAGAGAGGATAGGAGCTGGAATACTTACTCTACTTGCTGCTCACAGTATGGTATTCTCTATATTGGAGAGATCCGAATTAGCTCCTGTTGGAATGTCTGCGCGCCGCCATTTTCCATTTTTAATTCAGGCTTCCAGCATTTGCAGTTTTCTTTATTTATTCTCCAGCAGAACTTTTTTTTTAACCACTCGACAGGACTTTCTCTCCACTGATAAACTTATAAGCAGACTTACAGATATCAAATTCTTTTAAAATTCAGCGGCGTGGCATTTCAGTCTGGTTGAGAAGGCAATGGGAGTATTCTGTTTCTCTTCAGTCTGAAAGTTAATTTTTGTTTTGATGATATATTTGGCTTCAGATCAGAGATCCTGCCGGTACCAGCATTTCAACATTTTCATTGTTTGTTCAAACTATACATATACGTTTAGCTCAGATGTTAACAGATGTCAGCAAAGCCAGTGCCAGCACTCATCATGCATGCAGTAGGTTTCTAGTGTTACACCGGTTGTGTACACAAATGAATGCACTAATATAATTCAATCCTTGCTGTCAATCTTCAATTAAATGGTTCAGTATGAAAATGAGTTTCTTTCTGCACGGATTCTTCCAGACACTGCTTTATTTATTATACATTTAATGTTAGCACTGCAACAACAGTAGTGAGCTGCTAAACCTGTACAGCTATTGTACACAATTGTCTTTATGTTTGAGTTCTTTGACGATCAGGTTCTGGTTGATGTGGTTTACTCAGGTTTTTACAGCGATGGGTTAAGTCAGAAGCTGTTGGAAATAAACAGCCAGGAATTTTGAGAGGAAAACAGGTTCATGGCCTGAATTTTTCCTGCGTCGGGCAGGCTCGGTGGGAGCGGGCAGGGGGCGATTGCGGAGCTGAGCGCCGCCCGCGATTGGCTCCACGCCGCCATTTTACGTGGGCGGGCCAATTAAGGCCAGTCCAGTGTAATACGCGAGCAGTAGCACTGAGCGCTACCTGTGCGGGCGGGGGGAAGAGGGAGGGTTGGGTCCTGCGCTCTTTCGCGCACATGCGTACAAAAGAGCACTTCAATCTCCTTGAGGCACGGAGCTGCCTCACTGTGTCACATGAGATGGGATATGTTTTTATTTTTCAGAAAAATTTTTTATTGAATTCGTAAAAGCTTTAGGAAACCTCATCCCGCACGTAGATGAGGTTTCCTAAAAACCATAAAGGCCGCTTGGCGTAAACTTGAAATTAATGACCTAGTTAAATGGCCTTAATAGGCCTTTCAATTATCGGCGTGTGCACAGCCGACTCCGGCATGCACCTGCCGATCGAAATATTGCGAAACAGTGCGTTGACATCGGGATGTATGCCCAACGTCATCGTGCGTCATTTTACGCTCTGGCGTGTCAGGCCCACCCCCGAACGCCAAATGTAAAATCCTGGCCCATGTTTCATGTGAAACCATGCATCGGAATGGTATAGCCAAACAGGCCTATAATATAATATATAAATATATGTAGCCTAACTCTAACCCTTTATAGATTGACCAAAGCAAAATATTTGGGGATTAGATAACAAGAGGTATGCGAACCACATTCAAAAGGGGCAGGTTAAAAGCTTAGTAGCTGGAAAGTTGATTTTAACACGTGAAAAAAAAAGTTTCATATGAAACAAAGTCGGTTCGGCCCAACCAGTTTGCTCTGGTGCTTAAGCTCCACACAAGCAGTATAGTCCTAATCGTATGTGCCCACTCAATTCCTATATTCTTTTATCCCCCTTTCCCTTCAACCACCTATCTAATCTAATCTAATCTAATCTGAAATGCTCGCATGATCTCTGTTTCAATCACTAATTCTGGTGGTACATTTCCCTCCCTCATAACGTGCTGTGTAAAAGTAAAAGTTTCTCCTGCTCTCTGCACTGAATCTCTCATGTTTAATTCTACATCTACATCCCCTCTTTCAGGACTCTACAGTCATTGGATATGTTCTGTAAATGGCTATCTATTTATATGATTTCCGTCAGACAAGTGAACAGGCAGATGGTATTGCTTTAGTAATGGAATGTCTTATGTTTTCACTTGCAGGCGGTTCAGAGTATTGGTAACCTGGGCCTTCAATTGGGACATGGAAAAGAACAGTGGATGACACCGCTTCATCCATTTATTTTACAAAGTGTAAGCTGTGTGAAGGATTTCCTTGATAAGCTAATAGACATCGACAATGAAGGTAATGATTTGTGTTTCTGAAATTCAATTAATAGCTGTAGTAACATGACTACAGTCTCCCAAGACAGGGTAATACCTATGGATTTGTTCAGTGCTTGTATGGGTTTGTCATGAGATGAAAGTCTTTTAACAATTATGGTGCTAACTTAGATAGGCATTTGTTTATCATGGAGGAGATTTCCTTTAGCATGATCAGTGCAACAAAATCATAAACACATTCTTTATCAATGGATTTCTGATTTCCAAGGAAACATACCAAGGAAATCTCAAGCAAACAAGGTGAACTATGGTGACATTAGGCGAACAAAGCCTCTCTGTTTTGTCATTTCTATATCATTGTTGTTTGTTTTGGCTGATGTGCTTTGTGTAGGTGTTTTTTAACATAATTTGACCAGCAATGTACATCTGGAGTTAGAACCTATCAGGAAATACTGGAACTTCTGGCCATGTATGTTGAGATTCCCCAGGGGGTGAGACAGTTTAGCAAAGTTAATTCAGGTAGGCTTTTATTCATTCCTCCATTGAATGAGTGAACAGGTAAGTAGAAAAATGTTCCTTTTCCCCTCATCAGGCGAGCCAGTGAAACTGTGAGAATCCTGTCAGGGTAGTTAATTTAATTTAATTTACACTGTAACTCATTTATAATCCTTAAAACTACATACAAAATGTAGTTTTTCTGAGTGTGGATCATGGCATTCTCAACTCTCAGTCATTAATAGAAGATCTCAGTCTATAAAGTAGAAATATGAGCATAATCCTGGTGGCTGAATGTGTTTAATCGGAAAGGATGAAGGAATTGAGGGAGTTAAGCCTGGTGGGAAATGGGCAAACCCAGGTATACAAAATCAGCTCACAGATTAGCAATTGGATATCAGAACAAGCTGGAGGGGCTAAATGAACTGCTTCTGTTACTATGAAACCTGGAGAACACTGTTAGCAGATGGATGCTGCACGTTGGTGTGACATTTTTTGTCTGCTACTGTAACCAGGTACGGTAATTGGAAGTAGAAAGTTGCAGTTTTACATGTCAGCTTCTTCAGAACTTAGAAATTTGGGTGTTGTGAAGTCACACCTGAGTAGAATCAACCAGCATAAGCCTGGAATTGTGCCAGTAATAAATCCATCTTTGGGAATAGGCCACGTACTCTTTATAACAGGAGGGATTGAATGTGGATGACACTTGTGTTACATGGAATTGGAAAGATATGTTCCCTCTCTCTGGCACCAGCCCTGGTTTCAAACTGCCTTGGTGCAATCAGTTAATTCGTCCCTTCCCTCACAAACAGCAGATATTGAAGCTATGAGGAAAGATTGAGGGATATGGGCTTACCATAGGAGTCTTTGGAGTAACTTAATAGAAGTTTTCAGTTAAGAAAGGAGTTGATAAAAACCACATAGTTAAATTGCTTACACAAATCGGCATTTTCAAAAATAGAGGCTCTCGTTTGAAAATGTGGAAATTCGGTTAGTTTCTAACGCAGACAAATAGGTATTTCAGATATGATACCAAGATGGGCCAATGAAACAGACAGTACAATTGGTTCAGGAGATATGCTTCTGAAGAAAATAATGATAGATGGATATAGCGAAAAGTCAGACAAGTCACTTGAAATCAATCAAGAAGAATTGCACTTTGGTTGAGACAAATGACCTTTTCCAGTTCCTAAATCTCTCTACCTCCAACCTCCATATCATTGGCTAAAAATATTGCTGTCATAAGTTTCCAGGGGGTATGAGTACACCGAGTGTGCATGTACACACACACACATCCTTTCTTTCTCACACATATTTGGACACAGACACACTCAAGTTCTTCACGTGTACACATAGAAACTTTTGTCAAAATTCCATGGATCTGTTCTAGCTCAGGTGACATTTGCTTTTTCACTAATTTGCATGACAAAAGGAAGCTTCTGCCTGACCCATAAAACAATGAAGGCGTTTTTCCTCACAAATGAAGCACAGGTGAAGTTGTCCAACTTCATCTCTTTCATATCGATCTGGAAAGATCTGCTTCAAGCCCTAGCTTCACTTCTCCCCTTGTCTCAAGGAAATGATAAAATGCAACATCAGGACTTCAAAACCTTACTTCCTATAAGACATACAACTAGCTCACTTTTGTTTTTAGTTCTTTGATAGTGATCAGTTAAACACCATTTGTTACTACATTTTAAATTGGGTAATTATTTCAATAGCCCTGAAATAGTTGTTGAAAACTTAGGAGATTGGATAGTGCTACTTAAAATGCAATACCTGATCACTTTGCACTTTCTGTCATTCCATCTCACTGCACATCAGTCCCATTCTAAACCTCACCCTTGTACACTATGCTTTGTCTCTGCTCCCTTAACAGGTGCATAAGAGTTAGATTTGCACTATTCCAATCACTGAAAAATAGGGCCTAGAGGTAATGCAAAGGAAAAGAGCAAGGTTGATCTCCTGGATTTAAGAGATGATCTATGGGGAATAATTTAACAATCTATGACTCTTTAGCTTCAAGGAGGAACATTTGTGGGTAGTGGGAGGTTTGGTGGGGGAGAGCCTTCTAGAAATATATTAGACACTTAAGGGCTAAACGCAAGCGCACAACAACACAATAGATAGGAGTAGACGTCATGGCCCGTCAAGCCTGCTCCACCATTCCATATGATCATTGCAGATCTTGGGCTTTAACTCCACTTTCCTGCCTGCTCCCCACATCCCTTAATTCCCAGAGAGACCAAAAAATTGTCTATCTCAGCCTTAAATAAAGTTGATGGTGGAGCATCCACAAACCTCTGGGGTAATTTAAATTAATTAAATTAAATTAATCACTTAATTAATAAGTAGAGGGTATCTAGACCAGAAGCAGGGGATTACTGTTCTTAGAATTTAGCATTTATAGTAGAAATCTAGCCCTAGAGAACGTATAGTTAATAAGGAGTCAATAAGCAGTTATTAGATTTAAATTAATTTATTAAACAGTTCTAGAAATGGCAGTTGCTGGGGTGAATTGCTTCACCTGTGGGATGTGGGAAATCTGTGATGCTTCAAGTGTCCCGGACAACCACATCTGCAGGAAGTGTACCCAATTGCAGCTCCTCTCAGACCACATGGATCGGTTGGAGCAGCAGTTGGATGCACTTAGGAGCATTCAGGTGGCGGAAAGCGTCATAGACAGGAGTTTTGCAGACGTGGTCACACCCAAGGTACAGACAGATAGATGGGTGACCGCTAGAAGGGGCAGGCAGTCAGTGCAGAAATACCCTGTGGCTGTCCCCCTCTCTAACAGGTATACCGTTTTGGATACTGTTGGGGGGGATGGCCTATCAGGGGAAAACAACAGCAGTAGCCAGAGCAGTGGCACCACGGCTGGCTCTGTTGTTCAGCAGGGGGGGTCAAAGCACAGAAGAGCAATTGTCAAAGGGGACTCTATAGTCAGGGGCTCAGATAGGCACTTCTGTGGTCGTGAAAGAGACACCAGGATGGTATGTTGCCTCCCTGGTGCCAGGGTCCAGGATGTCTCTGATCGGGTACGGGACATTTTGAAGGGTGAGGGAGAACAGCCAGAGGTCGTGGTACACATTGGTACTAACGACATAGGCAGGAAGAGTGACGAGGTCCTGCAGCGGGAGTTCAGGGAGTTAGGCAGAAAGTTAAAAAACAGGACATCTAGGGTTGTAATCTCAGGATTACTCCCTGTGCCACGTGCCAGTGAGGCTAGGAATAGGAAGATAGTGCAGCTAAATACGTGGCTGAACAGATGGTGTAGGAAGGAGAGTTTCCGATATCTGGATCCTTGGGATCTCTTCCGGGGCAGGTGGGACCTGTACAAGAAGGACAGGTTGCATCTAAACTGGAGGGCACCAATATCCTGGCTGCGAGGTTTACTAGTGTCATTCGGGAGGATTTAAACTAGTATGGCAGGGGGGTGGGAACCAGAGCAATAGGTCAGCAGGTGAAATAAATGTCTGGGAGCTAGTGAATATGGCCAGTAGGACTAAGAGGAAGAGCAGGCAGGGAGAAATTACTGAATACATTGGGACTGGGGGTCTGAAATGCATTTGTTTCAATGTGAGATGAATAACAGGTAAGGCAGATGAACTTAGAGCTTGGATTAGTACTTGGGACTATAATGTTATTGCTATTATAGAGACTTGGTTGAAGGATGGACAGGATTGCAGGATTGGCAGATAAACGTTCCAGGATTTGGATGTTTCAGGCAGGATAGTGAGGGATGTAGAAGAGGTGGGGGGGGTTGCACTGCTGGTTAAGGAGAATATCACAGCAGTACGACAGGAGGACACCTCAGAGGGCTCATGCAGCGAGGCAATATGGGTAGAGCTCTGGAATAGGGAGGGTGCAGTCACAATGTTGGGAGTTTACTATAGGCTTCCCAATTGCCGGCGGGAGATTGAGGAACAGTTATGTAGGCAGATTTTGGAAAGATGTAAAAGCAATAGGGTTGTTGTGGTGGGTGATTTTAACTTTCCCTACACTGACTGGGAATTACTTAGTGCTAGGGGTTTGGATAGTGCAGAATTTGTAAGGTGCATTCAGGAGGGCTTCCTGAGACAATATGTAGATAGTCCAACTAGGGAAGGGGCAATACTGGACCTGGTATTAGGGAATGAACCTGGCCAGGTGGTCGAAGTTTCAGTAGGGGAGCATTTCAGGAAAAGTGACCATAATTCAGTAAGTTTCAAGATACTGGTGGATAAGGATAACAGGAGTCCTCGGGTTAAGGTGCTTAATTGGGAGAAGGCTGATTATAACAATATTAGGCAGGGACTGAGGAATCTAGACTGGAGGCAGATGTTTGAGGGTAAATCAACAACTGACATGTGGGGGGCTTTCAAACGTTGATAAGAATTCAGGACCAGCATGTTCCTGCTAGGATGAAGGAAAAGTATGGCAAGTTTCAGGAACCTTGGATAATGAAGGATATTGTGAGATTAGTCAAAAAGAAAAGGGAAGCATTCATAAGGGCTAGAAGGCTGGGAACAGATGAAGCCCGTGGAGAATATAAAGAAAGTAGGAAGAAACTTAAGCAAGGAGTCAGGAGGGGTAAAAGGGGTCATGAAAAGTCATTGGCAACCAGAATTAAGGACAATCCCAAGGCCTTTTATACATATGTAAAAAGCAAGAGGGTAGACAGGGAAAGGGTAGGCCCACTCAGGGACAGGGGTGGGAATCTGTGGAGCCAGAAGAAATGGGAGAGATACTAAATGACTACTTCTCATCAGTATTCACTACAGAGAAGGACTTAGCGGTCGATTTGTCTAGGGAAGAGTGTGTAGATAGCCTGGATCATGTTGAGATCAAAAAAGAGGTGTTAGGCGTCTTGAAGAATATTAAGGTGGATAAGTCCCCAGGGCCAGATGGGATCTACCCCAGAGTACTAAGGGAAGCAAGGAAGGAGATTGCTGGGGCCTTGACAGAAATCTTTGTATCCTCACTGGCTACGGGTAAGGTCCCAGAGGACTGGAGAATGGCCAATGTTGTTCCATTGTTTAAGAAGGGTAGCAGGAATAATCCAGGAAATTACAGGCCGGTGAGCCTTACGTCAGTGGTAGGGAAATTATTGGAGAAGATTCTTCATGACAGGATTTACTACCATTTGGAAGCAAATGGGCGTATTAGTGAGAGGCAGCATGGTTTTGTGAAGGGGAGGTCGTGTCTCACTAACTTGATCGAGTTTTTTGAGGAAGTGACAAAGATGATCGACGATGGAAGGGCAGTGGATGTTATCTACATGGATTTCAGTAATGCCTTTGACAAGGTCCCTCATGGCAGACTGGTACAGAAGGTAAAGTCGCACGGGATCAGAGGTGAGCTGGCAAGATGGATACAGAATTGGCTTGGTCATAGAAGACAGAGGGTAGCAGTGGAAGGGTGCTTTTCTGAATGGAGAGCTGTGACTAGTGGTGTTCCACAGGGATCAGTGCTGGGACCTTTGCTGTTTGTAGTATACGTAAATGATTTGGAAGAAAATGTAACTGGGCTAATTAGTAAGTTTGCAGACGACACTAAGGTTGGAGGAGTTGCAGATAGTGAAGAGGATTATCAAAGGACACAACGGGATATAGATCGGCTGGAGACTTGGGCGGAGAAATGGCAGATGGAGTTTAATCCGGACAAATGCGAGGTAATGCATTTTGGAAGGTCTAATACAGGTAGGAATTATACAGTAAATGGCAGAACCCTTAAGTGCATTGACAGGCAGAGGGATCTGGGTGTACAGGTCCACAGATCACTGAAAGTGGCAACGCAGGTGGATAAGATAGTCAGGAAGGCATTTGGCATACTTGCCTTCATTGGTAGGGGTATTGAGTATAAAAGCTGGGAAGTCATGCTGCAGCTGTATAGAACCTTGGTTAGGCCACACTTGGAATATTGCGTGCAATTCTGGTTGCCACATTACCAGAAAGATATGGAGGTGTTGGAGAGGGTGCAGAGGAGGTTTACCAGGATGCTGCCTGGTCTGGAGGTTATTAGCTATGAGGAGAGGTTGGAGAAACTCGGATTGTTCTCACTAGAGCGACGGAGATTGAGGGGCGACTTGATAGAAATTTACAAAATTATGAGTGGCATGGACAGAGTAGATAGTCAGAAGCTTTTTCCCAGGGTGGAAGAATCAATTACTAGGGGACATAGATTTAAGGTGAGAGGAGAAAACTTTAGAGGAGATGTGTGGGGCAAGTTTCTTACACAGAGGGTAGTGAGTGTCTGGAATTCGCTGCTAGAGGAGGTGGTGGAAGCAGGTATGATAATGGTGGTTAAGAGGCAGCTTGACAAATACATGAATAGGATGGGAATAGAGGGATACAGACCCCGGAAGTGCAAAATGTTTTAGTTAACGGGCAATATGATCAGTGCAGGCTTGGAGGGCCGAAGGGCCTGTTCCTGTGCTGTACTTTTCTTTGTACTTTGTTCTTTTTAAAGATTTTCAAAGATTCACAACCATTTGAGCAAAGTAATTTCTCCTCATTCCAATCCTAAATGATTGACCGCTTGTCCTGAGACTGTGCTCCTGTGTTTTAGATTCCTCAACCAGCGGATACAATCTCTTTGTCTACTATATCAAGGCCCTTCGGAATCTTAAACAAAAACAAAAATACCTGGAAAAACTTAGCAGGTCTGACAGCATCTGCGGAGAGGAACACAGTTAACGTTTCGAGTCCATATGACTCTTCAACAGAACTAAGGAAAAATAGAAAAGAGGTGAAATATAAGCAGGTTTAAGGGGGGGTGGGACAGGTAGAGCTGGATAGAGGGCCAGTGATAGGTGGAGATAACCAAAAGATGTCATAGACAAAAGGACAAAGAGGTGTTGAAGCTGGTGATATTACCTTCAGAATCTTGTATGTTTCAATGAGATCACCTCTCATTCTTCTGAACCTCAGGGAATATTGGCCTAATTTCAGCCTCTGATCATAGGACAATCCAGTTATTCCAGGGAGAAATCTAGTGAATCTTCGTTGTACTGTCTCCAATACAAGTATATCCTTCCTTAAATATGGAGATCAAAACTGCACACGGTATTCCAGGTGTGGTCTCCCTAAAGCCCTGTATAATTGTAGCTAGACTTCCTTATTTTTGTACTCCAATCTCCTTGCAATAAAGGCCAATGTGCCATTTGCCTTAACTGCTTGCTGTACATGCTAACTGGAGTTCCTTGCACGAGCATACCCAAATCTCTCTGAACATCAACATTTACAAGTTTCACACCTTGTAAAAAAATTTCTGCTTTTGTATTTTTCTAAATCCAATGCAACACTTTAAGCTATGTTAAAACAGCCCAGTAAGAGGGTACAGGGTTATGAAGAATTAGAGCAGAATTGTCTGGTCCCATTGGTGGCGGGCGTCATGGCGGGCAGGGAGGTAGAACTCAGCGTGAGGAATGGGTTTCACGCTGGCGTGAGATCACAGCGGGATCATCCGATGTTGTCCACCATAGTGGAACGTGAATCCCGCTGGAGGCTGGCATGAACACGACTTGCATCCCGGTAATCGGATGTGAAGTAAGGCCCAGCCGGAATTGTTCCCCGATGCCCGATTTACCGTTGCGGCAATGGGAAAACACACCGGCCCAGAACACGTCTGGACAAGTGTCATGTGCATAAACACATAGAAACATAGAAAGTAGAAGCAGAAGTGGGTCATTCGGCCCTTCATGCCTGTTATGCCATTCAGTATGATCATGGTTGATCCTCTATCTCAACACCATACTCTTGCTTTCTCCCCATACCCCTTGATGCCTTTAGAGTCTAGAAATCTATCCATTTCCTTCTTAAATATATTCAGTGACTTGGCCTCCACAGCCCTCTGTGGTAGAGAATTCCACAGGCTCACCACCCACCGAGTGAAGAAATTTCTCCTCATCTCAGTCCTAAATGGCCTACCCCGTATCCTGACATTGTGACCCCTTGTTCTAGACCCCCCCAGCCAGAGGAAACATCATCCCTGCATCCAGTCTGTCCAGCCCTGTCAGAATTTTATATGTTTAAAAGTCGGGACCTACCTTCTGGGCCTTGCACAGGCCGCAGACATCCGAGGAGAAGAAGATGCTGGAGCCCTACAGCTACTGGACCCTGGAAGAACATGCAGGGTGGATCCTTATACACATGGCTCCTCCACGAAGCAGCTCATGGAAGGTGGGAGGTCTCCTCCGATGTTTTGGGCCTGCTTCGGAACATCGTGGTCTTGGCCATGGGCTGCTACGGATGATCAGTGGGGGGTTTGGGGGCAGAGAGAGGTATAGGTGTGAGTGGGAGAGGAAGGTGCACCGGGGGGAGGGGGAGGTTGGGAGGGGGGAGGAGGGAGTCTGGGGGAGGAGGGTGTAATAGGGCTGAATGCTGCAAGTGGGAAGATAGGTGTAAGGGGGGAGGAAGGTGTAAGGAAGAGAGTTCGGGGGGAAAGGCGGCAGGAGTCGGGGGGTGGGGGGAAGGGTGGTGTCCAGTGGGGGAGGAGGGAGTAAGGGTGGAGAAGGGTGTAAGGATGGAGATGTCCAGGTGAACGTGCAAAGGAGGGGTCTGTGAAGTCAATGACTGCCTCCTGGGGTTAGGGTGGGCATGGTAGGGAATGCTGAGTGTGAGAGTGTACTAAGGGAGCAGGTAGAGTGGGAGGGTGAGGTTGTGTCAGTAGCGGTAGATGGGGTGGCGAGGGTGGTTGATGGGGACTTGGAGGCAGACACAGACCCTGGGGGTTGGAAGGAGGGGGCCGGGGAGGTCAATGTGGACGGGGCTGGGATTTTTAGGAAGGTAGGGAATGCACACATTCTCCTGGACATCCTGGAATGACAAGGATTCAGACTGATAAGTGATGGTGGGGAGGTAGAAGGTGATGCTAGGGGGGTCGCCTATGCTGGGGGAAAGGGCATGGGCGACTGGGGGATGGGGAAGGACATGGGAGCTTATCTCAAACTTGAGATACCATTTCACAGAAGTCGAAAGCGAGTGGCGGCTCGGGAAGGACGGGTGCAGGTGCTGCATGGCAGCGGAGTCAATGGGTAGGTGGAGATGCAGCTCAGCTCAGACGCACAACTGAAAGAGAACCCTAGCAGGCTGTTTTGAAAATGCTCACAACAGCGAGATGAGTGTGATGGATGAAGGCTCCATTTGCATAGGAGAATGCTTGAACAAGGCACCAAAAGGCCCTGCCACACACACACACTTTTCCGCCCAGAATTATTTATGGTCCGGATGTGTGCAGCTGAACTGCTAGTTGAGGAGGGATGCAGGGGGAGGACTTGCAAAGCCTGTCAATGAAGCTGAAAGACAACATTTCACATTATTCAGTGAAAGTGAATATATTTTCAGATTATAAAGTGACAGAATGTGTTCACCCGTGCAACCACTTGTGATCAGAAATTCTTAACTTTTCTAGGCCTAGCACTTCCTCTAGGTGCTGCCCTGACATCTGCAGCAGGGGTGGAGACAGCCTGTGCCGTGGTAGACCCTGTTGCCACTGATGACTTTGGCGTGTATCTCCAGAGCCCTTGAAGGCCCCGGCTTGTTTTGGCTGTCCTCCTGTGGGCCAGCTGCTCCCTCTGTGGTGACAGAGGACGAGGTTGAGGGGGATACAGGCAAAGGGGACTCGGAGGGAGAGGACAGCCTCTGGAATTCCTGAGTGGATGACCCATGGATGTCCAGCTGCCGCTCCTCTTCCCTTTGGGTGCCCAAGGGCCCCAGCCTGACTCCTTGAGGGGAAGGAGCATCTGGAGGGACGTCGAGGTGCCCCATTTCCCTCTCATGTTGCCACAGCAGGAATTTGCCCTTGGCTACCACGATGGAGTGCAGGTCTGCACACCTCTCCACATTCTGCTGAGCCCGAGTCTCCATGGCATTCGCCATCCTCCTGATGGAGATCTCCATACCGTACACATCTGGGCACCACTTCATCAGAGAGTAGGCGGATGCACTCCCCCGACTCACGTGCCGCTCTGTTGAGGGCTTGTAACAGCTCTGTGTGATGTTCCCCTGCCTTCTGCTGACTCTCCATGATGAGTTTGAAGACCGCATCCAGAAGCTCGCCACCTGACCTGGACTTCACAGATGCCTCTTCCCCAACAGTCCTCCGAGTGCCAGGGAGCTCAGCTGAACCTGTCTCTACCTCCTGCGGACATGTTTCCATGTGGTGGCCACAAGATTGCGAACCCAAGCCTGCTCCAGATCTAGGTCTCACCGAGGTGTGCGTCTCTGTGCTGGTGCAGGGTGTGGGTAAGCGCTATGACGGGTCTTCCAGGCTGCTTATTTCCAGCTCTTTAATGGAGGAGGTGTCCTCTTGGCTGGAGATGAGGATGTCGATGGCGCTGAGGGGCTGGCTGGCTGAGGGTCTCAGTTGCTTGGCAGAGCTCCCTGTGAACCAAAGTAGAGATCATTAGTGCATAGCAGCAAGGTCAAAAGCAGGAGAGAGAGCACTCACAATTACATTGACAGAGGGATGATGTGGTGCAGGATGGTACGCTCTTCAAAGTGAGTGAGGGGCCTAATGTGGGCCACTCCACCCTGGTCTGGGACCTCTCCCTGCTGATGTGAGCCAGCTTCTCCTGCCTGAAAACAGATGGAGAGAGTGTGAGCAGGACACATGGCACTGCATGGAATGTTTGTGTGGTGAACGGAGCCATGGATGGGATGAGGACACGAGCTCCAGAGGATATGGAGGAGATGTGAGGGTGTGTGTGAGAGTTAGTGGTGTTGTCCCTTGAGGTGTGAGATCTCTGTGGATGTGCGATGGGTTTGTGAGTGTGAGAGCTGAGAGTGATGAGGTGGTTGACTTACCCGGATGAGAGCATTTATCCTCTTCCTGCACTGGATAGCTGACCTGCTCTATGCTCCAATGGCGCTGTCTGTCGCTGCCATCACCTCCCAGGCTGGATTGGTGTCTCTGGTAGACCTCCTACAGCTAGAGCGGAGCTAGAGGCCATCACGGCGGCCTTCCACTGCATCCAGCAGCCACCCTAAGGAGGCGTCACAAAATTTGGGGGCTGCCATCTTCCTGTTTTTCGGGGCACCTGTCACCTGGAGTAGCCCTGATCTGTAAAAATGAAGTAGGCATTTTGTGCGCCTTAAAAATGGCTCCTGGAGCGAGGAAGCGCTGAGGCTAAGGCGTGGTGGGCAAACCCGAGCCTGCCCACGAGCGATCCGGAGTGTTTCTCATGAATGCCTTATTGACGAGGCAGGATACACCTGGAAAGGGACGAGATGGCATGAAAGCTCCCCATTGCAACCAGTGGGTAAAACGTCTTTTTGCATACCCGCTACTGCACTTGGTGCAAATCTAGGACAATTCCAGCCTTAGTTTTAGACAGCCGCAATGACGTATTTTTTTTACCATGGTGTGATTAACAGTTCAAACGGTTTCCAGATATCTGGACTCATTTAAGAAACAAGTAGATGCTGAGGAAATTCCAGGTTTGTGTATGCTTAGTGCCCATGGCAGAGCATTAAATATAATCACAGTGTCGGAATTATTTTATTACATTGAGAAGTTAAATATAACGCTTTTTTTAATTCATTCACGGGATGTGGGCTTCGCTGGCTGGGCCAGCATTTATTGCCCATCCCTATTTGCCCTTGAGAAGCACCACCATCAGAATTAATAATAGCAACAAAGAGAGTCGATTATTGAGATAATGATTTTCGTCAATATGCAAACATTACAATGATTTGCATATGAGGAAATTTATTGATTTGTGGAAAATAATTTATCATGAACCAGACTTTCACTTCTTTCCTACTGTGACGGCTGTCATCTACCAGACTGTGAAAAGTTCTCGTGATTGATTTTGTTTAATTGATTTATGATTGATATTATTGATATAATTTAATAGAGGTATGTGTAATTTTTTTGAAGTAAAAAATATTGCATAAATGGGAGCGTTTTCCTATTTGAAGGATGAAACTTCTTCTGTGTGGTATGTCACTTAGCGAGCTTTTTGCTACATGGGAAGTAATGACACCTGCGTGTGACACATAAAGAAATTGTAAGCTTGTTCTTTTCAAAAGGTTTTAAGATTCTGTAATCTCCCTGAAACTGGCTTTGAAAATTCCTATTGAAAATAACATGAATTCCTCATTCTCATGGGTTGGAAAATATTTAATGATTAAATTACATTTCCAAGAAAACTCTCTGTAATGCAATGAACACTTCAAAACAGTTCCCGAAACCCTTTTTTAAAAAATGAACAATTAATCTTGTGTCAGGAAGCTTTTAACACAGACATTTCATTTGAATTAAATGCGATGCACACTGCTGAGTTTATTCTCTATGGCTACCTTACATATACAGTATTCAAATTCAGATTTTATTCAAATTCACAACTGCAGCTCAAGGTAGATTTCATGGTTTCAAATCCCAATATATAGTTTCAATTTTGTGACAACTCTAATGAGAAAGACACCCTTTGGTGAGAGAGTCAGGGTAGCTCGAGAGTTTTGATGGGCCAAGTGGCCTTTTTCATTCTATACCTTTGTATATTCTCAGTAATAAACCATCATCAGGGACTACTATATATCTTGCTGCATTATTCTCCAGTACTGTGGGATAGAATTTCACTTCAGTGCTGGGCATAAGATGCAAGTTCTTATCACAAAATTGTGTTATAAGCTAGTCATGGTTTCACATCCATTCATTTTAATGGACCAAAAACAGTCGCTATGTAGTACAGAACTTGAGTAATTGCTGAGAAAAGAGACATATTGTCGAAGCTTTTCATCTTGCACTCATCAGGACAGATGCAAGATACCAAATTTCAAAAGGAACAACAATTTATACTGCAATGGGACAGCGGGACAAACGTTCCTTGGTGCACTCTGCATGGCAGTGCCTCAATCAATCAGAGTTAACCTGCCTTTTTTGAATTTAAACAAAGTTTAAGGGATAACTGTTCCCTGGTGCATTTCCATGGTAACACCTCGACCAATCAGAGCTCACTTGCCAACCAATCAGCACCAATCTTATACAGTATAAATTGTTGCTCCCTTTGAAATTTGGTATTCTTGCGTCTGTCCTGTTGAGTGCAAGGCGAAAAGCTTTGACAACATGCCTCTTTTTTTCAGCAATGGGCAAAACATCATAAGCAACCTCTGCCCAGTTTCGTGATAAGAATCTTTTCCCCTGTCAAGCTGTTACACCCTGGCACTCATGGAGATAACCTATCTGTGTATTTGAATTCATTTCACATAAACCCTCTTGCTTGCTTATATGCTCATCCAGTTTTCATAAAAACTCTGACCTTTAAATTGAAATAATGTTTATGGTGAAAGTTCAGTAAAAGTGATAGCTGCCATGGAAGGAACATATCACTTTTCAATATCAGCCAGTTATAATATCTATGGACAGCTATCCTGAATTTGAACATGATAGTGCTCATGGAGAATGTACAGTGACCTGCCTGTTCCACATCAACTAATTCTGGCTCAGGTAGCAGAAGAATTGAGCCTCTCAATGTAGAAAGAAAAACTATGAATGCTGGAGATCTGGAGCGGGGTAGGGGGGAAATGGGGTTGAAGCCCCAAGATCAGTTGTGGTGGAGCAGGCTCAAAGGGCTGTGTGGTCTACACATGCTCCTATTTCTTTTGTTCTTAATTAGAAAAATACTTTAATTAGGAAACAACTGACCAGTCAACATTTGAAAGAGAAGAGATCTGCAGAAGAGGCATACAAAACATGGATTTTAAGGGTGGGATAAAACAGTTCAATAATACCAATTCTGGAGTACAGGATTTGATGGGTTGATTTTGATCTTTGTCTTCCAAATCCCTTTCGGTTCTTGTTGATGACACGAGATGATCTTCCAGCACTTTCAGTCTTTAGTTCACTGGTTGAGCACTTGCCTTTCAATGTCTCTAACAGTGATTTTCCCTTTTCCTCTTGACAGGGGTTTTCAGAGAGAGAACAAGTTATAGAGATATGAGGAGGAAAATCCAGCTAGCTATTATTGTGGATTTACTGGAATCTTCCACATACAGGAGCAAGAGGTTTTAGGTCTTTTTCCTTTCAGGCTAGGAGCTATTCTGCTGCACTGCTCTCACACAAACCCCGGTCACCTGGTCAGGAGCCAATTAAAACGTTGTTGCCAGGCAGTTCCCCATTAGACCGGACTCTTCCTCGGCACCATCCTGTCTTTCATGGCACACTCTGTTCCAGAACAGCAACATTGTAGTTATCCCTCACACTGTTCCAGTGGACATGTCCTTCAAACTGTAACCATTGTAATTTTAATCCACAGTCCAACAGAAATAAAAAGATATGTTCTTTGCAACATTTTAACTCTGTACTATATGTACAGTAGATTGAACAGCAAATCTAAGAATACTTGAGATTATTGATGTTTTCTGGATATTGGTATCTGCATTTTGAGAAAATTAATTAATTAATTAAATTTAGGAATTCTTTTCTTTATCTTTTGCGATGTCTGATGGTACCCATGGAAAATCAGTTCGTTGCTGGACTGCAGGTTGCTAAGGAGATTCAGTATTCCAAACGTTGATGTTCGATTTTGCTACAGTTGTTGCTGTGACTTTAGCTCTCTTCAGTATATCAGGAAGGAGAGTAAAAGGGGATAAAGGGTTTGTGTCATTTCTCCAGGGCCGTGGTTCATGTTGCCCCACCTCTCTCCAATATTTGAGTTGTTGTCTTTGTAGCCTGGGTTACAGGAGAATGATTTAAGTGTACCACTTCCCTGGGTTAACACATAACATGTGGAGTTGGTTTCCATGTAGACAGTTGTCAGTTGCTACCACAATAATCTGCACGTTCAGCAGTAGCTGTGGCTCTGTGACAACTGAAAATGCCTGAACTGTGGGTGCCTCGATGTCAGTAATTATTTCTGTCTCTCTGGCAGTGTTGCAGTGAGGCTGTTCGGATGTGTTTGTGTGCTGATGGCATATTCAGCACCATGTCATGTCCTGAGTGTTCAGCTGGAGTAAAGCTGATGTGATGTGATGTGACCTGCCCTGAGTTTCAAAGCAATGGGGAAGACTGCCTAAAAACCAGCAATGTCACTGGCTGTTGCTCCCAACAAGTTGAGAGCCGGCAACACAAGCCTAGCACAAAAACAACATCAACAACGGAACAAGTTTCTGCCTGACTTCAGCTAGAGGCAGAACAGAGATCGCTCTGGCACACTTTGGAATAGCCAGCCTGATTTTTGAGGGAAGTCTTGCTGTAATTATTTCTACATCTCATGGTGTGAAACCTTAAAAACTTTCAATTAGTTTAACCATAATGAAACACCACACCTCAAGCCATAAATTCCATCTCCAAGTTGGAATGTCTTGAAATACCAATCAACAAAGAGCCTCCAAATCAGCAGCTGAATGCCAAACTCCAGGTGGATCTACTGAAAGTTGTGTATAAGTGATTATCTCTGCTTCAACAAGAGTGCTTTCTAAAACTTTGTAGGCACTGACCTAATTTCTCATAGAATCGTTAGCCTATAGGCAGGGGAGACTTGGTCCAAAGGTGAGAAGCTTCTGGGTCGCTGCCTCTTGTCTGAAAATTGGGATGAAGCAGCTGAAGATGGTTGAGACTAGGACACTACCCTGAGGAACTCCTGCAGTGATGTCCTGGAACAGAGATCATTGACCTCCCAACAACCACAACCACAATTGATGCAGTGTGGGGTAGAGGGCATGTTCCTCATAGTTATAGCAAAAATTGAGCAGCTTAACTAGAATTAACCAGAAGCTTCCACTAGAGACTGAAAAACAGGCCCCAAACTCCATTTTTTTATTGGTGGGCCTCCAGAATGGCCCTCCTGGGCCCTGATTTAAAATTCTCCGGCCTGCTCCCGGCCCATTCGACCCCTGAATGGGGGACAGTTCTTTTTCTGCCCTCACAGAGCCGGTGAGCTGCACCTAGGTGCCTGCAGATTTCCAGGGACGTATTATTGAGACCAAGGCCTCGGAGCAGCCTGGGCCTCGCACTGGCATCTACGGGGCAGGCACGCCAGTTGGCCTGCCGACTTCGGGCCTGTTTTTTGGCGTGAGCAGCGTGTTATCCTATTTCTGCTGAATGGCATTTGAATAATTATTCATAATATAATAGCTTCCAATTTTAGTTTCACGTTTCCATGGTCTATTTGGCATAACATTTAATGTTTGTAATTAATTTTATTATATAAGCTTCATTTGTGTTTGTGGGAGTTGAATAAACGGTAGAGGTGCTTTTTTTAAGGTGTGATTTTCACATGCTTCAGTCAAGGTGCTTTGACACTATCTTCTCTTGTTGCTTTACCTTTGGAAAGGTTATGCTGAGTAAATCCTTGAGGAACTGTAGACACTAAACACACCTGTATTTCTGCAATTTTTGCCTTTGTGATAATGCATTCCATATCTTGACTGCACAAGCAATTTGCTTTGTTGGTTAAGTTTTCTCCACCAACCCTACATGCTGCATGAAACAGTAACTTTTCTTACAGTTTTGCACTTGTGTAACCATGCTCCCTCTGCTGGTAAATGGGCAAAGATGTCTGCATTCTGTTAACATGACTGTTCGAAACAAATATGCATCTTAGAAACATGTGGCAGCTGATCTACCTGGTTGTTCGAGAAGTTGCAGGATGTGACGAGGTGTGCGCGTGTTTGTGTGCGCAAGCAAGCACACTTGCACATTTTGGGGGAGAAATCATTCTTAGATAAATATGAAATATAATTCAGTAACTAAATTTTACTCTTGTTGCACTGTAGAGTAAAGGAAGAACTTGCATTTACATAGCTCCTTTCACGACCTCAGGACATCCCGACTACCCTCAGAATATTGTACTGGTATATCGTTCAGATCAGAGCCTTGTGGCACAGTGGCTAATGTCCCTGCCACTAAGCCAGAAGCTTCAGTTTGAGTCCCACCAATTGGCAAGAAAGATGTGTTCATAATGTGGCCAAACAGGTTGACTATCAACCTGTAAATCTTTCCAACACACGCCAATGGCAGACAGTAATAGTGGGAGAGATTCCTGGTCAGCCATGTGAGGGAAAGAATGTTTGAGCCTCTACCATCACTATCCATAGATCCAGACTACAAAGTGCACATTGCCATAGCAACTCAGACTCCCTGAATGAACTATAACACCACCACCGTCATTCAGATATCGACAGTGACAATCCAACTGTTCTACTACCTTTTAAAAATTAGCAGGTGAAGACTTTATAGCATTCTTTGTTGCACATTTGATATTTTTAATTTTTATCAGGACTGTAAGCATCCAGGAAATGTTAGCAGTGCATTTTGGAATCAAGAGCAAAGTTTATGTAAACACGTGGGGCGGAATCGTCGGCTCTTGTTTGTGGTGAGCAACATAGCGGGTGGAAGCGGAAAATATCGGGAGATTACAAAAAAATCTGTATCACACCCTCGTAAAACCAGACTGCGATCCTCCGCTCCACCCATCAATGGCGGACCGCATTTCCCACCATTGCACAGCGGGAACCTACTTTCAATACTTTAGCATCTCATTATAAGCCCCGCTTGCTGGAATCATCCCCCCCCCCCAATGCTGGATCATCCGGGAATCGCACTGATGTTTGACATCTGTGCATAAGTGACACACACCTGGCGGCTGCACTTCACTCGGGACTTCGAGGTTTGTTTGCCTATCTTGCTTTGGGCAGCGATCATCAGCGCCAGACTTCATAGGCAGCACCACGTCACTTTTAGGGGGGCACACGAGCAGGTCTCTACCTACCAGACTAGCTGTAAGGTGGGGGTGGCTATTCAACAGCTGTGGGGCTAGGGCTTGCTTGGAGAAGTGGCCTCAGGCAAGGGAAGTGGCTGCAGGGTGAGGGCTGTACAAGGGAAGGAGGGTACCCCAGGGTGTGTGTGGCTACACATGTTGATCTGTGCAAGTGGCCTCAAGATGGTAAGGGTTAAGGAGGCAGTCTCCAGAGGAGATGAGGCCAGGTGGTGATGTGATGGTGTGAGAGAGAGAGTGAGTGGTGATGTTCCCTTGAGCTGGCAGTGAGTGAGATGCCAGTGAATGTGTGATGGGCTTGTGAGTGTGTGAGTTTAGAGTGATAAGATGGTTACCCTGGCGGCACGGATGAGATCATTCACCCTCTTTCTGCGCTGGATGGCTAACCTCTTCTGTGCAGCATTGGCACCAACCACCATTGTCACTGCCTCCCAAGCCAGAGTGGTGAGATTGCTGGACCTCCTGCAGCCAGGGTGGTGGTGGTGGGGGGGGGGTGGGGGTGCGGAGGGATGGGTTGTTGTGGGTGGGTGGGTGGGGGGGGGGCGGCGCTGGGGGTGGGGGTGGGGGGTGGTTGTGGGTGGAGGACATCACATCGGGCCTCCAAAAGGCATTCCAGTGACCGGTCACTGAACTCTTCTTGGGCTCCAGGGCTGCATTTTCACTGAAGCAGCCCTGAGGCAAGCATTGAGAACTGTGTGCGCGGCTACAGTTTAGATATGGCATCCGGAGTGAGGAAACGGTGAGGTAACAGCATGGCGGGCGATTCAGAGGCCGCCCGTCAACGAGACGGTGCATTTCCTGTGGCTGCATAATTAATGCGGCGGGAAGCGGGGGTGATGTGGCGCAAAAAACCACCATTGTGGCTGGCGGGTAAAACGTCATTTTTCACATCCACTTGCCCCTTAGTGCAATTCTGGGACGATTCTGCCCGTGGTGCTTATTTTAGGAGTGAAATACATTAAAAGCAGTTTACATTTTTAGAGCTTGAATAAGTCAATTTGATTCTAGATGAGTGAAACTTGGAAGGTATGAATTTTACTTGCTCAAAAACTATTAATCTTTCAGATATTCCAGTTCTGATGGAAGGTCATTGACCTGAAACATTTAATTGTTTTTCTCTCCACAGGTGCAGCCTAACCTGCTGAGTGTTTTCTGTTATTTTTGAGTTTTATTCAGATTTCCAGCGTCCGCTGTATTTTTGCTTTATTTGTGGCTCTGAGGCTCCTAAGCTGCCTTGGCAAAATTTCCCACTTCCTTTTCCATCCACCTAATCCCCCGCCCCTGCAGCAATTTGCACGTTCTCTGTGTCTTGTTAAATGTCTTTAGCATCTTTGATTTCTCTCATTAAGCTTCCTATGTAGTAAAAACAGAAATGCTGGAAACACTCAGCAGGCCTGGCAGCATCTGTGGAGAGAGAAACAGAGTTAACGTTTCGAGTCCATATGACTTCTCCAGAGCTGTTGCTATTGTGTCGTGCTAATATCGCTTCTGCCACTTAACCATCTCCTGCCTTAATCCACTCGAGTACTTTTCAGGTCATTCTGTTTCTTTTCCTGTTTGTTCTTTTTCCACGGCCTCTTCCCTTCGTTTTGACTCTTTTTAAAAATGCTGTTCGTCTGCGATATCCCTCGATTTAATGAAGGGGCTACATCCAAAACCTTAGCTTGTCTGTTTTCTCAACAGATGCTGCCTGACCTGCAGTGTGTTTCCATTATTTTCTATTTTTATTTCAAATTTTCAGCATTGGCTTTTTGTTCAATTCACATGTCACCAAATCACATGTTACAAACGAGGAATTTAATTGTCTTTAAAATGACCTACAATAGGCCCAATCTGCTTCCTTTGTCCTTTTGCAATAATTTGCAACTCGGAAGAGCAACACTTCCCAAAACCTGGGAGTATTAACTTGGAGGCAGAGAGTGACTGACTGCCTTTGGCTTTAGTGGAGTGTGCGGGGAATCAGCATATGTCTGCCAGAGGAACCTGTGAAAAATGGGGGGAATTGAAAGAGACTCACAGAATTGTTCAAGTTAGAACAATGTAGAGTCACTTGAATGAATCTAAATCCCAGTGCTTGTATAATCCCATTAACAGTGTTCAAAGAAAATTAGTATACAAATCCTGAGTGAGCTTTGAACCAGTTCACAGGTTTCTATATTTCCATGTTATGGGAATAACCATTCTTAGAGTAACAATTCCAATTCTTTGGTCTTTGGCGCTTGCAGCAAATATCCGTAATACGATAGATGGTAAATCGCAGCCTGGGAATGCGGTATATAGCAACATTCCCATAACGCCAAGGAGTAGCACATTGGAATTATCACCTCTTGCTTCTTACATGAAGAACTCTTTTCAGTCTCTGAAGGATTGAAAATACATAAAAGGCACCACAGATCATGTCATGTAACTTTTTTTTCCCTAGTTACTGAACTTCAGCAACGAGTCGTGTTTCACCCTTCAGTGACGATTAAAGAAGGCTACTTGCACAAACGGAAAGCAGAGGGTGTCAACCTTGTCACTCGCTTCACCTTCAAAAAGCGCTATTTCTGGCTTAGCAGTGAAACGCTGTCATATGCCAAGACTCCGGATTGGCAGGTAAGTGAGATTCGTTTTAATAATAATATGCATATCTGATTCACTGATTTGGAGATTCATATACCTACAGCTGTCTTCCTTGAAAGGGAAAAGGTAGGGTCCATCCCTATACATCCATGTAAGCTGGGTTTCTTTCGGATTTGAGATTCATGTCTGCCTTTTTTGGTTTTGAAGCGGATTGGTTATATCAATCTTAATTGGTTTGAATTGGACCAAATTCCTATATTTCCCAAATTGAATCAGCTCAATTTAGATGCACAGCTTCTGTACTCTGATCTCAGCCTAATTGCAGTCCGGAAAGCCTCCTGCCCTGGCAGTAGATTTATCAAAAACCCTTTTTGTTTGCCCAAAATCTTGGAGGAGATTACACACCAATCATCTTTATTATTGATATGGTAATTCATGTCTTAAAGTTTAGGATCATTAGACTAAATTAAAAGAAAACTATTCCTTAGGTTGTGGGAAGAACCCGTTGCTGGTTTAAAGTCACTCTCAGCTATACATGAACGATTCAAGACCAAAGTGATAAATAACTCCTTGCGTTACTTTCATGAAGAGTGCCGGAAACAATTCAAAGAATAATGATTTTCCAACATCGCCATTTGACATATAGAGGGAGCCAAACTGTTCATTACTTCATAAATCTGACAAATTGAACTGATTTCTGGCACAGAGGGGGCAGCAGGACCATGCAGCATTGGAGCACTGATGTGGAGCGTCATGGAATGTTGGTCAATAGTTCTCACAAGCAGTGAGTTACCAAGCTGAACTGTGCAATTCAAATTGAGTTAATGCATCATAGTTTATTGCTGTTTAATTATGAGAAAAGACTGCAGTGAAAGAGGGCACACTCAGATTTATAACCGTACTTCCATTGAAAATAATGAAAGGAAGAAACTTGACAATAAAATCCATTTTATTTTTTGACGGAGGCGTAAAAACAACTATTACAACAATTAATAATTTAAGGTTGTTTTATAAGAGAACATTTCCTCTCATTCATAATGGCAGTGAGATTGAATTCTTCCCAAGCACATTATGTATTCACGTCAATAACATAATGCTTTAGTCTTTATAGATATTGATTGGATGCCTTGTTCAAAGGAAAAAGTGAAATGGTCCTCACCCAAAGTACAGTGTTGCTAATTTCGCTAACAGCACAGTAACAACAGCCTCGCGTTCACTAACTGTCCGCCTAGGTTTTTCTTTAAATTAAATTTAAATTAATTTGGGGGAGATGGTGGCACAGTGGTAATGTCACTGGACCAGTCATCCTGAGGCCCAGGCTAACGCTCTGGGGAGACGGGTTCAAATCCCACCATGGCAGCTGGTGCAATTTAAATTCAATTGATAAACCGGGAACTGCAAGCTTGTCTCAGTGATGGTGACCATGAAAACCCATCATGTGACTTCAGACCCACAGCAACGTGGTTGGCTCTTAACTGCCCTCTGAAATGGCCTATCAAGCCACTCAGTTCAAGGACATATAGGTATGGGTAACAAATGCTGGCCTCACCACCAACACCCACATCCCATGAAAGAGAAGAAGATTAATTTCCATTTTACTGAATTGTTCGGCTTTTTCAATGGTTCCATCATGAGTCAAGAAGTTATAATATGTTGCTTAAAATCTAAGAGACGTAGAACAACTGACTTATTTAGTGTCATTATAGATTTGTTTGGATTATTTTTGTTTGCACGCTCCCTCACTGATTTAACCGTGGTGTTAATCCATTTCAAATAAATGGGTTAGTGCCTCCCTTAAGATATCAGACTGGAATACAGTTTGAATATTTGAAGCGTTTGTTGACAGTAATTTCTAAACTACTAAACATGGAACAACATGTTCTGAGTTTATACATACAAATGTTTTTTTTACATAGAGTGATGACAACATGATTGAGAGGCACCATATACATGAATAATAAATTAATATTTATTTAAGGCAAAATAAAATAGCTGACAATTTACATTTCACTGCCTGATGTAAACATTGCTCTTTGAAGGATATTGAGAGTGATTTATTAAAAAGGGGAAGAGGTTGACATTGTGTATATTGGGCTCATAAATCCATGCATTGTGATCCCAACTGTAATGCAAGGAGTCTGCTTACTGATGCCTGCCAATGCTGACACTGCAGGAGTTTGTTGGGTTGGCCAAGGACACCATATTGAAAGAGGGTGCTTGTGCCAGTACTGGTGCTTCTCTAGTACCTATGCCTTAAGGGTGGGAAAATCCTGATCACTACTGAGGAGAGAAGTTGCCCAGACCCCTATATAAGAGACCCGGTACAATTTGTATTAAAAATCACCCTCCTCTAAAGGGGTACAGGTTACATCCCTTACCTACCTCACTACTTACTGAAGCTCACCAGCACCTCCTTGGAGACTAGTATGTCTCATCTCTCTTGGTGTACTGTCCTGAACCAGGGAACCCCTTGCCCCCCCGCCATTAGTCTCCTGAGAGTGGGTGGAGGTTTTGTCCATTGCAAGGCAGACCAAGAACTCCTGGATTAGGAAGGGTTCCTGCCAAATCTAGTAGCTTCAAGTAGACTTCCACTGGAATTATTTAGTGATAGTCTGTCAAAATTCTCGAGGGTATTTTGGGCTATTAAGTAGACTAAATAACAAAAATGAACTAAGGATAAGGCTCACACCTTGTCATTTTGCTTCCCATAACCATGGGTGAAGATTTGTATCAACAGCCCCACAGAGGAAGGATAATACCACTGTCTGTTTATAAATTCATCAGAATATACACTATGTATTCCATCAGTGTACACACCTATTTATTTTATCTTAGGTAGCATTGTTTTACCATTTGGTTTCATTTGTGTTCTTCAGTCATCAGCACTAGATGCCTTTGCACTGATCCAATAGGTTTGAGTCTAGGCCATTTGCGCGTTTTTAATTTCAAGTACAAAGCAGGCAGTTACACCGTCTGCTGGCTTTCCTTCTGTGATGGTTTTTGAGTTCAGAGAGGTGCTGAGGATTACCACCTCGTCATTCAGGTATGACCCTCATTAACCAGAGACGGAATCACATTTCACTGTGCTGATGTACATGGAATGTCCTGCTGTGATGTGGTCAAAGTGAAAGCCTCCATATTGATAGGGCTGGGTTGCAAAGGCCGGGAGGGAACGGAGGAGTTTTAGACTGGAAGCCCAGATTCAGGTTTCCCAGGGTGCAGTGGAGTTTTATCTCCACGACGTGAGACTTTTCTCCAAGACAGGTTCCCAGTCAAGCGTGGCTTTCAGTTGGACAGGGAGGACTCTGGAGCAGGCTGCAGGAGCAGATTGGAGGTCTGCTGCTGCTTCTGGGAATCCCAGGGAGGTCCGATTCCTGCTCCCAGGTATGGAAGTCTGTTCCCAAGCCGGTCGAATCCAACCCTAGGGTCTGAAGGAGGCGGGACTTCTACCTGGTAGCCACGGGTAGAATTCCTGCTTTTCCTGGCCCACAAGCAGTGCTGTAAAGACACTTATTTTCTCCCCAAAGCAGTCCTCGCCTCCCTTTAGCTGCTAGATTTCCTGAGACCTCGGAAATGCGGCTGGGCATTATTAAACCTGCAAAGCAGGTTAAATCAGAGGCTGACAGCTTCAGTAAAATCCTTAAATTGCCAACCCCACTTCCTGACAGCAAGTTGGCTGTCTGGCCCTTGCTGCCTCCATTAAACCCAGAAGGGGGCGGTTTGAGGTCAGGCTTGAGGTCAATGAACCCATTCATTTTTGGGGGTTAAAATTCACTCCGGTGAGCCTGTCGAAGGTGTACTTTTAAAGGGAAGATCCAAAACAAGACATTGTTGCTGAAATGGAGATCATGAGGGGATGGTGCTTGATCCTGGATATTGAACTTTCAGTCGTCTAGTTCAGATCCACTTAAATTAACATTGCATGTGTTCAGAACTATAAATTGAGATTCTGCTGATAGATTAAGAAAAATATGTTTTGATTTTGGCATTCTCATTGCATTGAATTATATCATCCCCAGTGACATGCCAGGAGATTATAGTTTGCTTCAATTAAATCAGTCCCTTTCCATCAATGCACCAGTGCTTACTGCTGCATTCATTTACTAACTTGCTGGTGGATCAAGTTGTTTAATTTACTAATTCCCTATCCTACTTTGTTAATCAGTAACCTTTTATTGTGAGTGATCATACATGTGATTTGTGTCGCTTCCTGTGGATTCAGTGTTCATAAAGTGCTCATTCAGTGTTCAAAAACCAAAACACGTTATAATTTAAAATCTCCTGCTAATTCCCTCATTTTAAAAAATCCCAGTTACCATAGTATATGGGGTGATTTTTCCAAACCAGGTTTTTCAAATTTAGATTTTAAAAAAAATGTTCTGTTTTTCTCTTTGCATTGGACAACTTTTTTCTGTGTTCAATTTTTTTTTTAACCATTTTCCAGCTGAAATTTGAAACTATTCTTAGACTGTGTCAGTCCCCAAGCTGATGTGGGAGCTGTGAGCTGATGAATCAGAATCTTTGGGTTCACTCAAGCATCCAGTAATATTTTTGTACTGTGTACCATGTGTCAGGTGCGGTCGTCTATTCCAGTCCAAGGAATATGTGCGGTTGAGCGAGTGGACGAAAATGCTTTCCAGCAGCTCCATATGATGCAGATCATCACCCAGGACAATGAGGCTCAGCTACACATAATGTACATCCAGTGTAAGGTAAACTATACGCAGTACTTATTTTATAATTCCTTATCATTTCTGAAGAAATGCACGATTTTCAACGTCGTCTTAGGTTTACATTTGATACAATGCTCGTAATTGCTTATGCCGTTTACCTGATCTAAATAGAAGAGAATTACAAACACGCTTTCTCTATCTTCTTTTATGGAGTTCATGTTCCTTTTGCTGAGTCTGTTTCTAGAGTAGTGCAGTTGTTAAGTTCTGGCTAGTATCCATGCTCCCCAGATGACTCACCTGTAACAACGTTTTCTGTTTACATGGGGCTTTTCACATAAAGAAATGCACAGCATTCTTTCTTCCAGTTCAGAGAGCTGCACGCTAAGCAGAAGGAAAATGAAGTTAGAGAATAGATTCATGGCAGGCTTGAAGGGATGAGTCTTTGAAAGTGTTAGAGAGGAGTAGCTATGCAAGGTGATTTTTGGAGAGGATTCCGGAAAGCAATCACAGCAATGGAATGACTATCAAGGCATGATGCTAGGATGTTCCATTTCCAAGGGTTGGATAGTCGGAGAGAGTCACAAGCAGTAACCTGGAGTTCAGAGAGTAGTGGTGGGTATGGGTTATGGTTGCATGCTAGAGAAGACCACTAGGGTGGGGAGGAGCAATACTGTGGAGGAAGGTGAAGTTAAAAACAAGGATCACGAAGTCAACGCACCAGGGTAGAGGGAGCCACTAAGTTTGAAAAGACAATGTATGATGGGTATGCAAGAAAGGACATTTAAAGTTCTGGATGAGTTGGAGTTTCTGAGAGGAGGTGAAGAAGCCAGTGTGTAAAGCATTGAAAGCGTGAAAGCTAAAAATCAGAAGCACTCTGGAGGTGGGAGAATGGGGATGGTGACACAATGAAGTGTGAATCTCAGCTCAGGGTTTAACAGGATAGCTAGGTCACCAGAACTGAACTGAGGGAGAACTTGGAAAGTCTTGGTGGAGTCAGAGCCCTAGGCACGTTGGTACAAGTGAGAGGCAAAAAGATGATTTTGGTTTTGCTGGCATTGAGCCCGGTAAGATTTGGAGTCATCCAATATTTCGGGAAGGATTTTTGTGCCTCGGTAACTGGGTCAGAAATAGGGGCAAATAGGGCCTGAAAATACTAGCAAAGGCCGGTGTGCTGGTTTCCTGCCCCCATTCCTGGAATTGGCCATTTTCTCTGAGCCAGGTTCAGGGTCCAGCAAGGCCGTCTGCCCCATGATGTGGGTGGGCAATTTGGCTCTTTCGGAGCCTTGTTAAGGTTGAGGAATGGAGGCCGACTGAAAATTTTCCAGTCAGCCTCCAGTTTCCTGATGTGACAGTGAGAGGGGCAGTTTACCTGCCTGGGAGCAGGCACCTAGCAACAGGCCAGGGTTGGGGGCACCGCATCAGGCTGGCCTAGAGGTTCTTCCTGACTGCCTGGGTGGAGTTGCAGCCCAAGGCCACGCTGTAGAGGGGCTTCCCTCTTGCCCCCATCCCCACCCCCCCTGCCCCCAAAGTGAAAATTTAGCCCTCCATGTCAGGCAGGAACTCAGAGAGTATAGCAGCGGCCTTGCAGTCATAGTTCGGCTGAGAGAGAGTTAGTGTGAATGTCGCCCTCGTGTTTGAGAATGAGAAGAATTTGGAGGGATAGTGAGGTATAGTCACAGTCACGCAGGATAGTATTTTAATGTTGACTAAGCACAAAAGACACACTTTCACCCATTGATGCTGTATATATCTGACGCTTGGGTTTTCACTTCTTGCCTGGCTGATTTTTCCTGTTTCTCTGTTTCCAGTAATGATTACGTGAAGCCATGGTTACTTGGGGAGGCGGGTGATGGGTCTCTCCGAGGCTTTTCCTCCCTTATTTCTCCCACAGCCTCTGATATGTTTCTAAGTTCCTAGCTGTGAACAGCAGTCCAGCGCTGAGCAGCTGCCTCCAGCTGTCACAGACTGACAGCTTGTCTGAGTGACTGAAGCCTTCGGGGAATGACTCTGTGGGAAGCAGTGAAGTTTGGTATTGTTCTTTCGTGTACATTTGGCCATCGGGAACCATGAGTGATCTGTCAAACTGATGCCAGCCAAGTCACTCTGATTCCCCCCTGCTGAGGATTAAAATGTTTACAGGCAGCTTATCATCACCTGACTGGCTCCTGGAGCAATGTAAACCTGTCCTATATTTAAAAAAATGAAGCAGACATGGAGTTCTCTTCCCACCGGGTGTAATTGCAACCCTAAACTGTCCGGCTAACCGTATTCTGGTGGTTGGAGACCCATTTTTCATGGGCGTTATTAGTTGCTGCCAGATTCATTGGCTTTGCCTACGCTCAGTCTCTGAGAATGCCGAATGACAATGTAAGTGGAAGGGATTGGCATTAAGAGCAGGATCTTCCCCCCCCCTGCATGCTCGCGAAAGAGCTCACAAATCCCCCTGAGGCAAAGTGCTGCCTCAGGGAGATCAGCTCAAATGTGAAAAACAGATGAAAGAAGGGAAAAAAATTTACTGACATGTCCCCTCATGTGACACTGACACATGAGCTGGGACATGTCCATAACTTTTACTTGAAGAGTATGTTAAGAATTTAAAACCCTCATGAAATCTCATCCCGCCCGTGGATGAGGTTTCATGTTTTCTCTGAAGGCCGCGTGGGCTCTTCGCCTGCCCGCCAACCTTAAGATTGGTCGGGCAGGTCCATTAAGTAACTTAGGTACCTCACCAAGTGGCCCCTGACAGGTCGGCGGGCGCGTGACTTGGCTGCGCACCCGCCGAACTGAAAATCTAAATGTAGTGCGGTGACGACGGGACGCCCGCCCGACATCACTGCGCGCCATTTTACGCGTCGGCGAGCGGACCCCGCCCCCACTCGCCGAAGGGAGAATTCTGCCCTTAAGAGTCTGTTATGGTGGAAGATGGCATGAAGCTACTGTTTGAAGTTAATGATGTGATGTAAAAATGCATTAACTAGAGCAGCTGCAGGCTCCAGGACAATGTAGAGATCTTTGTGGCTTAGCAGTTAAGACGTTGACTTCCTGAAAGTACACTATCTGTTACCAGTAATAACTGGCAGTGTGGCAGTCCTGTCTACTGAGTTTCAACAAGACCTTGCATTTATATACTGCAGTGGTTTAAGAAGGCAGCTCACCACCACCTTCTCAAGGACAATTAGGTATCGGCAATAAATGCTGGCCTAGCTCACATTCTGGAAATGAATAAAAAAAATACTCATAACATAAAAATGTTCCAAGTTGCTTGACAAAAGTGTGAGGTAAATATTGGGAAAAATTTCCCCCCCCGTTGTGGGGGGGAAGTGCAGGAGCGGGCGTGGGCAGGCGTGCCTCCGTTTGGCGCCCCCGATTGGGGGTGCGCCGCCATTTTACGTGGGTAGGCCAATTAAGGCCCGCCCAGCGTGACGTCTGCCAGGAGCTCCCTATGCGGGTGGGGGGATTCCCTCAGCCGGGAGTGCGCTGTTCCACGTATGCACGCAAAAGAGCACACTGATCTCCCTGAGGCTAAGTGCTGCCTCAGGGAGATCGGCTCCCAATTAAAAATGGTCAAACAAATGATAGAAAGATTTCCCTGACATGTCCCCTCATGTGACAATGTCACATGAGTTGGGACATGTCCATAACTTTTATTGAAACCTTTATTAAACATTTAAATACCCTCATGAAACCTCACCCCGCCCGTGGATGAGATTTCATGCTTTTTCTGAAGCCCGCCAGGGCTCCTGGCCTGCCCGCCTACTTTAAGGTTGGACGGGCAGGTCCATTAATGATGTTAATTAGTTTTTCAATGGCCTCAATAGGCCGTTGACAGGTCGGCGGGCGCACAGCTGATTCAGCTGCGCCACCGCTTGCCTGAAAATGGAAATGATGCGGGGTGAGGTCGGGAGTTCCACCCAACATCATCCCGCGCCATTTTACGCGTCAGCGAGCCCCTTCCCTCTTCGCTGACTGGAAGATCCTGCCCATTGAGTCAAAGAAGTAGATATCAAGGGTAAGAGCTAAAAGCTTGGTCAAATAAGTGGGTTTTGAGGAGGATCTTGAGGTGAGGTTTAGGGAGAGAATTCCAGAGAGTGGAACTTCGCCTGCTAAAGGTTGTCAGTGGTGAGATAAAGGGGAACTGGATGCACAAAAGGAATCAGTACTTGGCCACAGAAGTGAGTGACCTTGAATAACCTCCATTTCATTGACCTGCCAATCAAGAATTGAGCGTTAATTCTTGATTAAATGATGAAATGGCTGAGTAAGCATCCAGGACCTCCCTCCTCATCTAATTTTTCCCTCTCTCTCGCCAAGTCTAACCTGGTCCTCAGCTATGCTCCCAACAAGCACACTTTTCAGTAGGGGGATTTGAGTGATTATCAGGCTTGGGAAATTTGGCTAATCTTTGTTCTCCCTTGTCATGGTCCAGGGGTATTGAAGCCAGTGCTAGTTCTCCCTTTGCTGCCTCATCTTTGGATAGTTACTCAACACAATGGAAGATTCAATCCAATCTATAGAGTCAAATACCAACTCACACAGTTTATCCACAGAACTACAGGGAGGAGCTGGTGTGTAAATGACCTGGCGAGCTCCTGATGACTAATTAGCGAAAATCTACCAAGTTATAAAAAACTGGCCAACATTCAGCAGTGTTTATCTTGGAATTAATTGCGTAATCACTGCTAAATGCTTAGAATTCATGAACCCTTAAGTGCTCAGTTAGAGAAAGCATAGGGAGAATATTAATTTGAATTGCAAGACAGCTTTTAAACAAAAAATAATAGTTGTATTTATTTTAATTATAATATCGTGCTGCTACAATCACACAATTGGAAATGACAAAGGTTTGGACTGGGAAAAGGCTTTAGATGTAAATTTAAGAAAAGCTAACTGACAGCTGTTTTTAATTTTTGTAATTAATCAAAAAGTATTGGGGTGTGATATTTCATCCTCAGTCGAGCTTCTAACCTCAGCTTAGTACCATCACTGAGACCACCTCCTTCCACCTTTGTATCATCGCTCAACTTGGTCTCCTGTCTTAGCCCATTTGCTGCTGAAACCCTCATCTGTGCCTTTGTAACATTGTTATGATCCTGGACCAGACTCCCAAGTTGTTGGTGAGATCTGATTACGAACCAATAACCTTTTGTTTAAAGTAAACAAAATTTGAGATTCAAGACCCTTGTTAAGAGAATAAAGCCACAAGATTCCATGTGTTTGAACAAACAAAAGTAAACTTTACTGTACAAGATCAGAAAGATGAAACAATTTACATTAGCTATCCTATTATCTAATGTTTAGGGTTAATATGAGGTAGATGTGAATAAACAGGCAAACTGTGGTCGAACACACCACACTGCACAATAAATGGCAGATGAGACCAAGACAGAGTCCATGGATTTCTCAACAACCCACCCAGACGTCAGTAACACTTTGACTCAGTCAATCTCATTGAAGCTCTGTCTCTCACATGAGGGGTTCCAGTCTTCACCTTCGAAGACCTAATCCTTGGAATTCCCTCCAAAAGCACTGCGACTCGAACGGCCTCAATGATGGCCCACCGCACAGGATTTCAATCTCATCTCCTGAGACTCCACTCCCCTGGATTCCTGAGTCTTCACACAAGCACAACGCCAACTCCTTGGCCGCAATGAGCAGAATGCTACTCCTCCAAAGAGAAACCATCACCTCAATAGCCCACAGCACACAGTCACCAACCTTCTGCTGAGGCCATGGATCTTCAGGGCTGACCCTGAGCCCTGTTCAATTCTCAGGGCAGCTCACCACTTGAAGCCTGCCACCCACAGCCCTTTTTCTGCCTGGAGCTTCTTTTTCTGCTCCTCTTTCTCCTTAACTTAACTGGGACCTCTCCCCATTCCCTACCTGGGACACTCACCTGCAATGGTGCGCCACTTCCAGTCACATGACACTGGGTTTTTTGCACCATTTTCCTTTCCTGCACAGGCGTGCTGGGCCCATCCTTGGCCTGAAGAGCTTAAAATGCTGAATTGCGCATGTGCAGCCCACTCCCGGTCAGCGCATGCTGTGAGGGTCTGTCGGGACTTGGAGCTCCCAACCTCTTCTACGGATGAGATGTTAAGTTACCTTTTGTAAAAAACCTCGAGAATCAACAATTCCGACGCACTCCTGGCTGGGCTCCCATTTCCCACCCTCTGTAAACTTGAGGTCATCCTAAGCTCTGGTGCCCATACCTTAACTCACAGTAAGTCTCGTTTCTCTGTCACCCCGTGTACTCGCTGACCTACATTGGCTTCTGATCAAGCAATACCTTGATTTTAAATTTCTCACCCTTGTTTTCAAATCCCTCCATGACCTTGCCCCTCTCTATCTGTATAATCTCCTCCAACTCCACAGCCCACCAATATCTGCACTCCCCCAATTCTGGCCCCTTGTGCATTCCCAATTATAATTGCGGTACCACTGGTGTCTGTGCCTTCAGCTGTCTAGGCCCAAAGCTCTGCAATTCCCCCCACCCCACGCCTCGGCGCCTCTTTACCTCGCTTTCCTCCTTTAAGACAATTATCAAAACCTACCTTTTTGACCAAACTTTTAGTCATCTGACCTAAACTCTCCTCATACGACTCAGTGTTGTACTTTGTTTTGTAACGGCCTTGTGAAGTGCCTTTTGGGGCATTTCATTACGTTAAGTTGTTGTTGTTGTTGATCCTTCATTTTGCATGTTTTCTGTTCAGATTCAAAATTAAGATTCATAATCTGACTCTTTATTAAGTTAACAGGAAATTCCTGCATTAAATTATAACTAAGCAGTTGTAATAATGTTGGGCAAGGAAATGGATTTAGTTTTGTTGACATTGATAACAAATGTTCTTAAGATATTCACAGGACTGTATTCAGGATGACAAGGTTGTGGCATTATGTTGAGTAGATTAAATGTACTAAGTACAGTTGTCAGTAGAGACTTGAGGTAGGGGGGGCCCTACTCCTGCTAGAGCACAGAGAGCTGAGAGGAGATTTAATATAGATATTTGAAATTATGAAGGGTTTTGAGGGTGATTACGGGAAGGTTGTTTTCTGTGGTTGGAGGGTTAGCGACAACAAGGGACTATTGATTTAAAATTGTTGGGAAGAGAATGAGGAGAGATATCCAGTGGAATGACCTGTAGAGATGGTGGCATAGTGCTAATGTCACTGGACTAGTAATTCAAAGACCCAGGTTAATGCTCTGGGGACATGGATTCAAATCCCGCCATGGCAGCTGGTAGAATTTAATTCAATTAATTAATAAATCTGGAATTGAAAGCTAGTCTCAGTAATGGTGACCATGAAACTATCAATTATCGTAAAACCCACCTGGTTCACTAATGTCCACGGGTGGGATGAGGTTTCCTAAAGCAAATAAAAATCACATAAGAATTTTATGCTTGAATTAAAAACATGTTTCATAACATTTATAAGATCTTTAATTTTTTTAAATCCAAAATCAGTTCATCTCCCTGAGGCAGAGAGCTGCCTCAGGGGGATAATGCAGCGCGCACTCATGTGCATGTACGAAGGTCGTGTTTACCCAGCTCACATTTCCCCCCCAGCTCCCTGTAGGCAGCGTTCAGCACTGCTGCTCGCGTTCCACGCTGGGCGGGCCTCGATTGGCCTTCCGGGCCCAATCGCGAGCGGCGGTCGGCTTCCCGACTGCCCCCACCCGCCTCTGCCAAGCCCGCACTCCAAGGGCAAAATTCTGCCCGTGACTCCAGTCCCACAGTAACGTGGTTGACTCTGTACCCAGCTCAGGCAACAAATGCTGGCCTTGCCAACGACGCCCACATCCCATAATGAAAAAGAAAATTGTTGAAGCGTGTGGCATATTTTGCTACAGGGAATAGTTGAGGCAGAGATTGTATCTTCCAAGGGAAAAGTAATCAAATATGGAGTACAGGAAGATGCAGGTCTATGAGATAAGTGCAGAGAAGGGCATTAGTTTTGGGGTACTGAAACAAAGAGCTGTCCCAGACAGAATGGAGCATATGGCCTCCTCCTGTGATGGCAGGTTCTTTTTCTTATGAAGAGTATGGAAATAAATGCTTGTTTCATTGGAAATGTCATAACGTAATTTTGTAGATGTGTGGCTGGGTTAGTAAAATAATTGCCTTGAAGCAGGAATATTTATGCAGCAGTTTATTTTTAATGACCCAATCAAAATAGCATGACCTGTCTCTTTGGGGAAAGGGAATGTTGCTTCATATTCCACTCTTCTGTGGAATGTAATTTCCCGCAATTTCTAATCTTAATGGGTTCTTTTGTTAATTTTTTTTAAACCAGTGTTCCCTAGTTCTTCATTCACAATCCAGATTAAAGAATTAAATTCCTTACAGTATTTTAAAGATCAGAATCAGAACCCCTTTCTCCTTTCTAAAGACTGAAATTTCTGTCTTTGGCAATGTTAGAGAAACAGTGACGAAGGAAAAATTTGCAGGGCTGTGCGGGGGAAGAGCAAAGAAGTGGGAACTCTCTGGAGTGAATGACTGGCCTGGGCAAAATGAGCCAACTGGCCTCCTCTATGCTGCATCATTCCAAGTAAAGAGTGATGAAATACTGCCCACTCAATCAAATGAATGACCTGAATTGCCTGGCTCTTTGTGTAGGTAACTCAAGTCTACAGACAACACTTTGGGGTTAAAATTCAGCTTTGGTAGGGAATAGGAAAACGAGAGCAGAATCTTTTGCTTCAACTCCACCCCCCACACCCCCAACCTGCCCCATGGTGGTTTTGGTGGCTGGGGGCATTTAATTAGGCAGGAGAGTAGTGGGTGGGGACCCACTACCTTCCTGCCTCTACCCCGTTTAAGTCTGTGGCTGGAAGGCCTGTGGATGGCCTTCCCACCCTTGAGGCCCTTATGTGTGCAATTAACACAGTGGGCAGAGGGCTTGCCACATGGGAAGCAGGACAAGCGAACCCTGGCATGTTTGTTCATGGCCTCCTCACCCCCCACCCCCTCCTGCCACACTGCCCCGGCTTGCTGCTGATCACATCCCTCATCCCTCTCCCCGGTGGCCCCCTCCTTCCACCATCTTTCACCTCTGGCCTGGGATCCTGTTATGAGCCTAGGTCTCGGGTGGGTGCCATACCGGCTGCAGCCACTATCCCCCTGGTGGTGCTGCTGTTCAGGAGAGCTGCCGTGGCCTCTGGCTGGCCCCACTGGCCAAGGCCCGCTGCTGGCCTGTGAAGTGACTGACTGGAACAAGCTACATGGGCCTTCCCGAAAATAGGTGATGCGGAGCTCTTGACAGCACTCCAGCCGGCAGCCAAGACCCCTGTCGCCTCGACAAGATTCCAACCCCAGTCTCAATAATTGGATATTAAATACCTTTGTTTGGTTTCATATTATGCAACAAGTGAAGCACAGTTAATATTGAAAGATTGCTATGAACACAATTACAATGAATTGGAAAGTGCACTAGCTATAATTTTAGCATCTGCACTCTAATATTATTATGCAATACTTTAATGGCATTGACACAGTGGTGGTAAACTCACCGATCTATTCTCCCAGCGGGGAACTTAGCTCAGATGGACAGTGGAGCAGAGCTTGGGCTACAACACTGTGATGCAAGATGTCTATCTATGTTCATTTTGAGTGAGGCTTCTAACTCTCACTCCTGGTGCTTGAGCACATGATCTAGGCTGTTGCTCCAGTGCAGCACTGAAGAACTGCTGCAGTTTTGGATAAGACATTAAACCACAGGCCCCACCTGTTTTCTCAGGTGGATGTAAAAGACCCATGGCACTATGTCAAAGAAGGGGAGGGGTATTTTTGTGTTCTGGCTAACATTTACCCTTCACTCAACGCCTAAGACAGTTTATCTGGTCAATATCTCATTGCCGTTTGTGTGGCCTTGCCATGTACAAAATTGGCTGGCATGTTCCCTCCATTTACACCAGTATCTATGCCTCAAAAATACTGCGTTGGCTGTAAAAAGTAAAAATTGAGATGGCTTGATCTCATGGAGACCTAAATATAAGTATTTCTTTAAGTGTGCTGGTCATGATTAGGGGAAAAAATGAAATCCAGATCAAATACATCTTGCCTTTTGGGTTGTTGTTTAATTTTTGGTGGCAAATGAAAACAAACAATGACCTGTAAATATGACCTTGAAACGCAGTTTCAATTGGTCCTCAGTGGGGTCAGTGAAAATCCCTAGACTTGGAACTGCTGTGTGTTCTGTGAAAAGCTAAATAATTCTGCCAAGCGCATGAAATTTGTTCCATTATGCTGATCACAAATGTGAAAATTTAAAAAATGTCCCATCAAAACCAGACTTGTTATTTAGCAACTATATCTCCATTACTTTCAGATTGACCTGTCACAGCTAAAATGGCTGCCATGGCGATTTAAGGGTTTTAACAGTCGGTGCTGATGTGCATTTCTATCTCTCCTAGAATGTAAACGAACTAAATCAGTGGCTGTCGGCTATCAGGAAAGCCAGTATCTACAATGAGCGCATGCTTCCGTCCTTTCATCCAGGTTCTTACAGGAGTAACCGCTGGACTTGTTGCCTGCACACTGATAGGACTGGTATGTCAGCAAAAACCTCTCCATTAAAACCCAACGTAGATATTAAGAGCCACTTTCAATCAAGAGAAAGGAAACACTTATAGCTGCCAAGTTTTTTTTTTGTTCACGCCATTACCTGAGTGAAACTGTGATGCACACTTGAACAAATCCTCATGAAAACAATTCTTAATTTTTTTTGATGACTGTGTGACTAGAATATTAATGGACATTGTATTTTCCTTATCAGAAAACATACTGCTATTCAGTATTTTTATCATCAATGAGCTCCCTCAGTAAGTATTTTAACTGGTAAAACTGAGCATATTAAAACGGCTGGTGGTTCAAATACACATTGGCCAGAATTTTGCGCTCTGAGGTCAGGCGCGTGCCCGACCTGAACGGGCGTAAAATCCCGCAGGATGACTTTGAGCAAGCGCCCTGATGTCACCGTGCGATTTTCACTCGGCGGGCGCGCGCAAAAGTCGGAAGTGGGCAATTAAGCCCTTAATACAAGGCCCAGTTGTAAATGATTTTTCACGGCCCGTCCAATCTTACGGCTGGCGGACAGGCCAATCGGCCAGGCGGCCTTTACGTTTTTGATGAAACCTCACCCGAGGGCGGGATGAAATCTCCGCTAGGATTTAAAATAAAACTAATTATCTGGGGACAGTGTTTTTATATGAGGTATGCTTTCAGGTATTTGATTTTGCTGCACGGACATTTTTTTGCAGCGTTTTTGTGCTTTTATTATTTGGGGGTCTGCAGCTCCCTGAGGCAGCTGTTTGCCTTCAGGGAACTCACTGGAAGCGCTCACCAGCACCCTCGCTGACGTCAGTGCCCGCCCTCTTCCCGCCCCCACCAGCAGGGCTGAGCCTTTCCCAGGGTGTGTTACACGCTGATTGGCCATTAATTGGCCAGCTAGCGTAAGATCATGTTCATAGTGCGATCGTGGCCGGGAGTGGGTTTTACGTTCGCTTCTGGCCGCACCAACCTCAGGCACACCCTGAGGGTAAAATTCAAGCCATTGTATATATTAATGTTCACCTTCTTTGCCAATGGATTAAATTTAAAAATCAACCCATGGTTGTAGTTGTTGGAGGTCAATCGTCTGAGTCCTAGGACATCACTGCAGGAATTCCACATGGTAGTTCCTAGGATCAGCTATCTTCAGCTGCTTCATCAATGACCTTCCTTCCATCATTATGTCAGAAGTGGGGGTGTTTGCTGATGATTGCGCAATGTTCAGCACCATTCGTGACTCCTCAGATACTGAAGCAGTCCATGTCCAAATGCAGCAAGACCTGGACAATATCCAGGCTTGGACTGACAAGTGGCAAGGAACATTTGTGCCACACAAGTGCCAAGCAATGACCATATCCAAAGAGAGAAAACCTAACCATTCCCCCCTGACATTCAATGGTATAACAATCGCTGAATCCCCCATTATCAACATCCTGGTGGTTACCATTGACCAGAAGCTAACGGAACCAGCCATATAAATACCATGACCATAAGAGCAAGTCAGAGGCTTGGAATTCTGCAGAGTGTAACTCACCGCCTGACTCCCAAAGCCTATCCACCATCTGGGCACAAGTCAGGATTGTAATGGAATACTCTTCACTTGACTGGATGAGTACAGCTCCAAAAACACTCAAGAAGCTCAAAACCATCCAGGACAAAGCAGCCCATTTGATTGGTACCCCATCCACCACCTTAAACAGTCACTCCCTCCAGCATCACCGTCCAGTGGCAGCAGTGTGTACCATCTACAAGATGGTCTGCAGCAACTCATCAAGGCTCCTTCAACAGCACTTCCAAACCTGCAACCTCTACCACGTAGAAGGACAGGGGCAGCAGATGAATGGAAACACCACCACCTGCAAGTTCCCCTCCAAGCCGCTCACCATTCTGACTTGGAACTAGATTGCTGTTCCTTCACTGTCGCTGGGTCAAAACCCTGGAACTCCCTCCCTAATACCACACGGGCTGCAGCAGTGGGCAATAAATGCTGGCCTAGCCAGTGATGCCCACATCTCATGAAGGGATAGAAAAAAACTATAGAACCTGTTTCAGTTTTGCTTTGTTGATTTCAATTGTCTTCTGGTGTTTCTTTCACTGTAATCTGTTTCTGCTGTAGGGGCCTAATTAAGACTATTTCTTGATAATTCAGACCTACTTTTCTCTTTCCGTGTTTTCAAATTGATTGGTTTCTGCTCTGAGATTTTCAAACAGGTGGTTTGGTTTGAACAAAAGAGCTCTTCTTGCCCAAAGCCACGCCCACAGAACATAAAATCCTGCCCAATCTCTCTCTCTATTTAAGGAGCTGAACACACTGGGCTTGTTTAGTCAATGGCATGAATTTTCCAGTAGTTAGCTGCATCTTCAGTTTGTGTTACTCGGTACAGATACCAGACCCCTTATCTGGCATCCCAAAACCCGGAAGAAGCTGAAAACCGGCTATGTTCGAAGCTGGTGCCCCGGATAGCACTTTGAATAAAACCCTTCTATTCTTGACTTTTAACACTTTATTTTACATTTTGTAAGTACATGCTAGGCCTAGGGCCCAAAATCCATGAAATCCCCAAATCCAGCACATATCCCGGATACAAGCAAGCTTCCCGGACACAGGGTCCGGTACCTGTAGACAGCATTAGGAGAATTGCACTATTCAAATTTGGAGCTACAGCGAGATAGAATGTCCCCAATGTCATCTAGAAACATCTACGGCATTCTCCAAATGCTACTGCAGTCTCTGACCACTTTTTAAACACATTTTGCATCTGAATGAAACATCTAAACAGCTTTTCACCAAGAAACAGCTGTCCCTATTTCCCTCCACAAGAATAAACACATCATTGCATAAACACAATATTTGATAATCCTGCTGTATTGCTAACTTTCCATTTGTTTAACAGTTCAGGGATGCAGTCGCACGCATTCAGCTGTAACTCTTGGTGACTGGAGTGACCCCCTCGACCCTGATGTTGAGACACAGACTGTTTACAAGCAACTCTTACAAGGCAGAGAAAAGCTGAAGTGAGTAGCTCAAAATGTTTGCCATTGCCCCAGTCCATTGCAATGTAACACACTCGTGTCATCCTAATGCTCTAACACGGAGACTGTGTCCATTCTTTCTCCTGTAATTTCAGCAGCAGAGTGGTATAGGCCCTTGTGCTTAAGTGAATACTGATTTTTCATGATGTATATTCCCCGAGTATGAATGGCATTCAATATAGATTGGTACAAAAACTAGCTTGGTTACCAGAAGTTTTACTTTACAGTAGTAGATTTGTCTTTAGATGACAAAGTAAATGGCCACTAGATGGCCACAGAAAGCAGGTGAATGAGACATCTGCAACGCTGTAAAAATTTGCTTTCTTGTCCTTTTCAACATGTATTTTTATCCACCTATTTGGACCATCCAGCCAGTACAATGCCTAGCTGCCTTCAATGCCCTCTTGGAGCTGAGTGACTTGCCTGCCTTTTGTAGTTTTTAAAGTTATTTATTCTCAGGATGTAGGCAATCCTGACCAGACCCATTAATGACCCTGAGAAGATGGTGGATCAGCTTTTCTGTTCTTTCAACTGAGCATCTTACAACAATGTGCTTGAAGATTGGAGTCTTGTGTAGGCCAGAGCAGATAGATTTATTTTTTAATTCATTTTTAGGGGATGCGGGCTTCGCTGGCTGCACCGGCATTTATTGCCCCATCCTTAGCTGCCGTTTAGAAGGTGGTGGTGAGCTGCCTTCTTGAGCCGCTGCAGTCCGTGTGGTGTAGGTACACCCACAGTGTTGTCAGGAAGGGAGTTCCAGGGTTTTGACCCAGCAACAGTGAAGGAACGGCGATATATTTCCAAGTCAGGATGGTGAAAGGCTTGGAGGGGAACTTGCAGGCGGTGGTGTTCCCATCTATCTGGTGCCCTTGTCTTTCTAGATGGCAGTGATTGTGGGTTTGGAAGGTGCTGTCTAAGGAGCCTTGGTGAATTCCTGCAGTGAATCTTGTAGATGGGACACACTGTTGCTACTGTGTGTCAGTGGTGGAGGGAGTGAATGTTTGTGGATGTGGTGCCAATCAAGTGGGTTGCTTTGCCCTGGACAGTGTCAAGCTTCTTGAATGTTGTGGGAGCTGCACTCATCCAGGCAAGTGGGGGAATATTCCATCACACTCCTGACTTGTGCCTTGTAGATGATGGACAGGCTTTGGGGAGTCAGGAGGTGAGTTACTCATCACAGGATTCCTAGCCTCTGACCTGGTCTTGTAGCCACAGTGGCCAGATGGATGGCAGGCTCCCTTCCCTGACAAGCATTAATAGAACAGTTGGAGTTTTACAGGAACACCCCTCTTATTCAGCAGCCCCCATGTCTCTCCAAACATCTAAAACGCTGCTCAGTGCTGATCTTCGTGGCTGCATGGGCCTTGTTGTAACTGCGTTCCAATGCTGTTCATGGCTGTCTCGAAGGTGTTCAGGGTGGTAGTTTCCAGAAATCAACTTTTTCTTGGAATAATATTTGCACCATGGATCCTGTGCCTATGGATTGAGCATGATCTGTTTTGATGGTCATGAATGCCCTACACTTTTAAGGGGCACGGTTCCTGAAAGTAAAGACATGGCATGTAAAAACCTGAAGAGCCACATGAGGCCGTGAATGAAACCTTGTACTTTGGTGAACCTGCTCACCTGCTGATTCTCATTCTGCGTTTAAAAAAAGGGTGAAGCTGTTTGTATAAAGAAACAGTCACCAGCTGATTCTCTGTACACTGCAGATTTCCGCTGTCGATTGACTAATGTTGTTGATGTTGCTATAGAAACTGAGGCATAAAATTTATTAGCTGCGTCCTTGACTGTCCTGCTTCTGTAGTGGAGATTAGTTAGTGAACAGCTCCTGGAAGGTGATGTGACTGTGTCATTGCCTCTCAACTCGTGTGGTTTTCCTGGGACATGTCAAAGTAGGTGCACCTCTTCCTGCTTATGAGTAACGTCAGGTGCAAGTAGCCTGTTTAGTGTAAGGTCACCCGCCTGGCATCCCCCCTTTTCCTTTCCCATTTGCTCCAAGTAAACCAACAGGAATGCCCATCTTGTAAATTATTAGTGCCGCAACCTAAGAATTGCAACTAAAATACTTGTGTCAGTCTTTAAAAAAAGAGTCCAGCACGAGAAGAAAGTCCATGTGTCACAAATTTCCACCCAAATTGTGGTATCAGATCCCAAAACCCAGACATCCCAAGCCTCCCTTTAAACGGCCAGGACACCATTCCTGTTTTATTCAGGTGGACTGTCGCCAGTCCATTCCCAGTAAAGAATCGTGGAAGATTGTTTTTCGTTTGTGTGTACCATTGATTTTCATATTGTAATGAAACTTGCCTATTTTCAGTCCAAGCTTTGATCAACTGTTACACTCCACTTACAGTCGTGCAGATGGTGTATTATGGGTTCTTTGCCTCATTTCCCAGTGCTTGTCCCTCCCCCCAGCACCAGCAGTAGCTGTGAGAAAAGAACCCCTCAGGTTTGCATTAAGGACAATGCTTGTGAACACTTTTTGTTATAGTTGACTGTAAGCTGCATCTGACAATATTAGATTATGTTTTCATAATCCACTTACTGTTGCAGGGGAAACAAAGTAGTAATTGACAGGGTTGATTTCTCCCGTTATGGTCACATTTTTTGAATGAATGAACACAGGAAGCAATTAGCAAAGCATGATCAGTTGATCAACCATGCTTATTACTCAGGAGACTCTTACCTAGAAACCCAAGGAAATTGCAACAAAAGATTGCGCCACTAGAGGCCAGTATGTTACCAGTCTTTGCATATATTCGAAGTGGTTTGAAGTTTTAAATTATTTGGCAAAAGAAATCTGTACATTCAATGTATTCGTTCTAAATTTCCTTCCCCTTTATTCACTATACTTCCCATGGTAAATAAATGGAGATGGCTGAAAATAAAATAATAAAGTGTAAAGCTTTGTCTTAATAGCAACCAAGAACTATTATTTAGAAAATGAAAATGGAATTGTTCAGTGAGGCATTCAATGATGATCATTTAAATTATTTAAATTTAAAGGGGCACTGTCTTCATAAAAATTGGGGAACTCTATTATGTGTTTGGCAAACGTTACATTGCATTAACATATGAAATGTATTATTGCAGATCAAAAACACAATCGTATATTGGAAATGTGTTGTTTGCATATGAAACTATCATGACAAAAAGTATAAGTGGCTGTGTCCCTTGTTCTCTCTCAGTACAAAGATAACTTTGCCTCGATAAAGTGTGAACATTTTGAGCCAATGTTAACTCTGTGCAAATGGGTTGGTTTTGAATGGGTTGAAATTCGTCTCTTTGCCTCTGTAAAGTGTGAATTTTGTTTATAATGATGTGGGTATGGTGGCATAGTGGTGATATGTTGCTGCCTTAGTAATGCAGAGGTCTGGGCAAATGAGCCAGAGATGTGAGTTCAATTCTGAATTTATATCCAGTTAATTAAATAAAAATCAGGAAGTATCAGCAATAGTGACCATCAAGCTACCGGATTATCATAAAAAATTATCTGATTCACCAACGCCCTTTAGGGAAGGGAATCTGCCATCCTTACCCAGCCTGGCACAAATGTGACTCCAGAGCCACAACAATGTGGTTGACTCCTAAACTACCATCTGAAATAGTCTAGCAAGCCACTCAGTTGTACAGGGATTCCCATGAATTATAAAAGTATTAACAAATACTTAAACTGAGAGCAGCAACAATTCTTAGTTTGTGAATTGCAAAAACAATGTTAACTTGTCAGTTGGAAATGATTTCAAACAAAATTGAAGTGAAAATATTGCGCTGAATCGCAAATATAATAAAAAGCTCAGACTAGAACACTTCAATCACTTATGTTGCCTATCTCCTCTTTTTTTTTTAGAAAGAAGTACCTTGAATCTCTAGATGCAGGAACAGTGATGGACCAGAAAGAAAGAATGCACGGTGATGGGATTAAGCAAGGTAGTTGCCTTTCAGCATTAACAAACCTCTACACATTGGAAATATCTACTTATTCAAGGAGCACATAGTTTTCTAGAATTAGTAAACATTACTATAACTAGTAGATGTTGTATCAGTAATACTATTTTGATCACTGTTTTTGCTGTAAAAGATTGTTAAAAATATTTCTAAGGCGTTATTGACTGAAAACTAAATCTATTGCCAATAGCCTAAAATTTATACTGTACTTAAAACTAATTTCTATAGAGCGTCCCAGTGATATTATAAACCCAAAGAGCATTTTGTAACTGTCCTCTGAACCTTGAAATCAGACAAGTGCTTGCAGTTTAGTTCCCAGAATTTCCTTTTGGCTGTATATCCCTTAGAGCATCACTGATTTTATTTATATTAATGGTTTGATGATGTGCAAGCTTTTATAGCTGACTAGTGGGTTCTACGAGAGGGTGAAAATCCAGTTTACTGTCAAGTTAGTGGTTCAGATCCATTCAAATGGCAGTTGGTTCAAACCCAGAACCTTCTCCTGCTTCATTTTGTTTTTCTTCACTGATTTGAGTTTATTTTTTGCTGACTGAAGTTGCTGGCAAGGAATTGTGAGGCATTCTATCCAGAGAAAGTAAAAGCCCATCAAGATCTGGCTTTCCATCCCTGAGCCACACTTTCTGATAGAATGCCTTGTGCTGTAGGCTATCAGGATGAGCCATCCTTGGATGTGGGGGCTGGGGGGAATGAATGTGAAAATAAACAACGGGAAACAAAGAGGGAAGGTTGGGTCACTATGCATGGCAAAATCATAAAGATTTTCTTTTTGAACCATTTACAAAATCACTGCGCACAGTGACCTGAGCAATTCATTTTTGTTTTAAAAAATCTATTAGCATATTCCTGCAGGAAGTGTTTCTGTAAAATAACATACAAAAAAAAAACTCAATAATACACAAATGTGAACATTTCCAGTTTTAAAATCTAGACAAGCAAACAAACAGAAAAGGCGACTGCACTCTCACTCTGGACCAGCTTCAGGGCTGAAAGCAGATTTGTTGTGCTCCAGTGATCGAAACTTTAAATATTCCATGGTTTAAAATTCAAAGTCGTTGTCATTTGTCCATTGCAGACTTTAAAAGCCCAGTTGTAATACATATCGTTAGTAATGCCATAAAATTGTTTTGATCCAAATGTGACATTGAGAGACTGTACAATATTGTTTGATTAGTTTGAATTACATTGCAGCGATCTCATGACTAACAATTCCAAAACCTATTGCACACAGCAGGAGTCGAGAGGAGCCGTTCTTTTCACGATCGGAGGATGTCAGCAGCTGCCAGACTGCTGGATGTTATACAAGATCTTGAACGTGCTCATCAGGCATTCGAACGCAGGGAGAAAGAGGAGCAAGCCAATGAGATGTTAGTTCCCTGAGTCGTACTGATTTATCGTGGCTAGACAATCTGAAATATCACAGTTTGTGTGCTATGTGCAGTGTGCCACAGACAGGTCTAGATGTAGAGTGGCTTTAATAAGAGCAAATTAAACAATTCAACTGTCGGCAAACTGAAACACAAACATGCAGATGACAGTGAATGACACTGAGAACTGGGGCTTGGGTAGGACTATCTTTCCTGAGCTGCATTGTTATCACAAGCGAAATATTAGAGAGAAAGGGATTGTCATCATACCTGAAGCAAATTTAGTGAAAGTTACTAATTTTTGCTGTTTAAAATTAGGAAAGGGATTTCATCTACTATTAATGCAAGGCAGCTGAGCACCAGCACCTATTAATGCGGAAAACCTTCCTATCTGTTCATTGGAGAAGATGTTTCAGTGCAATGCATTTTGTCTCTGGTAATTTATAATTGTACCGCAGGAAACCAAAAACAATAAATGTCTGTGAAATTATAGATCACAACCAGATGTTAAGAACCCAGTGTCTGTTTGGCGGCCCTGCTCCACAGACATATATGTCAGCTTGCCAAAACATCACTGTGCTGCTTAAAACTGGTTCAGTGAAATCTCATTGTAGCATTATTTTGTTGCTGGCAAAAGTCGTTATGTTGTTCCAGTCTGTGCTGTAAAACTTTGTATTTTTTGGCAGGAGGTTAACTCACTGGATTTTAGTAATGCAGTTAAGTGACTTATGACAGTCACAAACATTGTGAAGTGAATGGCATAATGTTATATTGTAAGGGGCTTTTACGCTTTCAGTTGATCTTTCAACATATCCAGTTTCCTGACAGACTGTTAATGAATTAATCAAATTGTACTGCTTCAAGATGAAAACCCCGTTAGTAATAGTACACTGGTTGCAACATGCACAGAGGCCAGGACTTTTGGAGTTAATTACTATTTCATTAGATAAATCAAGCTGGCCAACTTCATACTTGCTAGAGATTGTTATTAGTAAATGTGTCAGGCTAGGTTTTTATCTTTAATGCATATATTTCACTTTGCTTCTGCAGCTTCTCAGTAAAATAACAATAACACTTTCTGCCAAGTTGGTAGGAAAGGTTGTACAAATGAGATGCGTTGGAAGCTTTTAAATTTTGTTTCACTATTTGTTTTAAGGATCAAATGCGCATAGCTTACAGATCAGTTTGCGTGCAAATCCCTTGGCATTTTATATATCTCCATACGTAGATCAACTGATAGGATAGAAATATCATTTTTGATGGAGCATCCATCTAAGTATCTATATTTCACCAAATGTATTTATTATACATTAGAGTGCAAACAACATTTGAATTTGTGATTGTAATTTTAAAAAATATTTATTAAAGAACCTAAGACCAAAAATAATGTGTGGTCTTGTGTATGCCTGTTCACTACGTCCAAAGTCCCTTTTTTAAGATAGCTGATGACAATACCACAGGATAGATTGTTCAGCAGCTGTCTATGTTTAAGTGGACCATTTTGTCCAGGCATAAAGTCCAGTTATAATGCAGCAATTTGCATTGTCTAAAATAGCTAACAATAGCTAACGTTACAGAAGAAGCTGCTTTGTTAAAAAAAAGAGGAAGGCATGGGGCTTAAAAATGGTCTTTGCTTCAGCACATGCTTGAATGCAAAGTATTTCAGTCAAAACTTGAAATTTATTGGATGCCATGCTATGGAGCTTTGCACCCAAACTAAATGATCAGCTCCTTGCATTTATTCCTAACACATGTTAGTGCCACCAGAGTTAAATCACACACTGTAGGCAATGAAATGCCTGGCACAGCACGGGAAGTTTAATCAGCGATATCCTCCACCAGTTTCATGGGAAATTTTTTGAAAGTTTGAAAATGACACTAGGAGCCATTGGGAACACCCTCCTTTGCAGAGTCAGGCCAGTAAATATGTATGTTTTTGTTTGGTCTTCGATGGGAAGATTGATGGCATTACACCACCCTCAGAGTGCCTCAATGTGGCACTGTTGGCAGTGTGAGTCAAATGCCCCCGTGGTGCTTAATTTGCTTTGAAATTGAATTGACTGCATTTGCAGCATCACATTAATGTAAATTTCCATGTCCTACCTTCTATAATGCAGTAAATTCAGTGTTGCTGCTAATTGGAAGAAGGAGTTTAAAGTAAGACACTAATTGTGACACCTCTAAAGAGTGTTAGCAGCATCATTCTGGCTGCTATTCAAAGGCAACAGTAGATTATTAAACTCCAAAAGAGTAATGTCATGAAATGGAAACTGCGTAAATCATGTGAGTCAGTGGCATTTGCTGTGAATTGGATATATTTCTAGAGCAAAATTGATAAATCTCCAAGAAAATTATCATTTTCTTTGCCAAAATTAAAAATAAATTTGAGGAGAATCGTCACTATTACAAGACATATCTGAGATTTAGCTTTAGTCGAGATTTAGCATACAGCCGATACAGAAAAGTCCTCCTGCTTGTAAATGGTTTAGTGACCGTTGTCTTTCTTCAGTAGTTATTTTTAACTTAAACCTGCAAAGCCTTTGGGTTGAATGCTGAGGGCCAGCATTCACCAGTGTTTGTTCTGTATTACTGTGTAACAATGCTTGTGTGACTTGCAGACTTAAATCTGTTGTCAATGCAGAGATGGGGTGTGGGGTGGGGTAACTACCCTGAGTGAGAAGCTCCCATGTAGACACTGCCATTTACTTACACCAGCTTTGCACCAAAGCCTTTATTGTTGTGACGCAGATGTTGCTTTAGCTTCTACTTGTATGCTACACTAAAACGCTGAGCTGAAGTGATTTAAATACAAATATTTCATAATGGTTAGTGTGTCCAGTTTTATATTCAATGTGTACTGCACAGTGTTGCGTTACAACAAATATTGGTGCATGATGTATAAGGTAATAGATCTCTAATTGCAGAGTAATTGTGGCCTATGTATTTTACCATCTATGGCAATGATACTGCGATTGTGTAGGTGAAGATTCTGTTTATATGTACATATGTGTTATCTGAGCACATGCTGAGGTGGTGGAATGGCCCATGTATTCAGCACTGCCTTAAATTTGCAATTGTAAGCATACCTGAACAACCTTTTTACGTGAAGTTTTTTTAAAAAAAACGTCTGTTGTATATTGGGCATTGATATTTGCTGCCTGTGAATGTATAATGATTTGTACTTATTCTATAAAGTGGTCTTTTTTGGCTGAACGCGAGTCCCTGTCAGTGCCAGTAAAGTGATCCATGTGGAATAATGTACAGCCAAATGATGTTTGCCATATTTTTATTTATATACCAGTTTTCTAAAAGCACCAACTGGCTTTTTGCTGAGAATTTTCGAATTAAATGTGTGATGGCTAGGCAGTTGCTTTTAAATGTGATGACTTTTGTCAGAAATTAGATTATGGAATTTGTGTATTTTGCACAGCATTAAATTATTATTATATGTACATTCATGTGCTATTCATAGTTTTTATCATGGGCATCCAAAAACACGAATAAAGGTAAAAGTTACTAACATAAGAATCTTGCTTTGTTCTTTTGTTTTGCATATCATTTCCCAGCTGAAGTGGTGACTGATGCTGAAGAACACACTCAGATTCTCTGTAATATGTCTGCACTTTCTTAGAAACATGGGGGAGAATTTTTCTCCCCGTCGGGAGGGGGTTGGGCGGGAGCAGGCGCGGGCGGGAGCATAGCCAATTGTCGCCTGCGATCGGCTGTGTGCCACCATTTTACGTGGGTGGGCCAATTAAGGCCTGCCCAGCATGATGTATTCCCTGTGCGGGCGGGGGGGGGAATAGGCTGAGTTGGGGCCTGCGCCCTTTCACACATGTGCGTGAAAGAGCGCCGAAATCTCCCTGAGGCACAGGGCTGCTTCAGGGAGATTTGTTTGATTTTGGAAAAGTGTAATAAAGAAATAAAAAAATTTTAAGCCATATCCCCTCATGTGACAGTGTCACATGAGCTGGGACTTGTCAATGAATTTTATTAAAAACTTTTATTAAACTTTAAAAACCTTCATGAAACCTCATCCCGCCCGTGGACGAGGTTTCATGATAAATGCAAAGGCCGCCTGGGCTCTTCGCCTGCCCGTCAACATTAAGGTTGGACGGGCAGCTCTATTAATTAGTTTAATCGGCGTTGAAATAGCCTTAATAGGCCTTTGACAGTTTGGCGGACGCTCTGCTGACTCCGGTGCACACCCGCTAAACTGAAAATCTGAATAATGCACGGTGACATCGGGACACACGCCCAACATCAACGCGCATTGGCGTGCGGGCCCTGCCCCCTCCCCCCACACGCCAACCCAAAAGCTCCGGCCATTGGAATTGCCGGACAAAGAAGAATCAAGGTCTATCTAATGTGTTTTCTAACATCCCTGGTAAATGAAGGAATGACTTACATTTATATAGCTCCTTTTACGACCACCAAAGCACTTTATAGTCAATTAAGTACTTTTGACGTGTAGTCACTGTTGAAATGAAGGAAATGTGGGAACCAGTTTGCACAAATCATCTCCCATGAAGAGTAATCTGATAAATGAACAGATAATCTGTTTTTTGTGAAGTTGATTGAGGGATAAATATTGGCCAGGACACCGGGGATAACTCTCCTGTTCCTCAAAATATGGCCGCGGCGTCGGCACCTATCTGCAAGGGCAAACAGGGCCTCAGTTTAATATCTTGTCTGAAAAATGGCACCTCCGTTAGTACCACACTGGTACTAATAGTACATAGTACTCCCTTAGCGCCACATTGGAATGTCAGCTTTGATTTCATGCTCAAGTCCTGGAGTCCGACTCGAACCCGGAACCTTCTGACGCAGAAGTGAGAATGATACCAACTGGGACCTAGTGGTGGAAGTGGGATGATACAGGAACAAAGCTGTGACAAATCAACAATTTCAATTAATCTCTATAATTTGTTTACAACAGGCCTGAAAATAAGGCAAAAGGAAAACAGTGGTGGAGAGCTTTGTGAAATTTAGGACCAAAGTTTTCTTTCTCCTCCAAAACATGCTACACTTACCACATGTCATGCATCCATGTGTCCCAAAATGTTACTTTCTGAAATAAATATATTAATTTGGATTGTGTTTGAATGTATTCATGTTAACTGCCCAGCTGTATCAGCTGTAGTGTACCATAAGTATTGCACTGTATAAATTGAATGCTATAATCCCAATGCTTTTATTTTTATTTTTACAGCTTAAAAGGCATAATATATTGACCAAATTTGTTGATAGATGTTTAATAAATCGTTCCTGTCAAAAGTCAACATTTTAAAAAATAGTGAATCTTAATTGTGGGCAAAATAATACATGATATACATCACAAAAATCAAGGGATTTGTCATGTGCAGTTACGCTGTGACAAAACATTAACTTTATACACAGGAAAGTTCAAAATTCCTGATGGAATCATGTGCCCTTACTCAGGCTACAAACAAACCAGTATTCTGAAGAAGAGTCACACGGACTCAAAACGTTAACTCTGTTTCTCTCTCCACAGATGCTGCCAGACCTGCTGAGTTTTTCCAGCATTTCCTGTTTTTATTTCAGATTTCCAGCATCCGTGATATTTTGCTTTTATTTTAGTACTGATCGTATGTCGTCTTCACCACTGTTTTGTCATCAGCCAGTCATTCTCACACGTGTAACCTTCCCGTGAACTCTGGATGATCACTGGGTAATAACAATGAGCACAATCTGTAATCAAATGATTACCCATGGCCGTATTTGCTGGGATTTTGAGAACAATCATAACTGGGATAAATAGAATTGCTCACCTTTTACTCTGATTACACAATGTTAGATCCGCCAAGGATAAACCTGACACTTATTGGGCACAAGGTTGAGCTTCTTGGTTTCAGGAGCACTGCCTGTATTTCTCCAGTAACTCCTGTTATTCAATGCTGTCAAATTGAAAGGTATTTTTGTCTGGAGACTCTTTCCACTAGTAATTCAACTAAATATGCCATTGGATAAGAAACTTTTTCACCCATAATCTATGAATGTATTGCCTCTTTTAATTTTTTTAAATTATGGGGCAGTACCATTTACTGTTAGACATAATCAATGTTCAATATTCCCTTGGGGCTGAATTTTCCCCCATCGGGGGCGAAGTTGAAGGGTGGGCGTGCACAGACACGCTTCCGATCAACGCCCCCAATCGGGGGCATGGCGCCATTTTACGTGGGTGGGTGTGCGCTCCCTGTGCGGACGGGGATATTCCCAAAATCGAAAGAGCGCGCTCACCTCCTTGGGGCTAAGTGCAGCCTCAGGGAGATCAGCTCAAAATGTAAAAAACTTAAAAATAGAAAAGTAAAATTTCCCTAACATGTCCCCTCATGTGACATGTCCATAATTTTCACAAAAACTTTATTAAAATTTTAAAAAACATACATGAAACCTCATCCCGCCGGTGGATGAGGTTTCATGCTTTTTCTAATTCCCGCCAGGACTCCTGGCCTGCCCACCAACCTTGAGGTTGGACAGTCAGGTCCTTTAATGGCTTAATTGACTCTGTCAATGGCATCAATTGGCCATGGACATATCAACGGGCGCATAACTGATTTCGCTGCACCCCCGCCTTCCTGAAAATTTAAATGGGGCACGGTGACATCAGGAGTTCCCCCCAACGTCATTGCGCATCAATTTTACCCTTCGTTGAGCGGGCCCCACCCCCGCTCGCCAATGCTTAAAATGTAGTTGAATGTGTCTTTGCCAGACCTATGTTTATGTAAAATGTTGTGAGCCTCAGGCCAGAGAACCTTGCTTCTGTACTCCAGTTTACTGGAATATATTGTGCTGTTACATGGGGTGGAATCATCCCAGATTTGCACTAAGTGCGGTAGTGGGCGGGTTAAACAATATTTCACCCACCCTCCACGATAAGTGGGTTTTCATGCCGTATTGTCCCAAACCCGACGCATTACTTATACATTCCCGGGAAACAGGCCGTTTCCATGGTGGACGGGCTCTCATTTTCCCGCCACGCCATCACCTCGCCACTTCATCACACCGGGCGCCATATTTAAAGTCCAGCTGCGCGCACACACCTCAGTCCTTCCAGTCCACGACTACTGCAGAGTAGATGTCCACAATAGGCAAAAAGACTGCAGCCCCCAGGTTTAATGATGCATGACCGGAATGCCATTTGGATGCCGTTTTTGGGAATTCCCCCCCGCCCGCACAGGGAGCGCACAGCGCTTCTGTGCGGACGTCACGCTGGGCAGGCCTTAATTGCCGTAATGTCCTCTACCCCCATCCTGGCCACAGGATGGGCAGCAGCATCACCAATCCAGCATGGCAGGTGGTGGTCAGCACCAATGCCCTGCAAAAGAGGGTAGCCACCCTGTGCGGCTACAGCATGAGTGGTCTCATCCATTCCGCCAGGGTAAATCATTCTCATCACTCTCAGCTCACACACTCATAAACCCATCACATATCCACAGGGATCTCACACCTCAAGAGACAACACCACTAACTCTCACACACACCCTCACATCTCCATCAAGCTCATATCCTATCAAAATCACATCCTCATTCCTGTTCATGGCGCCACTCACCACACAAACATTCCATGCAGTGCCATGTGTCCTCACTCTCTCCATCTGTTCCCATGCAGGAGAAGCTGGCTCACTTCAGCAGGGAGAGATCCCAGACCGTGGGTGGAGTGGCCCACATTAAGCCCCTCACTCGCTTTGAGGAATGTGCCAACGTGATGACAGGTGAGGATGTGGACTCTGCCTGCAGCAACGGTGTGGTTGGCGGTGAACACACACCTGAGGATCCTGCACCACATCATCCCTCCCTCAATGCAACTGTGAGTGCTCTCTCTCCTGCTTTTGACTCTGCTGCCATGCACTAATTATCTCTACTTTGGTTCACAGGGAGCTCTGCCAAGGGACCAATACCCTCAGCCAGCCAGTCCCTCAGCTCCATCCATGTTCTCATCTGCAGCCAAGAAGACACCTCCTCCAGTGAAGAGGCGAAAATAATCAGCCTGGAAGATCTGTCATAGCGCTTACCCACACCCTGCACCAGTGCAGAGACACACATCTCGGTGAGACCTAGATCTAAAGCAGACTTGGGTTCATAACCTTGTGGTCACCGCACAGCACCTGTCCGCAGCAGGAGGAGGCAGGTTCAGCCAAGCTCCCCAGCACTCAGAGGATTGCTGGAGAGGAGGCATCTGTGAGGTCTGAGTCAGATGATGAACCTCTGGATTTGACCTTCCAACTCATCCTGGAGTCAGCAGAAGGCGGGGGAACATCACACAGAGTTGTTGAAAGCCCTCAATGGAGGAGTGCATCTGCCTGTCCTCTGCTGCAGTGGTGCCCACTTGTGCGCGCTTGGAGGTGTCCATGGTGAGGATGGCGGATGCCATGGAGAACCTGGTCCAGTAGAATGAGAAGATGTGCGCAGACCTGCGCTCCATCGTGGGAGCTGTGGGTGAGTTCCTGCATTGGCAATGCAAGAGGGAAATGGGGCACCTCGATGTCCCTCCAGTTGCTCCTTCCCCTCAAGGTGTCAGGCCGGGGCCCTCGGGCACCCAAGGGGAGGAGGGGCGACATTGGATACCCCTGGGTCATCCTCCGAGGAATCTCAGAGGCTGGTCTCTCCCTCCGAGTCCCCTTTGCCTGTGAGCCCCTCAACCTCATCCTCTGTCACCACAGAGGGAACAGCTGGCCCACGAGTGATTCTGGAGGGAAAAGTGTGCGTGTGGCAGGGCCTTTCGGAATCTCCAACCCACGAGGATCCCATGTTTCACACTCATCTCAATGTCCTGAGCATTTTGAATGCTGCCTGCTGGGATTTATTTTCAGTTGACCATCTGAGCTGACCTGCAACTCTGCCCACCCATTGATCACACTCCCATGCAGTACCTGATCTCGCCCACCACGACTCTCGTTTCACTTTCGATTTGGCAAGCATGGTCTGGTTTCACTGCATTGTGCACTCCCCCATCTTTTCCCCTCCCCCGGTCACCCATTTCCTTTCCCCCATTACAGGGACACCTCCCACTCCATCCTCGGCATCACCTTCCATCTCCCCTCCGTGACCTACCAGCCACAACCATTTTCTCCGGGAATGTCCAGGTGACTTCCCCTTCCTTCCCGAAAATCTCACTCCCATTCACATTCACCTCTCCGACCACCTCCTTCCCATCGCAAGGGTCCGTGCTTGCCTCCTGGTCCCCACCAACCACCCTTGCCGTCCCTCCTATCGCCACCGTTGAACACTCACCCTCCCACCTACTGCCTCACTCTGCCCTCGGACATTCTCACCCTTCCTCCGTACCATGCCCAACCTCAGTTCGCTCCCCAGGTGGCAAACCTGGACCTATCCCACCCCTTCTCTGCACATTCACCTGTGCATCCCTCCCTCTCCTCACCCCTTCCCCTTTTACACCCCTTCCCCATTTCGCAACCATTCCCTTCTGCGCACCCCTTCCCCCCGGGACCTCTTCACCCCCTGGAACCTCTTCCCCATGGAACCCCTTCCCACCCCGCCAGTCCTCCTATTCCCCCCTCCACTTAGTCCCTCCTCCTTCCTGACTTCTTCCACCACCCTAGTCCCAACCCCCTCCCGACTCCTTCCTCCAGCTTTACCTCTTCCTCCAGCCTCAGCCTCACTTCTTCCTCCACCCTTACCCCCTCGCTTCTCTGCATCCCTTCCTTCCCCTGGACACCCTCCCCTCTCTGCACTCCTTCCCCTCCCTGCAATCCTTCCCTTACACCTTCCACCCCCCTTACACCTACCTCCGCTGTTGTCGTCTTCTCCCCATTTCCCCCTCCTCCCCTCATTCTTCCTCCCCCCCAACCCCCACCCCGCCACCTTCATTGCCCCCTCTCAACCTCACCCCACCAACACCTTCATTCCGCCCCTCCCAACCTCAACCCCCCGATACCTTCATTCCCCCCCTCCCAACCTCACACCCCCGACACCTCTTCATCTCCCAGCCAATCCTAGACCTTCCTCTCCCACCCCCTTGACCATCATCTGTTGTGAGCATCAAAAGTGACATTCCAACTTCTGTGAGCTGCTTCGCAGCAGAGCCATGTCCATGAGAATCCACCCAGCATGCCATGGACGTACCTCCAGTGTGCCGATGTAGGTGGGCTCCAGCATCTTCTGCTCCTCGGATGTCCGCGATGTGAGCAAGGCCCTGGCAGCGAAGGCCTGACTTCTGCACGTCACACTTGTCAAGATCTGTTCTACGCTGGTGTGTGTGGGCAGATTGATCCAGTGGTGGGGGGAACAATTCCGGTGGGCAGGCCTAATAATGACATGCTGATATATTACAGTGAGGTTCTCATTGTCCGAAGAGGGGCTGAACAGACAATTGTCAACTGATTTGATGCCGTCGTGAAACCAATCATGCCAAATTGTCCGCTCATGCCACTGAACATGCCTGATGTCAGCGGGCATGGAAACCCCAGCCATGGCCACCATCATTTTGAAGGCAGAAGCTACATTCTTTCAAAAAAAAACTTGCATTTATATAGCACCTTTCAGTGGATTTTATAAAACACTTTACAACCAAGTAAATACTATTTTTGAAGGGTGTAATGTCGGAAATGTGGCAGCTATTTTGCGCACAGCAAACTCCCACAAACGGCAATGTGATAATGACCTGAAAATCTGCCTGTTGTGATGTCGGTGGAGGGATGAATACTTGCCAGGACACCAGGGATAACACCCCTGCACATTGAAACATTGAAATAGTGCCATGGGATCTTTTAACATTCACCTGATAGGACAAGACATCTTATCCAAAAGACAGCACCTCAAACAGTGCAGCACCTCGTCAGTACCACGCTAGAGTGTTGACATTTTTTTTGTATGCCAAAGTTATTGAAGGCAGGACTTTGTGGTTCAGAGATGAGAGTATGACATCCTTTAGCAGCACCTTCCAAACCCACAACTTCTACTACCTAGAAGGGCTAGGGTAGCAGATACATGGGGTCACCACCGCTTCAAGTTTCCCTCCAAGCCATATACCATCCTGACTTGGAACTATATTGCTGTTCCTTCACTACCACTGGATTAAGATCCTAGGACTCCCTTCTTAACAGCACTGTGGGTGTACTTACACCATATGGACTGCAGTGATTTAAGATGGCGGCTCACCACCACGTTCTCAAGGGCACTTAGGGATGGGCAATAAATGCTGGTCTAGCCAGCAACACCCATAACCCATTGAAAAAAAAAACAGACTCACAGCTGACATTCAGGCTATAAAACTCGTGGTAAATTCAATCAACTTTAAACAGATAAATGAGCTGTGTTCAGTACAAGTAGTATACTTACAGTATTCACAAACTGCTCTTCTCTACGAAATCTTGAAAAGGAAATTTTAATACAGGCTACTCCCCTTTTCTATATCTTGTTCAGTAGCTTGAAATTTGATCCAGATCGCTTCCAGTACAATTCAGAACTGACCAAAATTTGAACTGCTTTATTGTCCTCTTCCTTGTCGGGCAGAGTAGATTACTTTAAGTAAATGTTATCAAAATGCAAAATTTCTTGTTTAGAATGATAACACTCCCACCTCTAGGAGACCAAGTTAAACCTTGAACAGTCTATCTTTGGTAAACAGAGAAACTGCTGACACTAAGTTTGTTAAGCTTTTCCCACAGACCCTGGGGGCTTAGTCTTGTCCAATATACACTTCTAATATCTAGTTTATCAGTTTAAACAAATGATGAATTGGCTGGGCACTAAGAAAAATGTGAAACCACCATGGATTCACAAGGACACAGACAAGGTTACACAATCTGCTCTTTCAAAATTGGTTAGAATCAAGATGCCAGAGGGGATAATGAATCACTCCATCACCAAACGCTTGTTGAACCACAGAAGTCTGGCTTGAAGAAATTGTCCTGAACTTCATTATTGAATCACAAAGCAATTCATGGTTGGGGGCAGTAATAAAATAATGAGAGCTAGAATGCAAAATATTAGCTGATTGTCAATTAAAGATGGTTTGATAAGAGGTAGAATTCCAATAAATCACCTTATATAATATGTGCACTAACATTGTATGGGAGGATATTCAGAAACTTTACTAGATATTAAAGAGTTTCCACCCAAACCGATTTAAAGGAGGCTAAATTGGAATTTGTAACTTAGACCAAATTAAGAACCAATTAGGGGCATTCTTTATTAATTCCTCAAACCAGTATAATATGGTAGCATAGTGTGGTATGGTAGCTTATGTGAGTGGACTAAGTAACCCATAGGCAATATTCCAGAGAGTGAGTTCAAATTCTACCCTGGCTGTTTGAAAATTGGAATTCAGTTTTTAAAAAAATACGGAAATGAAAATGAGATTGTATCAATTAACGTGACTATGGGAACTGTTGGGTTATCATGAAAACGCCAATTCTAACTCAAAGGTAAAAGCAAAATACTGAAATAAAAACAGAAAATGCTGAAAAATCTCAGCAGGTCTGGCAGCACCTGTGGAGAGAGAAACAGGGTTAAGGTTTCACGTCCGTATGACTCTTCTTCAGAGCTAAAGAGAAGTAGGAATGTGATGGATTTAATACAGTTTTTAAGAGGGGGTGGAGCAGGTGGAACAAAATAGAAGGTCAGGGATAGGTGACAGCTAAGGATAAATTGGACAAAGATGTCTTGGACGCAGAAAAAAGGGAGCGTTAATGGTAGTGTTAAAGACTAAAGAAGGCGCTGATAGTGGCTTAAAAGTAGGATAGCAGAATGGATTCTCCTGATTCTAACTCTGTGCAATTGGGTGGGTTTCGAATTAATCAAAATCTCATCCCCACCCCCCACCATCCCCCCATCCCACCCCCCACCACCCCACCGATCTGACCTGAATGTGATTCCAAAACAACACTAATGTGGTGCCAAGCAAGCCTTTCAGCCATCCCAGTCAGTCCTCAGGAATGATAAACATTGGTCTTGTTAACGACGTCCATATCACAAATGAATTCAAGATGATTGACGATAATAAAATGTGAAATTGATAACATTCACTGAAAAGAAGACATGAGGTGAAATTTCCTCTATATTTGCACCCAGAGACTTGTGGAATTAGGGCACAAAACAAATATCCTGCGGAAACGATTGAGGAAACTCAGGCCCTACTGTGTTATGCACATGTGTTACACCTAAATTCCCTTGTTCCATCAATCCTTGCACCCAAACAAATCTCAATTCATTAAAACAGCTGTCCCCACCCCAGGCTAAAGAGATGTGTGACCAAATTTCACACAATTACACTGACTTAAAATGAGTGTAAAATTGAAACCAGAATTCTGGACACTGCAGGGAACCAAATCATTTAGCTGATGCTTACTTACAGGTTTTGAGCAAGTTTTGTTATAGATCATCCTCGCTGAGACATACACTATATTTTTCTTTGAATGTGTTTTTATGGCATCGGAATAAGTTATATTAAAAATGCAAGAGCCTTCTGAATTGCAGGTTCTTAATCATGTTGTGCCTAAAGTGCATGAATTATAATTAGATGGCTCGATTTAAAGTTTTAATTTTCATGCTTAAACAGGAATATATAGTGTGAGTTTAGTGCTTTCCTTGGACTCCAATTTTTTATGTTGATTTCTGCTTGCTTACACCCAACTTTACAAAGGATGTATGTGATTGGCAAGAAATTTGGCGTAAATAGATTTTGGCAAAATGGGTCAATGAATGGACATAGTTTGGAGTATAACTCCCAATTTTCTTCCCATAGATAATCCTACTCCCATGGAAGCAATGTCTACAAAAGTGCAACCAATAACCATCCATTTTAAAGCACAGGATTAGCCAGAGCTGAGATCTACAACCGCTTATATTTATATAGTGCCTTTAACATAATAAAATGTCTCAAAGTTCTTCACAGGAATGGTATAAAGCAAAATTAGGCACAGATCCACATATGGAGATATAAGCTAGGGCAAATGGCCAAAAGGCTTGGTCAAAGAGATAGGTTTTAAGGGGTGTCTTAAAGGAAGAAAAGGAAGTGGAGAGGTTTACGGAAGGAATTCCAGACCTTAGCTGCTGAAGGCACAGCCACCAATGGTAAAGCAGTTAAAGTCAGGAATCCTCAATGAGATGAGCGCAGATATCTTGGAGATTTGTGGGGCTGGAGGGATTACAGAGGGATGGGCCTAGTCATGGAGAGATTTAAAAACAAGGATGAGAATTTTAAAATCATGTGTTGATTGGGAGCCAATGTAAGTCATTGAGCAGAGGGATAATAGGTGAACAGGACTAGGTGCAGGTAAGGACATGGGCAGCAAAGTTTTGAATGATTTCAAGTTTAAGGAGCGTAGGATGTAGGGGGCTGGCCAGAAGTGTGTTGGAATGCTCAAATCTAGAGGCAACAAAGGCATGAATGATAGCCTTAGGAACAGATGAGCTGAGGCAGGGGTGAAGTTGGGCGATGTTACGGAGGTGGGTATTGGCGGTCTTAGTGATGCCACAAATATGAAGTCGGAAGCTCATTTCAGGGTCAAATATTACACCAGTGTTGTGAACAGACTGGCTCAGTCTCAGACAATTACCAGGGAGAGGAGTGGAGTAGGTAGCTAGGGGACAGAGTTGGAGCAAATGACAGATGAACATTTAGCCATGGTGCTGTGCATAAGCAAGTGGGCACCAGAGTGAAATATTCTGGGCACTCCTAATTGGTTAGAATATATTGAACAAATTGAGACTGTACTTAAACATAGGTGCAGAAATAGCTCCACTAGAAGCATCACTAAGGACCAGAAGTATATTAATATTATTCAATGCTGCTTCTTAGACTCAAATTCTGCAGCGTTTCTACTTTTATGGTTGTGGATTGCAATCCAGAATTCTTTTATATAGTTAACTATTTTCTCATATATTATCCTTCATATAATGGGGATATGGAGGAACAGCCAGGGAGTGGAGCTAGCTGGATTGATCTGTGTACGAACCAGTGCAAACTTGATGGGCTGATGGTCTTCTTCTGTGCTATGCTATTCTGTGAATCTATTCATTTACCAGTGAATAATCTAAGTCATCACATTGAGAAATTGCATTACACTTAAATATTTTAAGGGATTATGTAACTTTATACTTGTCACGTAACAGTGACATAGGTAGCCCCATCAGTAGGAATTCTTATTCTCCTGCCCAACTATTTAATGTTGCATATTGGAAATAAAATGAGCTAATTTGGCTGGATGAGTGGGTCAGACAGGGAATCTACAACAGATACAGCAATATCATAATCCTATTAGAAGCACTTTCAATGGGACAAGATACTCGGCTGCATTCAAGCAGATAATTTTTCAACTCTCTGCTGGGAGCACACATTAGGAACTTAGCCATCTACAATGCACAATTTTCTGACCATTAATTTAAATATTTATAAAGTTATGCAGAGAATGCAGCTAAATTGTTAATATATGGACTAAGCGCTTCATTAACAGAATGAAGTCAGAACATTACCATCTAGGAGATCCCTACTGGTCAGAATACATTTAAATACATTTCAATCCTTTTTTGGCATTGTAACATAAGGTTTTCATGGGTTGTATAAAATTCTTACTTCCTACAATCTCACACAGACACACACCTTGCTGGCAGTGAACAAGAATATAGGAAAAATTGACATGCCCTTGTGCCAAAAAAACGCATCATGTTGTCCATGGGTTCTTGTTTTCTTCTGAACAGACTGGTTCAGTCTCAGGCAATTGCCCAGGAGAGGGATGGAGAGCTTGGAGTTGGACCAAATAACAGAGATGAACCTCTAACCATGGTGCTGTGCGTACAGTGGATGCCATGGTGAAATATTCTGGGCACTCCTAATTGGTTAGAATGTACTGAACAAATTGTATTCTCTATTTTGTCTTTCCTAGGTTAAAACATATAATTCTCAAAATAAGTCACACATCCATGTAAAAACTAACATATTGGTTTGAGAGGAGCTAGTTTTGACCTTACACTCCCAACAGGGAGCCTCACCTGCTGGGAGCACACATTGGACATTAAGGCACACACAGCGCATGATGCCTGATCATTTACGTAAATAGTTGGAAAATATGCAAACTGTGTGCCCAATGTTTCAACATGTGCTGTCAGTGTGCAGAGCGCCCTGTTGCGATCGTGAATTCGGATAATTGCACCTGAAATGTCAATGGGAAACTATGTTAGGAACAAAGTATCCTTAATATGCAATTATTTTGCTTGCAAAGTCATTAATGTGAATGCATCACTAGAAACAGTCACTAATCTACTCAGGAAGGCTGCCTGCTTTCATCCAGGTCTCATCAGATTGCATCAATGCCCCAAAACACAGATGTTGTGCATTTAAATTTCAGTTTAAACACCACATGTTACCAGTGCCTGGGTATTTCATATATCAGCAGCATGGTTCTTTCTGGCCATGGGGCACAGGATAGAAGACAGCTCTATTGGCAACCAGCTACCCACATCCTGGGAAAGCTGTGATCTGTTACTTTGCTAAGGAACAAACTGCTCCTTCTTGAAAAATGTTTGTTTTATTCCAAGTGCTGAAAGGAACCTTTCCAAGGATCTCATCTGATTGCTTTCGCTGCTTAACCCCTTATCAGCTGACTTCAAATTTCTTGTTTTTGGACTAATTTCAACACTGCCATTTGATCTGTTCAGGAATAATCATTAAAGTGAGGCTTTTGTTTGCTTGTTCAGTTGCACATAAAATAACCTATAGCGCTACTTAAAGAAGAACAAGGTGTTCCCTGATATCACAGCTAACATTTCACCCTCAACCAACTCCATCAAATTGTGATGCATTGGTATCACTTTATGGTTATGGGACCTTGATGTGTGCAAGGTAACTGTCACTTTTGCATTCATAGCAGCAACTACTCTTAAGCATGATCCATCGTACATGAAGCACTTTAGGACATTTAGGGAACATGATTAGTTATGATTAGTTGATGCCAAAGGGCTGGGGAATTGCAAGTGTTACACCCTTGTTCAAAAAAGGGGAGAAGGAAAGACCTGGCATTTAAAGGTCAGTGAGTTTAAGATCTGTGGTGGGAAAGTTTTTAGAAATAGTAATCCAAGAGAAAATTAACAGCTAGCATGAGCTAATACAGGAGAGCCAACACAGATTTGTTAAAATTAGGTTTCTAATGAGGTACAGAAAGGGTGAAAGAGGGCAGTGCAGTTGATGTGGTGTATACGGACTTCAAAAGTACCACATATTAGGCTTATTAGCAAAATTGAAGCCCTTGGGACCAAAGGAGGAGTGGCAACATGGTTCAAAATTTTCTGAGGCATAGATAAAAAGAGATGTGGTAAGTGGCTGTTCTTCAGACTGTGGGGAGGTATACAGTGTAGTTCCCCAAGGTTATATCTGATTTATATGCAAGCTCTTCTTTGGCTTACTTTAATTACTCTATGTACTTTGAATCTTTATCTTTGTAAGTTATTTTTTCCCGTTTATTTAGACCCTCTTGAACTTTTCTCCTAAGATGGTAAGCGAGTGGCCTATTAGCATGGCTGTTCCTATTCCATTGACTGACCACCCACGAGGGCCATGTAAAAGCAATGCAGGCTGAATTACCATTCAGTTTTTGCATTCCCCCTCTAGGGATCACTGTTGTTTGTGCTTGGAGCGGTCCCCAGATGATTCAGCTCACATTATTAAAAGGGACAAAAAGAAAAACTGCCAACACTGGAAGTGAACAGCAGACACAGCAGCACCTGAAAGAGAAAGATAGGTTAATATTTCGGCTCAACTGTGATTAAAGGCCCTATCCAAAATGCTAATGTCTTGTTTTCTGATGTTGACTGACCTCTTTGCATTTCCAATAGATCCTGCTCCTATTTGAATTGTGCTAATAATCATTTATTCCTGTGCAGGTTCACAATGTGGACGTAACTTCTTCCAATAGTGTAAAGCAGACAATGCTGCCCGGTATATACATCTGCTGACTTTCCTTTCCCTTGAAGTCAATAACATTTATAATCTGTGATCGGTACAACATTGCTCCTCCAGCCTAACTGTGTAGCTAAAATCCCCCATTCCTGGAACCATTCTTGTAAATCTCCACTATACCCTCTCAAGGATCTTCAGATCCTTTATAAAGTGTGGTGACCAAAACTGGGCACAATACTCTAGTTGTGGCTTAACCAGAGCTTTATAAAGCTTCAAAATAACTTACTTGCTCCTGTACCTCAATACCTCTATTTATGACGCTGAATATGCTTTGCCAACATTCTCTCAATACGTCCGGCCACCTTCAAAGATCTAGGCACATGCACCCCCACGTACCTCTGTCCCTGAATATGCTTTAGAACTGTATCATTAAGTCTATATTGCATCTCCCGATTGCTTCTTCCAAAATGCAAACCTGACATTTCTTGTAGTAATTATGATTTTATTTGTTCAATTGTACAAATATGCAATGTACTTTTAAGAATAATACTTGTTAGGCAAGACCACATGATCTGTAGTAATCAATAGGAGAGTAGTGCGGGCTACCTCAGCTGTCAGTGTAGAGTTAGAGTTGGAGTTGAAAGCACATGTGTAGTTGCTGCTGAGTATATTGTAAATAAACTTAGTGTCTGCAGATCAACTCTATCACTAATAGTACAACTCAGCCACCCTACAGCAAACTGGTGACATGGATTAAACAGGATTGAACAGAAAAAATCAAGTTAAAAAGAAAACAGCACAGCACCTCGCCCAGTGATTTTAAGCTCTGTTAGAATCGTTAAAATCGAAGAAGTTATCCCCTCTCAAAATATAACAATTTTGGAGAATTGGTCTTTTTGAGCCAGCCACAGACTATTGGGCTCAATACATAGAACGCCTCATGATCTTTTTTTAAGCGAATGAGATTATGATGGAAGAGAAGAGGCGAGCAATCCTCTTGAGTACCTGTGAGATGCAGAATTTAAAGGAGTGAGGGAAGCCAGAGAACTAGACATGACTGGCATAGTCACAAGATGAAATTTGCCGTGGGAGAGCTGGTATACATGAAAAATTTTGGGGAAGGACCAAAGTGGTTACCGAGTGAAATAAGTGTGGTGACTGGACATCTATCTTACCACGTGGAGATGGAAGGCCGGATCATCCGTAAACATGTGGACCATTTAAGGAAGCGAGAGACGAATCACCAAGATTTGGTTCCACCAGTGATTATGGCCAGGTCTGCATTTCCTGTTGAGAATACTCAACCCAGGACTGACATATCTGATGTTCCCATAAGAGTTGAGGATACAGAGCTGCAAGTACCCACTGAAGCACCTGATGTTCAGACAACTCCAGAAAAGTAGGTTCCTGACAAAGAATCTGAAGTTGAGGAGCTGCGGCGTTCCACACATATCAGGAAACCACCTGAAAGATTGAACTTTTAAATTCCTTAGCCAGTGTCATTATGTTAGTATATTATGTTGTCTTGAAAAATACGTACTTGTAAGTATATGTATAACCGAGTAAAAGGGGGAATGAATGTAGTATTATGGTTTTATTTAGTGTGCAATGTACCTTTACGAATAACACTTGTTGGGCAAGATCACATGATCTGTAGTAACCAATAGGAGAGTAGCTCGGGCTACCTCAGCGTAGAGATAGAGTTGGCGTTGAAAGTACTTGTGTAGTTGCTGTTGAGTATATTGTGAATAAACTTAATGTTTCCACCCAAGAAGTATCTGCAGATCAACGCTATCATTAATAGTACAACTTGGCCACCCTACAACTCTTCTCTATATTAAATTCCATCTGCCCTTGTCTGCCTATTCTGCTAGTTTATCTATGCCATGTTACAATCAATTTGTATCATCCTCACTGCTTGCCATACCTCCAAGTTTGGTATTATCAGCAAATTTTGAACTTTTACTCTGTATTAAATATCCAGGTCATTTACATATATCAATAAAACAGTGGTTCTAGCACTGATCCTTAGGGAACACATCTGTCTATCATCATCCAGCCTGAGAAATAACCATTTCCCATGATGTGTTATTTGCTGCCCTTAAGTCATTATTTTATTATTCAAGTTGACACCGGCCTTCTATTCCATGAGTGACAATTTTGTTAACCCAGCCTTTTATGTGGCACTTTGTCAAACACTTTCTCAAAATCTATATTAACAGCATCCATTGCATTCCCTTCAACAACCATCTCTGTTGCTCCCTCAGAAAATTTAATTAGATTAGTCAATCACAATCTGTCTTTTACAAGTCCATGCTTGATCTCCTGAATTAACTCAAACCTGTCCAAGTGTCCGTTGATTTTTCCCCCTGATTATTGTTTCTAAATCCTTTCCCACCACTGATGTGAAACTAACTGGCCTGCAGCTGTTAGGACCTTCACTTACACCATTTCTTGAATAACCTTTGTCACTTCCAACCCTCCAGCACCTCCCCCATATCTAGGGAAGGTTAGAAGATTATAGTAAGCCCTTGGAGTACCTCCACCCTCACTTTCTTTAACAATGTGGACCAGGCAACTTACCACTCTAAGAATAGCCAGCTTTCCAGTACATCCTGCCACTCTTTTTTTACTTTATTCTTTCGTGGGTGTATGCATTTGTTGCCCATCTCTAATTGCCTTTAAACTGAATGGTTTGCTAGGCCATTTCATAGGGCAGTTAAGAGTCAACTGTATCGCTGTGGGTCTGGAATCACATGTAGGTCAGACCAGGTAAGGATGGCAGATTTCTGACAATCAATGATAGTTTCATGGTCAGGTTACTGAGACTAGCTTTGAATTCCAGATTTATTAATTGTATTTAAATTCCACCAGCTGTCATGGTGGCATTTGAACCCATGGCCCCAGAGTATTTGGCTGGGTCATTGGATTACTAGTCCAGTGATATTGCCACTATGCCATCATCTCCCCATCCATTGCCTCTACCGATATTTTGGAACTCATCACTCTGAACTACCTATTGGGCCAGATTTTTGTCTCCCAATGGAGGTGCAAAACAGGCCGTAATATGCTGAACTTACCTTTTTCTTGTCGGAGAAACAATTTTTCTCTGCCTTCCCAACCCCGTGCCATTTTTGTATGGCCCTTTTGCATGTCAAGAAGGCCTTGAGTCCAAAACACACATTCACCTCTTCCAAGGTCAGGGTCCTCACTGTGAGGATCACAGGATGATTGTATTTCTTCCCGCTTGCTATTTTCGTGTGTTGGTGTGGGTTTTGTGAGCCCTAAAAAATGCACCTCTTTGGCGAGATCGTGGCTGGTAGGAAAGTCTGCTGAGGAGTTGGGAACACTCTGAAGGTAAGTGTAAAATGTTTTTGACATAGGCAAATGTCACTATTACATGATATGTTGTAATGTAGTTGTGTTTTTAACGCACTGATTCATCATGGGGCTCTGTCCTGAAAAAGTAAGTTAACTATTACATTAACCACCATTGTGTAAGTATTGAGATGCATTACAGCACTTTTTCCAGTGGAGAAAGTGGCATAATCAATTTAAAAATGTAGAAAATATGTTGGTAAACTCTCCTTGTCATGTTTGGTACTGTTACTTAAATGTACAGACGGTGAAAAAAATGCCCTCCTTTTAAAAGGTAGAAAAAAACTAAACACCTGCTCCCTTCCATTGATTGACAAACAATCTGCTTTGAAATAAGAATACACCATCCGTTCTTTCAATTTCAGGCCTTGCAGTTGGAAGCTAATGTTTTGATAGCTGGGGATATTATGAATGCTTGGCTGTGTTCCTAAATCTGTTGCAATACTCAGCTCTGTTAACACAGCTGTTTAGGGGAATGACTGACAGTTTTATGAGGTTGTAATAACATAATATGCCTATGATGTGGTTTTAGCGAACATACTTGTTTGTTGAGACAACATAATGATCACTTAAATGATTAACTTTTTCTATGAAGAAGAGTTTTTTTACAGTATCAATGATAGACTTTTAAATGAGAGTTTCATTACATTGTCATGGTTTCGTATACCAACCATATTTAAAATAATTTCCATTGCTATTGCATAGCTCATGAAGACTGCTCGTATATGGATACTGGGTGAGTGGCTATGGAGATCATGAGGGGGGCATGGAAGTGGCATGGAGGTGGAATGGGTTGACCTGGGTGATCTGAGGGGGCATAGGGAAAGCTGAGGCGACATGGTGGTGGCATGGGGGACCTGAGGGGGATGGAGGGCCATGGGATATCATGGGGATCTGAGGGGGCACGTAGGTAACATGGGATGACATGGTGGGCAGGTGGAGGTATGAATGGGTGAAGGGTGAAGTCTAGGCGCCTTTAAACAATGTTTGGATTTAGGCTGCTGTCTCTGAGAATAGAGACATGCCTTCTAACCAGCCCACCTCTGCACTCTGGTAACAGATCCAGCAGCTACCTTCCTACATTTGCATTCAGGATGAAAAGTACCTTCTATATCAGTTATACTGACTTCCATTTGGATGAAAAAATATTTCCATGAGTTGAATCTGATGAGTTGCCGTGGTGGATACAGTAACCAGGAACATCCCTAAAGTGTGTGTATGAAACGTTAAGTGACATTGGTGAAATTTGCTTATTCGCAGGAAAATAGAGGCCAGGATTCAGAGTTTGTTCCTCTTGAGTGATATAACATGCAAAGTTTGCTTCTGTCTGCTCTCTGACATATATCCTGTAATTTTTGTCCACCAAAAAAAATTCTCCTGCACTCCCATTCTCCTAGTATTTCTTAACAATGTCATCGATCTCCTGATCCAGCAGACTACAGCTCACTGAAGACTGGAGTAGATTTACAGCTTAATCTTTTCCCATTTCCTCCTTGACTCAAGTGGTAACATGCACTCCAGCTGAGTAGAGGCAGAATGTAAGACTTATAAAAGAAAACTTCTTAAATAAAAGCAAAATACTGCGGATGCTGGAAATCTGAAACAAAAACAGAAAATGCTGCAAAAACTCAGCAGGTCTAACAGCATCGGTGGAGAGAAAAACAGAGTTGACGTTTCAAGTCCGTATGACTCTTCTTCAGAAAACTTCTGTTGCCTGCAAGATTATCTGATCACCTTTAGTCACCTTGTTTTCTTGGTTTAATTGTTAATTGGTGTAACATGTAATTTTTAAAATTTTAGTGGCATCAAGGATGGAGAGTGTTTATTGAAGTCACTGTTCTCATCAATTTCACAGGTCTCTGTTATAATATTTAGTATTATGTAACAATTCAGTAAAAGCCCTTCCCCTTCAAAAAGTTTACTAGCCCTGACTTTGAGTTCTGACAAAATGGCTTCACCGGAATCATTAACCTATCTTTTTTCCTTCCAAATGTCAACTGTCTATTTTCAGGATTTTCCGTTTTTAGTTCAGGTGTCATGAAACTACCATATTTTTCATAATATTATTTTGGGGTATTGTAAAGTAGGCTTATATTTGTGTGTGTGTGGATGGTTCTGTCTGTGCATGGCTGATTTAATTGAGTTAGTCGGATAGACTGCAAGGTTAAAATTATCCAAAGAGTTAGGTGCAAAAAGGGTTTTTGAAATGCTACTGAATGAGCTAGGGTAAAAGTCTCAGCAGATAGAGTGTGAATGAAATTTGTATTTTAAGATAGGACAGGTGGTTGGTTTTCAAAGAAACATGATAAAATTTTACAACTGGCAGGATAAATAGGCCCAGAAGGAAAGGGCCATATTGACAACATGAAAGATTTTTATATTATGGGAAAAGTAAATTCCAAAGACCTATGGGAACAGTGGGATTTACAGATTGAAGAGAGAGAAACATATTTAAAGAAAGATGGACATTTGTATCAGGGGTGGCCGTGTAAGATCTAAGTGATACACTATGTGAAACAGACTGGGGGAAACAGCCTCTAGCCACTTTTCAGATGTCTGCTGCTTCAGTAACCAAAGTTGTGTTAAAAGCTTTCAGAATTCCACTGTGGTGCTGTGGTAATGTCACTGGATTGCCTATCTAAATTTAAAATCTATTTTTGGACTGTTGCCTTAAAGTGGGTGTGTAGTTGGGAGTCAGGGTAATTAGGAATTTTGGAATTTGTTATAATATTAAGGGATGGCGTAACTATAATCTTGTGTATGTGTTTTAATTCTTTTCTTTTGTTAATAAATGTTTTAATTTAATTTTTAAAATCTCTGAAGGTGTTAGTGGACTCATTACTTCTGAATTCCGTGTCCAAATCTTCTCATAATAAATACAAATTGCAAAACCATTGTGATAGCATGGCCAAGTTTCCCTTTTGGATTTGGTCAGCTTGACAAATACCATCTGCCATATCATAACACAGGTTTCTGGCATCTTAAGTGAATTCCTCTCTTGTGCAAGTTCCTTCACCCCATCATTGGCAGCTGTGCCTTCGGCCACCTAGATTCCACACTCTGGAGTTCTCTTCTTAAGCCCTTCCACCCTCCTTCTCCTCTTTTAAGATCCTCCTTAAAGCCAACCTCTTTGACCAAGCTTTTTGACACCAGCACCCACCCAGCCCCTCATACTGCCATTTTTGGTCTGATATCCATATTTAAAAATGATGCCTTTGGAATGTTTTTCAATGATAAAGGTGATATATAAATATTGATAATGTTTTAGCCCAGGGCCTATTTTGTCTTTAATACTATTACAAATGCCTGAATTCATTAATATTTGCACAAAGTAATCTTGCATCTAACATTGGTAGCAAATCAGTAATTAATCTGCTGAAGAATATATTTAGGTAGCATTGGAATTCTGGTAAAGGAAATAAAACTAAATGGGCTAGACTCTGTGTGGAGCACCAAGGCTACTTTGATCCTTGAGTGAAAGGAATAGTGAGAGGCTGCAGATAACTATGAATATCCTGTGTTAACGCCTTTGTTTTCACTTCTAGTTATTTTGATGATTTTTATAAGGAGTTAATTTACAGAATGATTACTACTGATCTTTATTTAAGTAATAACACCACAACATGAGTGCATTAGACAAAGAAAGATGTCTATTTGGCAATTATATTTTAATTTAACAAGTGGCATGGATTTACATATTAGTAGAATGATCATATACTGAATTGATAAGAGTATTCATTAAATTAAAAGTAATGTTGTTATACTTTGGAGGATAAGAACATAAAACATAAGAAATAGGAGCAGGAGTAGGCCATTCAGCCCTTCTAGCCCACTCCGCTATTCAGTGAGATCATAGCTAATCTTCTACTTCAACACAATTTTCCAAAACTATCCCTTGATGTTTTTAGTTTGTAGAAATCTATCGACCTCAGTCTTGAACATATTCAATGACTGAGTCTCCACAGCCCTCCGGGGCAGAGAATTCCAAAGATTCACCATCCTTTTGAGTGAAGAAATTCCTCCTAAATGGCCTGACCCTTATTCTGAGAGTGCGTCTCCTGGTTCTAAGCCCATCAGCCAGGGGGAACATCCTTCCTGCATCTACCCTGTTGAGCCCTGTAAGAATTTTGTATATTTGAATGAGATCACCTCTCATTCTTCTAAACTCCAGAGAACAAAGGTACACAGTCTATTTAATCTTTCCTCATAAGGGAATCCCTCCATCTCAGGAATTAGTTTGGTGAATCTTCGTTGCACTCCCTCTATGGCAAGCATTTCTTTCCGTAGGTAAGGAGACCAAAATCTCCAGGAGATCACTGAAAATGACTGGAAGCAATACTATTGATAAGGTAAAGAACTCAACCTTTACCATGCGTATGCTGCCTAAAAAATTTTGACAAATTAAGATGGGACTCCAACATCAATAGTTAATACACGGCAAATGCAACTGACAACATCCTGCCTGTTGCCCTCTGCTCAGGATGTGATGTTTGGTGGTCAGGTTCTGGAAATGTGATCAGATTGTGGCGTTCTGTTCTTTGTGGTACCCAGACAGACAGCCATAGTCTGATTTTCCTATTGATTGCCCCTCTATCTAATAGTTTGTATCACCATCAGCAGCCGTTCTTTCAGTCACTATTCTTTGGGACTCTGTCCGAAAATCTCTTCACCAACTAGGTGGTTCTTTCTTTTTTAAAGTCTCTTATGAACCTGGTGTTTTTGGTCCACCCCTCATCCCAACATTGCACACCTCTGTTGTCTTTACTTTCTGTACATCATTTGGCGAGTTGCTCATGAGGTGTACTGGGAAAATGTCAGTTGTTGCTATAGGAGTTGTGAGACTGATTGTGTCGTGCAGGCTTCCAGGATGGGGATCCAAACGACACACTTGTTCAGCCTCAGGTGGAATCTGCATGCTGGATTCATCTCTCTGGCGTGGAACAGCAGTGGCAGAGGATGTCCACTTCTCCTCACTCGCATTGTTCGGGGCCAGGGGTCATTGATTATGGACCATCAGCAGGATTCCCACTGCCAGGAGGAAGCCCACCACTGCCTGGTGCAAAGTCCCGGCAGTGTTGCTGCTCAGTGCCGCTCCAGCAGCAGAAATGACAGTTGAACATTTAAAAAGGAAAAAGATCCCTAATATGAAGGGAAGAGCAACATTGTGGATCTCAGCAGACCCAAGATCTCCATAGTAAGTAATTGGCAGCTTAAATGGAGTAGGTGGTGGTAGAGATGGGGGTGCGGGGTGGGGCTGGGGCTGGGGCGGGGGGGCAGGTGTCAATTAAGCCATTTACTTTCATTCTCTGGCCTGGGGCCATTAACTCCACTCCCATGAGTCTCCTGTTTCCTTCTGCTGGGCAGCTGTTAGTGGTCCCAGAATCACAGAATTGTTATAGCACAGAAAGAGGCCATTCAGCCCGTCATGCCTATGTCAGCCCTCCGAATGAGCAATTCACCTAGTGCCATTCTCCCACCTTCTCCTTGTGGCCCTGCACATTCTTCCTTTTCAGATAATAATCCAATTCGCTCTTGAACACTCGATTGAACCTGCCTCCACCACACTCTCAGGCAGTGCATTCCAGACCTTAACAACTTGCTGGCTGAAAAAGTTTCTCCTCATGTTGCCATTGCTTCTTTTTCTAATTACTTTAAATCTGTGCCTTTTGTTCTTGATCCTTCCACCAATGGGAACAGATTTTTGCCACCTACCCTGTCCCAACCCCTCACAGTTTTGAATACCTCTATCAAACCTCCTCTTAACATTCCCTTCTCCAAGGAAAACAGTCCCAACTTCTCCAATCCATCTACATAACTGAAGTTCCTCATCCCTGGAACTGCTCTTGTGAATCTTTTCTGCACCCTTTCTAATGCCTTCATATCCCATTGTGGGTGGGGGAGGGAAATTGAACCCAGGGCAGTGAGGTGGCAGTCAGCCTCACTGTCTGAGTTTGGTTGATTTTTCTGGGGCCACAGAGGTGAATCCCGTCCAGGCCTCTGCTGGTTCAGTCTCTCTGATACACTTGTACAGCTCCTTGGTTGTGGCACTCTCAATTTATTCTCCGTCTGCCTGGCAGCACTATAAACATTTTGACAACGTGAAAGCTACCTGTGTGCACAATTAGCAGTATCGTTGGCCATCTAATTGGTGTTTAAAGTAGCAGTCAGCTATTCATATGACGGAGAATGACCTATCTTGATTATTTTCCACAAAAGGTTATCGGCAGAATAATGAAATGAAACCACAAATCAAAAAGTTTTGTTTAAAAAAGTTGTATATGTAAAATAACAGCCCATAGAGTGCAAAGCAATATAAGTGATACATGGCTCACTTGATAGATTTCACTGTCACATTCTTCCAAACTAAAACTCTTCCAGACACATTCCCACTGGAAGGAATTGTGTAGCTGAATTTTAATGTCTATGCTGCAGGGTTTCACATTATCCTTCAGTTGCTTCCTCACTGAAGAAACAACATTTACAGTGAAGATTTATTACCTTTCACACCTGCAATTGGGAAGTCGCATCATAACTTAATAAATCAGCATTTATCATTTTGGCTATTTGCCACATTGCAGCCATGTGCACTGTTGGGTTGCCATGGGCTGCACTGTGCCATGGGGTTGTAAGAATGGATTTGTTCCCTCAATTTCCCTCACGGTGAGGATTGATTTTCCAACCCCTCCATGGTCTCCACCTTGCCTATGTCTGTAACCTCCTACAACCCTACAACCTTGCGAGATCTCTGCAGACCTCCAGCTTTGGCCTTTTACGCATCCCTGAATTTCATCCCTACACCTTTGCCAACTGTGGTTTCAGTTGCTAAGGCCCTAATTCTGGGATTCCCAGCCTAAATCACTTCACCTTTCAACCTCTCTCTCCTCCCTTTAAGACGCTGCGTAAAAACCTACTTCCCTTGCACTTTTGGTCACCTGTCCTAATATTTCCTTATGTGGCTCAGTCTCAAATTCAGCTCGGTCACACTCCTGTGAAGTGCCTTGGGATGTTTTAGTACATTAAAGGTGCTATATAAATGCAAGTTATTATTTGACCATGTGTATTCCATCAGGACAGGCACTGAGTAGAGGCTAGTGAGCTCCCTCTGAGGGAAGACTGAGAGCAAACCAGGCCAGGTTGCTCTTTCATCCACAAATACAACTGTTATGGTATTGAACAAATTAGACGAGGGAGAGCCACATTTGAGTGGAAGTAGCTGGTCTCAGGTAAGGAAGTAGTAAGGAAGTGCAGTATCCCTGAGCTAGGGAGGGGGAAAACTCAAACAGGGCTCCTGCTGAAAGTGCAAGGGATTGATTTTGACTCCCTTTACCTATCACCAACATGGTTGTAACAACCTAAAGATGGGAGGGGGTAGGGACATTGCCAGGGGGTGGGGTGGACAGCTTTACTGCCTCGTGAACATCAGCAAAGCAACAACCACCATTTTCAAAATGGCCTAACAGCAGGGTTTCCAAAGCATGCACCCGATTCAGGCCATAGGAACCTTTTAATATGACATAAGGTTAAATCCAATGATGTAAATAGGGCCCAGATTGCCATTTTAGGTGTGAGCTGGTGGCAGTGCTGCACACGCCAAAGGTAAGGCTGAATTATCTTTCTTGGGGGCCCCAGAGGTGCATTCTTGGATTAGTAAATAATCATCTGGTGCCCAAGATTCCTTTTCCTGCATGATTGCCTTTCCGTTAATGCCAATTTTGGCGAGCTGATGGTCGAGATGCTCATTTGGCAGCCCACGTGCAGCTCATCTGACAAATGTGGGTGAGGCCAGGCCTCAAAATTCCAGGGCATCGCTTTGCCACCCTGCCAAAGGTCAAAATAGACCCCCCCCCCACCCCACCCCCCTCCCTGTGTGGGCATTAAGACGTGCATGCTGGCTTTAAATAGTGCCAGCCACTCCCGAAATTGGCCCCCGGCTGAAGTGTCTGACCAGTCAACAGCGTGGTTCATTCTGGTTACACACAGAGAGAACATTCAAATGAGCAGGCTGTGAGAAGTGGGCATGCTGCCTGCATTTTGCAGTCAATGGCATGGATTAATTGCTCTTCGCGATCCCCACACCTGTTTATTGGGGCTATCCAGTTTATCCAGATGTTTCACTGTGCAGAAAATGCAGTGGAGAAAAAAGGTGGCTGACAGCCTTCTCCTTGCTTGCATCTGAAAAAGACACGAGGCACAGTGACATCTGTGTCACAGAACAGCATCGCGTTGACAGCAGAGAATGTATATGTCGCCTGCCTGATATTTTGAGATCATTAATTTGTTCACGAGATGTCGCAGTATAGTATTAGGCTCAAATCTTGGTGGACCACAGCATTTTAAACTTTGAGCTTCAGATAAAGTGTGCTTTGGCTGTGCATTGTGCAAATAGCCCATGGGTGCAACAGGGTTGTAAAGCAGTGATCTTCACAAGTAGTTTATGATCATTAAGGCAATCAAGCACTTCAATGAGGTCAGTGAAGAGGATTAATAAGATCATCAAAGTAGCTTTTGACAGCACTTAGATAATTCCAAAAACAGGCATTTTGCATCAGGGGCCCTTTTGGAAAGTGGTCATATCAGGATAAAATTTTTCAATAAAATGTTCATATAATTACCGCACAGATGCTCAAAAGCCTTTAATATGCCAGACCAAGCAGTAATGGGCCTGAAATTTAATTTGTTGCAGGTGGTCTTCCATCTTAAAAGTGAACGTTTTCTGTTCCAGTCAGCAGCAGGAGAGCTTGTGAGAAAGGAATAATTTAGTAAATCTACACGTAAAATGGAGGAAGCAGCGGGATATTTTCATGGACTGTTTCATTGTACATATTAAATGAGTTTAAAGTTTTTTTCATCAAGTTCCTAGTTTCTGAAAGGAAAAACTGAATTTGGCGATGCTAATGTGGAGAGTGTCACGCAGGGATTTCGGGGAGGGGGGGGAGAAGATCCTGATTCCTACCACATGATTCCAGGGTCCAAAATGGGCATCATGAGTGTCAAATTCAGTAAGGTTAGTATTCAATGACATTAGCAAGTAGGGATAGATGGTTGGCATCTGGGAGCAGCAGATATTTGTCATGCATCATGTGTAAGGATGAAATTAAAGTGAGAAGGGAAGGAGGGCAGGGGGATCTGCCCACAATGTCCATCAGCGGCTCTTTAAGTGGGGATGGCACTTGGATGAATCACGGTAATCCTTCCGGGGGTTGCCTGCTTCCTGTTATTGCACACAGAGGGAGGGAGCATGTCAGTGTTAGAGGAGAGAAAGCTTTCAAGGGTGCGCATGTGAGGGCAGAATGATTTTGCTGGTATCAGACAGGTGGCAGAGGTGTGAGGAGCTGAAGGATGTAACATTGACAAGAGTGGCAGGCTCACAATACTGCAGAAGGAGCAAAAGGAGGCAAAGTGTGCTGCAGTGATTGGAGGTATGTGCTGGTGCAAGAGACAGTTGTGCGTGCTGGGGCAACAGGTAGTGCAAGGGCAAGCAGAGAGTGCTGGGAGATATTAGATTGGAGAATTACCTTAGTTATGCTGTAAGGTCATTACATTCTATTTGACATTTCAGCCATGCCCCGGAGGCGTTCTTGCTGGCGCTGACAAGCTCTCCTACCTCTTTCCTGGGTATCTTCCTGCTGCCTGGTGGGCAGAAAGGGCTGGACTTTTAATCAAGATGGGTGGGTTGGGGTGGGGGAGACTGGGGTTGGGTGGTTGGGGTGGTGGGGGTGAGGCGGGTGTGGGGATAGCAGGGAGCTTGGGGTTGGTGGAAATCCCAATTGATGTCGGAACAGCGCCTGAATAGGCCCATTAATTATCAAGAATTGGCCTCATTTGGCTGCCTGCTGATTCACAGTGATAGTTGCCTGTTTAGGAAGGAATTGGCACAAAATATCACTAACGGTGTTTTGAGATAAATCGATCACATTTCCTATAAAGGGGACTTCTCCTTTTACAGCTGGTGTCATGGTTTGTTTAGCATTGCACATAGCAATTAAATTCTGTGATAGACATTGGTTATTTACAATTTTCTCAAAAGGTGGAAGACTGTATTTTTTCTTTTGAATTGAGGCACAATTGTTCTGTCTCAAGTGCTTAAACATATCCTTCATCATCCACAAGTCGTTGTCTTTCTCATGTGATTCTGAGGGTTTCAATAATTAGCTACAGGTTTTTTTCATTGTCTCAGGAAAGCACGAATGATAGACACATGAGCGTACATCTGCTTCCACTTATCCTGGATGTTTGTTATCATCAGTGAAGTATATCCTCTACCCCTCATGGACTGCCCTTTCTAATTATTCCATGCTTGGGTGTGTAATGAAACACCAAGCAATAATGCCAGGTACTGGTCATGGTAACAAAGGGATTGTATAACGTTAGATTGAGATTAATGGGTTATATATGACGGAAAATAAAAGTTGGGAGATATAACAGGCAGGGAATCTGATATCATTCATTTTACACAATCATCCAAAGTAAAAATTACCTCCAAGAAATGAAAGCTTTGGTTCCCTAGGAAGAGGAAATCTAGTCTGATACAGTAACATTCCTCACCTAAAGGGCCGTGCATGGATCTTGACACTGCATGATTGTATAAAGCAGTTCGAAACCCATCTTACATCTCTGTCGATTTTTATTCACATTGACATCAGTGGGAACGAAACTCAGGAGAGGTGTAAGTCAGGCTTCAGACTCACCAGCAGCTACTTTGCACTGTCACAAAAAATTTAGATCAAGCCCCTTGCGTCTTCTAGACTCATGCAAAAACAGGTACAGGTTCAAAAAATTTGTGGGTTTTTTTTTAGCATTTACCAGTCAATAAATAATCCATAATCCAACTGTCTCCACCTTTCATTTCTAGACATGTTGGAAATATCTTGCATCCAACAAAACACAATGCAGGGCTTAGTGGGTGCTTTGTTGTGGATGCATGGATCTAGTTGTACCATATTTCTGCTGGTGATTGTGGAGCCATGAGCTGTATATGCAGTGGACAGTTCCTCATCCCCAAGCAGCCAGCAACTTGAAGAAGGTTAAAAACTGGGACAATGGAGGACTGGTGCAGTATGTCAGGATAGTGGGCACAGATCTGAATGATGTGCTGCTTACCATCAAGCACCAGTTGGACATTCAAAGAGTGGGTTCATTCACTGGGTTTATGTCTGTGCCAGTGAAGGGACTTGCAGGGTGATGTGTTGATGCCTTGAACTTGGGGGAATCCTGCAATTTGGGCAGACCCCAGAGCGCTATTCTTCTGATTGTCCATGGGGAAAGTGATGATTGTGTCAGCTCTCATTAACAAGGCATCTGTCACCTCCCTGTGCAGGCATGGGCTGCAGACTAGCTGATGTGCCATGTTGCAGCCTGGTAGGATCTGGAGGCAAAGGTTTGAGGCAGGTGGCATACTGAAGTGGGAAGGGATAAAAATTGTTTAAGAGTGGACATTTCAATGTTTCCTAGAAATACTTACCACAGACACACACAAACACACCTGAAGAATATATATGGTGGTGTAGTGATAATATTACTGAACTAGTAATCCCAGAGGCCCAGACTAAGGCTCTGGGGATATGGGTTTGAATCCCACGATGGCAGCTGGTGGAATTTAAATTCAGTTAATAAAATGTGGAATTATAAAGCTAGTCCCAGTAATGGTGGTCATGACACCATCATCAATTGTTGTAAAAACCTATCTGGTTCACCAATGTCCTTTAGGGAAGGAAATATGCCATCCTTACCTGGTCTGGCCTACATGTGACTCCATACCTGTAGAAACATGGTTGACTCTTAAATGCCCTCTGAAATGGTCCAACAAGCCATTCAGTTCAAGGGCAATTAAGGATGGACAACAAATGCTGGCCTTGCCAGTGATGCCCGCATCCCATGAAGGAATAAATTTTAAAAAGTACATCTATTGCTAGTCTAATTCCTAGCTTATTGCCTTTCCTCCCATTAGAGGGATCTGTTATCCTGTATGAGAAATTTATAGAGTAATTGAATAATATATAAATAAAAGTTGGCCTTTCGAAAAGTTCTAGTGTTAGAGAGACAGAAAGGGTTAGAAATTCTTGGGATTTGAACAATTTGAGTTGTCAGTAGCAGAACCTGTTGTATTAGGGGTTCTTTATATGTCTCAGCTCTTGAGACTTGTATATTTAAACATGAACCTTTTATTGTTAACCTTTAACTATTTACAGATCCCAAGTTACTGTCACGCATGGTGCTGCTACTCCATGCCAGCTGGTTCCAGATTGTTCTCTTTAGACTGTTCTCTCAGTCTATTACCATGTGACTCTATACATCATACCGTGGGCAGTGCTATGCTCCAGCTTCACATTAACCCTTGCTCTGCCGAGCACCTTTACATTGCAATGGCATGCAGGCACATGCAACATCATACAACAGGATTATCTGAGTTATTTATATGAGCACGGAGCTCCAAAGCCTGGATACATTTTTAAATGGACCAGTTCTCAAGACCTTCTGTCCAAAGAAGAATATGTTAACTATAGTGGCCTAAGTAAGAGAAAATATGGCATAGAAAATGAGAGTGAAGAAAAGACCGAATATTTTCAGTTCAGACATTTAACTAGCTCTATTATTGATCTGGTGTTGAACCAAATATTCTAGTCTTTGAGTGGGGCAGCTTAAACTTTCTGCTTTTTTTCTATTTCTGCATGTTATAATTTGGAGATGATAATTAAAAATATTTCTATTCAGTAAGGCAGTCATCAGGACTTGAGCTGTCACACTGTTCTCTATTCTAAATCACATGCACTAGAAATTATCAGTTAAATCATAACATTTTCAAGACCTTTTGGCTCCTCAAATACATATACCAAAGTCAAATATACCAGTGCAACCGGACAGAACTAAACCAGTCTGACATTTTGGTGCCAGTAACAACCAGGGTTAGAATTTCTGACATTGCACTATCACTGACAACTCGAGTTAAAACTCCCATGAGATCATAACTCTGGTGGAAGAGCTGGAGAATCACTGTGGAAATTCTAATCCTGCAGGAGCTCCTCAGGCCATGTTTAGTTGCTTCATTCATGATCTTCCCTCCATCATAAGGTCAGAAGTTTTGGAAATTGACTGATGATTGCACAATGTTCAATTCCATTCACAACTCTTCATATACTGAAGCCGTCCATGCAGCAAGGCCCTGGACAACAGCTTGTTTTTTTTCCCCTTCATTCTTTCACAGGATGTGGGCATCTCTGGCATCATCAAGGCCAGCATTTGTTGCCCATCCCTTGAACTAAGTGTTTTTTTTATTCATTGAACATGGATGTCACTAGGCCAGCATTTATTGCCCATCCCTAATTGCCCTTGAGAACTGAGTGGCTTTAAGAGTCACATATAGGCCACGTCAGGGCAGATGGGTTTTTATGACAATGGTTTCATGGTCATTATTAGACTTATAATTCCAGATGTTTTATTGAATTCAAATTCAAACCCAAGTCCCCAGAGCATTACCCTGGGTATCTGGAGTACTGGTCCAGTGATAATACCACTATGCCACCACCTCACCTCATATGGCAGTTAAGAATCAACCATGTTGCTGTGCATCTGGAGTCACATGTAGGCCAGACCAATAAGGAAGGCAGATTTTCTCCCCTAAAGGACATTGGTGAACCAGATGGGTTTTTACAACAATCAATGATCATTGTCATGGTTACTATTATTGACATTAGTCTTATATTCAAGATTTTATTGAATTTAAATTCCACCAGTTGCCCTGGTGGGATTTTAACCCGTGTCCCTAGAGGGCCTCTGGATTACTAGCCCACTGTGAGGCAATGACCATTTCCAATAAGAGAGAATCCAACCATCTTCCCTTGGCATTCAATGAAATCGCCACCACCAATATCCTGGGGGTTACCATTGACCAGAAACTGAACTGGACCAGCCATATAAATACTGTGGCTACAAGAGCAGGTCAGAGGCTGAGAATTCTACAGTGAGTAACTCACCTCCTGACTCCCCAAAGCCTGTCCACCATCGACTAGGCACAAGTCAGGAGTGTGCTGGAATACTCTCCACTTGCCTAGGTGAGTGCAGCTCCAACAACACCCAAGGAACGCAACACTGTCCAGGACAAAGCAGCGCGCTTGATTAACACTCCGTCCACTACCTTAAACATTTACTCCCTACACCACTGGTGCACAGTGGCAGCAGTGTGTACCATCTAAAAGGTGTACTGCAGTGACTCGCCAAAGCTCCTTCAATAGCACCCTCCAAACCCACAACTTCTACCCCTAGAAGGACAAAGGCAGCAGACTCATTGGAACACCACCACCTGCAAGTTTCCCTTCAAACCACACACCATCCTGACTTGGTATGTCACTGTTCCATCACTGTTGTTGCGTCAAAATCCTGGAACTTCCATCTTAACAGAGTGTGAATGAATTTATACCAGATGGATTGCACCAGTTCAAGAAGGCTGTTCAGCACCACCTTCTCAAGGGCAATTAGGGATGAAAAACAAATGTTGGCCTTGCTGGTGACACACACATCCCATGAAATAAAAAATAAATGTGATGCAGACTTTGCTCCATTTTAGCACTGCTGTGAAGGTATTACATTTCAACTACATGTAATGCTAAATGATACATTAAAAGTTAATGTGTTTATGTTTTCCATTGCATGTGGTGCACATGTTCAACATGTTTTGCTTTCGTGTTTGTTCCTTGTGTGTCATCAGCTTCTCTGGTTTGTGGTTATACATCTCTACAACTAAATTCTGCTCTGGTTGAAGAAGTAACATGTGTGGCTCACTGCATTGTCACCCAGCTAACTGCAGGCGGTACAGAACTAAGGCCCACCATATGTACTGGAAACAGACACTGACATGTCTTCCAGATTCTCTTCTGTATGGAGTACCTGTGGGGTCATTTTTTTCAGACGTAGCAACTACTGTCACCTATTGCTACTTGTGTAGCATATGTGATCACTCAGAATGGCCACTGGCATAAGTGGCAAGCAGCTGCTATACTGCTGCACCAGACATGCATGGCACTGCTCCAGCGTGTCTCATCACAATGTTTGAGCAGAACAGTGAGAATTTACCAGGTCCTTCCATCCCGATTGCTTGTTACCATTTTCCAAACAAGTACAAGCGGCCATGACTGCATCTTAGATAGCACTGGTGTAGTCTTGTGATTAGTAACAGAATACAGGCAGACAATGGTTCTTGATTGACATGTAGCAGATGGCAGTTGTTATCTGGTTGTTGGACAGCCCCATGTTACCCACACAACCATTCACTGTCATGCATAAGGTCGTAAAGGATTCCTCACTAATGTGACGCCTCTGTATCAATCTTCATTTTATCGTGGGTCCACTCAATTCAGGGGAGGCATTCTGCCTGTTAATCTTCCAGTCTGTTCCAGCTGCTACCCCGTGCACACTCTATGCTTCCTCTTCAATATCACTATGTCCATCTCCCACTGTTGTGTGCTTTTGCTGATGCTTTCTTCACCTGAAGTAGACAGTGGGGGTGGGGGGTATTTTGTGCCTATTCAATTGATGAGTTACCTATGAGGCGTACATTTCATTCCGACCACCAACTGGATGCATTTAAATGAAACGATTCTGGCACCATTCTGACTCGGGTGGGCAGGTAGAAATCAAGCCCTGGCCACCATCACCCAATAAATGCACTGTTCGAAAAGGGACCTCATAAAGTGTGGCAAAACCTTAACAATAGGGAGCAAAATGTGCAGAAAACAACTTGTGTTTATGTAGTGCCTTCACCATATTTAAACAACCCAATGCACTGCACAAGAGTATTAACAAACAAAATGTGACGTTGAACCACATGTGGAGACAGTAGGGCAGGTGATCAAAATCTTGGTAAAAGGGATAGGTTTTAAGGAGCTTCTTAAGGAAAAGAGAGAGTTGGAGTGTCAGAAACATTGAGCGAGGGAAAACCAGAGCTTAGGACACAGGCAACTGAAGGCACTGCCACCAATGGTGGAGTGATTAACATCCAGGATGCAGAAAAGGCCAGAACTGGTGGAAGTTTGTAGGGATATAGGAGGTTATGGAGATAGGAAGGGATGAGATCAGGGAGAGATTTGAAAACAAGTAAGAGAATTATAAAATTGGGGCATTGCCAGACTGCGAGCCAAGGTAGGTCAGGAAAGAAATATGGGCTGACATCTGAGAAAGTTATGCAATAGACAATGCAATAACCACAGGAAATTTCAGAGATAGTTTTGCAAGCCTTTGGTTTTCTACAACAGTAGGTTTAACCAAATAATGGGTTAAATAACCAAGGTTTCTAAAAGGATGTGGCATTTCTTTTGTTATTTCTAGTTTCTTCATCAAGTATTTCTTTCACAAGGAAGCATTTGGCAGTTTAGATGTTCCAGGGCAAAGTTCATGAAGATTTCTGTGTTGTGACAACAGTCATCTGGAGTTTAAAACGATGGATGCAAAGAAAATTTGGGCACAGTGCCTGAGATTGCAACATCATTCACATAATGCTTCAGTTATATTAAATTAAGGTTCATTAAAAGTTTAGTCATTCTGTTCGACTGCCACACACATGAGAAAACGGCTTGGATTTTGCTGTGCTAATGATAGTGAAGTTGTCAGTGCTCGCTGTTATTACAGGATTAAACTGACAGCAACCTCCAGCCCACGTGCGCAGTTAACAGTGGAAATCCATAAATTGCTATCAGTGATGCCTTGTTCTCCCATAGTCTGCACTGCAGCTCTCTTTGCCAAATGAATTCACAACAAAACTAATGGTGTGAACTTTGGCTAATTGCTTACTTTTCTGACTCTTGTTACAGCCACGCGAAGAGCGGTGAAATGACTACCCTATTTTATCACTCCAGGTTCGACCGTAACAGGGTTTTTTTTTACAATTTTATAAGGATGAAGTTATTAACTCAATGCCTGTGGATAACTATTTATATGCTGATTGCAAAGAAACCGATCTGACAGGCTCTCTTGAATTTAAAACACAAAGGGGTTAGTTTTTATTGAGCTAACCCCCACCACTGCACCCTTCCCACCCCCCCCACCTTTTTTGTCTCTGCTTGACAGGCAGCCTTATAGGAATGCAAATGGTAAGAGCCTTACGGTTTCAGTTCATTTTTTGATGTAGTTCAACATCAGCAGGTATGAAATTCCGTAGGAGGATGTCTTGGCATGTCTTAATTGTATTCCACATTGGAAACTTCCAGGAACTGCTCAACTTGTAATACCAGACATGACTTGCGGCGGCCATCTTAAGTCAGTGTCTTTGCTGGATTGAAAGAAGCTCTCCTAAAGTAGTTCAATATATATTTGATCAGCTGATGAAACTAAAGATTAATATCGCACATGCATACGTCGCATCATTGTGACACTCTAAAGAAAAATGTACATGTTAGAGCTTGTAGAATCAAGAGTAACTAAGTTTTTAACAACATCATAAGTGATATATACTGCTGAAGGACTTCTTTGGCCATGAAAATTTAATTTTACAAGTGGGGAGTCACATTTCTTCAGAAGAAATTTCATGTTGCAGATTTCTTTAAAAAAATAAAAATTAAAAACATTTTAATAATTTTTTTTGTTTTTCTATCTGCCTTAGTCCTATGTGAATGTGCTTTATTTTGCTTCCAGGGCATTGATTTAAGTGTAACTTATACTTCCTGTTTTATACTTCCTGCTTTGTTGCCTAAGTACCTCGGTGAGGATTCTTCAATTTGATTGGTTCAACAGCTTCACTGCTCCTTATTCTCCTCACAGAGGCCACAGGTTGGGCGCTGAATATAACCCGATGCAGAAGGAGTAGAAATTTCTACTGACAAGTCCACTAAAAATCTGAGGATGACTGTACAGGAGGTGAACAGTGAAAGTGGTTCCTTCACCACTTACATCAAAATCTAGGCCAATGTTTCAATACTGACTAAATTTAGCTGATCCCATTGAATAAAGCGGGGCCACTTTTGATGCACACAGAGGTTTAGGCACGGAATAAAGGCAACTGATACTGGGTGTAATGTTCGCATTATTTAGGAATCTCAATGTGACTACTCAGCTTGAATTATAATCCAGGAGAAACTGAATTTAAGATAATATTTATTTGGACTGATCGCAGCTGATGGTTTCCAATCTATTGCAACAAGACCAATGACAGCTATCTCCTAGCAAATAAATAACTGGGAGCAAACACTTGTCAGAATTTAAGACCATTTTATAACACTAAATGTTGCTGCTCATGACAAAAATCAGACTGAAGCTGAACTGTAGGACTTGCTGCTATAATTATGATTTGATAAAAATATCAAACAGCTGGTACCTACCACTACTCCCCCACCCCCATCTTCTAACCATGGTCAGGTTCCACTCTCAGCTTTTTGGATCCACTATCCCACCCACTACACCCCACCCACTCTACACCCCACTCACTATTCCCTACCCACTCCACTCCTCACCCACTTCACCCCCACCCACTCTACACCCACCCATTATACCCCACCCACTAAACACTTCATCCATTATACCCCACTCACTCTACACCCCATCCACTATACCCCACTCACTCTACACCCCATCCACTATAACCTACCGACTTCACCCCGCCCACTTTACGCCCCACTATGCCCTATCCACTGAACACCCTACCCACATCACCCTGCCGCCTCTATGCCCCACTCACTATGCCCCACCAACTATACCCCACCCATTCTATACCCCACCCACTATACACCCCACCCACATAACCCCATCTACATTATACCCCACATACTCTGCATCACAGCCACTTTACACACCACCCATTTGGATTCAATTAACTACACATCCCACCCATTATACGCCCCACATGCTATACATCCCACATCACCCACTATAAACCCCACCCATTATAAATCCATCCACTGCATAATTCACCAATTGTATAGCCTGTCATCTATACACACACCCACTGCAAAAACCGCCCACTGCAAACTCGCCAACAGTAAACCCCGCCCATTCTACACCCCACCCACTGTACACCCCACCCATTGTAAACCCCACCCACTATAAACCATACCCATTGTGTAGCCTGTCCACCATACACATCACCCACTACAAACACTGCCCTCTATACAACCCACCCACTGTATACATCACCCATTCTGCACTGCACTCTACACCCCGCCCACTAAATCCCATCCACTGTATACTCCACCCACTATACACCCCACCCACATTACACAACACCCAATGCAAACACTGCCCTCTATACACCTCACCCACTATACACGCACCCCACCGTACACTCCACCCACTATACACAACACCCACTGTATGCCCCACCCATTGTACATACCACCTACTGTACACACCACCCACTATAAACCCCACCCACTGTAAACCCCACCCACTGTATGCACTAACCACTGTACATCCTACCCACTATACACACACCCATTGCACACTCCACCCACTATAGACACCACCCACTGTTAACACCCCGCCTGCTGTACACACCACCCACTGCAAACCCTGCCCATTGTAAACCCATCCACACTACACCCAGCCCACTGTTAACTCCACCCACTCTACACCCCACCCCATTCACTATATACCCCACCCTTTATATACCCCACCTACTATATACCCAATCCTCGATATATCCACCTTCCATATAGCCCACACGCTATATACCCCACCTGCTATAAATCCCACCCTCTTTATACCGTGCCCTCTATATACCCCACCAACTATATATCCCACCTTCTATATACCCCACTCTCTATGCACCACACCCACTGTACATCTCCCCTGCCTTCCACCTCTTTCCATGGGACGGAAGATTGCGTTGGGGTATATTGAGTATAGAGAGAGAGATAGAGTAGAGCATCTGTTCTGATACCAATTTTACACAATTACTGATAATTAAAATGACCTCACCTGCTCTCATTGTGTGGGAATAGAAATTTTCTGATTCTTGCTAGGCTCAACTTTAAAAACCTTTTAAACATGAACCTTGACATGAAGGAAGTGACAAAGGAAAATCCCATTTACAAAGGTTGGCACTCATTATGATCTGATTATTCATCTGTCCACAGTGCTTGGGCAGCTGATGCTTCTGTGTGCATCTAATGACGCTTAGCATTTCAAATGTTCTGGACTCTAAGTGTAGAGGGAGCTGTCGTCATGCAGTACTGTACATGGTGCTGAGTGTCTAAAAGGTGAACATGAGCAGCACATTAACTGTGAGCCAGAATAATATCAGGGATGGGAAGCTGTGGTCAGGAGGAGAGTATTTAGATACTGGGACTATTTCCACTGGATCAGAGAAGGTTCAGAGGATATTGTAGATCTTCTTGTAAATGCTGAATGATTCTGATTGCAGCGAGTTATTACAGTATGGGCTTCCAGAGTGGGTAAGACAAATGCCATTGCATCTTTGAAAGAAAGAATGAAGAAAGATTTGAAACAGAGGAAAATACAAGACCACGGGGAGAGCATCGAGCAGTGGGATTGGCATTGAGTTGCCCTAGCTAAGAATGGACACAGACACAGATTGGCTGAATGGCTTCTTTGATTCTATAGTTGTACAGTGCATTAGCTGTCAGCAACATAGTATAGCTGTTGTAGTAATTATGGTTTTATTTAGCGTGTAATTTACCTTTAAGAATAATATTTGTTAGGCAAGATTACATGATCTGTAGTAACCAATAGGAGAATAGTGTGGGCTATCTCAGCAGCCAGTGTAGAGTTAGAGTTGGAGTTGAAAGGACACGTGTAGTTGCTGCTGAGTATATTGTAAATGAATTTAATGTTTCAGCCCAAGAAGTGTCTGCAGGTCAACTCTATCACTAATAGAACAACTTGGCCACCCTACAACAAACTGGCGATGAGGATAAAACAAGTTTGAACAGAAGGACTCAAGTAAAAAAGAAATTGGCACTGTACCTCGTCCAGTGATTGTAAGTAGCAAGCTCTGTTAGAATTGAAGAAGTTGTCCCCTCTCAAAATGCCACAATTTGGGAGAACTGATCCTTTTGAACCAGCCACAGACGATTGGTCTCAATACATAGAATGCCTCACATTCTTTTTTCAAGCGAACGAGATTACAGGGGATGAGAAGAGGTGAGCAATCCTTTTGCGTGCTTGTGGGAGCAAAACCTATGGTTTGATGTGAAGTTTGATGGTACCCAGCGCCCCAGATTCAAAGAATTTCAGTGAATCGGTGGACCTCATGAAGGGTCACTTACAACCAAAGCCCTCAGTCACGATGAAGAGGTACAGGTTTAATTTGTGAAATATAACCCCAGGTGAGACAATTTCATGCTATGTGGCAAATTTGAAGTAGCTAACGGAACATTGTGAGTTTGGTACGACTCTGAATGACATGCTCAGAGATCATTTAGTGTGTGGTGTGAAAGAGGACGCTATTCAGAAAAGATTATTGTCTGAAGTGAATCTGGATTTCAAGAAGGCGCTAGAGATAGCGCTGGCCATGGAAAGCACTGTAAGAGATTCGAAAGCAATACAGGGTGCACAAAATGGCATCGTCCTCCACATCGGGTGGGAAGCCTCAGCTGAAAGAGGCGTGAAAAACAAGATTACGCCGAGAAGCGGGTAACAGCCCTCGCTAGCTGAAGAATAAAGAAAAACAACTTAGCAGCAAAATCAAAGAATAATTTTAATAGAGGTGGAAACAACCAGTCTTTTAGTGATTGGCAGTTCAAAAAAATCGAATGCTACTATTGTCACAGAAATGGGCATATGATGAGGCAATGCAAGGGAAGATTCAAGCAGGCTTGTAAAGAAAAGAAGAAGCCCAATGAAACCTACAAGGTAGAAGAGCCTGAAACAACAAATTCAGACATTTACTCATTGTTTAAGCTGAAAGTTGGAAAGACAGAACCAATTTGTCACAGTGAAAGTAAATGGCAAACCTGTTACAATGGAAGTGGACATGGGAGCTTCCACTATAGTAACTGGGGAACACACCTATGGATATTTGAATAATGGTGAACATCAGTTAAGTTTAGAAGAAACAGCCGCCAAGCTAAAAACATATAATGTTGAAGCCATTCAAGTAAAAGATATCGGAGAAGGTGTTAACCCCGTCAGGGAGGGGTTGTGCCGGGATGGGCGTGGGTGGGTGTGGACCCGATCGGCGCCCCCTACCGGGTCTGAACCGCCATTTTACATGGGCGGGCCAATTAAGGCCCACCCAGCATGACACGCACCCGGAATCGCTGTGTGCTCCCTATGCGGGCAGAGGGGGGGTTGGGCGGTTCCCTGAGTCAGGAGTGCATTTGCACACGCGAGAGCCCAGAAATCTCCCTAAGAGGTGCCTTAAGTTTTTTAAGTTTTAAAAATTTTAATAAAGAGAAAAAAATTTGAGACATGTCCCCTCATGTGACAGTGTATCCATAGGTGACAGTGTTACATGAGTTGGGACTTGTCAATGAACTTTAATGAAAAAATTTATTTAATTTATAAACCCTTCATGAAACCTCATCCTGCCCGTGGATGAGATTCTATGAAAAATGCGAAGGCCGCCTGGGCTCTTCACCTGCCCGCCAACCTTAAGGTTGGACGGGCAGCTCAGGTCAATGATTTAATTAATTGTTAAATGGCCTTATCTCGGCTGCGTGCCTGCCGAACTGAAAATCGAAATGACATGCAGTGACATGGGGATGTGTGCCTGACGTCACCCTGCGTCATTTTATGCCTCGACCCCCGCTCGCTGAGCCAAAAATTCTCCCCATAAGCAGAGTAACCGTCCATTATGGAAGACAATCGGCAAAGCTACCGTAGATGGTGGTAGCAGGTGAAGGGCCAAGCCTCCTGGTTGAAATTGGTTAAAGGAGATTAAGTTAGAATAGACTGAAATTTTCCAGTTGGGAGCAAATGGGCCATCAGAGCTATTTAGAAAGTACACCACCACCTTTAAGGACAAACTGGGGAAAATCCAGGCCCTGCAGGGCAAGATCCATGTGGATCTGAAAGCAACCCCTCGCTTCATGAAGGCAAGACCAGTACAATATGCTCTGCGAAAACAAAAGTCGACATTGAACTGAACAGACTAGAGAAACTGGGCATTATACAACCTGTTCAATTCGCAGAATGGGCAGCACCCATTGTCCCCAACCTTAAGCCTGACCAAAGCGTCCGAATTTGTGGAGACTACAAACTGATGGTTAATAAAGTAGCTAAGCCAGACAGGCACCTCATTCCAAAAATCGAAGATCTGTACGCCAAGCTGGCAGGAGGGACAATGTACACAAAGCTTGACATGAGCCATGCTTATCACATTAGAATTGGATAATGCTTCCCGGGAATTTGTCACAATTAATACCTACAAAGGGTTGTAACAATATACATGATTACCTTTCGGTGTCTCCTCTGCTTGTGCCATCTTTCAGAGAACAATGGAAAGCTCACTGCAGGGACTGCCCCAGGCTGTAGTCTACTAGGCGATGTATTAGTAACAGGATTCACTGAAAAAGAGCATTTGGAAAACTTAGAAGAAGTCTTAAAGCGTTTCTTGCAAGCTGGAGTGCGTTTAAAAAAAGAAAATTGCATGTTCCTAGTGAGGAATTTATTTGGGTCACCGGGTAGACCCTGGGTGCGGTTACACATTGGACCTTTCCTGGGAACAATGTTTCTGCTCATTGTCGGTGCCTATTCAAAACGGTTGGGCACATATGAGGTGAAGACACCAACGTTAGCCGTTACAATTGAGAAACTATGCCAGAGCTTTGCCATTCATGGACTACCAGAAGTGGTCGTTTCTGATAACAGCACGGCATTTACTATTGCTGAGTTTCAATGGTTTATCAACCTTAACGGTATCACTCATGTTAAAACTGCACTGTACCACCCTTCCTCAAACAGACTGGGTGAAAGGGTGGTTCAAACATTCAAGACAGGCATGAGAAAGCTAACTGGTGATTCCTTGGCAACCAAGCCAGCACACTTTCTTTTTCATTACAGGTCTACCCCTCACACAACAACAGGTGTCACACCTGCGGAGTTATTGTTGAAACGCCATCTCAGGACGAGATTGAGCTTAATAATGCCGAATTTAGAGGGGAAGGTGGAAAGGAGGTGGAAGCCAGAAAACTAGACGCAACTGGCATAGTCGTGAGGGGAATTTTACCGTGAGAGAGATGGTATACGTGAAAAATTTCGGGAAAAGACCAAAATGATTACCGGGTGAAGTAAGTGCAGTGACTGGACCTCACTCTCACCACGTGGAGGTGGGAGGCCGGATCATTCGTAAACATGTGGACCATTTAAGGAAGAGAGAGACAAATCACCAAGATTTGGCTCTACCAGTGACCATGACCGGGCCTGCTTTTCCTGTTGAGGATACTCAACCCAGGACTGACATGCCTGCTGTTTCTGTAAGAGTTGAGGATACAGAACTGCAAGTGCCCACCGAAGCACCTGATGTTCAGGCAACTGCGGAAAAGGAAGTTCCAGACAAAGAACCTGAAGTTGTGGAGCTGCGACGTTCCACAAGTATGAGGAAACCACCTGAAAGACTGAACTTGTAAATTCCTTACCCAATGTAAAGATTATGTATTGAAAAATATGTACTTGTAAATATAATATGTATAGCAGAGTTAAAGGGGGAGGAATGTAGTAATTATGGTTTTATTCAGTGGGTAATATACCTTTAAGAATAATACTTGTTAGGCAAGATCACACGGCCTGTATTAACCAACAGGAGAGTAGCACAGGTTATTTCAGCGATCAGTGTAGAGTTAGAGTTGGAGTTGAAAGCACACGTGTAGTTGCTGCTGAGTATATTGTAAATAAACTTAATATTCCCACCCAAGAAGCATCTGCAGATCAACTGTATCACTAATAGTACAACTCAGCCACCCTACAACAGCTGTCTATAGGAGCTGAGGCACAGCAGGCTGGCATTTTGTCCCATTGTCACAACTGAACCAGGATATGGCATTTAAAGGGCAACAATTTCCACTCATTAGGCACTGAAATTATCCTTAAGTGTAGCTGCAATGTTACTCTATTTAAAAAGAAATTCCACATTTACATTTGAAAGAAAGCCCTTGACTTAATTTATTGTAATTTAAGTTTTTCCTTGTAAACCAATCTAATTAACACAAGATCAGTTTCCACTGTTATTCACAGAAGCATTTTCCAGTGAGTGACATTGTGTTTCACAATCACGACACAGGCTGGTATCAACACGTGTTTGATGATGTAAATTACCCCATGTGTGTTATTGATCCTTCCCCTTAATTACCCCGATCTTCATTTTTTCAGCAAGTGAAACAGTTATAATAAGGGAGTGCGCAATGACTAAACTACTGATTAAGAGAAGGACTTGACTAAAATGAATGAAACCCCTATTTCTTGCAAATTTTTTTTCACGTCATTTAAGCATTTGTGCTGCAGGGCATATTTAATAGAGTTTAACGTTTCCTGCTCTGTTTGACTAATGATTTGTTATAAATCTTCCATGTAACGTTTGCTGAATATGAAATTTTGTAGTTATATCAGAGGCAGTTAAAATGGCTGCCTTGCCCATTGGTATCCCGCACAGCTTGCACTGTTGCAATTTTAACCTGCTTCTCTGAGTTGGAGGGGTAAACGCCTGTCTGAAGTCGACAATATTCATCTTTAAATAAGTGGATCAGCGTCTGGTGATGACATTGAGCCCTGACTGCAATTTTAACTGAGGACCTCAGGAGGCTGTTGTTACTTTACTGCTGTGAGAAAAAAGTGGGGGAAGGATCTGGCAGGAGGATAAAATCAGGAGGTAAGCTTTTGAAAAACTTTTTGTTTCAACTTTTCTTGTGGAACCAGGAGGGCACAGACTCTTCCAGAGCTACCTCTCCATTATCTTGTTGCCATCAACTATTCTCGCAATGTTGGCCACTATTCTGCACCCACCCGCATGCAGCTGACCAGCAGCGTATAGATGAGGCCTGTGAATCAGAATCACCCAGGAACTCACACTGATGGAGTCTGGGAGTGGTGGGTTTGTGGGACCAGGAGTAACAATCACCTGACCACTTCCTATTCAATTCCTGCTCTTTGTTAATGTTGGGGCGAGAGGAATTGTTATGATTCAGTATGATTAAATTTTCCTCATGGTTGTATGGGAAGATGCATTGCATGGTTCGGCCCAGAGCTACACAAGCCCGTGATATGGGACACGGTAATGGAGCTCATTCTGCCTTCTGGAAGGGCAGACATATTGGCAAGTACGGGATAAAAGCAAAATACTGCGGATGCTGGAAATCTGAAACAAAAACAAAAATACCTGGAAAAATTCAGCAGGTCTGACAGCGTCTGCGGAGAGGAACACAGTTGACATTTCGAGCCCATATGACTCTTCATCAGAACTAAGGAAATAGAGAAATGAGGTGAAATATAAGCTGGTAGAGAGGGGGTGGGACAGGTAGAGCTGGATAGAGGGCCAGTGATAGGTGGAGGCAAAGAAGAGATTGCCAAAGATGTCATAAACAAAAGGACAAAGGTGTTGCCAGTGGTGATATCTAAGGAATGTGCCAATGGGGACATTAAGGGTAGCAAGCAGGACAAGCTAGTGGCAGATGGCCCTAGTTGGGGTGGGGTTGGGGGGAGGGATCGAAATGGTCTGAAAGGTGGAGATAAAACAATAGATTGAAATAAATTTTAAAATAGGTGGGAGAAGAAAAATATTTTTTTTAAAAGAAAAAGATAAATTATTGGAAAACGGGGGATCGGAAAGGGCGTGGGGATGCAGGAGAGAGTTCATGATCTGAAATTGTTGAACTCGCTATTAAGTCCAGAAGGCTGTAAAGTGCCTAGTCGGAAGATGCGGCGCTGTTCCTCCAGTTTGCGTTGAGCTTCACTAGAACATTGTAGCAGGCCAAGGATGGACATGTGGGTATGAGAACAGAGTGGTGTGTCGAAATGGCAAGTGACAGGGAGGTCTGGGACATGCTTGCGGACAGACCGAAGGTGTTCTGCAAAGCGGTCACCCAGTTGCGTTTGGTCTCTCCAATGTAGAGGAGACCACATTGGGAGCAGCGAATGCAGTAGACTAAATTGAGGGAAGTGCAAGTGAAATGCTGCTTCACTTGAAAGGAGTGTTTGGGCCCTTGGACGGTGAGGAGGGGGGAAGTAAAGGGGCAGGTGTTGCACCTTCTGCGGTTGCATGGTAAGGTGCCATGGGAGGGGTTTGAGGTGTAGGGGGTGATGGAGGAGTGGGCCAGGGTGTCCCAGAGGGAACAATCCCCGTGGAAAGCCACCAGGGAAGATGTGTTTGGTGGTGACATCATGCTGGAGTTGGCAGAAATGGCAGAGGATGATTCTTTGAATGCAGAGGCTGGTGGGGTGATAAGTGAGGACAAGGGGGACCCTATCATGGTTCTGGGAGGGAGAGGAAGGTATGAGGGTGGATGCGCGGGAGATGGGCTGGACACGGTTGAGGGCCCTGTCAACCACCGTGGGTGGAAAACCTTGGTTAAGGAAGAAGGAAGATATGTCAGAGGAACTGTTTTTGAAAGTGGCATCATAAGAACAGATGCGATGGAGGCGAAGGAACTGAGAGAATGGGATGGAGTCCTTACAGGAAGCAGGGTCTGAGGAGCTGTAGTCGAGGTAGCTGTGGGAGTCGGTAGGCTTGTAATGGATATTGGTGGACAGTCTATCACCAGAAATTGAGACTGAGAGGTCAAGGAAGGAAAGGGAAGTGTCAGTGATGGACCACGTGAAAATGATGGAGGGGTGGAAATTGGAAGCAAAGTTAATAAATTTTTCCAGATCCAGACGATAGCATGAAGCGGCACCAAAGCAGTCACCGATGTACCGGAGAAAGAGTTGTGGGAGGGGGCTTGAGTAGGACTGGAACAAGGAATGTTCCACATACCCCATAAAGAGACAGGCATAATTGGGGCCCATGTGGGTACCCATAGCCACACCTTTTATTTGGAGGAAGTAAGAGGAGTTTAAGGAGAAATTGTTCAGTGCGAGAACAAGTTCAGCCAGATGGAGGAGAGTAGTGGTGGATGGGGATTGTTCGGGCCTCTGTTCGAGGAAGAAACGGAGAGCCCTCAGACCATCCCGGTGGGGGATGGCGGTGTAGAGGGATTGGACATCCATGGTGGAGAGGAGGCGGTTGGGGCCAGGGAACTGGAAAAAATGTATTTTTCTTTTCCCACCTATTTTTAAATTTATTTCAATCTATCGTTCTATCTCCACCTTTCAACACATTTCGATCCCTTCCCCCCAACCCCACCCCCACTAGGGCCATCTGCCACTAGCTTGTCCTGCTTGCTACCCTTAATGTCCCCGTTAGCACATTCCTTAGATAATATCACCACCGTCAACACGCCTTTGACCTTTTGTCTATGACATCTTTGGTAATCTCTTCTTTGCCTCCACCAATCATTGGCCCCCTATCCAGCTCTACCTGTCCCACCCTCCTCTATCAGCTTATATTTCACCTCATTTCTCTATTTCCTTAGTTCTGATAAAGAGTTATATGGACTCGAAACGTTAACTGTATTCCTCTCCGCAGATGCTGCCAGACCTGCTGAGTTTTTCCAGGTATTTTTGTTTTGTTAAGTACAGGATTAGGTTTGATTGCCTTTTCCAAGCTCATTCTTGACAATTGCCCTGGTCCCACTCCCCATGCTCTAACATCTTTCATGTATTAATTAGATTGGTTTATAGACCTAACTTTATATTAATTAGGTAAAAAGAATAAATTAAATGTATGTTGTGCCTTTCATTATCTCAGGACAGACCAAAGGGCCAATGAAGCACCTTTGAAGTGTTCTAATTTGGAAATGGAAATGAAAGAAGGATTCTGAACATGGAGAGCATTGTTTCTTTTTAAAAATAGACAGTGTTTTGTTGCTTTTTTGTGAATTGCAATGAATCCAAATCGTTCTATTACTCGTAGCATTTACATGCATGGCAAGCTTGTGAATCATAAAGCACAGATATAACACAGAAAAAAGTTTCAGGGAGTTGAAGGTTGGTTTATTTTAGTTAAAAATTGGTTTAATTACTGGTTTAGTCATGATGAAGGTGCATTAGATCTTTATTTAATTAACTGTGAAAATACGAATTTGGTTATTCACACACACAAAGCTAATGTAAACATTCCATCGTGAGCAGTAACTGATTGGCTGCTGTTGCAGGGTGGTTCCACATGTTGATGTTTCCACCAGACTTTCTCTTGGCTGCTTCCAAAGATCTTCAAAATCAAAATGAGAAATGGTGTTGGACATTGGTAAGTACATCTTTTCTTACCATCACAGTTTACATCTTAACATCAGGGACTTAATATAAATCTATTAGCGGTGATCACCATTAGACATGAATGCTGGTGGGAAAATGCCTTTTGCAGTAAAGAAAATTCAGTGGGCTGTTTTCCCCTCTAGACGCACAGCATGAAATAGAATGGCATGTGAGTCAGTGACCGCCAATGCTCCTTTCAGGCCAGTGAGCTGTACGTTAATATTCTTTCTGTGTTGTACATCATCGTCAATGCTGTGTTGTGTCCAGTGTGGATATGGCTCCAGTGCAGAACTGATACAAATATACAGTGGAAAAATGAATAGAGTAATGATTGCAATACTTCCTAAGCTACATTAGTACTGCCCTCTCCACCTACACATCAACATGCCATCAAAAGCTGTGATGCCAATGTACCTTGGAAAGCAACATAAGTACCATTACGTTTATAGTTTTCCAGGCCTTGTTATCTCTCAACAGATTTGTAACAGTTCCTTATTTGCTGCTGGCATATAATGATACCATAGTTTCCCCTCCACAGAGTTACGTGACTCAATTATAAGGATTATTCTATTTGTATCCATTTATTTATTGGACTATGGATAGCCTTGTGCTGCACTACATGTGCCAGTTATGTCTCAGTTGGTAGCACTCTCACCTCTGAGTCAGAAAATTGCAGGCTCAAGTCCCAGTCCAGGACTTGAACACAAAAATCAAAGCCAACATTCCAATGCGGTAGTGGTAAAGGCATTAGATAGACATAAATATATATACATTCAGTGAAGACAGTAATTGGTCAATTATCCTTAGTAAGCATCATATAAAGGATAGTCCATGCCAAAGTGATTAATATTATTTTTAGTATCAGCATAACATTGCATAATGGAATGTGATGAATAATGGGGATGAAGTTGGTGTTTAGCCACATTGAAAAATGGTATTTGAATAATGAATTGACAGCTTATTCTGCATTCCGCCCAATTCATTTAAGGAACGGTAACAGATTCCAAATGACAAGCCACTTGTCTCACTACAACAACCTGAGGGTAAGTCTCATAGCGTAGGAAAAGTTTGATTGCACACTTTATGAATCATCTCCTGTGGAATTCTTGAGCAGAAGCCTTAATATTGTAGAAAATAACATTTCTTTTTGAGGAATGCAACAGGGTTAACTTACACTTTCGTTAAAGGCTGAAAACCATCAGCCATGAATTGGCTGCTCATTTTGCACCTGCTGTAACTTTCCTCTTGGTTGAAACTCTTTCAAGTTATCAACAGTCACAGATTGCAACTCTTTCGAGTGCAATCACAGTTCTTGGTTTCCGGGAGTGGGACATGAACCCACAACCCTCTGATTCAAAGGCGAGGGTGCTATCAACTGAGCCACAGCTGACAGAAAAATCAGGTGGAGTGTTTAACGGGCAGCCAGCCATGTCATGTCCGGCTTTATACTCAGGGAGTAAGTGAATATCAGCTCCAACAAGTCTCAATCTGCATGTGATTAGACATTTGACGCTACTGCTTACTTTATGTAACACTAGCCAGTTTGTCAACCATGTTCTGAACACTGGAAGGTAAATCGCTGGAGAAAGTGTTAGCCATGGTAAAGGTTCTCTTTTAAGTTTTATTCTCCTGTGGATTGACACTGCAGTAGTTCTACAAGGAGGCAGAGTCAGGTTTCAGGCAGCAGCTGAGGTCCAACATACCTGCATGTGCCAGTCCTGTGCTGCAGCGTAGCTGTAGATGTCCTTGACGCAGATGGCATTGTGTGAAGACAGTTTCCCAGTGTTATTTGCCAGGTAGGTGTGCCAGGCCTGCAGATATGGCTGGCAGCTTATTGGCAGGTATGACCAATCAGGATATGTCAGCTGCAGCGCACCCTGGCAATCCAATTTGATGAGCTGCCATTGAAAGCATGACTGTGCTCCGGACGGCTTCTGAGGATTCACATGCCCTAGTAACTTTTAGGGCACAATCACAGCTCCCACAGGGGTTTCCGCAGGTACCAGGCAGGTAAAGGTGTACAGGTACTTGTGGCTGGGCACAGAGCAGCTGTTGTGCATCCGGACCTGCCTGGCATTTCTCCATTGGTACCCTTGTTAATCCAAATGCATCAGGCAGCCAAATTCCCAGTGAGGACTAGGAGCATTGCCAGGAATAGGACAGCGAGCAGACAACAAACAATAAAAAAAATTGGCATGAGGTGTCATGATAGCCAATGTGCCAGTACAGAAAGAAAAATTAATGGTTTTAGAAAGAAGCTGTAGAATCAATTTACATAATATTACACAGTTATTTACAGGACAGGAGGACGTACAGCTCCACAGATCTATGCTGGTGTTTATGCACCACATGAACCTCTTCCTGCCTTATTTCATCCAATCCCACCAGCATTTCCTTCTATTCCTTCCTCCATCATAAACCTACCCAATTTCTTCTTAAATGCATTCATGAGGTAGTGAGTTTTCACATTCTAAATACTGATTAGAGCTGATGTCCTAGAAACCCTGTTTTTCACATGGGTATCACTTTGGAACCAAAATCCTGCCCACCAGGAGATTAATAAATAATGTTCAGGAAGTCCCCAACCCCCAAATTGATATTTAAGTTAAGCCTGTGCTTGTTTGAAGGGGACTCTTCCACTGTCAGGGCTGCCTGCGAATGGGAAATTTTGTATGATGTAAAGTTGGCGGAGATCTAGTGTGATAAAATTCTGCTCAATTTTTCTTGTGGGTCTACCTGGCTTAAGGGTGTAAATTGGTGGAGCTAATGAGAAAGTCCAGGCATTTTCTCTTTGGGTGATGTGCAGCCAATTGTTTCTTTGCACTGCTAACTTGCATTGTCTTTTTTTTTAAAAAAAGTATCATCATAAACCTAATAATGCCATTTGAGAAACATAGGTTAGAATATTAATTATTCCTCCAGAAATCTGAAAACTTCAAAGGGTCAGAAATCTGAAAAATTCAAAGGGTTTTAGACAGTGATCCAATAAAACAATGAAACAAATTGATACATGTCTCAGCACTGTTGTTTACCCAACCACTACCTACAGGAATCGTCCTTACATTTATTTGGAAGGATTGCTACTGATCTTTATGAGGTTCCTGCCTGTTATTTTACCTGGAGCATTTTTACTAAGATTTCAGAGAAGGAAAAACCTTTGGGATTTTGCTGTCATAACAAATAAAATTCTTTGCTGCGATTCTAAGCCATTGTCATCAGCTGTCCCTCGATTTGTGGATGATGTCTGCTCAGGTTCATAGCTTTCTAACTGAGGTTTCCCGTGACTGAACGGGCCAATTCTCAACCCACAGATCTTTGGGCACATGGGACAGGATAAGTGGTAGGGGATTCAGGGTTCAGAATTTGCTTCCACTTATTTCCTCCTCTGCTGCTGCTGCTCTGCCTCATCATTAAGATGTTTTGACCCAAAGTGTGATGCCGCTTGTTGGACAAGTTATCTCCATCCTGAATGATTGGTAGCAAGCTCCTCCCAGTCATTAATGTCAAAGTTGTCGTGCTTCAAGGGAAGCTTCAGAGTGTCTTTGAAGCATTCTCTTTGTCCTCCCCTAGGACATTAGCCATGTGAGAGTTGGGAAAGGAAAGGTTCCATCAGACTGGAAAGTAGCAAATATAACCCTTCTATTCAAGAAGGGAGGGAGGCAAAAAACAGGAAACTATAAGCCAGTTAGCTTGACGTCTCTCGTGGGAAAGGTGTTGAGTCAATCATTAAAGAGGTTATAGCTGGGCACTTAGAAATACACAAGGTAATTAGGGAGAGTCAGCATGGTTTTGCGAAAGGGAAATCATGTTTAATCAATTTATTGGAGTTCTTTGAAGGAGTAACATGCAATGTAGATAAAGGGAAGACCTTGTAGATGTACTGTACTTGGATTTACAGAAGGCATTTGATAAGGTGCCATATCAAAGGTTATTGCAGAAAATGGAGTAGGGGGTAACATATTAGCCTGGATAGAGGATTGGCTGGTTGGTAGAAAGCAGAGAGTATGCATAAATGGATTTTTGTCTGATTGGTAGTATGTGGGGTCCCTCAGGGGCCAGTGCTGAAGCCAATTTACATCAATGACTTAGATGAGGGGAGCAAAGGCATGGTAGCTAAATTTGCAGATGACAACAAAGATAGGTAGTAAAGTATGCTGTGAAGAAGACATAAGGAGTTTGCAGATGGATATAGGTAAGTTGAGTGAATGGGCAAAAATCAGGCAGATGGAGTATAATGCGGGAAAATGTGAAGTTGTTCACTTCAGCAGGAAGAATAAAAAGCAGAGTATTACTTAAATGGAGAACGACTGCAAAATTCCAAGGTGCAGAGAGATTTAGGTGTTCTCATGCATGAGTTACAAAATGTTAGTATGCAGGTACAGCAAGTAATTAAGAAGGGTAATGGAATGCTATCCTTTATTACAAGAGGAATTGAACATAAAAGAAAGGATGTTAATGCTTCAGTTATATAGGGCATTGGTGAGACTACATTGTGAATATTGCGTGCAGTTTTGGTCTCCTTATTTAAGGAAGGATGTAAATACGTTGGAGGCGGGTCAGAGGAGGTTTACTAAATTGATACCTGGAATGAGTAGGTTGTCTTGTGAGGAAAGATTGGACAGGCTGGACTTATTTCAACTGGAGTTTAGAAGAGTGAGGGGTGGCTTGATTGAAGTATATAAGATCCTGAATGGTCTTGACAAAGTGGATATGGAAAAGATGTTTCCTCTTGTGGGTGAGTCCAGAACTAGGGGGCACTGTTTTAAAATTAGGGGTCGCCCTTTTAGGACAGGGATGAGGAGAAATTTTTTTCTTTCAGGGGGTTGTGCGACTTTGGAACTCTCTGCCTCAGAAGGTAGTAGAAGTGGGGTCACTGAATACTTGTAAGGCAGAGGTAGATAGGATCTTGTTAGGCAAGGGAATCAAAGGTTATCAGGGGTAGATGGGAATGTAGAACTCAAAACACAAAAAGATCAGCCACGATCTTGTTGAATAGCGGAGCAGGCTCGAGGGGCCGAATGACCTACTTCTGCTCCTATTTCATATGTTCGTATGTTTATAAAACAGGGCCGGCGGGGATAGGGTTTTCAGCCATCTGGACAAAGTGGCCAGTCCATCAAATTGATTCTAAGCAATGCAGTCAGCATTGCGATGATCTTTTTCAGTATGACAGACAAGTATTACGAATTCTTAGTGAACTTAGATGAACTGCTCAAAGACTATAATCTCAAAATTATTGTTGTAACTAATCACTGAAAGACATAAGATAAAATAAGAATCCTTATCCTGTTGTTAACAAAAATGAAGGCATCAGCCAAGATTTTCTGTCAGTGATGAAGTGGTGGTGCTTACCGCTTACCTCATGGACAACTGCCCGCTAAGATTGCGTGACCTCTGTGGCATGGATTTCACCTTTCCCACCATTAATTTCTTTCTGGCCCCAGCTATTGGTGATCTTTGACATCCAGCAACAGTGATGTCATCTATCACATTGAAGCATTCTACAGGCAGCAAACCAGGAAGTATCAAGTAGGGTTTATCATTCACTTTTTAAAAATAATTTTACAGATGCAGAAATGAAGGTTGGACCATAGACATGGGATCAAGGTAGGAGCTGAAACACCATAAACAAACTTTAGAAAAAATTAAACTTTAAAAATCTATGCAATATTTATCATGGAATGGTGAAATTTGACATTCCACAAATATAAAATTATTTTTTCTGGGCCAGTGAAGTTGTTCGGCAGTAATTGTGACTTTTTACACAGTTAGAAACCCAGTTACACCTCATTCAACAAGGCATAACTTTTTAAAGAGTTTTTGCAGAGAGACTAATTATGTAAAAAGTGCAAGTTCACATCAAATCAGTGATTTCTAATTGGTTTCCATTGATGCGAACTTCAACAGTGTATGCTGTGGAGGAGTCACTGACAGAATCCTCTTGATTAAGATATAGTTGCACTTTCTTTTACTAGATTTTATCTGCCATTGTTCTGCACGCAACATATTCTGTCCAACTTATTTTGTGTTTCTTGGGCTGCCTCTGCAGAATCAACTGCCATCTCAAATTTGGTATTACCTAGAGATTTAACCAATTTACATTGAATTTCTGAATCAATTATCTAAATTAGTAACAGTGGTGGTCTCAATACTGAGACCTATGGCATTTCACTCAGCAATTGCTCCCCCTGTGCTTGAGGTGATTTGTCGGGGCAGGGTTACAAAGGCTGCACTGCAGTTGAGGTGACTTGTGGGTTGGGTTGGGTGGGGTGGGGTGGCAAGGGCTGCCCTGCGGTTGATGGTAGTCCACAAGCCCATCCGTAGTGTGGGTTTAGAGAAGTGGCCACGCATTAGGGAAACCTTGTATAAAGTGACCATTCCTCCACAGCTGAGGCAGTTCAGACACAGCCACATTGACATGCTTAGAGTCAGGCCTCTAACTTACTGCCCACTCAAGCAACGCAGAGGCATGAAAGTGCCACCAAGTGTTCCAGAGCTTTTCACACCTCGAGTAAACTAATGAGTGTTTTAGTGGACTGCAGGACAATTGCACATTGTACAATCTCCTTGCTAGAGCTGGCCATGGATCAATCACTGGTGGAGGGTCTCACAGCCCCTTGCAATATCATCATTCAAGTTTGGAGCAGTCTCCCCCATGGTTCAAACTAACAGTGCAGCCTTGCAGTGTGGATTAGGAGAATGCCTGCATCTGAGCTGAGAGCACAGAGTGGAGTGCAATGGGTGAAGTTGCCACCAATCGGTCAGATGGAGTGGGGTGGAGGTGGGTGGGGTTTTGGGCAGCCATGCAGCGCACTAATCGCTGACCATCCAAGTGGTTGCCAGCACTCTCTGGGATGTCTTAAGGAGCCTTCAGACTTACCCAAGAGAGGCTCTTAGAACACCCATACTAACCCACACGTCTCTCTCTTTCATCCCGCAGGAGGAGTACCTCAGGAGAATGAAGCCTCGTGACTCAGCTGATTGTCTCATGGCTTACACAGAGCAGAGCCAATGGAGAAGAGAGCAACGGAGGCATCTGCCTGGACAGAGGGCAGAGCAACACTTTCAGGAAGAAGGGGCGACTGGGGCTCCCACCCAAGCTGCTGAAGAGTCACAGCAAGCTGACGCTGGTCAGCGCCTAGTGAGACCCAGTGTCTTTAGGCGCTGCCCTTCATTCCTGCAGGTGATTGAGAACCAGTGTTGCCGAATACTGCGCATGTCTAGGGAACTGGTAGGTCACATCTGCCACCTGCTGCAGGATTTGGCACCACGGGGACATAGAGGGCATCCACTGCCTGTGGCTATGAAAATGACTGAGGTCCTCAATTTTTACGCCTTTCTGGGCTCCACAGGTGACTTCTGTGGGATATCACAAGCCTCTGCCCACAAACGCATCCATGAGATCACGATGGCCTCAGACTGCAGCAGAGCGACGGTATAATGAGGCTCATGCTGCAACTCGCACCTTGGTGGAGCAGACCATCTGGATTCTGAAGATGAAGTTCCGGTGCCTGGATGGGTCTGATGGAGCCCTGCAATATAGTCCACAGAGGGTGTCGCGCATCGTCATCACCCGCTGCGTCCTTTACAACCTGGTGCTGCAATGGGGAGAGGAGCTGGCTGAGGAGGAGATGGAGGAGCTGCATGTCTCCTCCGATGAGGAGGACGCCAACTGGGATGAGGGTGAGGAGGTCCTTGAAAGCGACAATGATGGCGATGAGGACATCACACTGGCCAGACGAGGCAGACTCACTGGGGAGGCCCTCATAGCTGCTAAGTTTGTGGAGGATGATGACGACATGCAGTGAGGGGACACCATAGATCCTCACATTGCATCTGTGAACGTTTGACTCCAGTCTAGCTGATGGCAGTGCACATACCCTCTGTGATAATGCTCCTGTCATGGAGGTGCAGTGGAGGCCCTAATAGTCGCTCGATTCCAGGAGGATGATGATGACATGCAGTGTGGACATTCCATAGATCTTCACATAGCCTCTGTTAATGTCTGACTCCTGTTTGGCTGAGGGCAGCTCGCTGGTACTCTGTGATTAGGGTTATATAATGGAGTCGCAGCAGGGAAACTTTAAATGCACCTGATCCTTTGTCAGCCTTCAGCACCTGAGCCCTTCAGGAGCACAGCGTCACTGGTCACAGATGCTGAAGAGATGGGGATCCAGTCCCACCTCAGAGGTGCTGAGTGCACACAGAGAGAATGACGGAACTCTGTGACACCTGCTCACGACATTCTGGCAGCAATGACAAGAACCATCGAGGTGCAGGCATCAGTAATGTGTCCAGGGAGTGTGAAGCCGGACCATCACCTCCGTCTGAAGGTTACACACTGCACAGGAAAGAGGCCCTGGACTGAGACACCTGCCTTTATCTTGTGCAGGAACCAAGGTTTCACATCTGAGTGACACAAAAACTGCTCATCAAAACAAGAAGCCACAGGCAAGGAGACATTCTTGGGAGTTTATTTACAATAGTGAAGATTATGTACAAGTGATTAACACCAGTGCCCAGGCTGTGCAACTATATCTTCTTAACCATTCTAACCCTGCTGCTCCGTCTTGGTGCTCCCCCGACATCCACAGAGAAGATGGAGACAGCCTGCTGACTGCTACGCCCTGTCTGTGATGACCTTGGCGGGGGTCCTCTGGAGGGCCGAGACCTGGAGGACCCCGGCCTGCTTTGGGGTCCTGCTGTGTGGCAGTGGCACCCTCCTTGGCCTGTGAAGCTGGTGCTGCTGGGGTCACAGGAAGAGGGGATTCAGATGGGCCAGACACCCCCTGCGTCACCTGGGTGGATTGCCCAGGGGTCCGTACCTGCTGATCCTCCTCCCTATGGGTGCCCGAGAGCCTTTGGCTGACTCCTTGAGGAGAAGGAGAAGCTGGAGTGGGATCGAGCTGTCCCACACCCCTCTCACATTGACACTGCTGGAGGCCAACTATGGAATCAATGATGGAATTCAGCCCGCGCAGTAGTACAGGACTGATGTCCTGGACCAAGGTCTTCATGGCGGTCATCATCCTACCAGTGTTGACCTCGGTGCATTGGCATTCTGGCGCTGTCACCTCAGACTGAAGGCAGACGGATTCCTCCATTGTGCTTTGCAAACTGAGGAGTGCAGTGGACATCCGTTCCTGATGTTCCCGAGCTTGCCTTTGCAGCTCCAGCAACTGAGGTATGACCAAGTCCAGAGGCTCATCATCTGACTCGGACTCAGCATAGTTCTAGTCTCTAGCAGTCGTCCGAGTGCTAGACACGTGGGAAGTCCCTGCCGCCACCTGCTGTAGATCAGAAAGTGCGATGTGCTCACCAGATTGTGATCCCAAGGCTACTCTAGAGCTAGGTCCCAATGAAGTGTGTGTTTCTACGTTGGTGGAGGTTGTGGGTAAGCACTGTGACTTCAACGAGGGTGCCTTCAGATTCTTCTTTTGATATGACTTCGGGGCTTGATTGGAGTTCCTGAGTCCTGGACTCCTTCGGCTGTTCACCGGATGTGACTGTGAAAGAAAAGAGAGATAATTAGTGCATAGCAGGGCCCTGTGAAACAGGACACATCACTCACAGCATGGTTGTCTGATAGATGTTGCATTGCTGGACCCGCACTTGGTAGAGCACCGCCGACCTCATTGTCAGCACAGAAACAGTCCAGATCTTCACCGGCCAGCTGGATGACTCCATTTTCAAAGTCCGTGAGGATCTTAATTTGACGCATTCCTCCACCAGTCTGCAACCTCTCCCTCTTGTTGTGTGCCAGCTTGTCCTGCATTAATACAGATGGAGAGAGTGTAAGTGGGGCGCCTGCCAGGCCAGATGATAAGTATGCCTGGCATGTGTGGTTGGTGAGCGGTCCCATGGATGAGATGAGGACAATGAAGGTGTGTGTGTGTGAGAGAATTAACGGTGATGTCCCTTGAACTTGCAGTGACTGAGATTCTTGTGGATGTGTGATGGGTTTGTGAGTGTGTAAGTCAAGAGTGATGAGAAGAGTGACTTACCTTGGCAGAACAGAGATCATTCATCCTCTTTCAGCACTGGGTGGTAATGTTGCTGTCCCTCCTGCAGCCAGAGCAGGGTACAGGGCATCACAGCAGGCCTCCAAGGCATCCAAAAGGCACTTGAGGGACACGTCACTAAACCAGAGGGGCTGCAGTCTTCTTGCCTTTCTGGGCCATGTCTTTTTTGTAGCCGTCCTGGGCTGGAAACACAGAGGTGTGTGCGTGGCTGCTCTTTAAATATGGCACCCAGCATGATGAAGCGGCGAGGTCACGATATGGCTGGCGAATCGGAGGCCACCCGCCATCAAAAGGCGTGTTTCTGGGAACGCATGATTAATGAGGCAGGATTGGGACAATACAGCGTGAAAAGCCGCTATTGCAGCTGGCGGGTAAAACATTCTTTTTCCCGTCCACTACCACATTTAGTGCAAATCTGGGATGATTTCACCCTGGGTCATGAATCAGTCAGGTATCATATATATTACCTCAGACTTCAAATCACCTGGGTGTTCCTTACTATTTTTGGTTGATTGAATTCACCCATCAACATAATTTCCCTGTTTTCACATACACTTTTTATCTCTTCATAAAACAAAATGTTATCCTTTGGTCATAAGTCATAAGTCATCCTGACGATCTATGTACCTTCATTCTTCTCACATTAAAGAGTTCATTATATAACCTTTCATTTCCAGGCGATCAACTTGGCTAAAGTCTCAGGTTTCCGTGACATATGGGGTACAGCAGCTGGTTCACACTGGCTTTTCTAAACACTCTATATCCCAGTTATATATGTGTGTATTGATATATATATATATATATATATATATAGTATTCATTACCATTCTCTGGGGTATGGCATGTTTTAGACACTTCTACCATATCACAGTTTTCTACTGTCAAAGCATTTTACAATCCTATTCCAAATGCTTCAAGCATTCAACACATTTCATTATAAATTTGTCTCCTTTCTTGGCCTCCAGTGCCTGGTTCTTTCTGGCATCTGGTTTCTGTGTAAGATTAAATATAAGAGACTTGGGATAGAGAGCAGGAGAAGCTTAATTTTATATAGCAATAAAGAAAGAAAGTCTTGCATTTATATGGCGCTTTTCATGACCACCAGATGTTGCAAAGTGCTTTACAGCCAATGAGGTACATAAAGGGTTGTGAGGCCATTGAATGCACTGCTGCAGTCAATGATTGAAGCAGAGACTGTGCCAACATTTAAGAAAGCATTAAATAGGTGGTTGAAGGAAAGAGGGATAGTGGGAGAGGGAAAACGGGAGGCACATGGGATTAGGACTTCAACTCGAATAGATAGATAGATAATCAGTCTATTGGAAAATCATCATGGGGGCAGGTGCCGAATTGTGATGATGATACAGATAAAACAAGTGATCATAATTCATAACATAGATTTAGAAAATAATTAAAATAAAAATAAAGTATAAAAATTAAATGGATTGCACGATTATGAACATTTCAGTATACAAATGATTACAGTATGTTGCAAAATTTAGGTCTCCTTAATTTATAAAATAAAAATGAAATAAAAATGCACCCTGCATTTTGTATTAAAGCCCATGGATCATTTCCAACTACTTATTTAAATCCTAAACTATCTCGTATAACTCCTTTCCTGAACAGCAAAAATATGCCAGAGAACACTCACTACAATTAGATCTAATGTAAGTCCTTAGAGAAAGGTGAATTTAAAAGGAAAGGAATAGAAGGTCACACTAATAGGACGTGGGAGGAGGCTTTGTGTGTAGCATGAGCACAGACAAAGTTGAATGGCTTGTTTCTGTGCTGCAGCTTTATGTAATTTTTGAGGCCTTATGCAGTTTACTCCTATGTGAACTACCAGCACAGCGCCCCTTCCTGTCCCCTTCTCACCTTTCCTCATTGTGTGGTGTTCTAACTACTGGAAGACAATTCACCAAAGTTATTCATCTTGGTGGTATCACTTTCCTGAGCAAAACATCTCTTATGACCACAATCTCCCCGTGCCTTACTGTCTGACCCTTAGTTCCAGCTAATATTTCTGCTTTCAGAGGTGCCTCTTCTTTTATCATCTGGCTTCCTTCTAGATTATTGGATGCTGCCCTGTATCTGTTCATCCTTATAGTTTCCTGAATAATTTAATTTCTTACCCTTCTTACTACTTTTTCCAACCATAATCCATCCATTGCCACAACATCCTTGGTTTCCTTCGGCACATCTCTCCTTTTCATAGCAACCCTGCAGCTGGCCTCCAATCCCCAAAGACCTGCACTTTTAAGGTCCAAAGCTAAATTGTTTATTACGCTCTCTTGATAAGACTCACTTAACCAGGGTCGATTTTTAAAATGAGGCAGAATTGGTGCGAGGGTCCTGTAACCACGAGGAAGAACAAACAATCCTGAGGACCAGGTGAATTTTAACCACCTAAAATTCTTATTCTTGTGTTTAAAACCTTTCATGGACTTGACTCTATCTATCCCTGCGATCTTCTCCAGTTCAAAAACTGTCCCTCCCCTACCACCACTGAATTCCCTGATCTTTCAATTCTGGCTTTTTGTTTTTCCCCATCTCTCTTCACCCTCACAAATGTGGTTATGATTTCAACCACCAAGGTTTGATGCTTTGGGGTTGCCTTCCTAAAACTCTCTGCCTCTTGTCTCTTCCTAAAATCTGATTCATTGGCCAAGCTTCCCCTCCTAGGGCTCGATTTTAACTCATGAAATGCACCAAAATTAGCCAAGAGCCTATCCAGGAGTGGTAGCTGATTGGTTCAGCCGATTTTAATGGCCCAGCCTCATGTCTGCTAACTTCCTAACCAATAGGTCTGGATAGTTGATGGAAAGCTAAGCAGCACTCCGGCTCCATCTGGTCCTGAAGGGAACAAAACCAAAATGATAAAGCCTACTTGTTAGGCCTCGTCTGGCCCTGGTTTCAGTTTGTTTAGTGTGGAGGGAGGGCCATCACAACTCAGGCCTGGAACAGATCACGCATCATCAACATGTTTGAGAAGCCTGTTGTCTTGAGGCAGTGCATCAAATCAGGATGGAAAAGGAGTGGGTGAGTCCCTTGCTCCATTTTAATCCCAGGCTTCAACCTGGTTTCTACAGGCAGGGACAGTTCAAAGGCAATTCCCTAATATCTTTCCCTTTGGCTCAGTGTCCATTGTTTTGATCCTGAGACGTTTTTCTACATCAGCAGTGCAAATGTTAATTGTTGGTAGAAATTTCAGTGGCGGTGTGGCAAAGGAAGTGATTTTCCTACTGCTGGGGGCACTCTGGCTCTCCTGTTGCCAAACCCTCCTCCCCTCACTCCTGGGGGCAATATAAATAAATGTCACAAAAGTTGAAGACTGTTCCTTTCCGGCTGACATGGCAAGTTTGTAATTGTTTTTTTTTTGCTCGGTGACCTGTACAGACCTTACCCCAGCCATCAAGCAACGTCCAGAACTGTGAGCCAACCATGTGTGTACAAGCTGGTGAGTGCTTTTCTTGTTTTCCTAGTGCAGTGGAAATCCATCTCAATATAAGCTGGATGGGGCTTTATAGTAGCAGACGCTTCAGGCAATATTGGAGAGCCACTAAGCAGATCTGAAATATAAATAGGATAAAACTGCAGGGCACCACACCCCTATCTGGGAACTCTGTTTAGAGCAGACATCATTCAATAGAGTATCATCATCGTTAGGGTAGTGTTTACATAACAAGCAACATATGCCTGGATCTCCCTTTTTGACAAAGAAGGTTGAGGCAGATAACTCTAGTGGGCACTTTAACTGTTGTATCTTCATCCTTTGCACTGCTGAGTATTTTGAAAATATGGGGCAGAAATTTCTGCTTGACTTGCAGGGAGTGCGGGCCCCGCACGTCCGCGCGTAAACTGATGCGCGGTGACGTCAGGCGAGCGTCCCGGCGTCACCGCGCGCTTTCGCGATATTTCATTGGGCGGGCACATGATGAAGTCTGACGCGCGCCCGCCATTAATTAACAGGCCACTTAAGGCCCTTTAGCCTTTAATTGACGCCGATTTTTCGGCACCCGTGCGATCTTCGGGTTGGCGCATGGGCACAACGGGCAGGTGAGTAGAAGACGTTTGTATTAACCTCATCCACGGGCGGGATAAGAGGGCTCAGTGGGGTCGTGAATCTGCTCTGTGAAGTATTTATTGGTGAAAGTTTTTCAAACTTTCCTGTGTGATCTGCAGTACTTCAGAACACATCCCAGCAGCTTTTTCTGGACTCTTAACCTTCAGGTCAGCACTCTGCAGTGAGGAATCTTTTCTGGGCCTGTAGGTTTCAGGAAGCCTTCCCTTAGCCTGGGTATTGGAGCTGAACTGTCCACTGGAGACAGCTCCTCTGAGGAGGAAGGGTGTGCGAGAAGGGGGAGGAGGCCAGGTGTGCACATTCAGCCTCCAGGGGAGCCAATTTTGGGAGGACAGGGGGCACAGGGCCAAGAGGTAGTCCAAGGTGGAAGGGGCTGCAGAAGATGCCACTATCCTGCTGCCAGGGTATACAGGCAGTGAAACAGTTACCTCAATTATGTCTGAGGTGCAGTGTCGAAGGGGGCTCCATCTGTCAAGGGAGACAGTCAACTATATCCGTCAGATGATTGGGCCTGAGATCTCCCCTAACTGTATGGGAGGACACCACATGTCAGCGGCTCTGAAGGTCACAGTTGCCCTCAACTTCTATGCCTCTGGCTCCTTCCAGGGCTCAGTGGATGATCTTTGTGGTGTCTCCCAATCGCTGTCCACGCTTGTGTCAAGCAGGTTACAGACGCTCTGTGCAGGCGTGCATTGACCTTCATCCACTTCCGCTGGGACCAGGCAAGCCAGACACAGTGAGCCAGAGGCTTCGCGGCCTTTGCTGGCTTCCCCCGCGTCCAGGGTGCTATAGACTGTACACATGTGGCCATCAAGGTGCCAGCAGGTGAGCCCGGTGCCTTCGTCAACAGGAAGGGCTTCCACTCCATGAACGTGCAGAGAGTGTGTGATCACAGGATGCAGAATCTACAAGTCTGTGCAAGGTACCCAGGCAGCTCCCACGACGCTTACATCCTCAGACACTCCCAGGTGCCAGGGCTCTTCAGTGCTCCAGCTCGGCTGGATGGATGGCTGCTGGGTGACAAGGGCTTTCCCCTCAGAAGGTGGCTCACGACGCCTCTCCGCCATCCAAGAACAAAAGCTGAGCAGCAGTACAATAGGAGCCACGCGTCCACAAGGGCTGTGGTGGAGAGAGCCATCGATCTGCTCATGATGCGCTTCCAATGCCTGGACCACTCAGGGGGCGCACTCCAGTAACCCCCAGATCATTTCTCGGTTATAGTGGTTGCATGCTGCACTCTCCACAATCTTGTGCTGGAAAGGGGGGGACGCAGTGGGCGATGAAGACGTTGACGCAGTGTCTGTGGCTGCACACGATGAGTCCAGCAGCGATTCCAAGGACGAGCAGGCACCGGGAAATGCTGAGGGGGTAGACGCTGACCTGGGACTACTCCAGAAAGGCAGGGACATCTGGGATGTTTTAATCCAACAAACCTTCAGCTAGCACAACACAGATGGATCACCAGGACAAGCCTGGGCTGCCACCTCGATATTCAACACCTAAGTGCAAAATCTGCCAGGTCAGCAACACTAACTAAGGGCCTTGGACATAAAACTGAATGTCCAACAAATCACTCATGACACTTTTCTTAAACGTACAAATGCAGAAGGAACGAGGCACCCTCAGCCATGGTCACACATCTGGCATTTAATGTGTGAAGCAGAAGTTATTACAAATAGAAAACAATAGTGTAAACAATCAGAAAGAAATCATAAGGATCTAATCTTGGGCCAACACAAAAGCACCAGTGAAACACCTGTTATGCTTTCATTTACAGGTGCTACGTCTTGGTGCTGCCCCATCACTCAGAGTGGCATCTGAGATAGCCTGCTGACTCTGCTGTCCTGTTGGCCTCAATGACCTTGGCGGTCGTCCTCTGGCCCCAACTGGGAGGGAGCTGCCAGTTCCACAGCTGGTATCTCCCCAGTTGTCGCAGCCTCATCGGATGATACAGTCACTGTGAGAGGGGTGGAGGAGCTGCCGCCCTCATCTAGAGCGCCCTGAGAGGAGCCCGCAGAGATGACAGGCAGCTGCTGCGCAGGTCACTTTGGACCTCCCTGCTAAACGTGGATGGATGGGCAATGAGCTGGGAAGCTTGATGCCCAGATCATCTCCCACACTGGCAGTGACCAGCTGAGGTCAATGCCGATGTGAGGGCTTGCTGGTCAGAGCGCATCCCCAGGAAGCCCCGACGGGCCTCCTGGAACAGGCTCTCCACGAGAATTGCCACTCTCTCCATGGAGGACGCATGGCGCTTGGACATGTAGCTCATTGCTTCTGCGATAATCCCCATAGACTCCTCCACCATGGAGACCAAGCCAAGCACAGCCTCATGTATCTCCTCCAGATGCTCCCGCACACCCGGCCGCATTTCCTGCACCTGCTACATTGTGGACGACTCCAGAGGCACATCATCAGGCACCGACTGAGCATGTGCCTGGTTCCCTGCAACCCTCTGACTGCTGGAACCATAAGCACTCTCTGTCTCTGCCAGCTCCCCCAGCGACTGTGAAGTGCCCTCACCGCTGTGCCACTGGACACTAGCCAATGTTCGAATTCCCACTGAGGTGCTAGTATCTGCGCTGGTGCCTGCCTCGCAGAAATGGTGTGACGCTGGTGAGATTTCAGGCCACCCAGGTGTGAGAGGAGGCCTCTGCTGCTCCTCCTCCCGGCCGTGCCCTGATGGTGCTGAAAGGAAGAACAGACTGCCAGGTCGCCATTGGACCCGGCGGTCTGTGCACGCCCACCGCCGCCCTCACACTCCCGCTATCCACAGGAGTCAGGAAATATGCTGGGCAGGCCCACGCCCACTCCCGCTCCCCCACCCCCCCCTCCCCCACCAAACGGAAAATTCTGCCCATGAGAAAGATAAGAATTTGCCATTTATAGAAGTAAATGGCAGCTAAATTAATATGAACCACATGTAACTCCCTGGAAATTTTTTCTTTATTCTTTCATTGGATTGGGCATCACTGGAAAGGGAATTTGCTACCCATCCCTAACTGCCCTTGTGTGGCTTGCTAGGCCATTTCAGAGGGAATTAAGAGTGCATTGCTGTGGATCTGGAGTCACATGCAGGCCAGGCCAGGTAAGGGGGGCACATTTCCTTTCGTGAATGACATTAATGAACCAGATGGGTTTTTATGACAATCAATGATAGTTTCATAACAAAAACAGAATTACCTGGAAAAACTCAGCAGGTCTGGCAGCATCGGTGGAGAAGAAAAGAGTCAACATTTCGGGTCCACATGACCCTTCAACAGAACTGAAGTATAGTTAGGAGATGGGTGAAATATAAGCTGGTTTAAGGTAGGGGGCGGGGGGAGAGAAGTTGAGGGTGGGGTGGTTGTAGGGACAAGCAAGCAGTGATAGGAGCAGATAATCAAAAGATGTCACAGACAAAAGGATCATGTTCGCTATTACTGAGATTAGCTTTATATTCCAGATGCTTTTTAATTAAAATTGAATTTAAATTCCACCAGCTGCAGTGGTGGGATATGAATCCACATCCCCACACCATTAGCCTGGGCCTCTAGATTACTAGTCCAGCACAATTACCACTACGCCACTATCTCCCCCAGTGTTATAGCAGTTGACACCATGGTTACCATTAGCCTAAGTAACTGAGGCCTTCTTCACTCAAACATGAGTGGAAATATTGTACTCTGTCTGCCAAAAAATATTGAGGCTAAGTCAACTGATAATTTCAAAATTGATAGTTTTATTTCAAGGGTAGGGTATTAAGAGTTATGGAATCAAAACAGATAAATGCTGTTAACTTACAGATCAGCCATGATCTAATGGAATGTGAAATGGGCTTGGTTGTTTGAATGGCCTACTCCTGTATTCCTCCTCCTCCCCAGCCCCCTATTGTCAAGCAAGGTAAATGTTCAATGATGAGAGAGGTATGAGGTAAAAAATAGTTAACGTCTTTGTACGTATTTTTGCACAATTGTGCTTGTGTGAATATATTAATAATTGTGGTAAACAAGTTGTATACTTTTTTGCTGAAATGCTGACGCACCAAGATAAGGGTGAAGAAGTGTTTTAAATTGTTGTCTTTTCATTATTCTTTGCCTGCGTAAAGTAATTTATTGGGACGTCATATTAGCGAGCTCTCCATTAATTTGATGGGACAGCATAAATAAACCTAACAAATGTTGAGAAAAATCTTGTACCTTTCCTCCAAAATCGAACCTGCGGTTTGTGCAAGAAAGAACAAATATTTCAAATTTTAGCACAGGTTATTGGTGCCAGCTTGATTCAATGATTGTTAGAGTTAGCAAGCACCACTTTATGCTGCCTGCCTCAGGGGAACAAATCTGCATTGCGCTACTTGAAGCTTTGGTACACAAGCATATTTCTCCCCCAAAGGGGTTTATTTTGGCCAAAGGGTGCAGTGCTAATAAGACTAGCCTGTTTGCAAGTCTGGATTTAGCACACAAATTTGCTCCCAATTGCTGATTACCATAATTTAAATTTGCCCAAAGGTGTTAATCCAGAAACACTCCAGTGCTGATTAGTCACAATTTTTGTGGAGGTGCTATATTTTGGATGAGATTTTAAACTGATGTCCCATTTGCCTGTTCAGATGGGTGTGAAAGATCCCAAGGCACTTTGATATAGAGGAACAGGGAGCTCTCCTGGTATCTGGCCAATATTTAACCATTAAAAACCATAAATTAAACAGATTAATCAGTCATTCATCCCATTGCTATTTGTGGATCCTTGCTGTTTGCATTTTAACTGCTAAGTTTGCCTACAAAACAACAGTGACTGCAGATCAAAGTAAAATTACAAAGCACTTTGGAACAGTCTGAGGACATGATAAGTGCTATATAAGTGCAAGTCTTTCTCTTTAAGGACATAAGAAACAGGAGCAGGAGTAGACCACATGGCCCATCGAGCCTGTTCTGCCATTCAATACGATCATGGCTGTATGTTTGTACTGGATGTACAATCACTCCCTCCTGTCAATCACAGGTCATGTGATAGTACGTCACATGATGCATTGGGACTGCGGTCAGTGAGCTCTTAGCGTGGGCAATCCAGGGGGCTGAGCTTTTTGCAACGTACGATCTGGTCAAGCGTGCAAACACTGCAAATGTCTCTGTAATAAGGTTTAACTGTTTCTTGACTAAACCTGTCGGCTCCATTGAGTCATCACATTTGGCGATGAGGACAAAATCAACTTCGACTCTGTCCCGTTTACTGTGAGTAAATTGACTTTAAAAAAAAACCACTCACCAACCATGCCGCTGTTTGGAAGAATCGATTCATTTAATGCGAATATGGACGATTGGAGCCAATCGCAGCAAACGAGATAACTGCTGAAGAAAAGCGGAATGCAGTCCTCTTAAGTGTATGTGGCAGTAAAACATATAATTTGATTCACAACCTTACTGTCCCAAACACGCCCAGTTTCAAGTCACGTAGCGAATTAGTGGGCCTAGTGAAAACACAACTCCAGCCGAAGCCATCCGTGATGACGCAGTGCTTTAAATTCAATTCAAGAGTTCGGGCCACAGGAGAGTCCATCACAACCTATGTAGCGAAGATAGAATAAAAACCACAAAATAAAATTAAGCATCTGGAATTTCTATCATTGGCCCTTGAGCAAAAGACACCAGAAAATGTGGCAAAACAACATTTAAAGGTTCGAGTACAAAGACAAAATACTGTGGATACTGGAAACCTGAAGTATATCCAGAAAATGCTGGAAATACACAACAGGTCAGGCAGCATCTGTGGAGAGAGGAGGAGTTAACGTTTCAGTTCAGTGACCTTATAGAACTGGAGAATGTTCCAGATGTAACAGTTTTGACGCAGATCCAGGGTTGTGGTGGTGGTGATGGTGGGGGTGGATGGTGGGGAAGAATAATAGAGTAGGTCTATGATAGGGTACAAAGCAGGAATAATTAAATGACGTAAGGGATGTTGATGAAGGCAAATGGAGATGGTATTGGGGCCTTGGATGTTTTGGACGTGCACCTACAATGCCGTCTAGCGCTGACCATAACCCCAGAATTTGAGCAGGAAACATTCCATCCTGGGAGAAAGGTCAACTGCAAAAAGCTGCAGATTATGGTTCATACTGCTCCACCCTCCCCTTCCCTTCACAAAGTACTTTAAAATAATAACTGTTTCCCACACTCTTGCCTCCTTTACTTCAGGAATCTAGGCTGTGGCCCCAGCCTGAACACCCAGATAGGCTTGACTTGCAACCTTTTTGAGGCCAGGTGTACCGACATGACGCTAGGTCCCGACTGAGGGCAGTAACACCTGAGTTAGAGTTCCTGCCTCTGGGCCACCACTTTAGATCACTGGCCTTATAAGGGGCATATGGAGGCTCCATCACCACAAGGCCATCCTGGAAATATAAGCTCAAGGTTTGCATTCATCACAGTGGATTCTCACCAGTTGTGGCTCAGTTGGCAGTGTTCTTGCCTCTGAATCACAAGATTATGCGTTCCAGTCCACCTTCAGGGCTTGAGCACAAAGTCAAGGCTGACACTCCAGTGCAGTACTGAGAGACTATTGCCCCATCTTTCAGATGAGATGTTAAACCAAGGTCCCATCTGTCTGCTTGGGCTGATGTAAAATGTCCAAAGATGCTATTTCAAAGAAGAGCAGGGAATTATCCCTGGTGTCCAGGCCAATATTTGTACCTCAATCAACATTGCAAAAAACAGATTTTCTGGCCATTCTCACATATTGCTGCTTGTGGGAGTTTTCTGGGCACATATCAGCTACCACATTTTCTGAATTACAACAACGTCTACACTTAAAAAAGTACTTTATTGGCTGTAAAGTGCTTTTTGACATCCCATTATATAAATGTAGATCCTTTTTTATCTTTTCAGATTTAATGTAGGACTCCACAAGCACAGCCATGGATTTTTGGACCCATTAGTCTCAAGACAAATGGAGACTGAAATTAACGAAGCTTTAATTGATGTATTTGTAAATTTGCTAACCATTGGAAAATGTCTGGTATGTCTCCCTTATTTTAGAAGGGGTCATTAGGTGTATCTGGCAACTAAAGATGTGTCAGCTTAATATTAATTGTAGGGAATTTCTTTGAAATGACTTTGAGAGATCTAGGGAATGAAACATATAACTTATTAAAGAATAGCCTGAATTCAGGAAAGAGAGTTAATGATTAACTAATTTATTGGAGTTTGTTTTTTCAAAGGCATCAGAGCCCTTGAGCACTGGGGAATACAGTTGATCATGTTTACTTGGATTTTCAGAAGTCTTTTGGCAAGATTCCAAATTGACGATTAATGACTAAGATAATGAATCAGAGTACGAAGTAAATGTACAGCTCTTAGTAAAAATGAAATTGACTTAAAAGAGGTGTCAGATCATAACTGCAAACAGGCATGTTTCAGGGTGGAAAGAGATTAAGCAGGGTACCACAGGTATTGGTCCTTGTGGGCTGTGCTAATTTAATATGTATTAATTACTTGGACAGAAGTTATCATAAGCAAGGTTTCCAAGTTTGCAAATGGTACAAAACAGGAAGCAGGGCATTAGGAATGAGGAACAATGCAACTTAATACATTAGAACAGGGAAGGTTAAGAGGAAATCTGATTGAACTGTTCAAAGTCATGCGGGATTTTGCTATGATAAACAGGCAAAAGATTGTTCCACTGGTTGGTGTTGATAACTAAAGGTCATATGTATAAGATCATCAGCAAAAGAATGAGGAAGAAAATTTACCCTTAAGGTTGTTAGGACAGGGCAACCCATTCATTTTACAGATGTGAGCCTCCAACATAGTGAACAGCACATGCAAGCAAATCCTCTGCCAGATGTGCGATGCCCGCCATATTAGTAAAGGCCCCTGTACAGGCATTCAGGGTCCATGCTTGAAACAGGCATTATGCCTTTTGCGTCATACATGCTGCAGTCAATATGCTAATTTTTCTCGACAAACCAATGGTCCTTCTAGAGGCTGCTGGAGGCACAGTTATTACAGTCACCAGGTGTTCACCGGAATTGTAGAGTCTCCTATCACTGTTGAGCTACATTTTAATGGTCAAATTTGAAACTCCACCCTCCTCAAACTATTTTGTAACCCTTCCAGAGGATGCTTGGTCAGAAGATGGCTGACATCATGACGAACCTGGCATGTTCAGCTTGACAATCCTGCAATGACCAATAGAAACATAAGAGGCAGAATTTTGCCCTTGACGTGCGGGCGCCACGGGGGCGGGAAGCCGACCGCCGCCCGCGATTGGACCCGGATGGCAATTTCACACTGGCGGGCCAATTAAGGCACTCAGCACTAGCTGGGCGAGCGCAACCTCTGTGCATGCGTGGGAGTGCATGCTACATAATCTCCCTGAGGCACAGAGCTGCCTCAGGGAGATGAAGATATATGAAAAAATTTTTTAAAATAAAAATGTAATGAAACATGTCCCCTCATGTGGCTCTGTCATATGAGCACGGATGTGTTATTAATGAAAAATTAAAGTTAATTTATTTTATTTTTATTTGCTTTTGGAAACCTCATCCCGCCCGTAGACGAGGTTTCCAAAAAAGTGCAAAGGCCGCTTGGCATTTTCACCTGGCCATCAACCGTAAGGTTGGACAGACAGCAAAACATTTATTTTAATTAACTTTTTAATGGCCTTAATAGGCCTTTTAATTGTCGGTGTGCGTGCTGCCAACTCCGGCACGCTCCTGCCCGCCAAGCGAAAAATTTTACCCAAGGAAGCGATTCAGAGCTACAGAGAAGTTCTCTGTAGCTCTGAAGAAGAGTCATACGGACTCAAAACATCAACTCTGTTTCTCTCTCCACAGATGCTGTCAGACCTGCTGAGTTTTTCCAACATTTTCTGTTTTTGTTTCAGATTTCCAGCATCCGCACTATTTTGCTTTTATCTTAGTGCTCAAAATTATGATCCCTTTTTAGTCTCTGAAAAATCTGCGGATAAGAAAGTATTCTCAAATTTCCTCTCTGCAGTTCCAGCTCTGAGACACTGACTTCCCACACCATAATGGCATCATTTCCTGGGAGCAGTATTGGATCAGAAATAGGAAAACGATGGGGTTTATTAAACCATGCCCACCCTCACCATTTACTTCCAGTAATGTGGGCTCACAGTCCACATCAGGTGAATTCCTGGAAGGTTTTGGGGGCACTGTTGCTGTGGAATGTCTCTGTGCTCTATGTCTCCCAATTAATTACTGCCGTTCCATTCAAATACTGCCAGTCTTTTAGAGGATAATCCAGGCCAATATATTAAATAGAAGAATGATGAAGTGTGCTGATCATCAAAGAGCTTTGTACAAACAATCCGTTTAGCATAATGTAACAGCATGATGTATGCTCATGTGCTCATACGGGCACTGAGATGCAGAATGCACACATGGGATGTCATTATTGATTCCAACATATCGACGATGTTTAGAGAACAAACTGACTCATAAGAAATGAGAAGGACACAGTAGGAGGAGGACCCCCGTTTTTCTATCCTCCAACAGTTATTGAGGAGGCAGTTTGGACATTAATGGGACAAGAGTTGGGAAACAAGCTGGTAAATTACATAGGCCAGAATTTTATGCTTCCCCCGCTGGTGGGTTTTTAGGTGGGGAGAGCATGAAATTGAAGGGACAGGATTCCCTCCAGCTTCCCCCCCACCCGCCCCCAACCACACAGCAATTTTATGCTGGGCCGGGTGAGGCCTTGGACAGGAAGCCCGTCCTTGCCCCAATTCAGGCCCTTAAGTGGCCAGAAATTCGACAATTAAGGGCTGTTTTCCTGCCCAGCCCCAATTTTTAGGCTGGCAGGACGAATGAACTTGAGCGGGGGTGGGGGGTGGAGGCTGAAAATTAACAGAGTTACCTCTGTGGTGGGAAGCGGGGTTGGATGGTGGGGTTGGGGAGGGTGGTGGTGGTGGTGGTGGGGGGGGTAGGGAGGGTGGGGTTGACCTCCATCAGAAGCCCCTTTCTGAAGTCAGGTGCCCCCACCCCCTTAAGGACTGGTGGCCTCCGGACATCTCTCACCCCCACCCCCCCAAGCCTCTCCCCCGAGACCCCGATCACCCCTTTTGCACCCTCTTAGGCCTTCCCACACTGGGAGCCCTTGAACTTACCTGGGCCTCTGGCGCCCAGAATTCAGGCGTCCTCCTGCATTTCTTCTTCTGTCCACTGCAGCACTGTTGCTGCAGGGCCTGGAGAGCTGTTGGCCGATCAGATTGGACGGCATTCTCTCTGTGGCAGGTCTTCCTCCCGAGTGAGGTGCGGAAGTCCTGCCTGCAGCCACTTGACGTGAAATGGCTGCGAGACACTCGGAATCAGCGGGGATGTGTTCCCCGCCGACTCTTCAGATGGCGGGAAGCAAACCCCCTGCCATCCAAAAAATTCAGGACGTAGTGTATGTTCAGAGTGGACACCTGGCCACTTCGCTCTAAAACAATTTTCTGATTCCTGCTCAGAAGATTAACACCAGCAGGGCCATTCCCAAGAATCTGAATTTTTAACCAAGTGCTTATAGTTGGATAAGTCTATCAAATCTTCATCGCAGAGCTTAGTTGCAGTAAAAAGAAAGGGAAAATGAGGCTTTTTGTTAGATTTGCAAAGAAACACAAGGCAGAAAACAAAATGTTTCTCTTTCAATCATTGCTCAGATATCCAGTCTACTGTGATAGTTCTGACATCTAATCATAGGAAGAATATCATTGCCCTTAATATCCAGTCCTTTCTTTGGCCCTCAGCAGTGCCAGTGTTGGAATACAATGTTGGACATATGACCCTGAATTTCCATGGAGAATTTCCTGATCTCTTGCCATAATTTTGAGCAGAGGTTGGCAGAACTCCTAGAGAAATGGCAGAAATAGACACTTTCTGCTGCTATGGCACTGGGCAAGGAGAAATTCAAAGCTATGGCTTAAAAAGTCTCATAATATTATTCGCTGTGTTTAATGCATCCTTTTTCATTGCAACTAAATTATTTGGGAGAAATTAATTGCAGATAAAATGCCAGACAATAGCCTAAATCTTAAAATCACAATTAAGCTTTGATATAATGCCATAAACTTGCAATTAAGACATTCTAATCATTTTTTAACAGGACAATTAAAATTGAATCATTCAGGCACTCATAGGAGACGAATCTCTTCAAAACACATTTACAATCCTTGGGAGGCTATCTATAAAAGGATTTTTTATATTGGTTAAAAAGTCTGCTGTGGGTAACTTTGGTAACGATTACGCCATTTCTGGTAATGTTTAATTGTTGTATTGTTCATAATTGAGCAAGTTTGCTGTAAGAGCAATTTCACGACACTCCATAGCAGAGCATCATGAGTACTAGATATGACTGCTGAAGATAAAACCATTGCACTGTTGCCCTAATTCTTTCCCTGTGTTCACTACTAGCAAGGCTCTGTAGCAGCAATAGTCCTTGGCAAACATTCACCATACAATGGAAGCAAATCCCATGATCTTTGCTGTGATTGGTTGATTACTTCATGTAAATAATCTATTAGTTAGTATCCATTAAGGGCTGCATTAAAAAAATATTGGTCTGCCTTGTTTGTTTGTTAGTGATGTCGGTCATATCAAAATGCATATATGAGATGGCATTGTAATAAAAGTTGCTCTTCCTCCACAATAATTTATCAAACACTGCAACCCTAAGACAGTGTCCTTTAATGTGGCTTCAAAAACCTATTACAGTGGAAAAATTAATTGTGAAATGTTTGGTATGCTGTTATCCATAAACAGTCTTTTTTATTATATTCAGCGTTACTTTCAAATCCATTGGATGAAGTAGAACAACATTGTCTGTTGCTTCTAAATTTGCCAAGTACTCACTGCATGGTCTGTGAAAGTATAATATTATTTGAAAGCATATGATACTCCCTTTCTAGTGTTACAATGCATATTGACTCCAGGCTGTAAGCTCAACTCCTTAACTGGACTGGTTTCATCTTGAATATCTATCAACACTAGAGGAGGAAGGCCACCTGAAGCAGACTTTAAACCAGAAACATATCTCTAATGTGGCAAAAGGATTATTTTACAATCCAAAAGTGATAAAGTGAACCTATTTCATAAGGTAGAAATGGCGAATTCATTGAAACAAAAAGAACTCGTGCAGGGTCCATTCCTAATCACTCATTTGGTACCAGCTCATTCCGTTTATTTAATCAGATACAACACTGGATTATAGATGTTATGCCTGGAATGTGAAACAATTGATCACAACTCAGGTTATAACTAAGGTTACATATGAATATGTCAATTGATCAAGAATGTAAAAAAATCAATATGTTGTTGGGGCAGAATCCCAATCAGGATGTTCCAAAGTTCCAAGGGGTGTATTGTTCTTTGTTTATAAAAGGAGCCCCTTTTTAAAGCTACCCAATACTCCATCACAGTAGCCACAATTTGTAAAAATGTCATCATTAGGTGATTCCAAGAATCGCTAAGATTTCAATAAATGTATTTAGTGTGAGATTTAAAGCAGAATTTTCCTGGCTCCATGGCAACAGGCACCCCAAGGCACACACACACACACCCTCCGCCGCCCCCCCACCCCGCCCGGTGGTAAAATGGAAGAGGAGTGTGTCAAGAGCAGAACCCCAATGTCTTCCTGCCAGTGGGAAAATTTCCAAACGGCGGTTGGGCAGACAGATTGGGAAGGCAGTGGGCAGGCAATTGAGGTTGTTAAGTAGCCAACTGACTGCAATTTTGAGGTGCATTTTAAAGTTTTCCCTATGTCACATGGGTTACTCCACGGAGTATGAGCAGCTTGCCAGTTCAAAGGAGGTGAGAGCTCATGGCAGTTGAGTGATAGCTGAAGGTGGCAGCCATTGAGTTGTCAAACAGACAGGCTGAGATTAGTTCAAGCAAAGGAGTGAAAAGTTGGAGGAATCGCACACTGCGAGCCCTTATGTCAGAGGGAGCTTATTAGAAGGGTGTATCCAAGGTCCACTTCCACTACTGCAGGCAGCACTAGGAGGTTGAGAGTCACAGAGTTCTACAGCACAGAAAAAGGCCCTTTGGCCCATCGAGTCTGCACCGGTCAAACAAGTACCTAACTATTCTAATCCCATTTTCCAGCACTAAGCTCATAGCCTTTTAGGCCATAGCATCGCAAGTGCACATCCAAATACTTCTTAAACGTTATGAGGGTTTCTGCCTTTACCACCTTTTCAGGCAGAGAGTTCCAGATTCCCACCATCCTCTGGGTGAAAAAATTCTTACTCACATCCCCTCTAAACCTCCTGCCCTTTACCTTAAATCTATGCCCCCTGGTTATTCATCCCTCCACCAAGGGGAAAAGTTCCTTCCTGTCTACCCTATCTATGCCCCTCATAATTTTATACACCTCAATCATGTCCCCCCTCAATCTCCTCAGCTGCAGGGATATTAACCCCAGTCTATCCAATCTCTCCTCATAACTAAAACTCTCCAGCCCAGGCAACATCCTGGTAAATCTCCTCTGCACTCTCTCTAGTGCAATCACATCCTTCCTATAATGCAGATTCCAGAACTGCACGCAATACTCTAGCTGTGGCCTAACTGGCATTTTATACAGTTCCAGCTCCCTGGAACCTCCCTGCTCTTATATTCTATGCCTCGACTAATAAAGACAAGTATCCCATATGCCTTCTTAACCACCTTATCTACCTGTCCCGCTACCTTAAGGGACCGGTGGACATGCACACCAAGGTCCCTCTGATCCTTGGTACTTCCCAGGGTCCTACCATTCATCGTGTATTCCCGTGCCCTGTTTGTCCTGCCCAAGTGCATCACCTCACACTTCTCCGGATTAAATTCCATTAGCCACTGATCAACCCATCTGACCAGCCCATCTATATCCTCCTGTAATCTAAGGCTATCCTCCTCACTATTTATCACCCCACCAATTTTCATGTCATCCTCAAACTTACTGATCGACCCTCCTACATTCAAGTCTAAATCGTTTATATATACCACAAACAGCATGGACCCCGACACTGATCCCTGTGGAACCCCACTGGACACAGGCATCCAGTCACAAAAACACCCCTCGACCATCACCCTCTGCTTCCTGCCACTCAGCCAATTTGCCAAATTGCCTGGATCCAATTTGCCAAATTGCCTTGGATCCCATGGGCTCTTACCTTCATTATCAGTCGCCCATGCGGGACTTTACCAAAAGCCTTGCTGAAGTCCAAGTAGACAACGTCAAATGCATTGCCCTCATCTACACACCTGGTCACCTCTTTGAAAAATTCAATCAAATTGGTCAGACATGACCTCCCCTTAACAAAACCATGCTGACTGTCCTTGATTAATCCCTGCCTCTCCAAGTGCAGATTAATTTTGTCCCTCAGAATTGCTTCCAATAGTTTCCCCAGCACTGAGGTTAGACTGACTGGCCTGTAGTTCCCTGGTTTTCTGTCTTTTAAAGATATATAGTTTTCAGAGTAAAACTTTAAATGAAAAGGAGTGGATGGTACCACCACCGAGAATTAACAGGCCACAGCACCAGCTCTAATCAAATGAAGTAAAAACAGAAAATGCTGGAAAAACTCAGCAGGTCTGACAGCATCTGTGGAGAGAGAAACAGAGTTTCGTTTCGAGTCCGTATTCAGTGCTGAATTTTTCTCAGTGTTGAGTTTTTCCAGTACTTTCTGTTTTCATTTCAGATTTCCAGCCACGGCAGTATTTTGCTTTTATCTAACCAAATAAAACTTTGCTACTGGAAACATATCCGAGCAGTGGCCATTGCGGAGGAAGAGGGCTTTGAGACTTGAGGGCTCCAATTCTCAATGGGCGGAATGTACTCAGAGATGGACTCGTCCATGGGGACAAGAGTCGGGGAGAGAGATAGGTTTAGCCACATGGAATGCAGCTGCAATAGTCAAAGGAGCAACAGCCCATGAGGGTGTGAGGGGACATGGACATTGAGGGAGCATAGGGACAGTAATGCAGGCTAAAGTTTGCAGAAGGTGCTATCCAGCTCAAAGGGTTTACGACTGAAGCTTAACTTCAGTGGATGTCTGGGGGCCATTGTCTCTGAAGACACTGTCTGTCCAGGCAGGTGGTGGTGGGCATGCATAAAACACTAGAGGAGGAGTTAAGGCCAATAGGATTATAAGGCCACTCAATGCCTGTGGCAGTGAAGGTGGCCTTAGCATTCGACTTTTATGCCTCGTGCTCATTCCAGGATTGTCTGTAGACATCTATGGGACCTCCCAGTGAATGGCCCATCAAGGGGATGACCACTACCATGTACCTGAGGATAGGACAATACATCAGTTATCACATTGATCAGGCCAGTCAGGCTGAGAAGGCAATAAGATCCAGGGCCATCATTGGATTCTCTTAGGTGCGGGAGTTAATCGACTGCATGCATATGGCCATCAAGATTCCCGCAGAGCTGCCAGGAAGAGGTGCCACTTACTGAATGTTCAATTAGTCTGCGGCCACCACAAGAGGATCATACAGGTGTGTGCACTGTTCCCAGGAAGCTGCCACAGCTCATACATCCTTGGTTTCCTATAGTGAATTGCTAAATGTGAGTGTACAAAATCAGAGGAATTTCTGCAGTGCTGCTGCTAAACCTAAATGCATTCCAGACAACCATCTATTCAATGAACTGCACGCCTTGTTAATGCAATGCAAATGCATTGTGCTGCTATGACCAACTTGGTTAAGTGTAAGGTAGTTGTACCAATGGGAATTTTCAAATTCTAGAATCAAAGGAAGTGCCTGAAGAGGTAAAGGTATTGTGGCATTATGACAAATTTTCAAGTTATATTTTTTCTCTGAGATATTTTTATGCTCAAAATGCAAGACGTTAGGGGTAAGGAAAGGAATATTATTGATCATTTAACAGTCAGCATCAGAATCCAAATCAGATATAGCAAAGGAGAGATGTAGCGTAAGACTGTCTCAGCTCTGACCCTCCTATGCACCCTTGTTCTAAGCTTGGAAAAGCACTTGTTCGATAGCCAAATGTCAAAATGGAAAGGTTAGCCAGGTTGAGTAATAGACAAAATTCATCTAAAAGCATTTCAATGAAGTAGGACAACTGCAAGAGGGGTGAATATATTGGTGGCCAGGACTAAAAGGCTATGTTTTGATCAATTGTTTGTACAACCAGCATTAGAATTCAATGTAAAAATAACTCCTCTCAATGTTTAAACTGGGAAAGGTGCAGAAAAGTTTCAAAGATTGTCTCAGGGCCCAAGCCCATGAACTGGGAATGCCCAAATAAAAGTGAATTATCTAAATCAGAAATAGTAATTTTGTAATGGAAATGTTGTGAATTAATGACCAGATTTTCAGTCAATCTGAGATAATATAGAAATCATGACTTTAAAAGGGTAAGACACAAAAGAATGTGAGAAAAATGAAAATAAAGTTAACTGAGAGGCACCATTGAAGAGCATCTCAGTTGAGATAAAATGTAACATGTTTAGTACCACATTTTTGAATACTCAAGATAAATCTTTCTGAAGAGAAAGAACTATTAATTAAATTAGGAATCACTGAAATGGATGAAAGGGCAAATTAAAAAGGAAAACTGAAATATACAAGGTCAATGGGGAGAAAGGAGAGATGAACTTGGGGGGAGCACAAGGACAGGTGAAAACAACTTAAAAGAAACATCAGTGATGGAAAATAGGCCCTGGAGGTGAAAGTAATTAAATAAGGCAAGAACAATAATAAGCATCTTGCAATACCATCAGAACAAAAAGATTAATTAGAAGGAAAATTAGCATTCTATAAGATAAAAGTGAAGAAGGCAATTAAAATACTAATTAAATCTTCTTCCGAGGTATTCATTAAAGTGTATACCACAAATATGGTGTTCGATTGTTGTCATACATAAAATGTCATGGAGATTTTAAGGTCAATGTAGCAGATATATTAGGCAAGGCACGGAGGCTAAAATCAAACAAATCCACTAGGTATGACGATATATATCTCAGAGAGTTCAAGGAGAATATGGAGGGGATTTAAGGAACATTATGGAAATGCTGTAGGGAATTAGTGAATTACCACAGGAAGGGAAACAGTAATATGTGAAAGCTATATTTAAATTGGGGCATACAAATAATGATGAACCAGCAAAGACCCTCTGGTACATCCAACCTGTCCCACACAATGGGCAGAATTTTGCCCTTGGTGGGCGTGTGGGCCCCACTGGCTCGGCGGCGGGCGGGCAGCTGACCCCTGCCGCCGAAACGGGGCCCGCCGCCATTTTGAGTGGGCGGGCCAATTAAGGCCAGCCCAGCGGGCTGCCCGATGGGAAGTGCTATGCGCTTCCTGTGCGGGGGAGGGGGGAATCCCCAGCTGTCAAAGTGCGCTCTTTCACACATGCGCGCGAAAGTGCGCACTGCTGCCTGAGACTAAGTGCTGTCTCAGGGAGATTAGTGACAGTCCAAAAAACTTTAAAAATAGAAAAATAAAAATATTATTAACATGTCCCCCTCATGCGACAATGTCACACGAGTTGGGACATGTTAATAAATATAACATTACATTTATTAAAGTTTTTAAAAAGGAACATGAAACCTCATCCCGCCAGTGGATGAGGTTTCATGTTTTTTCAGAAGCCCGCTGGGGCTCCTGGCCTGCTCACCAGCCTTAAGGTTGGACGGGCAGGTCCTTTAATGACTTTAAGTACCCTATCAAAGGCCTCAATTGGCCATTGACAGGTCGGCAGGCAGACAGCTGATTTCGTTGTCCACCCGCCTTCCTGAAAATTTAAAGGGACCGGGATGACGTCGGGGGTTCTTCCCGATGTCATCCCAAGTTATTTTCCCGTCGGCGAGCGGGCCCACCCCCAAATCGCCGACGGGAAAATTCTGGCTAATATATATGCACTCTGTACCCAACCTGAAACCATATGATCTACTCGGAAAGGCAGATAAATACCAGATTAAAAACCATATAAGGAGACCAAAACTGCACACAGTATTCCAAGTGAAGTCTAGCAAAAGACTTGTACAAGAACAAAATAGTATGCTCTGACTTATAGTCAATTGTCCCATGAATGCTCGTCAATACCCTATTTGCTCTATCTCATGCTTCATGGTTGCTCAACCATCTTTGAAAATCTACACAGTAAAACATCCAGATCATTTTCTTTCCCAACCTTCTTTAACGCTTTTCCCTGAAAGTGTGTCTGAATATTGAGCACTCATAGGAACATAGGAGCAGGATTAGGCCATTCAGCCCCTCGAGCCTGCTCCCCCATTTAACTAGATCATAGCTGATCTTCTACCTCAATGCCATCTTCCTGCACAATCCCCGTCGCCCCTAATATCATTGGTATCTAGAAATCTATTGACCTCTGTCTTGAACATGCTCAATGATTGAGCCTCCATTGCCCTCTGGGGTATAGACTTCCAAAGATTTGCCACCTTCTGATTGAAGAAATTTCTCCTCATCTCAGTCTTAATTGGCCTGCCCCTTATTCTGAGACTGTGTCCCTTGATTCTAGACCTCCCCCAACCAACCAGGGAAAATATTCTTCCTACATCTAACGTGTTTAGCCCTGTAGGAATTTTGTACACTTCACTGAGATCACCTCTCATTCTTCTAAACTCTAGTGAATACAGGCCCAATCTCCTCAATCTTTCCTCATAGGACAATCTCGCCATCCCCGGGATTAGTCTGGTGAACCTTCGTTGCACTTACTCTATGGCCAATACATCCTTCCTTAGGTAAGGAGACCAAAACCACATACAATACTCCAGATATGGTCTCACCTAGGCTCTATACAACTGCAGCAAGAGTTCCTTACTCCTGTACTCCAAATCCCCTTGCAATTAAGGCCAATGTACCATTTGCCTTCCTAATTGCTTGCTGCACCTGCATGTTAGCTTTCAGTGACTTATGAACAAGAATACCCAGGTCTCTTTAGAGATCAACACTTCCCAAACTCTGACCATTTAAGAAATACTCTGCATTTCTGTTTTTCCTACCAAAGTGGATAACTTTGTATGTTTCCACGTTATATTCCACCTGCCTTGTTCTTGCCCACTTGCTTGGTCTATCTAAATCTCCTTGACGCCTCTTTGCATTCTCCTCACTACTCACATTCCCATTAATTTTGGGTCTTCAGCAAACTTGGAAATATTACATTTGGTCCCCGCATCCAAATCATTGACGCAGATCGTGAATATCTGGGGCCCAAGCATTGATCCTTGCCATACCCCACTAAGTCAGAGCCTGCCAACCTGAGAATGATCTGTTTATCCCTACTCTCTGTTTTCTGTCCGTTAACCAATACCAGTATATTACCCCCAATCCCATGAGCTCTAATTTTGCTTACCAACCTCCTAACTAAGGTGTGAGACTTTATCAAAAGCCTTTCTGAAAATCCAAATACACCACATCCACTGGTTCTCCCTTATCTATTCTGCTAGTAACATACTTTAAAAAATCCAACAGGTTTGTCAAACATGGTTTCTCTTTCAGGAATCCATGTTGACTCACCATTATTTTTCTAAGTGCCCAGTTGTCACATCGTTTGGAATAGATTCTAGCATTTTCCCTACTACTGATGTCAGGCTAACAGGTCTGTGGTTCCCGATTCTCTCTCTCACTCCTTTCTTAAATAATGAGGCTACATTTGCAACCTTCCAATCTACAGGTACCATTCCAGAATCTATAGAATTTGGAGAGATGATCACCAATACATCTACAATGCTACAGCCACCTCTTTCAACACTCTGGTATGTAGATCATTAGGTTCAGGAGATTTAACAACTTTCAATCCCATTAGTTTCTCCACCACTATTATTTACTAATACTAATTTCTTTCAGATCTTCAATCATCTCTTGGCTCCCCAATATTTCAGGGAGGTTTTTTTATATCTTCCAAGTATTTGTTTAATTTCTCTGCCATTTCCTTATTCCCCATTATAAATTTTCCATTCTCTGCCTGTAATGGGCCCACACTTGTCTTTACAAACCTATTCCTTTTTATATATCTGTAGAAGCTTTTATACTCTGTTTATATGTTCCTCACTAGTTTAATTTCATATTTGATTTTCTCTTTCTTAATCAATTTCTTGATTCTCTTTTGCTGAATTTTAAAATGCTCCCAATCCTCAGGCTTATGACTTTTTTGGGCAACTTTGTATACCTCTTCCTTTGATCTGATAGAATTTAGCCATGATTGGATCACTTTTCCTACTGGCTTTTTGTACCTTAAAGGAACGTAACTTTGCTGCAAACTATGTATTGGTTCCTTAAATGCTAGCCATTGCCTGTCTACTATCATACCTTTTAATGTAGTTTCTCAATCTACCTTAGCCAACTTGCCCCCATACCTTCATTGTTTCCTTTGTTTAGATTAAATACCCTAATTTGATTGAACTACATCACTTTCAGACTTCATGTAAAACTCTATCATATTGTAGTCACTCTTCCCTAAAGGCTCCTTTACAATGAGATTATTAATTGGCTCTTTCTAAGTACACAATACTAGATCTAAAATAACCCATTCTCTAGTTGGTTCCTCAACATACTCTTCTAGAAAACAATCACGTATACTTTCCAGGAATTCATCCTCCTCAGCAATAGTGCTAATTAGGTTTACCCAGCCCATATGTGTAGATTGAAGTCCCCCCATCCTGCTGATGTGCTTAACACGGCGCTTATCTAGTCTAAATATCATTCACCAATCTTTGTCCTAATCTCAGGCGTTTAATGAGTGGCCAATTCAACATTGTCTCTTTTATACACACTCTGAAGTTCAAAATATTCATGTCCATTCCAGGCAAGCGTAGGCTTATGAGTTTAATTTCAATACCAATAAAGTCATAGAAACCATTTTAAGGGTACATTAATACGTAATTGCATTGAAATGATCTTCTAAAGAAGCGTGGCTTTAAAAGAGAAAGATCATTAAACCTGTTTGACTTATTTTTGGGCACTACTGATAAATTAACAGGATTCATACTTAGGACAAAGGAAGATGGTTGTGGTTGGTTGGACGTCAATCATCTCAATCCTGGGACATCGTTGCAGGAGTTCCTCAGGGTAATGTCCTAGGTCCAACAATCTTCAGCTGTTTCATCAATGACCTTCCCTCCTCACAAGGTCAGAATCATCAGCTCGCTGATGATTGCACAATGTTCAGCACCATTTGCGACTCCTCAGATACTGAAGCAGCCTGTGTCCATATGCAGCAATACCTAGACAAGTGGCAAGTAACATTCGTGGCACACAAGTGCCAGGCAATGACCATCTCCAACCAAGAGAGAATCTAACTATCCTCCCTTGATGTTCAATGGCGTTACCATCACTGACTCCCCCACTATTAACATCCTGGGGGTTACCATTGACCAGAAACTGAACTGGACTAGCCAAATAAATACTGTGGCTACAAGAGCAGGTCAGAGGCTGGGAATTCTGTGGAGTATAACTCACCTTCTGACTCCCCAAAGCCTGACCACCATCTTCAAGGCACAAGTCAGGGGTGTGATGGCGTACTCTCCACTTGTCTGGATGAGTGCAGTTCCAACAACAGTCAATAAGCTTGACACCATTCAGGGCAAAGCAGCTCATTTGATTGGCATCCCATCCTCCACCTTCAACATTCACTCCTTCTACCATTGATGCACAGTGGCAGCAGTGTGCACTATCTCTAAGATGCATTGCAGCAACTCACTAAGGCTTATTCAACAGCACCTTCCAAACCTGTGACCTCTACCACTCAGAAGGACAAGGACAGCAGACACATAGGCCAGGATTTTCCAGCCCCACTGCTGCTTGTCTCCCCCCGCGGCAAATGCAGCGAGCCATTTAAATTTCCATTCAGTTTGGCGGGACCGAAATATCCTACCGGGCAGAAGGAGCCATAAAATCCTGGCCATAGGAACACCACCACCTGTAAGATCCCCTTCAAGTCAATTACCATCCTGACTTGGAACTATATCGCCGTTCCTTCACTGTCGCTGGGTCAAAATCCTGGAACTCTCTCCCTAATAGCTCTGTGGGTGTACCTACAACATGTAGACTGCAGTGGTTCAAGAAGGCAACTCACCGCCACCGTGTCAAGGGAAATTAGGGATGGGCAATAAATGCTGACCTAGCCAGCGATGCACCACACCCCATGAGCAAATTTTTTTAAATGACCTACGACATAGGGCACTTGGACTTTTGGGAAGTTTTGATCATTCTCCACATGAAATGTTTCTAATTAAGATGAAAGGCATCTTAGCAGACGATTGGAAAACTGTTCATGGAATCATAGGGGAATAATCCTGTAATCTATAATCAAAATCCCTCAAGTGGTTCAAGTTATTGTATAGCAATTATTTTTGAAGGTAATTCAAGAACAGCAGTCCCTTTATTATATTTATGAGGAACAGGAGAATTACTGCAAATGTCACTGGTGATAAGTATCCTGTTTCTACAGCTGTTAGTTCAAATGCATTGTGTAGAATGCTTAAGAGTGAAAGAGGCAATTAACAAAATAGAATTACCAAAGTCAATTCACAGAGCAATCTTGACCTTGTTTAATTCAATGAGAATACTATCAATATGTTATTGTTTACTGCATCATGCCAATGTGATATTACTTAAAGATTTCAAACCTAAAAATCTAAGATTTCTTTGGCAGGTTTGCAACTTAGCACATTGTATTTGAAGGAAGATGGATTGAGGACAAAGAAAAAAAATGAGCATATTCACCTTGAAGACTTTGTCCTTGTGCACCCCTATTGGGGTGAGGGGGACAAGACGTTTTTATTTGAAGCACTATCCCACTTGAGGAGGACCGGGGTTTCCTGGTAGGCAGGTCCAGCATCTGCCCCTTTGCAACTTCACATCGCAGATGGAGACGGTACTGCGTCATGGCAACACGCGGCAGAATTCTCAGCTTTATGATCAACATATTGTGCCCAGCATGAAGAAGATTTACAGAAGTGCTTTTGAAGATGCATCTGGGCCACACTGGATACTGAAAGTTTGTTTTCCTTTCTGCAGGAAGTCACAAAGCGATCAGCTGTTGACGAGGGAGCCGTCTTTCCTGAAAGTGGACTATTTTCACCTCTGCCGTTGAAGGCTGGTGGAGGTAATGTTTTTGCCCCTGTTATTAGGCTGTTGGTCCGTTTGTGAACAACATGAGCCGGATTTCCGCGGAGCCTGGAAGATTCCGCAGACCTTTGAAAACGGCGGGCGGGATCTGGATGTGGAAGTCCTGCCTCCGTTTCTGACGGATCCCATTTTTGCTGGTAGAGGAAAGGGAGTAGGGTATGATTCACACATGAGGAAAACCTGAACTCAGCAAGCCCATTTGAACTCAGTACTCTGTTCTAACAGACCTCATTTTGGCTGTTGCAAGGGCCTTAACCCACAGTGTGGAAGTTATGGTTTCGTGGAGTACATATAAACATTTGCATCCACAAGGATGGATAAGATCTGCTTAACTGTCATGATGCGAAGTTTTTTTAAACCCCCACTCCTTAAACTGTAGAAAAAAGCAGGCTACCAGTGTCAGTGATTGTGAAAAAAAACCTCAGCTGGATTGCTTTGATTGACAGACTAACTGATATAGCATCTGCTCATGCAGTATTTGTTGACAATTCCCTAAAGGCTATTGTTATGTCATTATGAAAGCTTGGCTGAGTTTCAAAATCTACAATTATCTCAGCAGGCAGTTCTGAGTCTACAATTTGGTTGGCAGCTTTAAAGGATTAGCTGCTTTTGATGTGAGGTATGATTAGAAGTTTGTTTGTTTTTATAAGAGATTAACATCTTGAGATTTAAAAGGCTTGAATGGGTTTCATGGATGGAATTTTTTCACTATCAAGTGAGACCTCTCTTAAATGTTTAGAAGCTTATTTTGTTTAATCTCCACATAGTTCCTGAGGTTTGCCCATGGTGAATACTGGGTGAGTTGGCATTAAGTTGGCATGAAGGATATGAAGGGCCATGGGGGTGGATCGGAGGCTTGAGCAGGATTCTTTTGTTCTTGTAACTCCTGTTGGTAGCTTCCATAACAAAGGGCTAATCCTGTGGTCACATGACTCACAGCAGCCATTTTTTTAGTTCAGCAGAAAGTCTATTTTGCAAATAGCAAAAAGGAATAACATTTTTATATATACAGTTTTGGATTTCTTTTCGAGTCTTATTGACATAACAATGGATTGAAAAATCATCAAATGGATTCATCACTCAAAGCATTCCCGTTATTGATCAGTGCCAAAAGTTATTTGCAGTGGATGTGTAAAAGGCGTAGAGCATGTTAGATCTGAAGGAAGCTGCACAAAGATGGGAGAAACATGATGAGCTTATTCAGTTTAGAGATTTGGAGCCCATTAAGAACAAACGCTTCTAAAAGCTGATATTTTGTCTCCTGTACAGAGAATGTACATGGACGCACTTGATGTTTTATTCAGTAGTGTGGCTTGTGTCAAGACGTGCACTAATGATTTATTACCTAAAATCTTACAGGCCAGCATCTTACTGAGTTTGCCAAAAATACAAATATCTTCAGGAAGTAGTTGGAAAAAAGCCACATTTGAGCAATGTCAATCATTGTTGGGATTAAACCTGCTGAATAAAATGCACACTGAAAACCTCCTGAATATCAACACACGCTTTCACGGGCTGGATTTTCCTTCTGGGTTGGGACCCTGCCATTGAGATCGAATTTGGGACCTGACCTCGCACTGTGTCGTCAACAGTCAGCTGACACGATTTTGGAAGGATTGCCCAATTAATGTCCAGATGGTCTGCTTGCCACCCAATCAAGAACAGTGGGCAGGCTCACAAAGCTGGAGGGCCAATAGGAGGTGCTCTTGCACTGAAGAAGCTGCAGCCTGCTATTTCAGGTAAGGGAGAGAGAGGCACCTCCATCTTGAGGAGCCTTGTCAGCAGTTTTTGCAAACGTTTATAAAAGAAATGCCTACAGCTGCTGGGTGACCATTGGGAAGAGCAAACCCCACCAAAGGCTGGCCTGCAGCTACAGCTGTGGCCAGGAACATATTTTTTTTTATTCGTTCATGGGATGTGGGCCTCACTGGCTCAGTCAGCATTTATTGCCACATTTTTTTTTTAAGAGTCAACCACATTACTGTGGGTCTGGAGTCACACGTAGGGCAGCAGATTTCCTTCCCTAAATGATATTAGTGAACCAGATGGGGTTTTTTGCAACAATCAACAATGGTTTTGTGGTTACCATTAGACTTTTAATTGCAAATATTTATTGAATTTAAACTCCATCTGCCTTGGTGGGATTTGAACCCAGGTCCCCAGAGCATTACCCTGGGTCTCTGGAATACCAATCCAGTGACAATATCACCACCTCCCCAGTGGCTGGGTGTGTCCTCAAATTGATTCTGGAGTGCTAGCCTCCTGGCCTGCTACCAGGAGACCTCTAACAGACATCTGCTGTGCTCCAAATGCTAAACATTGGCCTTGTTAAGGCTTCCAATTACCACAACAAGCAACCTGTTTGTTTGCGGGTGGGTCACTGTTTGGCATCCAACTCAGCCTTCTGGAAGATGGCCGAGTGTTGGTACCATGGCAGGGAACTGGCATGCTGCCCTGCGCCGAGAAATTCTGTGCCCTCCTGCCTCTGTTCCTACCCACATATCAGCACCAAAATCCTTACTCATTTACAACAATCCTGGTTTTGATTTTTACCTCCAGTTAAAAAAGTGTGGTATCAATATAAGTTAATATTGCGTGAATATATATATACATGTGCGTAAATGTCAGGGATAAATTATAAAGCATGACCTTTGGCTTGGAATCCCAAAATGCAAAATTGTGAGCACAGTGGAATTACCTGTTACAGCTATAACTGTCAGCGTAGGAGAGCACAGCTGACATTTTGAGTCCTCATGAACCTTCAACAGAACATTCTGTTGAAGGGTCATGACTCGAAACGTCAGCTGTGATCTCCTCTGCCGATGCTGCCAGACCTGCTGAGTTTTTCCAGGTATTTCTGTTTCTGTTTTTGTTTTGGATTTCCAGCATCCGCAGTTTTTTGCTTTTATTTCAGCTATAACTGTGTTTGTTTTAATGTTCCATGTCTGAGTGTGATAGGAGCACAATATAAACCGGTCATTCTAAATATTAGTCTGCTAACGGTCCTGTGAAATAGCTTGGGATGTTTTACTATGTTAAAGGAGTTATATTGCTGGTGCTCTTGGTCATATGTTGGCTTTCACAGGCAACAACGATGCATTTCTAAATTAGTATCCCATTTCTGTGCATGGTTAGCAATCTTTCAATGCAAGTACACTTGCTAGTAACCAGTTTTTAAAAAAATTAATTCACAAAATGTCGCTACTGTTGATGGGTCACAGAGGGTGTGCAGAGACCTTAGCACATTGTATTTGAAGGAAGATGGATTGAGGACAAAGAAAAAAATGAGCATATTCACCTTGAAGACTTTATCCTCTAATGCCCAGTACTCCAGTGCCATGGCTCTAATAACAGCTTGTTCAGAGAAGGTGTGTGCACTGTGCTGATGTATTGAACATTGTAGCTTATATCAGGATTTATTTTATGGACTTATCACAGGAATGCTTGCTGCAAGTCAACTGGCAATTTAGGAAGTGATCTAATATTGTCAATAATTTTTATTTTAGCATCATTGTAGTATAGAATAACATTTTTAATGAATTATTTTAGTTTGTTGCCAAATGTAAAATGGAGGTTATTGTATAATAATATGGCCCTGTTTACCAATTATAGACCAGTTTTACTTTTTACTTTTCACAATGGTACATGTCATCAGCCATAGAATCGCTGAATCTTAAGGTACAGAAGGAGACCATTCAGTCCATCATGTCTGTGCCACTTCTATGAAAGAGACATTCAATTAGTCCAACTCTCCTGCTGTTTCCTTGTAGCCCTGCAAAATTTCATTTTCTAGTATTTATCCAACTCTCTTTCGAAAATTACTATTGAACCTGCTTCCATTACCCTTTCAGACAATGTATTCCAAATCATCATAACTCACAGCATTAAAAAATTCCCCTCTTCCTTCTTGTTTTTGTGCCATTTGTCTTAAATCTGTGACCTTTGTTTACCAAATCACTTGCCACTTTCTCCTTATTTACTCTATCAAAACGCCTCATGATCTTGCACACTACTTTTAAATTTTCTATTCACCTTGTCTGCTCTGTGGAGAATAACCCCAACTTCTCCTGTCTCTCCACGTAACTTGGTATCATTCTGGTAAATCCCTGTGCATCCTTCCTGAATATGGTGCAAAATATTGGACACAATCATGTTCTGAGGCCTAACCAGTAATTTATAAAGTTTTAGCATAACTTTTAATTTTTTAACTGTATATTGCTATTTATATAGCCAAGGATCCTGTATATATTTTAAACAAATTTACCAATTTGTCCTGAGTTTTTTCCTGGATCTCCTTTAAAATTGTACCATTTAGTTATATTGCCTCTTCTCATTTCTGGGTCCCAAAATACATCACCTCAATGGCCCACTGAACACAATCCTGTGAAATTGGATAGCCCATCATGTTGCTGATCAGTGGGACATGAGATGCAAGTGTGGGGACTACTGAGCAATGTGTCAGTCACTTGCTGATACATTAGTGGTCATAAAATTGACTGATGCTTCAAATGGCCCCAGAAGATGCTAAGGGTATAAAAAGTTGAGGGCCATGGAAACCCAGAAAGCCATTAGCAGTGCTGGCCCAATTGCAGATTGTCTCCAACTTCCCACAGCTCTGTAACTGTCTCTATGGTGACGTCAGTCCTTGTCTCCCAGATAGACGTACTTTGGTCCATGGATACAATTGTTGAGATACAGGCAGTTCATTCCTGGTGCCATCTTCTCTCCCTGACATGCTGGACAGAATCTTTGGCTCTCAATGGTGGCGAGCTTGCAGATGAGAAGGACATGTAATTAGGTGGGATGGAGGTGTACTGGAACCCTGTCACCTTCATGCCTCCACCAGAATTGAGTTCTGGACACGAAGGCCCATGGTCAACCTTCCAGCCCCACCATCTATTGAGGCCCTTAAGTGGCCAATTGATGACCACTTAAAGACATTAACCCAGTGGCAGGCAAGTCCTGTCACCATGCAGCGTGCATGGCAGCTAAAACCGTGCGGGCAGCTTGTCACCTTGGAGAGGGGGAGTGGTGGATGTGTGATAGGTGGTGGCTTGATCAAAGCCACTCAGCGCCTGATCGAGGGACTGGATTCAGGAAGGGTGGGGGAGGGGGGGCGGAGTCAGTGGGATCCACTCCCCTGCCCTTGCTGCTGAAACACCCTCTGTACACTGCACCCACTGAAACAACCTCACCTTGCGAAAAGTCCCCACCCCCAAAATACTTACCTGGCCTGGGTAACTCCACAATCCCAGGACTCTGGCGCCTGTCCTTCCGGTTAGCAGCCGCGGCCCTCCCCCTCCAGTGACGCTGCTGAGCACAAGAGCTGCTGGCCTCAGATTGGTCAGCAGCTGTCAATAGGCGAGGCTTTCACCCTGCGTTCACCGTCCCAGGGGTAGGCCCACTGGTGGCCTCGCCACTGCCTGATTGGCTTGTGGCTCAGCAGGCCTTCCTGAGAAGAGGCAGCGTGGATCTCTCGCCAGCTCTCCAGCTGGCAGGTGAGACGCCCAGCACTGCAATAAGATTCCCACCACCTTCTTTGTCCACTTGTGTGAAATCTGTGAGATGTATGCAATGGAAGAAATTCACCAAATATTACAAAGGAGTGACAGGTAAAAGAAAACATACTTAGAAGGAATCTCTTTCCAATACTTGGCAATGCGACAACCCTGTACCAGCCATTTAGCAATGAGTGCAAAATGGAGATGGAACTCCCATGGCCGCCTCATTATTAGCCATGTCTTAGAGTCAGAAGTTGGTGGGTTTAAGTCCCACTCTAGAGGCCTGAGCATGAAATGTAGGCTGACACTCCAGTGCAGTACAGAGGGAGTGATGCATTGTCAGATGTACTGTCTTTTGGATGGGACATAAAAGACGCCTCATCTTTTCTCTCAGTGGGATGGAAATGATCCCATGGCACTATTTGAAAAAGAGCAGGGAGGTTCTCTCACTGTTCGGACCATCATTTATCCCTTAATAAACACCTAAAATAGATTATCTGGTCAGTTTTTTCATTGCTAGCTAGCTGTGTGAAAATTGGTGCCATGTTTCTTATAATACAACAGTGAATACAGTTCAAAAGTACTCCATTGGCCATGAAGTGCTTTGGGATGTTCTGAAGCTGTGAGATTTGTGACTTAAATGCAATTATTTCTTTTCCCATTTGCATTGAATTGGCCTGTGAGAGACAACTTAGCACAAGAGAAGGCATCACAAATAAACGGGTGGGAAGCAAGTCAGTTTGAAAGCTTGTTATTTTAGATCTCTTCTCACCGATTTCTGACGATCACTTACTTTAATAGAGCAGTAACAGTCTTATAGGTTAACCTTGTGGGAATCATTAATAGTGCTGCTTGAACAGGCTTCTTATTGTTCCTTTCACAGTAAGAATTATGCAGTGTTCCAGGCTGCACAGTTATCAGAACCACACCTTTCATTTAACAATAGATTGATTTCCGATTGCTTCATTCTAATGGGCAGGATTTTGCCTTTGTCAGATGGGGGCGGGCGGGAGCAGTCGGGAGGCCAACCGCTGCCTGAGATCGGGGAATTAAGGCCCACCCAGTGTGACACGCGTGCTTCAGTGCTCAGCGCTGCCTATGTGTAGGGTGGGGGCGGTGGGGGGAGGGGGCGAGCACACAGGAAAAGCTCCCTGAGGCACAGAGCTGCCTCAGGGAGATGAAGAGTTTTCAAAATTAAAAATAAAGATATTTAAAATGTTGAAAAACATGTCCTCGCATGTGACTCTGTCACATGATCAGGGACATGTTATAAATTAGGATGAAATTTTTTTTTAATGACGGATCGAAACCTCACCCGCTCATGGATGAGATCTCGCAAAAATGCAAAGGCTACTTGGCCTTTTCGCCTGCCCGCCAACCATAAAGCTGGATGGGCCAGGAAAACATTGAATTCAATTACACTGTTAATGGCCTTAATGGGCCTTTTAATTGTTGGCGGTCGTGCTGCCAACTCCCGCCAACCGAAATATCACATGAGTGCACGATGATGTCGGGACGCTCGCCCTCGTCATTTTATGCTCGTTCGGGTCAGGCACATGCCCGACAACAAGCTAAAAATTCTGGCCTATATGTTCATGAAAATAAATTTGACATCTAATAAAGCCGTTACTTAAATGGTATGACAATATATTCAGCCTGACTTGTTCTGTGTGATTTGAATTAATATGATAATTATATATGCATCCCCTCGTAATTTGTCTTTTTCTATTACTTGCTGACAAGATATTCTACTTCAGGACAAAGTCATTTAAGGGTTTATGTCAGTGCACAATGCTTAATTCACAAAACAATCAAATGGCTACACAATGTTGAGCAGCAAGATTGTCTAATGATTGTTCCACATGTGTCACATCATATCTGACCTTATCCAACTAAAGCTGAATATAACAAAGATCTAGTGCCAGAGGCACAAGACTGATGTGAATTCAGCTGAGATTAGATGAGATGAGGCATGAAGCCACATGCATGGAAATAACCTGATTATTCCACATTCTGTCTATAATACAAACCAGCAAATGTTAGCAGGATGCAGGCACTCAGATGTTACCCCTTCATTCAATGACTCAGGAATTCAGGCAGAAAACAAGTTACCTGATGTGATATGTGCATTATAGTTCCCAGGGACAAATTGGGACACAAGACAGCATGCCTCTTGATATTTTTGATATTGAATGCTATCAGCATCTTTCTTTTGTTGGAGATGACAAAATGTAGTGCAATCAATGATTCAAAGCCTGGCGCTTTGGAAAACATTTTGGAGCATTTTCTCTTGCTGCTCCTGTATTATTAATAAGGCAGTATAGTGACTGGCCAGCTTTAAAAAGTCATCAGCAAATTGACAAATACATGTACACAAGCTAAGTCAGTGGCAAACAGAGAAACTTATCAGTAAGTATTTTACTCAAAGGCAATTGCTGGAACAAGTTGCTAGGATGAAGGCAAAACATTAGACCCATTTAAGATACACCTAAACACTGTGATTATTTAATACAAGAGTCCATTTGACCCAATGTGTCTCTGCAAGCTCTAAGCTGGAACAATCCAAAGCTAGTCCTTCTGCCCACTCTCTCCCCATAGCTCTGTGTACTCCTCTTCAAATATTTATTCAATTTTCCTATGAGAAATTATCTCTGCTTCAACCACTCCCTGAGGCACACAATTCCGTGCTCCCACAACCTTCTGTGTAAAAAGATTTCTACTGACTTCTGTCCTCACTGTCTCAGTGACAACTTTAAGTTAATGATCCTCTTGTCACTGTGTTCCAACCAGAGGAACTAGCCATTCCATATCCACCCTATCGAAATCCTTAAACCTATATAAAATCTTATCTTAACCATCTCTACTCCCAATGGAAATAGTCCCAGTATCTCAAGTCCCTCCTCACAGCTACAGATTCTCAACCCTAACATCATTCTGGTGAATCAACGCTGTGGTCTTTATGATTTTTATCCTCCTTTTATAAGGGATGCTCAAAACTGTACACAGGACTTTAATTGTTGCCTCATTGTCCGTACAACTTTACTCTTTAATTTATCACTCCATTTATAAAATACAAAATGCCATTGACCTTCTTTCTGACTGTGTCTATCTGCATTCTCAAGGAGTTTTGCATCTGAACCTTCAATCTTTGTTTATTTACCCCCTTCAGCACTTTTCCATTGAGTGTGGGCTCCCATGCCTTATTTTTCATCCAAACCCATCACCTCACATTTCTCCACGTTAAATTGTTCCTACAACCAGTCGGCGCAATCTGGAAACCTGTCCACGCCCTATTAAAGTCTCTTAGGGTCCTCCTCACAATTGGGAAAACTGAAACCATTGCCTTGGGACTGAACCACAGACCATTCCCTCGCCACCAATTCTATCCCTCTTCCTGGCCCATTGTCTCTGGCTGTAGCAGACTGTTTACAATCTCAACACCCTACTTGGTTGCAAGCTGGTCTTCCGACCCTGTATATGCTTCGTCAAATTGACTGCCTACTTTTACCTCAGTAGTGGAGCCCACGTTGACCTAGTCAGCCACAGCTGAAATTATTATCCATGTCACCTCTATGCTCAGCTATTTCAATACCCTCTTGGTTAGCCTTCCATCCATATCAGCTCATCTAAAACTCTGCTGTCCATATCTTACCCCATGCCTGGTCCTGCTCATCCATCACCCCTGTCTTTGTTAAACTACACTGGTTCTTGGTTCTGCACCTTTGTACAATGCCACCAATTTAAAATCAGTTCATGTTCCTAGCCCCTCCCTTCTAGTATCCTCCCCCAGCACTACAGCTAATGCCTCTCTCCCAAATCCCCTGTGTTCTCAATCTGTCAAGCCTTATGTGTGCACCAACTTTCTTTTTCCTGGACAATGTTCAGAAGGTAATAGGCTAGTTTCATCCTAAAATAACTACAACCAACCTTACAGTTCAAGAGGACTGGTAGCCTCCAGTTCAAATCTCTCCAATTGCACACTCACTGAATCTCTTAATTAAATTTGTTTAAAAGAATATATTCCTCTGGAGTTATAGAAGACTGACTCTGGCTTGCAGTGAAGCATATTGTTTCTTGTCCTGAGATTAACAATGAGTTTCATAACGAGTTGAGACTGAATTTGTTGTTTTATCAGTAATATTCAGCTTGCTCCCAATACAGTTAGATCATTGTTTGGAAAGAATAATTAATTTTAAAGGGTTCTATTTTGCTTAATTTGAATCCTGTTGAAATAAATTAGGACTACCTTGTCAAGACAAATGCTAGGAAAAGGACCTTTGTGTAATGGCATCAATGTATAGGATTGGCACAGTTGCAGAGCTACCCAGAGACCATTATTTAAAATGTGTTTATGGATAGCAGCTGTTAATTGATAGAATATCCCACAGCTGTTTCTAAATTAACTCCACGTTGATTGAGATCTTCAAACTAATCCAAAGTTGCTATTTAAATAAAGTGACGATGGCAATAAGGATGCGATTCCACAGCATTGCATTCATCTGTACCCTGCTCAAAGGCTTATATTTTCCCATTGGTGGGAATATCGAGAACATGAGTGCACAGATCAAAGGTATTTGCAAAAGGACCAACGGTGACATGAGGAAATCTTTTTCACGCATTTAGTGATTAGAATCTGGAATGCGCTGCCTGAGAGTGTCGCGAAAACTGTCAGAGTTGATAGCAAACTGCCCTGTGATTTTAATTGGGCCACCTACACTCCAAAGGCAAATTTCCCCAATGGCTTTGCTTAAACTCCAAGAGAGTTACACTTGGATCGACTTGCCCACCTCACAGTAGATGTGATGCGATTACAGATGCCAACTGGTGTCAGGCATGGTTGGAAACTTCCAAACGTGGATCAAGTTTAGAAAATATCCATCCTAAATCAGGTGATCTCTTGGAAGTTGTGATCTCACAGAATCACAGAATACTAACTGCACAGAAGGAGGCCATTTTGCCCATCATAGCTGTGCTGGCTTTCCACAGGAGCAATTTACCTAGTGCCACTCTCTAGCCTTCTCCCCACAGACCTAGACATTCTTCTTTCTCAGATAATAATCCAATTCCCTCTTGAATGCCTCAATTAAAGCTGCCTCCGCGACACTCTCAGGCAGCGCATTCCAGATTCTAATCACCAAGTGCGTGAAAAAGATTTTCCTCATGTCACCATTGGTCCTTTTGCAAATACCTTTGATCTGTGCACTCTTGTTCTCGATATTCCCACCAATGGGAAAATATAAGCCTTTGAGCAGGGTACAGATGAATGCAATCACAAGGCACAGAGAGAAAGAGAAGCTCATAGCTTTGCAAAAAAAAATTCTAGTGTTCACAATGGTATTACATTCAGAACGGATATACACAGTTCTGAAAATAAACTCATAAAGAAACATAACACAGAGCTCAAGGAATCATTTTACGATTTCTTCTGTCATTTTCCCTGGAATGTGGAACCTCACTGTATTGTTTGCTTTAATGGTATCAGCCAATGAGAAACTACTTGCACGTGGTATACTTCATTACCGGTTGGAAGGAGCAAAAAATTCCCAAACTTTCCGGTATAAGTTGGTATGTTACTTTAGGAAGGATCATCACATGGAAGCGAAGCCATGAGAAGTGTTTGGTTTGGAAGGCCAAAACTCTTTAACTGTTAATGTTGTTGCTGTGATCATAAAGACTTTGCAGCCTGAATTTTACCTTTGGCGGGCGGGTGCGCGTGATTGGCGGGCCTGAGAACCCTTCGGGAAACGGACCCCTGACCACGATCGGCCCCCGACTGCGATTCCATGCTGGCTGACCAATTAACGGCCAGCCAGTGTGAAACGCGTGCTGAAATGCTCAGCACTGCCAGGGTGGGGGTTGGGAAGAGGGCGGGCGCTGACGTTTCCGCGGGCGTGGGTGAGCGCTGCGAGAAAGCCCCCTGAAGGCAGGCAGCTGCCTCAGGGAGCTGCAGACCCGAAAATGATCGAATAAAGGTTTCAGAAGCAGCAAAAAAAATGTCTACGCATCACAATCAAACACCTGAAAATATAACTGATAAAAATGCTGTCCACAGATACTCATTTTAATTTTATTTCATAATGGAGCTTTCAGCCTGCCCTTGGATGAGGTTTGATGAAAAATGCAAAGTCCGCCTGGCCAATTTGCCCGTCCGCCAACTGTAAGGTTGGACGGGCCGCAAAAAATCAGAGACAATTACGCTGTTAATGGGCTTATTTGCCCTCTTAATCGCCGACGGGTGCGCTTCCGACTTTTGCGCGTGCCTGCCGAGCAAAATATCTTGCAAGTGCGCGATGACATCGGGACGCTTGCCCGACATATTCTCACACGATTTTACACCCAATTGGGTCGGGCACGCGCCCGCCAGGGGGACGTAATATTCTGCCCTCCGAATTTCAAAGCATTACGTGGCTTCAGTTCATTTGTTTATCTCGCAGGCAATTTTTACGGTATGAGCTCTTGGGGTCTGAAAATCTGGTAATGCAGTGGGATTGTCATGGGACAGGACTTCCTACTACTCTAGATAAAAACAAAAAACTACTGCGGATGCTGGAAATCCAAAACAAAAACAGAATTACCTGGAAAAACTCAGCAGGTCTGGCAGCATCGGCGGAGAAGAAAAGAGTCGACGTTTCGAGTCCTCACGACCCTTCAACAGAACCTTCCTACTACTCTGTCTAAGCTGTGAGCCTATCCTAAATTGCAGGAAGGAGGACATTTATCTAGGTCAGGGCTGGCAAACGTGACCTCTAAGTGGATAATTCATCTCGACCTTCTCTGGATGTCCCCAGCAACACAGGTGCCAGTGTTTAGCCAATTCGATTCACTCCATGTGGTATCAAGAAATGGCTGAAGGCCCTGGATACTGCAAAGATTAAGGGCCCTGACAATATCCCAGCCATAGTACTGAAGACTTGTGCTCCAGAACTTGCAACGTCCCCAGCCAAGCTGTTCCAGCAACAACACTGACATCTACTCGGCAATGTGGAAAATTGCTCAGGTGTGTCCGGCACACAAAAAGCAGGACAACTCCAACTCGGCCAATTATCACCCCATCAGTTTACTTTCAATCATCAGCAAAGTAATGAAAGGGGTCATCAACAGTGCTATCATGTGGCACTTGCTTAGCAATAACCTGCTTACTGACACTCAATTTGGGTTCCGCCAGGGTCATTCAACTTCTGACCTCATTAAAGCCTTAGGTTCAAACATGGACAAAAGAGCTGAACTCTAGAGATGAGGTCAGAGTGACTGCCCTTGACATCAAGGCAGCATTTGACCAAGTGTGACATCAAGGAGCCCTAGCAAAACTGGAGTCAATGAGAATCAGTGGGAAAAATTACCACTGGTTGGAGTCATACTTAGCACAGAGGAAGGTGGTTGAGGCTGTTGGAGGTCAATCATCTCAGTTCCAGGACATCAATGCAGGAGTTCCTCAGGGTAGTGTTTTCAGCCCAACCATCTCCAGGTGCTTCATCAATGACCTTCCTTCCATCATAAGGTCAGAAGTGGGGATATTTGCTGATGATTGCACAATGTTCAGCACCATTTGCGACTCCTCAGATACTGAAGCAGTCCATGTCCAAATGCAGCAGCATCCGGACAATATCCAGGCTTGGGCTGACCAGTGGCAAGTCATTCGTGCCACACAAGTGTCAGGCAATGACCATCTCTAACAAAGGAGAATCTAACCATTGCCCCTTGACATTCAATGGCATTACCATGATTGAATCCCCCACTATCAACATCCTGGGAGTTACCATTGACCAGAAACTGAACTGGACTAGCCATATAAATACTGTGGCCATAAGAGCAGGTCAGTGGCTGGGGATTCTGTAGTGAGTAACTCTCCTCCTGTCTCCACAAAGCCTGTCCACCATCTACAAGGCACAAGTCAGGAGTGTGATGGAATACTCTCCACTTGCCTGGATGAGTGCAGCTCTGACAACATTCAAGAAGCTTGACACCGTCCAGGACAAAGCAGCTCGCTTGATTGGCACCACATCCACAACCATTCACACCCTCCACCAACGAAGCACAGTGACAGCAGTGTGTACCATCTACAAGATGTACTGCAGGAACTCACCAAGGCTCCTTAGGCAGCACCTTCCAAACCCTCGACCACTACCATCTAGAACAACAAGGGCAGCAAATGCATGGGGATACCACCAACTGGAGGTTCCCCTCCAACCCACTCACCATCCTGACTTGAACTATATCACCGTTCCTTCACTGTCGCTGGGTCAAAATCCTGGAACTCCCTCCATAACAGCACTTTGGGTGTACCTACACCACATGGACTGTAGCGGTTCGAGAAGGCAGCTCACCACCACCTTCTCTAGGGTAATTAGAGATGGGCAATAAATGCTGGTCTAGCCAGCGGTGCCCGGATCCTATGAATGAATAAAATAAAATAACGGTGACAGTACTCTGACTGAGCACAGACAATTCATGAAGTGACCACCTTGCTGCAACTCTACTGCAAATATTAAACAATGTGCAAGTTAAATAATTAATGCATCGATTTGTACATTTCCATAAACTAAATTAATCAGTTCAAATATAAATTATTTGAGTTATGATTAAATCTATACTGGCACCATAGCACACCATTAATTCTCATCCACATGGATGAATTGATGACTTACCCGCTAGTAATCAGTTGAGAGATTGCTTAGTTTTACTTAATGAAATTGTTGATTACTTGCTCATATTTGTTTAATTTCTCATTCCACCACATCGACCAGTTTCCTTAATTTCTGCCCGAAGAGATTATACACATTGTTTCCACAGTCGATGCCATTCAGTCATTGTCAGGAAGCTTCGCTTGGTTCAAAGCTCCTAAACAAAGGAGGAAGAAGATGGTGAAGATAAACAAAAGGGTAAAAAAAACTGTTGAGCGCAGGTGTTATAATCATTTTAGCACTGTGGATTGATATGTTATCAATGGAAGCATCCTGTTGTAGAGGCTCCATCCAGCTGCAGTATTAAGAAACCTCTGTTTGTTTTTGTTCTAGATTTCCAGCATCCGTAGTGTTTAGCTTTTATCTCTGTTTGTAACAATTACCTGTATTTTCATAAATGGACAGAATCCTATAAAAGCAGCTAATATAGTTACCCAATCTTTCTTCCAGGTACCATAACTCATCCCATCTTCCAAAAAACAGGATGTTAAAAAAAGTAATGAAAATTGATGATTGCATAGATATAAAGTGCACCTAAATTATTAACCCTCAGTAAATTAGGAACTTCATAGCTGTCTCTAAATGCTTCTCATTGAGATAAATTGGAAGAATTCTCATCCCAAGCTTCTCTGCTGCATCTCTTTCAACCTTCAGAAAACATTTAAAAATCAAGATATTTAATGTCACCTTCAGTCACCTCCACTGGCTGTTCTTTCTTACCTTCCATGGGAAAACCTCGACTTTGTGAGGCACTTTGTGCTGTTTTCTGCATCAACATAGAAACTAGGAGACATTCGGCCCTTTCAGCTTGCTCCGCATTCAATATGATCATGGCTGATACTCTATCTCAACACCATATTCCCGCTTTCTCTCCATACCCCTTGATGCCCCTAATATCCAAAAAATTAGCAATCTCTTTCTTGAATATACTCAGTGACCTGCCTCCACAGCCTTCTGTGGTAGAGAATTCCACAGATTGACCACCCTCTGAGTGAAGACATTTTTCCTCATCTCAGTCCTAAATGGCCTGCCCCGTACCCTGAGACTGTGGCCCCTGGTTCTAGATTCCTCACCCAGAGGAAATATCCTCCCTGTATATAGTCCGTCTAGCCCTGTTAGAATTTTATAGGTTTCAATCAGATTCCCTCTCATTCTTCTAAACGCAAATGAATACAGACCCAGTCGAACCAATCTCTCCTCATACAACAGTCCTGCCATCCCCGGTATCAGCCTAGTGAACCTTCGCTGTACTCCCTCTATGGCAAGTATATCCTTTCTTAGGTAGGGAGACCAAAACTGCACGCAATACTCCAGGTATGGTCTCACCAAGGCCCTGTATAACTGCAGTAACACATCCCTACTTCTGAACTCAAATCCTCTTGCAATGAAGGCCAGCATACCAGACATCCCTAATTGCTTGCTGCACCTGCCTGTTTACTTTCATCGACTGGTGTACAAGGACACCCAGATCCCTTTGTACATCCACATTTCCCAATAAATCATCATTTAAATAAAACTCTGCCTTTCTGTTTTTCACACTGATGTGTATTACTTCACATTTATCCACGTTATAATGCATCTGCCATGTGTTTGCCCACACACACTACTTGTCTAAATCGCCCTGAAGCCTCCTTGCATCCTCCTCACAACCCCGCCCAGTTTTGTGTCGTCACCAAACCTGGAAATATTGCATTTGGTTTCCTCATCCAAGTCATTTATATATATCGTGAATAGCTGAGGCCCAAGCACTGATCCCTGCGGTACACCACTAGTCACTGCCTGCCATCTGGAGAAAGACCCATTAAAGTTTGCTTTTGAATGAAAATTGTTGAAGGGACATTTGAACAGTATTTGTGTTGACATATTATTTTGACGCTGTTATGTCTTGATGTACAATACTATCTGTTTAGGTTTCTGTCTTTAAATGGAAACAGATAAGGATGAAATTGACTTTATAATTGCTTCACTGGGAAAGATGTACTTTGAAAGTGTAGCCACTGTCACAATGTGAAGAAGCACACAATTAATTTTCACACAGCCAGCTCCCATAAAAAACAACAGGATACATGACTGGATAATGTGTTTTACTGATATTGATTGAGGGATAAATGTTGGGCACGACGCCAAGAGAACTCTCTTGCTTTCCTCTAAAACTGCCCTAGGATCCTTCACTTCCACCTGAGCTGACAGATGGGACCTTAGTTGAACATATCATCTAAAAGGTGACACCTCCAACATAATTCCTCAATACCCTGTACTGTGTTGGTGTGTCAGCCTAGATTATATGATCAAGTCTCTGGAGTGGGCCTTTAAGACATGAGACTTTGTGACACAAAGGCAGGAGTGTAACCACTGAGTCCAGGGTCATACCTAACCTCTCCCAACTTCTGTTGAACATCCCTGTTGCACAGTGTGCCGTTTTCAAATCCATCAACCAGCTACCTTGTGGCACCTCACTGAATGAGATTACAAGGGAAGCAGTTTTGTGTTGTGGGTCCACACTGTCGTGCCTTTACATTTTCAACCATTTTGTATATGATTAATATTGAACTGTGACCCGTTCAATTAAATTGAGTTCACAAAGGTTTAAGGCTCGCATGCAGCCGAATCTGAGGCCACAAGTGAGCATTCATGGCAAGCCAGACAGAGTATAGTGTGAAATGTTACCTGTTTTAGGTTAGACAGTGCGTAGGCCATCTAACTGCCTTGTGTTGGGATAACCTTATTAATTTTGAAAGCAGTAGGAACAGTCACTTTTGCAGGGCATGGGGGTATGAGCCATTGACCTGAAAGATTTAACTCCGTTTCTCTCCACAGATTGCCTGACTTGCTGAGAACTTGCAGCATCTTCTGTTTTTAGATTCACTGTAAATATGATATAATATGATATATGATATATATCACTTTGTTGATTAATTATAACCATTATATCTCTTAAGAGTAAAAATGCTAATTTCATATTTTTACTGTTTAATATAAATTGAGCAATAAAATAAAGATATTTAATAAAATGTGACAATGAGAAGGCTGAGACTGAATTTGCACATGACCTCCTGTGCCCTCTTTCCATGATCATTGTATTGGCTGATGATTACAACAAAACTATCTCTACCCCTCTACACTTGTATGAAAACCAAGTCATTGCTCAGAAAAAGCATTAAATGCTGCCCAAGTGTTGAAGAATAGTAGATAGTGTAATAGAAATTCCAACAGTGCTCACTTGCCTGTACAAAACAACTGAAGATTTAGATAAAAACAAAAACAAAAACAAAAATACCTGGAAAAACTCAGCAGGTCTGGCAGCATCTGCGGAGAGGAGCACAGTTAACGTTTCGAGTCCGAATGACCCTTCAACAGAACAGTTCTGTTGAAGGGTCATTCGGACTCGAAACGTTAACTGTGTTCCTCTCCGCAGATGCTGTCAGACCTGCTGAGTTTTTCCAGGTATTTTTGTTTTTGTTTTGGATTTCCAGCATCCGCAGTTTTTTGCTTTTATCTGAAGATTTAGATAATTGAGCTCAGAAGAGAAACTAAAGAAAATGAAATATTTTCATTTCTATAGCACCCTTAATTTCAGTGCTTCACACTTAATGGATTGCTTTGAAGTGCAGTAGCTATTGTTACGTAGGCAGCCATTTTGCACACAGCAAGATCCCACTAACATCCATGAGTTAAATAGACAACCAATCTGTTTTCGATGATTTAGCTTTATGGAGAACACTGATTAGGACATCAGAAGTGCATAGGATCCTTAATATCCAATTGAGTAGGGATTTAATTTAATATCCTGTCCTACGAAATGGCATTGCAGCACTCCCTCAGGACTGCTCTGCTTTGTCAACCGTAATGGTTTGATCAAGTCCAGGAGAAGGGTTAGGGTTATAAAAACCTAAATGAACATCTAATGGGGGAGAAAAGGAACACGAGGGAAACATGCAAAATTTTAGATTAATGAAGAAATTCCATAATGGCCAAAATTTTGAGAGTCAGCAGCAAAGCAACAATGCTCACTACTGACCTCAAAGAAAGCTATCCACAAAGATCTTTCTGTGATTTCTGTGGCACAGATTTCCCCTTTCCCGATAGCAGTTTAAATCTCAGGGACCCTCAAGTGCACAGCATCAGTGATGTCATCAAGCAGGATAAGCAGCCAATTATACTGAAGTATTGCCACAGACAGGAATTAAAATGCACTTAATCCCTTTACTTTTAATTTGAAGTTTCAGATAGCAAAATCAATAATAATGATTGAATTAAGGTTGAAGCTAAAATAAAGATCAATAAATTTAAACAAAGGTATTATTTTAAAGATATGAGGAACAGGAGCAATTTGACATTTCACAAATATAAATTTAGTTTCTCAGGGGCAGAGGGGGTGTCTAGCAGTAATAATGAAGTTAGTATGCCATTAAATGCCTAGTTACGCTTCATTTAACAAGGGGTAACTTTTTCGAGGATTTTTACAGCAAGACTAACAATGGTTCATAGATTCGTCATTGAATGATGTCTAGGGGAAGGGGCTTCAATATCCTTTGCAGAAACGTAGAACCTCTGCAGAAACATAGAATCATTGACAGCAATGTCTGGCTTTCCAACTTATTCTGTGCATGTGCAGGCTTCCGAAGTTATCATCAGTTTCAGTGGAGTAATGGTGGCGAATGCTGACAGTTTTGGCATTACTATCACTGCAAAATTTAGACCATTCATGTGTTCATAGAGGTATCAACATAGTATGAAAATGCCTATTACAAGCTGAAGAGACCACAAGCTGAACTCAAGTGGAGGATTAAATACTTCATGATCGGAGTTACCAATTTATGGGCCAGTCTGCCACCTGGTGCAGTAGATGTTGGTTGAGTTGAAACATTCAGCAAGGAAAAGAACCTGTTCTCAATATACTGCAGAACAGTGTAATAGGCTTGGTACAAGTCAAAAAAGGATAAACAAACTGACACATAACTTAAGACATCAAAGCTACAATGAGAGGTTGAAGAACTGAGATTGTTTACTCTGGTGGTTAGAACTCTTAAGAATGACGATATTCAAAGTTCTGAAGGGAATATATAAATTGGATCCTGACAATATGTTGGTTAGCTAAAGTTCTAAAACCAGGGGAGACAGGCTGGATCTTACAAGGAACACCAGGGCCTTTATTCTTGACTGAGAATTCTGCCAGAGTGAATCCCTGGCTGCAAGCACTGCCTCCTATGTTGTTATCATTGTGGGGGATGGTGGATTTCCAGCCAGCAGTGCATATGCGCTTGCTTTCTGCCATATTGGTGTCTTACTAGGCTGCTTAGCACCTGAATTTCTAGGACAAAGCCTCTATAATTAGACACATCCAATTTAGTTAAATGGGCTTCAGGAACTAACAAATTAAGTGCACTTCCAATCTAACTGCTTTGATTCATAATAGAGAATGAGAAAATTGCTACATAGGTCCTGAAAATTAATTCCAGATCAAAACATTCAATAAATAATGGAATATGTGGCAATGCACAGAGATGTGAGAAAATCCACAAGTTCCATGGTTGTGCATTCTCTTTGCCTCTATGATGCCTAATCACTTAATTTTTGTGCTGGGTCCATGTATTTATTTTATTTATTTATTCTCAGGATGTGGGTATCGCTGACAAGGCTGGCATTTATCGCCCTTCTCTGGTTGGCCTTGGGAAAGTTGCAATGGGCCTTCTCTTGAACTGCATCTGTCCATCTGGTGAAGGTTTATTTATTTGTGACTCTAGCTGTCTTTGGAAGGTAGGTTTTCACTCCTGCAAGGTTTAGTGATCTGTAATCCCACCGTTCATTCCTAACTTTTGGGTGAGCTTCCTTCTCCAACTGTTAACCAGAATGATTTATCTTAGCTTCTAAATATCATTAAGCTGGAGCAATGGGCTGGTTTATTATGGAGGCTGTTTCTGTCATAAACAATAAAGGGAGCCGTGAGCTCAGAGCACTGCTGGAAGGTGGTTTCGTTTTACTGGCGGCAGATGTGCCGAGTCCTGCTAAATTCATTTTAAACGTCAATAACAATAGGCTCTTTCAAATTCATTTCACCATTGAGGCCTTCCTGACTGTAAACTTTCCTAGTCAGCCATTGCAATTAAAAGGCTACCGTGTGGATGAAAAAATACATTTGAGAACGTTAAAGAAAGAAGGAACTTGTATTTATGTAGCACCTTTCATGACCTCAGGATGTCCCAAAGTGCTTTACAGCAAAGGAAATGCTTTTGAAGAGCAGCTACTGTTGTAATGCATGGGAAACATGGGAACCAATTTACACGCAGCAAACTCCCACTAACAACAATGTGCTAATTACCAGGTAATCTGTCTTTGTCATGGTGGTTGGGAGATAGATATTGGCCAGGATACCAGGCAGATCTCTCCTGTTTTTCTTCAGATGGTGTCATGTCCACCTGAAAGGGAAAGCGGGGATCTTATTTGAAAAGCTTTACAACCCAAACAAGATGTGCGGTAATTTTGTGACAATGTAAGTGACACAATCATGAAACTATAACATTGTGTTATGTGTTAACGGACACATGATTTACATCTGCTAAATATTTTGCCATGAAAATCATGCTGTCTTACTATTCAGTTTAACACCTGTAGCTGACTGCATCTGCAGACAGAAACGACAAGGTCATTTTTCGGATTCTGTGCTGTTTTAGGGACAGCTTGCCCACTGGCTGCACATATTGGGAAATGCATTTTCACAAAATCATCTTTTATTAATCAAAAAATTACTGTTGGCGACGTTAGTAGACAAATATTTACCATCTTCCCATAAAATCTTTCGACTTGTTGTTTCAGTGGAGGTGTTAATCTGTTTAAAATGTCTGGCTTTTCAAAAGCTGACAGAGGAGTGAAAAGAAAGATTTGTGGATTCACTTAGCCCCTTTCACAACCTCAGCATTTCCCAAAAGTTTTACAGCTAATGAGGTACTTTTAAAGTGTTGTCACTGTTGTCATGCAGGAAATACAGCAGCCTATTTGCATGCAGGAAGCTCCCGCAAACAAAAGTGAGATCACCTGTTTTTGTGATGTCATCCAGGACGCCAGGAGTAACTCCCCTACTCTTCAAAGTAGTGCTATGGAATCTTATACATTAATCTGAGAGGGCATGCTATAGGGCCTCGGTTTAACATCACATCTGAAAGGTGGCACCTCCGACAGTGCAGCACTCCTTCAGTACTGCACTGGATGTCAGTCTAGGTTTTGTGATTAAGTTTCTGCAGTAGGACTTGAGTCAGAGGCAAGGGTGCTACTCACTGATCCACAACTGACACAAAGGATGCAAGGGTAAATATTGATGTAACGAGGTTTATACACTGATACGTTCAAAACTAGAAAGTGTCCTGCACACAAGATATGGGGGAAATTTTCACCAAATACATTTAGCATTAAAAAGTCTCCAAGATGGACTATTAAGCTGTAAATTCAGTTTAGCCCATATTTAGCGTAAGGAGCTTTCTTGGTTAAAAAAAAAAATGTCGAAGCCAATGTTAGGAACTGTGACCTGGAAACTTATTAAACATTTGATTTTTAAAAAAATAATTCTTGGGATGCAGGCATCCCTGGCTATGCCAGCATTTATTGCCCAGCCCTAATTTCCCTTGAGAAGTTGGTGTTGAGCTGCCTTCTTGAACTCCTGCAGCCCATATGCTGTATGTACACCCACAGAGCTGTTAGGGAGGGAGTTCCAGGATTTTGACCCAGCGACAGTGAAGGAATGGCAATATATTTCCAAGTCAGGGCGGTGAGTGGCTTGGAGGGGAGCTTCCAGGTGGTGGTGTTCCCATGTGTCTGGTGCTCCTGTCCTTCTAGGTGATAGCAGTCGTGTGTTTGGAAGGTGCAGTCTAAGGAGCCTGGGTGCATCTTGTAGATGGTACACACTGCTGCCACTGTGCGTCAGTGGTGGAGGGAGAGGATGTTTGTGGATGGGGTGCCAATCAAGCGGGCTGCTTTGTCCTGGATGGTGTCAAGCTTCTTGAGTGCTTCTTGATTGCTGCTAAAAATGTTTGCTAGTAAAGAGGCTGCACAGTATTAATCGCCAATGCTTCAACTAATGCTCTTTCCTAACAGTTGTTTGTGAATAAACATTGTGTTGATATTGATTTCAAGTGCTACTACTAAGGATAGTAAGGATTTCAGATTCGTTGCTGCTGGAGTTTTGAAGAGGAACACTGAAACAGAGCAAGAGGCTTCGTGGGACACTTTGTCAAGACTTCACCGATGCTTGAGCAACATTTATTCTGGAAATTTTCTGAGAACTTCACCCAAAAGGAGTAAATGCTTTGCTACTTCATCATGCAGGACACCCCATAGAATCACCAGGAGAAAGGGAGTGCTTGGCCATCAGCATCGTGCTGCAGTTCCCTTGATCTGGTTGGTGAATGGGAACCATGGAACCACAGAAACGTTACGGTGCAGAAAGAAGCCATTCAGCCCCATCGTGTCGGCACTGTCCAAAAAGAGAAAAAAGAAACTAGCTGCTCGTTTTAATCCCACTTTCCAGCACCTGGTCTGTAGCCTTGCAGGTTACAGCACTTCAGATGCAGATCCAGGTACCTTTTAAATGAGTTGAGCGTTTCAGCCTCAACCACCAACTTAGGCCGTGAATTCCAGACACACACCACCTTCTGGGTGAAAAGGTCTTTCCTCATGTCCCCTCTAATCCTTCTACCAGTCACCTTAAATCTATGCCCCCTGGTAATTGACCCCTCAGCTAGAGGAAACAAGTCTTTCCTATCTACCCTATCTAGGCCCCTCACAATTTTGTACACTTCAATTAGGTCAGCCCTTAGCCTCCTCTGTTCTAAGGAAAACAACCCTAGCCTATCCAACTTCTCCTCATAGCTGCAATTTTCAAGCCCTGGCAACATTCTTGCAAATTTCCTCTGCACTCTCTCCAGAGCAATTATGTCCTTCCGGTAATGTGGTGATCAGAATTGTACACAAAATTCCAGCTGTGGCCTAACCAGCATTTTATAATGTTCCATAATTACATCCCTGTTTTTGTATTCAATATCTCACCCAATAAAGGAAAGCATTCAATATGCTTTCTTGACCACCTTGTCCACCTCTCCTGCCACCTTCAAGGACCTGTGGACATGCACTCCAAGGTCTCTCACTTCCTCAACCCCTCTCAATAACAACCAGTTTACTGAGTATTCCCTTGCTTTGTTTGCCCTCCCCAAATGCATTACCTTGCACTTTTCCAGACTGAATTCCATTTGCCACTTCTCCACCCAGTCAACCAAACCATTGATATAATTCTGGAGTCAGCAGGTATCCTCTTCACTATCAACTGGACCACCATTTTTTGTGTCATCTGCAAATTTCCCAATCATGCCTCCCGCATTTAAGTCTAAATCATTAATATATACAACAAACAGCAAGGGCCCCAACACTGAGCCCTGTGGAACACCACTGGAAACCGTTCTCCATTTGCAAAAACACCCATCCACCATGACCCTTTGTTTCCTGTCACTGAGCCAATTTTGGACCCAACCTGCCACCTTCCCCTGTATCCCATGAGGTCTCACTTTCCTGACCAGTCTGCCATGTGGGACCTTATCAAATGCTTTACTGAAATCCATGTAGACAACATCCACTGCGCTACCCTCATCAATCCTCCTTTTAATTTCCTCAAAAAATTCTATTATGCTAGTAAGACATGATCTTCCCATAACAAAACCATGCTGAATATCCCTGATCAATCTGTGCCTTTCTAAGTGACAGTTTATCCTGTCTCTCAGAATTGTTTCCAATAATTTGCCCACCACTGAAGTTAGACCGACCGGCCTACAATTTTCTTGCCTATCCCTTGCACCCTTTTTAAATAATGGTACAACATTTGCAGACCTCCAATCCCCTGGGACCTCGCCTGTATCTAGTAAGAATCGGAACATTACCCTCAGAACATCTGTTATTTCCTCTCTGGCCTCCTTTAACAGCATGGGATACAATCCATCTGGCCCTGGTGATTTATCCACCTTCAGGGGTGCCAGTCTGTTATGTTTCTTCCGTCGGGTCGCTTTGCTTGTGAATACGGCTGCACATCTAACTACCGGTGGGTAAGTTGGGAAGCAATATACTGCAGATGCAGAGACCAATATAAGATGAAGCACATGCTGTTAATTTACACAAGTAACTGAGCACTAACACAATATGTGCTTCTCCTACCACACCCTCTTCTAAACTACTGATTAACATTGTAGCCTGCGCTACACGTCAGTTGGGTAATGTAGTCATGTGATCAATCTGCTCAGATTCTCTTAAAGGTGTATTGCACCTCAGATTACCACATCCCTCCACCCTTCACTCAGAAGTACAATTTATAATCTTTACAATATATCAACTATTTACACAAATAAACTATTTACAAATTCAGTCTCTCTGGAGGCTTCTTCAAACGTGTCGAACATCATAATTCTACGGCTTCAGATGATTTATCCGAGGCCTCCCTCTCAGGGTTCATCTGTCCACTAGGCTCTCCAGTAGGAACCTGTAAATTTGCCTCTTCGACTCTCTCATGCTCAGCAGATCCTACAGGCACTTCCAAACCAAAGGGAGTTCCTTCTACATGTGGTGTAGACTCCAACGGGAATGCTTGCACCCTCTTTCGGTCCCAATCACATGCACTCCTGCTGCCCCTCCCCTTCAAGTTCAACAATATGAAGGTCAACTGTCGGGAAGGTTCTCAAATTCAGGATGTGGGCAAATTCAACGTGGTATGATCAGCTTCCCGTTGTGTAAAAATAAAATTTCGGGGCCTTGTCAGTAATTCTGCTTTCTCTTCCTACTTGTATGCTTTTGATGGGTTTTCTTCTTGGCAGTGCTGACTTCAATCTTGGCCTTCTTTTCAATTTCCCTATTGGTCAGACTAGGCTCAAGTATAAGCTCAACTTGAGTGAACTCAGTGGTTGAGTCTTCCAGCTTTCTCGTCTGTAAGTTCCTTTGAAAACTCAGGGGTCTCTATGTTTAAAGCTCCTTGGCTTTCATGTAGCTGATTCTTCAGCTGTTCCATTTTTTTTTTATATTTGTTAATTGTTCCCTGGAGAATTAAGCATTGTTGTGTTTCCTCGACTAATTTATTCTTCATCTCGGCCAGAGATATGCTGAATTCTTTCTGTTCTTCCTCATACCTTTTTAGTAGTACGATTTGGGACCTGAGGGAATCTTGCAATATGCGAAAGTCCTTCAGCAGGTTTTCTTTTTCTTTTTGGAGGTTACTGACTTCAACTTGAACTCTGTCCTGAAGCATCACCTCTACATGTTCCTTTTGTTGAGTCTTTACATGCTCCTTTTTCCAAACAGTAACTTTTCCTGCTTCTAATTGAGATCTCAATAGTCTCTCAAAATTAATCTCTCTTAACCAGTTTCTTCCAAGGAGAATCAGTCCACTGCCTGCTATCAATCACTATTAGGGGTAGATTAACAAACTGATTTCCATGCTGTACTGGAACATTGCATATACCTCTTACTCGTATATCTTCACTAGTATACGTCTTTAATTTAGCATCTAAATTTTACCGATTTAGTGAGTAGCCTCCTCCATTCAGATATTTGAATGTATGTTCCCCTATAACTGTCGTGGATGCTCCTTTATCCACCTCCATTCAGATGGGCTTTTCATTGACTCCCACTGCCATGTAGATTGGCTCTGTTTCACCGATTTTTAAGTTGTGTAGTGAATAAATATCTGAATCTGTTCCTTCTGGTTCCTCTAATATGTGGATTTCACGATTTCTACCTTTTTGTTTAAAATTTTGTCTCAATCTGTCTTTACAATATCGCACAATGTGCCCATTGCAATGGCAGTAGAAACACTCGGTTCTTTTAAATTGTTGTTCGTTTGCAGGCTGTCTGGTTCCACTTCTGCCATTATTAATGTGGGTTTTCTCTGTTAAACCATTGCCTTTTGCTGGTCTGTTAATGGTGGCTGTTTCCCACCTTTCCACGAAGTCCTGTGCTTCCGCGCCATTTCTAACCGGTGCCTCCCTCCCGACGTGAAGGATGGCGCCATTTTGTGCTCCCTTGTTTGCTTCTGAATCCCTGACCGCGCTTTCCATTGCGAGTGTCAACTCCAGCGCCTTGCTGAAGTCTACATTCGTTTCTGACAGCAACTATTTTTGAATGACATCTTCATTAATCCCGCATACTAATTGGTCTCTTAACATGTCATTGATCGATGTCCCGAACTCACAGTGCTCTGTCAGTTGTTTTAAGGCTGCTACATAGCAAGCGACTTTTTCCCAGGGGCACGACACCTCGAATTAAATTTAAAACGCTGCGTTGTTACCAAGGATTTCAGCTGAAAATGGCTTTTCACAAGATTTACCAACTCACCAAAGCTCTTGGAATCTGGGGCCTTGGGTGCCGTTAGACTACGAATTAGGCCGTATGTTTTACTGCCACATGTCGATAAGAGGCTTGCCTGCCTCTTCTCCTCCCCCGATATGTCATTGGCCAAAAAGAACACGAGGTGTTCAATATAATGTGACCAGCCATCGGTGGTCTGATGAGACGGTTTGATACGGCCAAACTGTGGCACATTGGAGGGAGATAACTTCGACGACTATGGAGAGGGCTGTATCTACAATCGGCCTGCAAGGCATGGCTGATTCACTTCTATGGAATTTTCACGGCTTTCCTTGATGTCGTAGGAGGAGGGTGAGGAGAGTAAAGAAGGCATGGAGGGCAAGGAGGGAGAAGAAGGAGAGGAAGTGTCCCCCTTCCCCTTACAGACACAGGATATTCCTCCTCCCCTGGCCCTCCCTCACTAGGATCTCCAGTGCTATTAACCAAGAATCTTTGTCCCATCTCTCTCTGTCCCTGAACCATCCCATAATATGCCACTATGTGGCAAGCAGCCTGTTCCATATGTTCAATGGAAGAGGATGTGAGGAGCTAATACACACACACATGAAAATTGCGCCAATCACCCTCAAAGTATTAACCCTGCATGTTTCTGGCAGTGTTTGTTGTCAACGCCATGCATGAGCAGTTCTAGTGTTTTACTCTGGGCTGGGTTTAGGAGCATGGGGCAGCATTCCGGTTCAGAAACCAGGAAGGGTGGATTTCTTTGGCCATCCTTGAGTTTCAATTCCTGCCAGTGTAAAACATCTTTATGTATAAAATTAGGAAAGGGAAATAATAAATTAGGCATTTAATGCAACATTAAACGTTACAGGAATGTTCATCTATAATGAGCTGGGGTAGGGAGCTGGAAAACTCCAGCCGGTGTTCTGGTTTAGCCCCTCTGGGCAAATTCATATTATGGTAATCAGAAATTAGGACCAAAATTAAATGCCAAATCCAGACTTTCGAATCGGCTGGTCTCATTAGCACTGCACCCATTTAGCGTCTGTTATCACTCTTTGGCCGAAATAAATCTTTTTGGGGGAGAAATTTGTTCATGCAGCGATGCTTCAAGTGGCATTATGCAGACTTGTGTTGATTCCCCGGGGGCAGATAGCAGCACAGGTCACTCTACATGCGACTTGCCCATGTCTCCTCATTGACATCATTGAAGACACCTGTACAGGTGGAGCAGGTAGCATTCCCATGACACAGCATGTCACTGCTCAAACACAGCATGAAGCAGAGCTTCGCGAATGAATTTCTTCTCCTGTGTACCTTAAAATACCCTTCTTCAAATGTTTAAGTCAATAGTTAGCTGGCTTCATGTGTTCATGGGAATTCCCTTTAGCTTTATTTTAATGAAGACATTAACCCCAAAGCTTTAACACTAAATAGAGGACATATTAGATGCTAACGAATTCATTACTAATGTTCTACAGCTTGAGTTTTTATTTTCTTCCTGTTGGCTTTTTTACCAATCACAACGCGAAGAGAAACCAATGGCAGCGAATCAAATTAATGACATTTGTGAAGGGTCTGCATTGGCAAAAGAGAGTTGTTCCTTGTGAGTGATGAGAGGCTGGGTAAATTGGGTTTATATTCTCTGGAGTTTAGAGGCAATTTCATTGAAACATACAAAATTCTGAAGGGGCTTGACAGGGTGGGCGCTGAGAGATTGTTTCAATTGATTGGGGAATCTAAAACACGGGAGCACAGTCTCAGTTTAAGGGGCCAATCATTTGAGACTGAAATGAGGAGAAATTACTTCACTCAAAGGGGTTGTGAATCTTTGGAACTCTCTACCCCAGAGGGTTGAGGATGCTCCATCGTTAAATACATTTAAGGCTGGGATAGATAGATTTTTGGTCTGTTAGGGAAGATATATTGGTGGGGGGGGGGGGGGGGGGGGGGGGGGGTGGGCTGCGGATGGGAAAATGGAGTTGAAGCTTGAGGTCAGCCATTGTGTTGACTCAATGGAGCAGACAGGTTTCGTCAAGAAACAGTTAAACTTTATTACAGAGACATTTGCACGCGCGACCAGGTCTCTCATTGGAAAAAACTCCAACCCCCAGATTGCCCACGCTAAGAGCTCACTGTTTGGAGTCCACACAGTATATCACCTGACCCGTGATTAGCAGGAGGGAGTCATTATACATCCAGTTACCACATTTCCTCCCCCTTTAGTTTTTTACAATTACTCTTTACAGAAAAACATATTAACAATCCGACAAACATATACAATTTCAGGTGATTATAAATCAAGTCTCTGATGTGCTCTTCTTATATGGCTAGAATGCATTTGTCAATAGTTTATTCTTCAGCCCCCTAATTTTTATGTTTGATACTCCCCTTCATCTTTTTTTGGTATGTATTATAGCACAGAATTGTAGATGAATGCAGGTGATTATAAATCGAGTCTCTGATGTGCTCTTCTTATATGGCTAGAATGGCATAGCTTTACTACTGGACGTTCCTGAACAGGATCGACAGGATCTGGAGCTGCACTATGAGACACATCTTCGGAACTGGGCAGTTCAGGATTGGGCAACTCTTCTGAAACATGTGGAATGTCTGTTCTATGTCATCACACACCTCAGAAGTCAGCGGTTCAATGTTAACCACAGGTTGATCAGTTAATTGTTGGAATGTCTCTCTGGCACGGATGTGATCTACGTGCTTTTGACTGATTCTATTTCCCACTTGTACTTGGAAAGATAATGGACCAGTCTCTAAAACAATGGTCCATCGGAGCCCAACAGGGTCCACTGCCGAAATTTCACACGTATACCATGTCACCTACACTGTGCGAGCTTTACTGTGTGTGTCATGGTTAAATTTCTGATTACTCTGGTTCTGCGCTATCTTCCCTTCTAAATTTGGAAACACCAAGTGTAAACGTGTACGCGGATGGCGTTTCATAAATAACTCCAACGGTGTTGAACCCATAGTCGAATGTGGCTTTGTACGATAACTGAAGAGAAACCAGGAAAGTCAAGATTCCAGAGTGCCTTCTGATAACTTTTTCATACCAGACTTAAAAGTTTGTACTGGTCTCTCGGCTAGACCATTCAATGAGGGATGCCAAGGGGCTGTTTTAATATGTTGGATTCCATTCAGATTCATAAATTTCTGAAACTCGGTACTGGTAAAGGCTGTACCATTATCAGAAAAAACAATTTCAGGTAAGCCATGTATGGTGAAAGTTTGACGTTGGCGATTTGACTTCATATGCATCCATCCATTTTGAATGCACATCTGCAATTAACAAGAACATGGTACCTAAGAATGGTCCTACATAATCCATATGTAATCGATACCAGGGCTGACCAGGCCACTCCCACAGATGCAGGGGAGCTGAAACAGGCAACTTCTGTTGTTGCTGACAGTGTAGACGGTGCCTGACCATGCTTTCAAAGTCACTGTCAATGCCTGGCCACCAGACATAGCTTCTTGCAAGCGTTTTCATCTTTGGAATGCCTGGATGCACACTGTGGAGCTCTGTCAAGAGTGATTCTCTACCTTGTGATGGGACGACAACTCTTGATCCCCACAACAAAATTCCATCTTGACAGCTTAATTCCACATTTCTGATGAGGAATGGTTTCAATTCTTCAGATACAGGCGAGCTTGGCCATCCTTGCAAAACAAAGTCTCTGATTTTCAACAATATTGGATCTCTGTTCATCCAATTTCTAATTTGTTTTGCATATACAGGCAAAGAATCTAAGAAATTCAATAATAGCATTAATTCTTGTGGAATGGGAGTATTTACAATCCTATCTGGTAACGGGAGATGACTGAGCGCATCTGCATTTGCAATGTGTAAGCCAGGACGGTACATAAAAGTATACTCGTACACAGATAATGTCAGAGCCCAGCATTGTATTCTTGCTGATGCTATTGGCGGAATGGCTTTGACCTTGCTGAATAAACCCGTTAATGGTTTATGGCCCAACACAATATTAAAATGTCGTCCATGTAGGTACTGGTGAAACTTTTTACACCAAATACTACTGATAATCCTTCTTTTTCTAACTGAGAATAGCTCTTCCCGGCTTGGGAAAGGGTTCTCGAGACATAGCCAATGGGCCTTTCTGATCCATTTTCCATTCTATGTGATACCACAGCTCCTTTGTCATTAGGAGAAACATCACATGTTAATACCAGCTCTTCCGATGGGTTGTAGTGTACCAATAAACACGATAAATGCAGCAATTTCTTTGCTTTCACAAAGGCTCCTTCCTGTTGTGAACCTCATGACCAACAGTGGTTCTTTTTTTAGCAGTGAGTGTAATGGTGCCAAAACAGTTGATAGGTTGGGTAAGAAGTGGCTGTAGTAGTTGATCATACCCAAGAAGGACTTGAGTTCGGTTACATTGGACGGTGAGGGTGCATCCTTTATTGCCTGAACTTTATCTTCTACTGGATGCAAACCCATGGCGTCCACCCTCTGACCCAGGTAAGTAACGTCTGGTGCTTGAAATGGGCGTTTTTTCTTCTTTAACCGTACACCGGCTTCCATGAACCTTTTTAGCACCTCCTTCAGGTTGGCCAAGTGTTCAGTCTTGGCTGACCTCGTGATCAGAACATCATCCAGGTATACTACTGCTAGGGGAAGCCCTTACAAAAGACTCCCCATTGTTCTCTGGAAAATAGCGCATACAGACGAGCCTCCAAAGGGTAGACGAGTGTACTGATAGAGACCCTTGTGTGTTAATAGTCATGTATTCTCTCGATGTACTATCCAGTTCTAATTGTTGGTAGATGCGGCTCATATCCAATTTTGGATAGGACTTGCCTCCAGCCAGCTTGGCATTTAAGTTGTCTATCCTTGGAATGGGATACTTGTCTAGTTTTGCTGCCTTATTTACGGTTAATTTATAATCCCCACAAATGTGTATGGTGTGGTCAGGCTTAACCACTGGAACTATGGGTGCAGCCCACTCCGAGAATTGGACAGGTTGGATGATGCCCAACTTTTCTAACCTGCACAGCTCTGTATCCACCTTTTCTTTCAATGTTTAAGGCACAGGTCTGGCTTTAAAGAAACATGGCGTCGTCTGAGGGTCAACACGTATCGTGGCGTGCATGCCTTTTAACTTCCCTAATTCATCCCGAAAAACCATGTTGTACTTCCTTCAAAGTTCTGGGATTCTATCTAATATTATGTGAAATATCTCAGACCAGCCGAGTTTGATCTTCTGTAACCAATCCCGACCTAAAAGACTGGGTCCCTCTCCTTTCACTATTATTACAGGCAGTTGGGCTGTCTGTTGTTTTTAAGAGACTGGGACAGTGGCGATGCCCTTTACTTGAATAGATTCTCCTGTGTAAGTTCTTAATTCAGTGGTTGTCCACTCCAAGTTTATTGGCTGCCTTCCTTCATTAAGGTACCTGAAAGTGTGCTTTCCTACCACTGTAGTTGAGGCATCAGTATCCACTTCCATTGTCAGCAGCTACTCATTCACTTGTACTGTCACCATAATAGGCTCGGCCTTCACAGCAGTCACATTATATAAGGAGTAAACGCTAGAAGCAGCAGCTTCAGCCTTTGATGTACCCATTACTTCTATCATTTTTTTTTGCTGTGTTGCAAACTGCTTCAACTTTGTCTGGCATTGCCTAACCACGTGACCCTCCTTATGACAGTAATGGCATTCTGCCTCTTTAAATTTACAGGTATCTGCTCCGTGGTCACTTCCACATCTATAGCAACTTTGTCTTGAAACCAGTGATGAAATGTTTCTGTTAGGCTTCTTAATGTTTCTCACAGTGGCCATTGAGTCGTGCTGTAATTCTGCAGGTCTGGTTTTCGCACCACGCTCGGCGACAGGTTCCCGCCCAACATGAAGTATGGCGCCATTATCCATGTGTTGCAAAGTCTGTGAGTCCCTTGCAGCACTTTCCATGGCAAGGGAGATTTCAAGGGCACGTTTAAAATCGATATCGACCTCGGCAAGCAACCGGCGCAGTCTGTCGTCGTCTTTGACTCCACATGCCAATCGGTCCCACAGCATATCATTTAAAACGTCTCCAAAGTCACAGTATTCTGTTAACTGTGCCCAAAAAACTCTCACCAGCAGCAATATGTGAGAATGGCCAGAAAATCTGTTTTTTGCAATGTTGATTGAGGTACAAATATTGGCCTGGACACCAGGGATAATTCCCCTGCTCTTCTTTGAAATAGCATCTTTGGACATTTTACATCAGCCCAAGTAGACAGATGGGACCTTGGTTTAACATCTCATCTGAAAGATGGGGCAATAGTCTCTCAGTACTGCACTGGAGTGTCAGCCTTGACTTTGTGCTCAAGCCCTGAAGGGGGACTGGAACCCATAATCTTGTGATTCAGAGGCAAGAACACTGCCAACTGAGCCACAACTGGTGAGAATCCACTGTGATGAATGCAAACCTTGAGCTTATATTTCCAGGATGGCCTTGTGGTGATGGAGCCTCCATATGTCCCTTATAAGGCCAGTGATCTAAAGTGGTGGCCCAGAGGCAGGAACTCTAACTCAGGTGTTACTGCCCTCAGTCGGGACCTAGCGTCACGTCAGTACACCTGGCCTCAAAAAGGTTGCAATTCAAGCCTATCTGGGTGTTCAGGCTGGGGCCACAGCTTAGATTCCTGAAGTAAAGGAGGCAAGAGTGTGGGAAACAGTTATTATTTTAAAGTGCTTTGTGAAGGGAAGGGGAGGGTGGGGCAGTATGAACCATAATCTGCAGCTTTTTGGAGTTGACCTTTCTCCCAGGATGGAATGTTTCCTGCTCAAATTCTGGGGTTATGGTCAGCGCTAGATGGCATTGTAAGTGCATGTCCAAAACATCCAAGGACACTTTTGCAGGGCCCCAATACCACCTCCATTTGCCTTCATCAACATCCCTTACGTCATTTAATTATTCCTGCTTTGCACCCTATCATAGACCTGCTCTATTATTCTTCCCCCCATCCACCCCTGCCATCACCACCACCACAACCCTGGATCTGCGTCAAAACTGTTACATCTGGAACATTCTCCAGTTCTAAAAGGTCACTGAACTGAAACGTTAACTCCTCCTCTCTCCACAGATGCTGCCTGACCTGCTGAGTATTTCCAGCATTTTCTGGATATACTTCAGGTTTCCAGTATCTACAGTATTTTGTCTTTGTATTCGAACCTTTAAATGTTGTTTTGCCACATTTTCTGGTGTCTTTTGCTCAAGTGCCAATGATAGAAATTCCAGATGCTTAATTTTATTTTGTGGTTTTATTCTATCTCCTTATTTTCTGCATTGACCTTTGTGCTGTCATTTTAACCAGAGTGATTGCATTTCTCTCACTTGTCTGTCTTTGAAGTTCAAGCCTTTCCCCCAATAACAATGATTTTCACCATCTGGAATAGGCCGTTTAATTTATCTACTTTGCATCCAGCATCTTTTGGTTTCTGCCTTAACTAGTATCTCAATGTTTCAATTATTCTCTGTGTCTAACTATAAATAGCAGCTAAATTCTCCAACACCTGCCTAGTTTCTGTTAGTTCTGATTGTTTCTATGAAAACTTTATTGTGACTGAACTGCCATATGAGATCTTCACATGCTACGGCTAATCTTGATAGTCAGAAACGACTACAACTGGGACCAGTCGCCCAATCTCTCCTGATTTCTATAGCTCTCCCAATTTGGGACGAGAAAGATGAAATCACCTATTTTCTTTTTTCCAAAGTGAATGTTGTTGGTCTGGTTGGTGGAGTGTGAACACCTCCAAGTCCTGGTTTTACATGCAACCCGATAGACTGGATAAAGGTCTTGTCCCTCTCTGTGGTTGCTTGCCTACATCGCAACAGTTGCCTCACTCCAAAGGCATCAAACATATTTTAGGACAGGAATTTGCTCCAATCTTCCATCAAGACAGGAGAACACCCCTTGCCCCCTCCAGAAAGTTCAACCTGAGGCGTTTTAACTCTACTAGGAGAGATCTCTGATGGGTGACCGATCCAATAGATCGGATTACCGAAGGGCTGGGGAGGCGGGAACAGAAATAGGTGGTCCTGCAAATCCTGCTTCCAGCCAATTTGCTGGTCTGTTGGCACATTCTCGCCTCCAGCCTATTTAGGAAGAGGCTGGGTTGGTGGGGCATCAATGGTGTCCAATGTCAGGAACCCAATTTTAATGTGTTTGCATCTCATCATTGTGCCTGCACAGTGGAATCATCCCCCCACGTTAAATTTACCTCCCACATCAGCGTGACTTCAGGACAGTGTGATTTACAACCGCCTTTAAAAGACGTGCACCTGGTGACCTGAACTTCAAGGGGAACTCAGAGGGGAGCGCACACAACCTTGCGCAGCGCTCAAGAGGATCGCCCGTAGGACATCGAGGAAGAGACTCCACGCATTCTGAGGGAGGGGTGTGTCACAGGCCAGCCGCTTTTTCCTGGCTGTCCTGGCACAGTGGCTCCAGTGCGGGTGAGGCGGGGAAGTGGGGGCCAAGGCAGCACAGGCTGATGGAAGTACACAAGCACATACCGGGAGGGGGGCAAGAAGGGGGAGGGCGAGGGAAATGGCCACGCACTTAGAAAAGCTTGTCAAAAGTGAGCATTCTTCCACAGCTGAGTCCATTCAGCACCAGCTCCATTGACCTGCTTGGAGTCGGGCCTCTAAGGCATTTCTGCCCACTTAAGCAACAGAAAAACATGAACATGCCACCAAATGCTCCAAAACTTTTCACCCCTCCGGCAGACAGCAGCTCCCATCTCCAATGCTGATCATTGCTGGAGGATCTCCAATTGGCTCTCAGGAGGCTGCCCGCCATCCTTATCGGATGGTGCTACCCGAGGCAGCCACTTTATTGGCTGCCTCCTCCAAAATTACCTCCAGATTCCCATCACCAGCAGTTTTGGCTTCCCGACCCTGAATTCAGCCCAGCATTGGGATCAGGACCCTGGACTGAAAATCCAACTCAATATCACCAATGTACCCTGGTGCTCAAAGTCAAAATCACCCCCACCATCTCTTTCTGGTTGGGTCTTTTGTTTCCATCAACACATTCTGTCTCCTTCTGTGCTAATTCCTCTCGGCGTTGTTCTAGCTGTTGTCTAATCATTTTGTTTCTGATCTTTTTTTTTCAATCTCTACACCTAAATCTTTCATTTGAAATGCCAAAGCAGCAACAAAGGTCGAAAGAAGCAAATTACATTGGCTTATTTTCTTTTCCTGTGACAGTTTCTCAAATGTAGTTTGTTGCACAGCCACAAATTTATTACCTTGGCTAAATAATATTTTGCAACTACCAACTCACTCTTTCACGGGATTCTGGGCACCTCTGATTCTACAGTGTTCAGAGGATCAATAGGAACAGAGAATGCTGGTAACAGCAGGCCAAGCAGCATCTGTGGAGAAAGGAAGGTAGGGTTTATGTTTCCGGTTGATGGCCTTTTGTCAGAACTGGGAGAGGTTACAGATGAGCCCCTCATGAGGATGAACTGCTTCAGGGAAAAGGAGGCAGGAGAGTAAAAATTATCGCCTGCAACTGGGTGGAGGAAATGTATTTTTTGTTTAAGTATTTTTACTAATTTTATGCCTGCTTTCTCACAATATGGTTTAATAGGAAAGTGCATGCCAAATGCTAATCCCAGTTGACAAGATCACAAAGTCGAGGCAGAGAATATGAACAATCTAAACTAAAGGAATCTGTATTAGCTGATGGTTCGAACATGAGTGTTTCCCACTTTATCAGGAAAATGGAATAGTGTTTATATTGGTGTTTATAGTTACAAATATGGTGGCCCATGAGTTGCCTTGAACTGTCCTGCATTAGTCCAAAGAATACTGATTATTTTTTACATATTATTTACAGCACAGAAACAGGCCATTCTGCCTAACAGGTCCATGCTGGTGTTTATGCTTCACATGAGACACCTCCCATACTTCTTCATCTAACCCCTTCAACACATCCCCCTATTCCTTCCTCCCTCATGTATATATCAAGCTTCTCATTAAATGCATCTGGGCTATTTGTCTCAACTACTCTTTGTGGTAGTGAGTTCCACATCCTAACCACTCTCTGAATAAAAACATTTTTGCTGAATTTCCTAATAGGTTTATTAGAAACTATCTTATATTTAGAGTCCCCAGTTAACCTAGGTTCACCAATAGCAGAGCCACAATATAACACTGGGGAGAATATTCTCTCCGTGGGGGGGCAGAGCGGGAGTGGGTGGGTGCGTGATCGGCTACACGCCGCCATTTTACGTGTGCGGGCCAATAAAGGCCCACCCAGCATGACGTGCACCTGGAAGCGCTGAGCGCTCCTTGTGCGGGCGGGGGAAGGAGGCTGAGTCGGGGCCTGCACTCTTTCGCGTCTGTGCCTCAGGGAGATTAGTTTGATTATCAAAAATTTTAATAAAAAGAAAAAAAAAATTTTAAGACGTCCCCTCATGTGACAGTGTCACATGAGCTGGGACATATCAATGAACTTTAACAAAAATTCTTATTCAATTTATAAACACTTCATGAAACCTCATCCCGCCCGTGGTTGAGGTTTCATGATAAATGCGAAGGCCACCTGGGCTCTACACCTGTCCGCCAACCTTAAGGCTAGACGAGCAGCTCCGTTAAGTATTTTTTATTAGGTTTAAATGGCCTTGATAGGCCTTTGACAGTTCGGTGGGCCGACTCCGATGCGCGCCTGCTGAACTGAAAATCAGGATGACGCGCAGTGACGTGGGGACGCACGCCTGACATCATCGCGCATCATTGAACGTGTCAGCGAGTGGGCCCCGCCCCCACACACCGACCCGAAGATTCTGGCCATTGAATGAGGTGCAGATTAACTCTCACCTGAGTTTTGTCCTAACACTGTTTGACTACATCTACAGTTGTATGATTAGCACGATACACAAAATTGACACTGTGATCTTTTCAAAAGTAAACAGACTCTTAGCTTAAATTCTGTTGATTGATATTATCATAGAGACAGATGGAAAAGGACAAGAAAAGATCAATTGGACAGTCAGGTCTGTCCCATCCATCAGCATGCCAGTCACAATGTTCTGAGAGAAGCAGAAAGAGATGAAAAAAGTTGAGACTAATTTAGGAAAACACTCCAGAAAAGTTCTCCCTATTCCCCAAAGGCAAGCTTTAGAAGAAGATAGTGACTAATATCCGGAGTCCTGATTTTAGTTGCCGCACTATTGGTGCCTGTGTCGAGGCCCTAAGTTCTGGAATTGCCTCTCAACTCTCTGTCCTCCTTTAAAACGTTTCTTAAAACTTACCTTTTAGACCAAGCTTTTGATTAGCAGTTTTAATATCGCCTTATTTGTTTTTTATCAAATTTTTGATGGTAATGCTCCTGTGATAAAGCGTCTTGGGACATTGTACATTAAAGGTTCTAGATAAATGCAAGTAGTTGTTGTTGTTAACTTACAGACCTTTGAAAACTTGAGATTTCTTTCACTTCTTTGGGGCAGGTGGTGGTGTAGTGGTCCTGTCACTGGACTAGTATTCCAGAGACCCAGGGTAATGCTCTGGGGACCTGGGTTCCAATCCCACCATTTAAAAAAAATACCTGGAATTAAAAGTCTGATGATGACCACAAAACCATCTGGTTCACTAACGCCCTTTAGGGAAGGAACTCTGCCGTCCTTACCTGGTCTGGTCTACACGTGACTCCAGACCCACAGGAATGTGGCTGACTCTTAAATGCCCTCTGAACAAGGGTAATTAGGGATTAGTTAGCAATGCCCACATCCCATGAATGAATAAAAAAATACTTGCAGGCCCACATCCAGCCACCTTTTGAAGGCTTCAAACAATGCTGACAACCTAAGCAGAGATGATTGATTCTGTGTAAAGTACTTCCTAGCATCTAACCTAAGTGTATCCTTTCATAATTTGTACTGATACACCCGCCACCCCCAGATTATCCCTTGCCTATAAAGCTGTAATAAGCTGTCCAAATGGACAGAAGCTCATTCCATCAGTATTTTAAAAAGCTCATTCATATTCTTTCAAAATTGATGTGTTTCCAGTGTAAAAATCCCCAGTTCCTTAATTTATCCTGATAAGTAAAGACACTTAAACTAGTGAGCTTTTCCAGGACCTCATATACATCACTGTGTGCGGGGTCAAATTTGAACGTAATACTCTAATTGCAGCCAAATCAAGGCCTTTATGCTGGACAAGAATTAAACTCATGGTTTTGCAGTTAACTCACCTAGGCCTGAATTTTTCATTGGTCGGACACATGCGATTGGCAGGCCCGGAAGCAGACGGGAAATGGGCCTCCGGCCATGAACGGCCCCCCAACCGTGATTTCACGCTGCCTGGCCAATTAACGGCCAGTCAGCGTGCAACGCGCACTGAGAAATGCTCAGCGCTGCCGGATTGGGGGCAGGAAGAGGGCGGGCACTGACCTAGCTGAGGGTGCAGGTGAGCGCTTCTGGTGAGCTCCCTGATGTCAGACAGCTGCCCCAGGGGAGCTGCAGACTTCCACAGAATAAAGGAAACGACAAAAATGCTACAAAATGTGTCAGTGCAACCTTGTTTGGAACTGAAGTTAAACTAAACAAGATTATAGTTTCCCTGGTTCTGACTGACCGGCATTTCTAAATATGAGCAGCCCACGGCCCTCTTTCCAGTCCATGGGTACAATCCTAGGTCTCAGTGAGTGGTTAATTATCTGAGGCAGTGCCTCGTGAAATGCATCATAAGCATTATAAAAAAATTAATTGTAACGGTCATAAATTAGATCAATTTAATTTACAGTATAACAAAGAAATATCCATTGTCCAAGATTACAATATTGAGTAATCAAGGTTAGAGTCAGTCTTTATTCAATGTATCACTGATTGGCTTCATGTGAATCTGTCCCTTGGGTGATGTAAAATCATCTAAACTCTCTCCGTGGGTGGCAGGCTGGCCATTGCCCTTTCTCTTTAATGTTCTTACTTCATCTGTGGGATGAGTCTACAGTGAACCATCATTCCTAACCTCCTTCTTTTAGTCAGTTCTTCAGTTCCTAACTTTAGTTAACCTCGCATATGCAGTATTTTCCCTGTTGGTTCTGATACTGTGCTTCACTTCTCTGCACGGAAACTTAGGCCGGGATTTTCCGGCCCTGTTGTGGGTGGGACCCACCGTGGGTGAGGCGGCTGCCCCCAGCCAGAGGTCCATTGACCTGCAGCGGGACCGGAAGATCCCAGCGGTGGGGGGGGCACGGAATATCCCGCCCTTAGACTATTTGAATTAACTCTTGGAACAGACTTTATTGTTGCCTTTAATTTAAAACAAAGTAAAATTTCTAAACCATCTACATTTACATTCTTAAACATTTATTCAATTTTCAAAAACCTTCTTGAGCTTTTACCCGCCCCTCCCTAACCTCAATGCTGCCTTTAAAACCTAACAATTTAGGCGAATAATGAACTGACGTTAAAAGGGCTGAATGGCCTCCTGAGTAAGATGTAACAGATGTTACAGTATTAATGAATAAGAAGTGGAATGGCAGGATGTTATTCTATCAGTGTCTCAGTTCAGCTCGATATCTGACCAAAAAAATCCAACAAACTAGCAGGTGAGAAAGGATTGTCTATAGTTGTGTAGCTTCTGATCACCAGCCAAGAGTATTATTAAGAGTGCCCTCGGAGCTCTCCTCTACTAAAAACAGAAGGTATGTAACCCAGGGACACTTGTGATGGGAAGTAACAAGAGGAAATGCGTTTTGCTTGCGTATTGGTATTATATTTATATTGGTATAAACACTCAACAATGCACATGCATCTTTAGGATGTAGAAAAACCCACTTCCCTTTCAATGACCTTATTACATCAAACTCTGTTGGAACTGATCACAGAAACGAGGCATAATCTAAGCAAGAAAAAACTATTCTATGTGCAGTAATCATTTCTCGATTAAGACATTTAAATGATAACATGTTTAAACCTGCATAATTCATTGTTTTATTGGAAAACTCAGTTGAAACAAATAATGTTCCGTTCTAAAGTTATCTCTTGATTGTAAGGTCCTCTTCATCAAATGACACACTACTAAACATCAGTAACCACAATACTGCATGTTTACCATCAGTGTTAACCATATGTAGGAACAATAAAGTATTTTCTAAATTAGAAGCAGGCCTTCATATAGGATCAAAGCAAGTTTTGTTTTTGCTATTAATTTCTATTATACTTCTACTGATGCCTGTAGTTAACCAAATCAGCTCAATTGTAGGTGTGGCTAGTGTCATAAGGTGATGAGTTAATCAACACTAAAATGGAGCAAAAATAGTGTAAAGGTAAATGAACACTGATGCCAACTTTTGTACTTTAGGAAAAAGCACTGCCTCTCAGATTGTAAATTGGAGTTTGATTGACTAGTAATCCCATCAACCTTCAGCTTTGGGTATTGTTTCAAACTGCCAGTCACTTCTGTTACCATTGAAGGCAGCAAAATGTTTCTGAAAGGTGACACCTTTAGTCTTTCTTCCATTCCCAATGCATGCAGATCATGGTTACAAATAAATAACAGTTTCTCTCACCGATTAAATCACCACAGTATTTTCCTCAGTTTCTAAAAATTGTTGCTTGCATTCAAACAGTAACCAAGAACTCTCTGTTTTCATTAAAACCTAAGGACAGTGTTTGGCACAGTTCCCTGTTGGGCATTACAAGGAGATGTGCTCAACTGAGCCTGACTGTCCTCAATCAAGCTTGTATGTCCAGGAAGCAGTCAAACAATATGACTATTTGTTGCACTTTTTAAAAGTTCTGAGGTTTTCTTGTACTTATCAATGTGGCAAACACTAATGCTTCCAAATATCAGCATCAAGAAGACCAGGGTCATGTACAAGACAAATCATATGCAACATAAGATTTTCTCTGCACACCCAATAGAGGCCTTGACGGTCGAAATTCATGAGACTCCAATGGGTAGAAATTGGTTCTGGCCCGTTCTTTGGGCCCATGACCAGCAGCGATAATTTGGGAGTCAACTTGTAGGCCCAAGCATCCTGACAAAGGTGACCAACTCTGAAGGAAAAAAAGTGATACTTCGGCAATGAACAGGGGCTGGGTGCTGACAAGACCGGAGGACCAGGGGAGGGAGGTGTGATGGCAAAAGCAGAGGACGGTGTGGGCTGCTGACAAACCCAGAGGATCAGGGAGGGGGGCTGGCTGGTGAGTCAGGAGGTCTGGATTGGTGGGGGCAGGTAGGTGTTTGGGGATACTGGAGACCTGAGGCAGAGGGGGAAGGAGTTTCAAGGTGAGTGTACACAGCCCAAAAGGGTTGCCCAAATAAAAAATCTATGCCCTCGGCACATACCACATTTAAAATACTTTATTTACAGCCTGCCTCCTTGACCCCGTTGACACTGTGCATGCTGCTGTCTCGCTGTTCTGCAGGTGCTCCCCAACACACACGCACACACACACGCGCGCCATTGCCCAACTCACCTCCCCCTCACAGCCATACTCAGATGCCCCTCTCCCTCTCCCTCCATCACCCAACACTCCCCCCCCCATCAGGTCTGCCGGATGCCCCTCTCGGTCCTGCTGCCAGGCGCTCCCCACACCACCCACCCCAGGCACCCACCTGCCAAACATCTTCAGTTAGAGCAGAGCGCTGGCCAGAGTTCTCCTGCTCCTTGTGGCTGACTGGGCAGTGGACTGAGTGGGCTGCATATGTTCAGAAGCACAATGTGCATGTGCAGACACCAAAGATGCTTGGGCAGCGGCAAGCAGAGACTCTGAGCAGTGTACCCATCGCTGCCCGGAAAGATTGGGACAAATGGCATCCGGGGAAGCCCACAAGACAAAATGGAAAATTACAAGATGATCCTAAAATATGGGATGGTCGGTTATCCTGCTTCTGACACCGGTCAACCTCCACAGGCAGTGGCTGTGATGAATGTTGAGTCACGTACCACACGGACAGCAGCCCAAAGGGAAATCTCAGTGGATGGTGGGGAGTGGGGGAGGGTGTTTGGAGCGTCAACTGGGGTGGTGAGGAGCAACCACGATGGCTGTGGAATCAAGACAGCATGTCTGCTCTTCTCTTGGCTCCACAGAAATGCCTCATAATTATTTTTAACATTTAGATTTACCTGTTGGTGATAGTCATTGCTTTGGCCGCAGTGGGTGCTGGAGAACGCTGAGTACAGCAGGCAGTTCCTTGGACATTGCAAAGAAATTTCTCAGAGGGGTCGTTAAACCCCTTATTAACCTATGAAAGGTGCGTGATGACTGTTTTAGCTGGCCACCCGGGACACCTAAAAAAAGGGCCTGATAATTTTAGCTAATTGGCCTAAGCACCCCACTGGTAAATTTGTTGTGCTGTACCCATTTTACACTTGAAAAGCAGGCACAATGCATAGCAATTTCAATCCTTAGGAGTCTCTCCACAATAGCTTTGTGGCATTTCCATTTCCCACACCAGCCATCTTTGTAACCATGCAGAGGAAAGCTGTCCATTTAATGCCAATTAATAGCAAATTATGCAAGCTTCTGTGCTATGAAATTCCACTCAGAAGCAACTCACCTAAGATTGTGCAAAATCATCTCATCGAGCCCTTAACCAGCTTTTGAAGCAGTTTTTCTGACCATAAACAGAAAACAGAGGAGGCAGTCAAGCCAACAAAATTGGCCGATTTCCAATGGAAAAATCGCACTTCTATCCTTTCAGAATATTTCAGGTCGAATTGTCCAGAGGTGAAAGGCTAGCACTATGACCATTGCAATAGCTAGCCACTTTTAAAATGATTTTTCGATGCATGAACAATCTTATCATGGTGCATGAAGTGTGGAGGTCTTGGGTAAAAGATGGACTGTCGCATTTAACCAGTCTACTTCAGAAAAAAAACCAGAATTGACATTCTTGTGCTCCTTGCCATTTGAAGGGGTGATCTTGAAATATGATACCACTGGTTTTGTCAATAAGCTTGTTTTCTCAATATGTGATGACATGAAGTTGTGTGCAGGTCACGTGTCCTGTGTTCAGTCCCTGTTTGAGAACAATCCCGTGAAAATGGAGAAGTCTGCGGTTTACCGTTAAATGAAAGCCCAGCTATGATACAGAGTCTACTCTCAGGAGGCCTGAATGATTCATTCCACATCTTTGACATTTCATGCTGTCATTTTCTGCAAACTTTGCTTGTGATTTGTGACTTATTTATAGTTTTCAAAGATTGGAAAATTCATTTCTTGCAGTTTAGTGCCATGTTTCAGTTTGAGAAAGTGCCACAAATCAAATTGGTTAGACAGATATTTCACAGACCCTTATTTATTTCAAAAGACAATGGTTATAACACAAATAAACATTTTTTTTTCAGAACCAATCAACAATCATTCCTCAGAAATTTTCATTCTCAATTTCATCTTAACTAGTACTGCTTCATTATCACAATGTTGAGACAGTCAGAAGTAAGTAGGGATATTAGGTTTTTTATACCAATCATGTAGAAACAAATATCAGGGAACTTAATCGAGGAAAAGATGAAAGGACAATTGGATAAATTTCTAGAGTGAGGGAAGTATTTGGTTAGAAGATGAGATGTTAGGAATGAGATTGGGCTACAAGAAAGAGGCATGTTGTGACATAGCAACATAGAAACATAGGAGCAGGAGTAGTTCATTCGGTCCCTCAAGCCTGCTCCACCATTCAACTAGATCATGGTTAATCTTCTACCTAAATGCCATTTTCCTGCACTATTTTCCTTTGATATCTTTAATATCTAGAAATCTATCGATCCCAGTCTTGAACATACTCAATGACTAAGCCTCCGCAGCCCTATAGGGTAGAGAATTCCAAAGATTCACCGCCCTCTGAGTGAAGAAATTCCTCCTCATCTCAATCTTAAATGGCCTACCTCTTAATTGGGACTGTGCCCCCTGGTTCTATATAGATCCACCTCCGCCCCCACCCCCAGCCAGGGACAGCATCTTTCCTGCATCTACCCTGTCGAGCTCTGTAACAATTTTATATGTTTCTATGAGATCACCACTCATTCTTCTAAATTCTACAGACTATTGGCCCAGTCTCCTCAAACTCTCCTCATCCTGCCATCCCAGGGATCAGTATGGGAGCTTTAATGTCTTCTTCTTAAAACAGTTATCTTCCTATATCTTTGCCATCTCTTTGGGTATCCCTCATCACTCACATTGTCCCGTCCTTTTCCAACCCCAGTTCCTTCTGCACCTACCCCTTTAAAAAACATTTCTCTCAGGTCACTTTCTCCCCCAAGCGTGTGGCAGAACTGCCAGCTGCCTAGCATTGAGATCTCCATTGGCCTAGGTACCTCTGCAGCTGGTCAACCATAGTAGCATGGAAGTTTGCAGCACAGAATTCACTAATTGAGGGCATGAATATTGGGGATAGCTGAAGCACTTCTTAGAGGGAAGTGCACTGCAGCAGACAACTTCTTAACATTGCAGACAAGAGACAGGCCCTTTGCCTGCAACATTGGATTAGTGGACACCAAAAGGCCTTGGGATGAAACCTCAGACCTCATCTGTACATTTGGGAATACCTGCCAGCATTGGCCATGTCTCCATAGGCAGCCTGCTCCACGAGAAAAGTCCATTTCGGACGGATTGCCTCGTCGACAGCGGCCCTCATGTAAGTCCCGGGGTGGAGTTTGGAAGTGGGAAATGGGATTGGGGATGGTGCAGGCGATCAACGGGGATGTTGAGTTGGGAGGAGCAATCCTGATCCTCCATCTCCCAGGAAAAATAACTTCCCTTCAGTTGGTAGCCACAGATAAATCTGCAGCAGGATGTCCTGGACACTCTTATGCAAACCTCTTCTCTCCACCCTTTCTGTACCATCTATGTCCTCCAGCGTCAAACGTGATGCTCTGAAATTTAGTGCCTAACCACCCCTGCCTCTTCACCTCACCCCCTAAGGCCCTCCTTGAAATCCACCTTGCTTTTAGTCATGTCTTTTAGCCTCCTTGTTTGACTCTGAAAGTGTTTTTCTTTACGCCTCAGTGAAGGGATTTTTTTCTACATTAAAGCTGCTATACAAATGCAAATAGCTGCCATTGTGACAAGTGAATCAGTTTTTTCTTATCAATGGTTCATTTTACTGCAATGTGAGCTCCTTGGTTCATTTTACTGGAGTTTCTGCTGAACCAGGGAAATCTTTCATAATAATGAAATTCCAATCTCCAAATTCATTAAACATTTTGACAGACCAATTAGATTCTTTAGTTAAGTTATGCTTCAGTGATAAAGACAAATGTCACCAGCCTTCAGTAAATTTAACATACTCAGTTTTGCTTTAATCTGTAAAGACTAAAGCCTGTGAAGCCTGCATGGGGAATTGTTAGAGTAAATACTGTGGGACTCATTAGAACTTATTAGATGGAAAAGGCTATCTTAGTCTTACCTTTATTTATTTGCTATCAATGAAATGTTTGGTTTGTCAGTAAAATGACCTTGTCTCACTGAAGCGGCTTGTGAGAAACTGCCTGGTATGGAGCAGTGAGTAATTCATCCTGTTTCTCCCTCATCATCTCAGCACTGTCTCTCTCAGCTGACTGAGCAGACTGCATGTGGCTCATATACAGTGGCTGCAAATCAGATGGAAGGGACAGTTTCTCATTTTCCCCAGCAAAGGGGAAAACACAACTATTTTTTTGCTAAAATGCATTTTTTGCATCAAATCAGACCAAAATTCAGTCAATATCTTGCTCCCAAGCACATGCGGGTCTGTCTTTTTATATATAGGAAGAATTTTTTTGCTTCAATGAGACCTGACTTTTTGAAAAATTCATTCATGGGATGTGGGCTTCGCTGGCTGGGCCAGCATTTATTGCCCATCCCTAGTTGCCCTTGAGAAGGCTGCCTTCTTGAACCGTTGCAGTTCATGTGGTATAGGTACACACACAGTGCCAGGATTTTGACCCAGCGACAGTGAAAGAATGGATATATTTCCAAGTCAGGATGGTGAGTGACTTGGAAGGGAACTTCCAGGTGATGGTGTTCCCGTGTATCTGCTGCCCAAACGAAGAGATGGGGTCCATATTGTTTCCGATCCGGACATGTTCCAATATAGTGTGCGACAACACCTTCCATTCAGAGAATCCTTAGACCCCTGCAGCATCGATGTAGTGAGCCCAGGGGTGCATTAACTACTAATCCTTTGTTTACCACAACAGAAAAGAAGAATGCAATACCGTGATCCATCACAGAGAAAAATGTTTCAATTTTGTCACAAGTGGGTCATTGCCAGTTAGCCCCCTCCCATGCCTTTATTTTATCATCTACGTAAAAGGAAGTCTTACTGAGTGCACATGTTGCTTCTGACCCACATTTAGCTCACTAACTCAGCTGCTAGATTTTATCCTTCCACGCCCCACCCACTCTCCACTTCTGTAGAATTGTTTACTGCCTTCCTTACTGAATTCTGCATTTGAGTTTTAAGTACGTCTATTGGTCAAACGGTGATTTGTTTTAAATCCCCTACCACTGGACCTCACTTCAATGGGAAGAACAACATCAAGGCTAGAGATATTCAGCCTACCCGTCTAGATTAAAATAGAATCCAGAGTATGCCATCTATTTACTTACAGCAGGTCACAAGGCCGGTGACATAGCTCCAAAACTCAGGCAATTCAAGTAACGCACAGCTCAAAAGCAGCCCTGGACATAGGCTTTAAAGCCAGTACCACTGCATTACCATCACTGAGAAACTTAAAATCTATTTTATTGATGGGGATTTCAGGATTTTCAAACACGCTTTGAGAATCACATTTCACAATTTGGATTCTTTTGCAGTAAACAAAATTATATTCATGGGTAGTGCTAATGTTTTTATACTGACAGGGAGGTGAGACTTGTGTTTGTGGCCACTTACAGTGAGTGAACTCAAAATCTGCATAAATTGTACTGCAGTGCAAAACCAGGGCCAATATCCAACAGATGGATCTGAAATCTATATCAAAGTAGTTATAAGCATTGAAGAAAAAAAAGATCTGTGTGCATGTTTCCCTTAAGAAGCTTCTTGATCTCTAACGCTTTTTTGGTACGTTTCCGAGCATTTTTGGTGTGTGATTTAGCCTTTGAAGTGAAAAATAATTTATTCTCGAAAGGCTGCAGATATTTTACATGTGAAAATGGAACAGGTGCTTCACGTCACAATTGATTGTTGATCAGGAGGTCAAGGTAGTGAGCACAAACAGCAGCCTACTTGCATGTATGCATCACAGCAAATGAGGAAATGATGTCCTAGATTTTGCTGTTGTAATGATGGTGAAACTGCTAGCATTCAGCACCATTATTCTGTGAAACCTGCAGCAACTTCTGACATTCGCACATGCGCAGCTCAATGCAGAAATCCAGGACTTGCTATCAATGTTTCCCTGCTTCCACCAAATGTGCTGTTGAAGTCCTTGAAGGTGGAAATCAATAAGAGATCACTGATTTGATGTGAACTTCCACTTTTCAAACTGTTAGCTTGAACGTAAAAACACTAGAAAAAGTTATACTTTGTTGAATGAGGTGTAACTTTGTTTTTAGTGGTGTAATAAGTGAGAATTACTGTAAGGCAACTTCTCTGGCCCAGAAAAACTAGTTTCATTTTTGTGGAATCCCAATTTCCATGATAAAACTTACACAGGCTTTTAAAGCAATAAAAATTATTTTTTTATATAATATTTCAGCTTTTATCTTAGTTCTATTTGTATTTACAAATCTTTATTTTGCCATCTGTAAAATTATAAAAAGAGAATAAAAAAACCTACTTTTTACTTCCTGGTTTGCTGTCTGTGAGAATTCTTCAACGTGATTGGTTCCTTATCCTGCTTGATGACATCGCCGTTGGTAAATGCAAGAGAGCCTTATAGCTGACATCAGAATGAAATTAACACCAGGAAAGGGGAAATCCACCCCATGGAGCTTGTTAGATCATTCTGGGCTGGTGTCCTTGAGGTTAGCGGCAAGCGCAATCACTGCAAAATCCAGGCCAATATGTAATAATGAGCTGTGGACTTACCTAAAGCATTATAAAATGACTGAAATAATAAATAATGTAACATTTCTTAAACCAAAAGCAATTCTGTAAAGAACATTACAGCAACTAGTATAGCACTCCTCCAAGCACAGGAAGATGCTTCATTGTACCTTACAATAACGAAGACGAAACAGAGCAATTAGTGAATCCAAGTCAACTCTGCAGAAATATAATAAAAGAGAATCAAGGTAATTGATTCTCCTTGGAACTCCCACACGCTCTTACACTCATTTTTCTCAAGAGCTAAGAGAACATTGTTTAACTGATAATCACATTTCTTTAAATCCAGAACAAAATACACCTAGCATATTACACTTACTGCAGTATTTGAAAGAAATAATTTAAATTTTCTTACTTTCTGTTAAATACCATGTTTAACCTGTAAAAAATCGAGTCTTGGAATGACACAGCACCGAAGGAAGCTATTCGGCACATTGTACCTATAATGGCTCTTTGGTAGAGCTATCCAATTAATCTCACCCATCTGCTCTTCCCTCATAGCCCTGTATTTTTTTTTATTCCCTTCAGGTATTTATCCAATTCTGTTTTGAATGTTGCTGTATTCTATCACCCTTTCAGGCAGTGCATTCCAAATCAGAACAACTTAATGTGTAAAAATATGTAACATTTGCAATGCTCCAGTCCTCTGGTACCATCTCCATATCCAAGGACCCTCCACAAATTCCACCGTCAGTAACCTGAGATGCATCCTATCTGGACCCAATGACTTTTCTACTTTGCAGGCTGCCCACTTTTTAAGCAAACCCTCTTTATTTACTATTCCAACCAATATGACCTCCTCCTTTACTTTTACTTGCTCCAACAATCGCAACCATCTTCCTTTGTGCTAGGGTTGACTCCTGCCAGTGGAGAGCTTTCCCCTAATTCCCATTGACTTCAATTTTACTAGTGCTCCTTGGCACTCAGTCAAGTGCTGCCTTGATGTCAAGGGCAGCCACTCTCACCTCACCAACACCGACTATGCACAAGTTTTTGCACAATTTGTGGCGATTATCACCAAGAATTCTCAAACTTGTTTTCAAATCCTTCCATGGCCTCTCCCCATTCTAACTGTGTAACCTCCTTCCAGCCCTAGAACCCTCTGAGATCCCTGTGCTCCTCCAAGTTTGGCCTCTTGATTTTCTTCACTTCATCATTGGTGAACATGCTTTTAGCTGTCAGGGTCCTAAACTTGGGAATTTCCTCCCAAAACCTCTCCACCTCACTGCCTCTCTCCTTTAAGATGCTCATTCACTCTTTGATTCAGCTTTTGATCATCTGTACCAATATTTCCTTCTATGACTCAATGTCAAATTTGTTTGATAATCACTCCAGTAAAGTGACTTGGGCCATTTTGCTACATTCGAAGTGCTATATAAATGCAAATTTGATGTTGTTGTTGAGAACTGCTGAAGGCAGTTAAACTGTGATTCCATCAGTAAATGAAGTGCATTCTCAGTGTGAATGATTGAGGGTTGACATGTATGCACATATTCTCAGCACTGCCACAACATTAATTGATTTGCCAACATGCACTGTGGCTCAAAACTGTAATCACTAAATTGCTTCTAAGGATAGATATCTGGATTCAGGGCAGGGTTTATGGCGAAAGGAAAATTGGACTGGTTCATGCAATTCTGTCACAGTGTGCACAGGTGTTTTTGTATAGCCTGAGAGTTGCTTTTGTTTCTAGATAAGAAGTATTCTTAAATCAGACTTGCTTGTTCCCCTTAATTACTCATGATGCATATTCTGTCAATAACTATTTCCATTTGTTTGCTGAGGGCTTCATACTACTCACTATTACTGTAAGTGATCTTGAATGTGCATGTGTTCAACATGTGGGCCAGTTAATCAGTGATCTTGATGACATCCGGTGCTATTTTAAGGCACATGGAGTGAGAAATTCATTCACGTAGCAAAAATTCTAGCAGCACCGCGCAGGCCTACTTTGCCTCCCCATGGACAGGCAGCGCTGCAAGCCGCTATCTATGTGGCATCCTTTATTAACATGGGCATACGCAGCTGCCTCCCTTGAGAATTGGTGTGATCCTGACGTCACATGGCTAATGATGCCAGGATTTCAAATTTGGACAATGCAGTTCTGGGCAACGCCCATGTTATCCATCCTGAAGAAAGAAGTGTGAAGCTGCAAGGCAAGGCCTGCAGTAGCATTATTTAAAGTACCAGGTGTCTTGTCAGTAGGTAAGTAAAATTTATGGAATTTTTTATCAATTGCAAAATGTCTGAGAGAGTTCTGAATTGTTTTTGGAGGTATTTTGGTGCATTTGTCAGAGTGTTTCTGCATCCTCATGGTGATGAAGGTGATCTGCCCACACAAAGGCTGGGGAGGAGGCAAGCTCTGCATGATACCCTCTGTCGCTGGACTCCTCATGCTCCTTGACAGTGACAGAATCTTGGTCAGCATGCCCATTCAGCATTTTCCTATATGCCTTCCCTTCAAGGTGTTCATCTGAGTCCTCTGCAGCATTACTTGTCAGCCACTTTGCCCTCCTGTGAGCTGGCGAACAAACCATCCCTTGCCTGGTTGCAGCCCACTTGTGCCCAGTGTATCACCATGTGCTGATCCCAACTCTATGTTAGCTGCCAAGGTACTCACAGCACCAGTATCTGAGCTGGTGGCTGTGAGTGTGAGATCAAGTTATGGTTCCTCTTCATCTCTGCTATGCTGTTGCTCTCTCACTTCCTCGTCGGGTTGCCACGGCTAGGCAGACATCGGTTCTTGGGTGTCTGAAAGCAGGAACTCAGGGGGGGAAGTTGTTGTGAGGTAGGAGTTTGGGTGGGAAGCAGGAGGTCCATGGTGACACCAACCAACAGTTTGCTCATCATGACAAATAGTTGGGTGAAGGGCAGCTGGGAGTTAAGAAAGGGCACAAGGCCAGGAAGATGCCATCATCCTCAATGTTCTCAGAGAGATAGGATGCTGCCAGCTGTGTCACAGCCAGCCCAATAATACAAAGAACCATCTCCGCTTAGGGCTCAGGAGGTGCAGGTGCCCTTGTCCCCCACTGGCTCTGCTCCACTCCCTTCTATGGTGCAACACTTTGTCCTGCAACAGAGAGAGCAGAAAGTCAGTTATTATGTAGCACCATGTTTGGGTGATTTTCCTGCCATAGCTAAATAGCTGGAGAAATGTGAAGGGAGTGAGAGGGGATTGAGTTGGCAGCATTGGTAGGTGTGTCTGAGGGTGAGGTGGGAGTATCTGGATGTTAGATGTGAATCCTGAGTGCCAGGGATTGCTGCCAGGAGAATGATGGGGTGTGGTGCATTGAGCAGCGTGAGAGGTCAATGTTCTGGTGGGTAGAAGAAGTCATGTGAAGATGCATTCACTTTGAGATACACCCTGGGACATCCCAAGGTCATGACAGGTGCTATGTAAAAGCAAGTCTACTTTTTATATATCAGTCCTAAATGAGCATTTACTAGTTCACACCTCCATTGCCTTATATAATTTCTGTTATTTTTTCTAAAGCTTTTCCTCTCTCTCAGAATCCTACAGTTTTCCTTCATACCTCAGATCCCTGACACTAAGGGATTAGCTGCGTGCCTCTTCTCTGCACTATCTCCAGCACTTGAATATCTCCCTTGTTTCCTGGGGTATAGTACTCAAGGTAAGGTCTTGAGGCACAGTGGTAATGTCCCTACCTCTGGGCCTCAAAGCTCTGGGTTCAAATCCCACTCCAGGACTTGATGACCAAGGAAGATGTGTTCATAATGTGGCTGAACCGATTGAGTATCAACCTGTAAATCATGCCAATAGTGAGTGGGGGAGATTCCTGGTCAGCCATGTGATGGAAAGAATTTTGGAGCCTCTACCATCAGTATCCATAGCTCCAGGCTACTGCATGCATATAACAGTGCATATTGCTCCAGGAGCCCGGACTTTTGGGGTGGGCTGGATGGCTGGTGTGGATCAGATTACTACCAAGAGCTGGGGCTGGGTGGATTTTTGATCTGGGATACTGTCCAGCTTGACCATGACTGCCTTGGACTCATATTCTGCTATTATGACCATGTAATTCAACATCCCATTGGCTTTGTTGATTGCAGCTCTGCATTGGGGTAGATTTTCAACTTGCTGCCTGAATATACATTTTTATATTCACTCATGGGATGCGAGCATTGCTGGCTGGGCTAACATTTATTGTCCACCCCTAATTGCACTGGAGAAGGTGGTGGTGAGCTGCCTTCTTGAACTGCTGCAGTCCAAGTGCTGTAGGTACACCCACAGTGCTGTTACGGAGGGAGTTCCAGGATTCTGACCTAGCGACAGTGAAGGAATGGTGATATAGTTCCAAGTCAGGAGAGTGTGTGGTTGGAGGGGAACTTCCAGATGGTGGTGTTCCTATGTATCTGCTGCCCTTGTCCTTCTAGATGTTAGAGGTCACAGGTTTGGAAGGTGTTGCCAAAGGAGCCTTTGTGAGTTGCTGCAGTGCATCTTATATATGGTACTGGCTGCTGCCACTGTGCGCTGGTGGTGGAGGGAATTAATGTTAAAGATGGTGGGTGCCAATGTAGTGGGCTGCTTTGTCCTGGATGGTATTAAGCTTTTTGAGTGTTTTTGGAGCTACATTCATTCAGGCAAATTGAGAATATTCCATCACACTCCTGAATTGTGCTTTGTAGTTGGTGGACAGGCTTTGGGGAGCCAGGAGGGGAGTTACTCAGCAAAGAATTCCCAGCCTCGCCCGCTCGTGTGGCCACAGTATTTATGTGGCTGGACAAGTTCAGTTTCTGATCGATGGTAATACCCCCACCTATTGATGCTGAGGAATTCAGCGATGGTGATGCCACTGAATGTCAAGGTAAAATTAGCTTCGCAGAAATCAATAGAAATGAAAATTGGGTTGTTTCTATAATAGGCGGCAGATTGATGGAACCAGTTTTAGGCCCAGGTATGGAGTTGAAAATCTACCCCGTGGAATGCTGTGCCCGCTGAGACTCCTTGGTCTTTCCCAACTTAATTCTTGGGTAATTTCCTCATGAAATGCACCTTCATTTTTTCTGTAATATCCTGGAATTTCATACTCCTACGCTAACACTGTTTTGGTAACAAACAAAGCATGTTTGCTTCTTTCATGGATTACTACAATGATTTCACCCTGATCCCTCTTCTTCTGACTTCTGAAAGTTCCTTGACTCAGCAAGTTATTATTATAAATTGCCCGACTCTAGAGATTGCACAATCATAGGTGTACTCAACACGATCGTACCTTTCCACTTCAGATATTTTAGTCAAAACAGAATGATTCATTTGGGCTGTGGTCAAAAAGTCCCACAGAGAACACTAGTGTGAATTGTAGACAGCAGCCATTAACTGCTGTTGCTAATGCAGATCTCAGCAAATATAAGGTTTCACAAAAGAACTAATACCCCATTTAGGCTTGTTTTGCAGCCTGGAGTTGCGTCATTGTATTTGGTCGTGTCTTGCTTCCTACCCAAACTTTACAGCTTGGCTGTTTCTATGAGCACACAATGCTCCATTGACTAATTCTGGTGCAATCACAGGCTCATCAGTGTTATTTTGTATCATATTATACAACTGTTTCAGCAACGTATTGAATTGTAGTCAGCCACATTGGGCTAACCAATGCAGAACAGAGATGCATCAGTGCAGTTAAATAAGTCAAGAGGTGAGCTGGAGAAGATCTGAGTTTACATCATTAGGAAAGTGTTATTAGTTTGTTTACTCTCATCCTAATTATTGTTATGGTCTAAATGCACTGGAAATGTGTTAGATGGAAACATTGAATTAATTCCGCTTCAATATGAAAAACTATTTCTACTGCGTTTTTATATTTTTGATGGAGTATGCCATCACGTATTTTGTATATTGCCTACAAAGTCATTAAGATACTAAGTCAAGGGGCTGGATTTTCGCTTTGGTGGCAGGAAACAGGAGCCGGGACTGTTCCCGGGTCCTGAACCCAGCCCCAGGGGGAAATCGTTCGGATCTTGACAGGGATGGTGGTGGAGGGGGGATGGGGGGAGCTTTAATTGGCATGGAGACGGGTTCCCTGTCAATTGAGGAATGCCAAGCAGACTCTCAAAGCTGGAGGGCCAATTAGAGGCCTTCTGGTTTGGTAGGAGCGGCTGGCTGCAATGAATGGTAAATAAATGGGAGGACAACAGGTGCCTTCAAAGTGGGAATGCCGTCTCACCAATTTTTTTAAAAATCCATTAAAAAACAGAGCAAGATACCAGGCCACCACTGTAGTGGATTTGGTGGGGAGCAGGGGGCATGGGGGTGGAGTAGTAGAGGAGCCCCTCACAAGGCAGCCTGTAGGTCTGTCTGGAGCATTGGCACCCTGTCCAGCTGCTGGGTACCTTCCTTTAGGCAGTTGAACTGACCCCATTACATTAGGAAACTGCGGGCCGATTGGAAAATCCCAGTCAGCCTCCCTTAACAGCCCTCAATAACCCCCTTAACGAGCCTAATTAGCTGCCCACCTTGTTGGGGCAAACAACCCTGCTGGACCCAGAAGCCACCTCAGCCAGAATTTGCCGACACCAGGACAAATCCAACCTGGCCAATTCCTGCCCCTTCGGTCTACTCTCAATCATCAGCAAAGTGATGGAAAGTGTCATTGACAGTGCTATCAAGTGGCACTTGCTCAGCAATAAAATTGGGTTGTTTCTATAATAGGCGGCAGATTGATGGAACCAGTTTTAGGCCCAGGCATGGAGTTGAAAATCTACCCCGTGGAATGCTGTGCCCGCTGAGACTCCTTGGTCTTTCAGCTGTGGTTCTCCCTCCCCCAAGATCGACTACACTCCAACATTCATTGCCTGGGCTCACTCAGGAATGGTGGTCAATTGGGAAAAGTAGTAAAGGGCTATCAGTGGTTGGTGAACTGCATCACAGTATCAGGCTGTTCCTTCAAGAGAGAAAAAGGATGCACCAAGTGTCAATAATGTTCCAAAGCAGATCACCAGGAGCAACCTCTGTCCTCCCCTCTCTACAACCCACTGGGGAACTGTATCCATCTCTGCTTCACACTTGCAAGACACAGAACCATGGTGACAACTCTAATAAACCTTTGAAGAATTTCAGAATAAAAATAATTTTCGGTTACTGCGGCGAACTTTTTGGTTTCCATGGTAACGTAGATGAAAGCTCAGCTTGTTCCAAACAAGAAAATCCAATATAAAGGGCATCACAAGGCTATGAGTGTAGTGGATGAAAGAAATCCGTTATCAGTATGCAAGAGGTTCACTTAATACTTCAATTAGTGTAAAACTGTGGCAATTATTATTTATAGGGCTTCAGAAGAAAGCAATATTTTGTGCTTCCATTGTAGTTCCATTGTATGTGACTCTTAGATAAGCACATATTCCAACTGAACATTAGTCTGGTCAAATCATAGAATTCCAATACATAAACCACTCTCCGTAAACTCCCATTACACAAAATGCCTATCCCAGTAGGAAATATTCTCAATTATCCATGTTTCAACCCTCACACATGAAATATAACCAACTCAAGACGGCATTTAATTCCAAAACAGCAGCACGTATTTAGAATGAATCCTTTTGGTATAAAATATATTTTTTGTTCATAATTGTCTGATTTTGTTTAGAGGGAATTGCTGGATGAATGATTAAAAGGAATATGGCATTAAGACATATGTATTGGCTATATTTCTTTTTGCCTGAGTTTTAGGAAGCTTGATTCTAACATTAAAATATATCAAATAAAAACAGAAAGTGCTGGAAACACTCACCAGGCCAGGCAGCATCTGTGGAGAGAGACAGATCCAATGTTTCAGGGCTGTTTCTCTTCACAGATGCTGCCTGACCTGATGGGTATTTCCAGTATTTTCTGTTTTTATTTCAGTTTTTCAGCATCTGCAGCATTCTGCTTTTGTATTTGTGTCTTTTCAAGATAAGTGACAGAAGGTGTAGGGGGGACATGAGGTAGAACTTTTTTTAGGCAGAGGGTAGTGGGTGTCTGGAATTCACTGCCCAAGTTGGTGGTAGAGGCAGAAACTCTAAACTTTTTTAAAAAGTACCTGGATCTGCACCTTAAGTGCTGTAAGCTGCAGGGCTTTGAGCTGGGTGCAGGAAGGTGGGATTAGAAAGGGCACTTGGGTGCCCTCGGGCTGGCATGGACAAGATGGGCCGAATGGCCTCCTTCTGTGCTGTAACTTTTCAATGGTTCTATGGTTCTATGGTTTTCCACCTTTAGTTAATGCCAAAATTAGATATTGTTAAAAGGCAACTCGAGGTTGAGTAACCGAGGCCATCTGATGTTTGACGACCTCATGATATTGTGGAGAAAATCAGTCAGTGATTTCTATTTATAATCTGTTTTAAACCTGTAGCTTTAAGGAAAGAAACATTCTTAGAAAAATGATGTATGATGGGAGTTCTCTCACCGCTGAACAATGCAATCTATGGCGTAATGCACAATGTGTACTTTCGATGAAGATAATTCATATAAATTACTCTCTTTTCTTTCTCCTCACTGGCACAATTAAAAGACGGGTTTTAATAGAATGCAATCTTCAATATTTTCAAAGTCCCCTGCTGTGTCCTCCTGCTGAGTTTGTGTGATGACTGTAATAGGTGCTGACGTTCTCGTAATTTTACTTCAGTGATGAGAATAAAAGAGATGAGATCAGCTTCTTAAAGAGAAACCTCCATTAATTCAGCCTGTCATCCACTACAGGTAGTCTTGGAAATTTAATTTGTAAATAAATGATGAAAAATATGCACTTTGCAGATGAAAAGCAATCACTGAATTGAAGCTTAAGTGATGGTTGTCCTTAGCAACAGCTTAGATTAATACATACTTTACATTAGCGTTTAAAAATCTGAGTTCACATATTAAAAGCTTGCAAACAGAATGATAAAGTGCATCTGTATAGCGCTTAAAGTATGCTTCAGGCACAGGAAGAGAGGAATTCATCTAAATATTAACTAGGAGAATAATTGATGTTTACTGGTATAGAAGTAGCACAGTTAAAGAGTTATTGGACTCCAGTTCAGAAACTATTTACATTAAATTCTCATAGTTGCCAGAATTACAAACTCCAGATTGTAAAATATTATGGAATTTTTTTCCGTTATCCTTGGTACAACAGCAGTGATGCATTTTGCACCAACTTGAAACCATTTACATCTAAAGATCTACCTTGCACTGAAGTTCAAATCTCTGAGTGGCAGAGCTGGCATTCATGTGTGACCATTTACGAGTGAGGGGGTGAAGAGCGCTATGCTGTAATTTGGATGTGATTAATACATGGTGGTGCCTTGTGCACTACAATATCCAATTCTCACTTTCTGTTAATGCTTTGTAACTGTGGTGGATTTATAAAGTTAATCTGACCAACCTGTCGACAGAAAAATCCCAGTGTGCTGTTGTATGTGTTGCACTGTGTCAAAATCTTTAGAATTGTCTGAGGCACCACAGAGCAAGTGACTTCCAGTCTACAATACAACAGCTTTAGCCAACACCTGCCCCTTCACTTCCTCTCTCCTCACCGTCCAAGGGCCCAAACACTCCTTTCAAGTGAAGCAGCATTTCACTTGCATTTCCCCTAACTTAGTCTACTGCATTCATTGCTCCCAATGCGGTCTCCTCTACATTGGAGAGACCAAACGCAAACTGGGCGACCGCTTTGCAGAACACCTGCGGTCTGTCCGCAAGAAAGACCCAAACCTTCCTGTCGCTTGCCATTTTAACACGCCACCCTGCTCTCTTGCCCACATGTCTATCCTTGGCTTGCTGCATTGTTCCAGTGAAGCCCAACGCAAACTGGAGGAACAGCACCTCATCTTCCGACTAGGCACTTTACAGCCTTCCGGGCTGAATATTGAATTCAACAACTTTAGATCTTAAACTCCCTCCCCCATCCCCACCCCCTTCCCGTTTCTTCCCCCTCCCTTTTGTTTTTTCCAATAATTTATATAGATTTTCCTTTTCCCACCTATTTCCATTATTTTTAAATCTATAACTCCACTCCACCCCCACTAGAGTTGTACCTTGAGTGTCCTGCCATCCATTTTTAATTAGCACATTTTCTTAGATAATATCACCACCTTTAACACCCCTTTGTTTCTTTTGTCTGTGACATCTTTTGATTATCTGCTCCTATCACTGCTTGCTTGTCCCTATAACCACCACCCCCCTACAACTTCTCTCCCCCCACCCCACACCCCCCAACCTTAGACCAGCTTATATTTCACCCCTCTCCTAACTTTACTCAGTTCTGCCGAAGGGTCATGAGGACTCGAAACGTCAACTCTTTTCTTCTCCGCCGATGCTGCCAGACCTGCTGAGTTTTTCCAGGTAATTCTGTTTTTGTTTTGGATTTCCAGCATCCGCAGTGGCTTTTTGTTTTTAGCTTTAGCCAACACTTGTTCATCATTTAACGATGTCATTCTCTAAAGCCTGAAATACCGGAGAATATCAGTAATTGCTCCAGTAAACTTACATTTCATCGTACCTTTTTTATGTGAGCTCTGATCAGTTTATAGCGTCTCTGAAAATAGTCCATTTTGTGATTTCTGTGGTTTCCTTAAATGCATAGCAGGTTTTTTTCCCGCTTATCAAGGTCAGAGATTATAGGGGCTGGGTAATGCCCGATTTTCCATTTTTGAGTAACAGCATCAAGTATTCCCAAGTGTATCGATCCAGGTTAAACCTCCTACTTTATCCCAATGATGTGCTGCAGCCCTAACTACAGAAAGCTGTACCTGGTTTTATAAAAAATATTGTACAAATAGAAATAGACAGAAGCTAATATCAGAGAGAATTTGCTGACACAAAGATTGTGGTTTCCAACATAGATACTTGTGCTAATGCGAGGTATTTTTAATAAGTAGTTCTAACAGGGTTGGCAGTACACGTATCCTAGTTTTGGGCAGTATATCCCTACAGCGGGGAAAACAAATAAGTCTGTTATCCCAAGTGATTACTTTGGAATCTCTGCTTATCATTTAGGTGATAGTTAAATCGCGTCAATAAACAATGGAGAAATTTTGATCTGTGGTTCCGATTTGGTGGCTGATGAGCGGAGTACCCAATATGCCCAATGATATTGGCTGGGGGACCAATTGATTTTGGTGGGTGGACATTGCATGCAAGAGGTGAGCACTAATCCCACTGCTTTTAAGCAACTCACAATTTGTGAGGGATGGAAAATCATCAGGTCTGCCACTGCTTAAAGCCAGTCTGCAGCTCTTGAGGATTGCGATACCTTTCAAATGGTGTTGAGTGAACAGTAGGAGGCAGGATAATGATGGCTAGAGCACTCTGATTGTTAGATATTCCCATGGACATCTTTGTCAAAGAATTGCAAACCAGGAGGGAGGGCAAGGAAGGTGGGCCTCTTTCCTTTGGATAGGCAGTGGATGTCCAGAGAAATGAGCCAGGACAATGCAGATCAAGTCAATGTCACACACATTGCTTCCTGGACCTTGCTGCAGTGCAGGAAGAAACTCAAGGTCTTCACCAGAACATCTCTCTTCTTCACTCCATGGCCCTACAATACCAGACTTTAACAGTATTCTAGGCTTCATTAATAGGGGTATAGAGTATAAGGGCAGGGAGGTTTTGTTGAACTTATATAACACACTGATCAGACCTCAGCTGGAATATTGTGTACAGTTCTGGGTGCCACACTACGAAGGATGTGAATGCATTGGAGAGAGTGCAGAAGATGTTTATGAGAATGGTTCCAGAGATGAGACACTTCAGTTATTAGGAAAGATTGGAGAAGTTGTTTTCCTTGGAGAGGAGAAGGCTAAGAGGAGACTTGATAGAAGTTTTCAAAATCATGAGGGGTCTGGACAGAGTAGATAGGGAGAAGCTGTTCCCGCTTGTAAATGGATTGAGAACCAGAGGACACAGTTTTAAAGTTTTTTGCAAAAGAAGCAAATGCGAGATCAGAAAAAACTTCTTCACACAGCGAGTAGTTAGGGTTTGGAATGCACTGCCTGGAAGTGTGGTGGAGGCAGGTTCAATTGAGGCATTCAAGAGGGCATTGGATGACTATTTAAATAGAAGCAATGTGCAGGGTTACAGGGAAAAGGCAGGAGATTGACACTAAGTTAAATTGCTCAGAGAGCCCATGCAGACACGATGGGCCGATTGGCATCCTTCTGCACTATAACAATTCTCTGATTCTGTGAACCCAAGTGCTAGCAATCCATCCCTTCCTGCTTTACAATCCTCCCTTCAAATCACAATGGAATACTTGCATACACAAACTGATAACTGCTGCTGCCCTCACCATAATTTTATTCTTCATGCATACTTTGCTTCTTCCTCTCAGCATGCACATTATGCTAATCACCTCACATAACATTATAACCCTTCAACACAGCACATAATAAAATTATTTCTCAGACATGTCACAGTGTGAAGTAGATCTAGATGTGTCAGAAAATGCTATAAATGCATTAAAAACTCTCTCATTTCATCCTTTTCATACGCTTGTATAATGCATTATACATTTGGAGTTGCTGAGGATGACATCATGTGGGTGAAGCTCTCATTCTTGGCCAATTTATGAACAGTAGGTTTACTTCTTTCCAATTTAGTTCTCTAATAGACATTTGCTATCCCACACTTTAGGAACTCCTAGCTATTTAATAAAAAACTCACATTGTGATATCCTAAAGGTCATTATTAATTCAACTCAACCTCCAGCTCTTCAGAATTGTATCACTGAACTTCTTCAATGCCCCAATGTACCTGTTTTGAGATGTTTATATGATTTTTTTAATTAGCTGATGTTTCTTTAATGGCCTCATTATTAACACCTGTTTGTCTAGGTGCGAGGAGCCCAGTGAATCCCAAGGCAAATTATGCTTTTAATTACTATTTCTAATGAGCACCTCAGGCCTGTTGTGTTCTTTATACAACAGACCAGCTTCTTCTCCAGCAGCAGGAAGGAACGATGCAGCAATTAGTGCAAATCAGGCCGCTCCTTAACACGAGGTGAGATTACGATGCTGTACTTTATTTTGCTTGAACGCGGAACTTCCGCAGCTTTAGAATATGGTTCAACAGACAAAGAAATAGGCTAGAGATTATACTGCTGACCTTTCTTTCATCAGAAAGATTTGAAATGATCAATTTACAATACAACAGTTAGCATTGGGAACCCAGCAATGTTACACTTAGTATATCAGAGTATAGATCTATGGGATGTAGGGTGGGATACTTGCCATACTGAAGTAAAGTAGTTTGTTCTTTTAGGTTGGATTTTGGAAATTTATCATCACCATCTAGCCATAGTCCCAAAAGACCATAGGCATTGCACTCCGTTAGAGAGAGACAATTTGGCTACTTGTTGCTATCAATCCCGGCTATAGTCTCACTCGATTCTAAGTCATCAGCAGATGAGATACCTGCAAATCAAAGTATGAAAGTGTACCCATGCACATATTGTAGCAAGCAGCTCAGCTCTCGCTAATTTGGAATGGTTGCCACTAGCAGAGGATGTACTGCGATGAGTTGCAGTATTTTAATTTTGTTACCTCTCAACTTTCCATAAAGACACAAGCTACATCATCAAGACCCAATACTGCAAAGTACCTGCACTTTGAAATCAATTTAAATTTGATTGCAGAAGTTGCTTAAGTCACATTCCATCATTTTGAGGAAAATACCGCTAGTCATCTCTAAGCGAGATCCATTGAAATTTCATACATCAAGGTTAGGTCAATGCAGTGTAATAACATGATTCTGGTATTGTGAATTACTCTGCAGCTATCATTATTCTGCCGTTTGGCTTTGGAAAATGACCTCAATCACTCAAACGCACTTCTGAAGAGGACCAATTCATCATCTAGTTATCCCTGGGGGTCCAGCGAGATCATTTCTAGAGCGAGAATTTCTTGAGCAGAGATTGTGGTAGAAAAGTCTTAGAAGAGAAAAATCCAGCAACAGTAAAAACGTATCCTCCAAATAAAGTTTATTCATTATTTATTACTAACAGTTACAAGCAAATCCAATATTATCCAATAGTTTATACATATTGCATGAGTTCATTACATAAATTCAAGATGAGTTGGTGAGTAAATAACAACACAAGACATAGTCATGGAAGAAAGAATTTGTGATCCATATCGCATTTTGCAGTATCAAAATCTACATCAATATTGTGCAGAGAACCAGATTGCATGAAATATAACACAACACATCACATTTCCCCCAAGGCAATCTCTCCTTAAAACTAGAACAGGACACAAATATTTACATGTCTCATTCTTTTCAAATGTGAAGCATTTTACATAATCTGTAGTCGTACATGGATCTGATAGGGTTTGTCTCTACAAAGTCCAAAATGGCTGAGTTTAAAGTTAAACTAGGTGTTATTCAAATCCAGTGAAATTATTAATGTACCTCACAGCACTATGCTCAGGGCACCCATTACTCTTCAACGAACACTTTCACTTTAATACAATTAAAAATTATTTTGTTTGTTTACTGGTTATTTTATCCCACTTTAAATAACTTGGTCTTTTGTAAAGGCAATTCATATTTGGTATCTCATTTAGGACCTAGGAGATATTACATCACATAATTCATACCTCAAGGTCGGCACAGACACGATGGGCCGAAGGGCCTGCTTCTGTGCTGTATAACGGTATGACTCTATGAAATATATGATGTAATATCACAATGGCCTCAGCTACAAGTGTGATATTTAAACATGGCTGTTCACATAATGGCTAACAGTTCTCATTTATTAAAGCAAAAGTAAGAACATTTGAGCTTGGCACATGGCTCCAACCAGATCTCTCTGGCCAGCTGAATCATAGAAGTTGTGATTCTTTGAATCCACGATGAATGGCTTTGTAAGTTTACGTTGAATTGAGGTCTTTATTTTGTGCAATTCATTTCCATTTCACATGATGATATCCAACTTTTACTTTCTAGTGAATATTTTTCTACTGTTGATTTAAAAGCAGCCATGTCACACAACCTGTGACCATAGTTGGTCTTAAAGCAGAAAGTCCTGCCTAGATTTATAAAGTGAAGATCCCCCCTCTTAAGGAGCTTGTACCAAACTGATTTGAAAGAAGCACTTGCCTTGTTATAGGAATTGCCTGGAGCTCCCAATGCCATTTTCAATATCTATACAGAATAGGGCAAATGTATGCAGGCGAGAGATGTGACAACATCAGTGCTTAGCTACAATGGCATCATGTCAGGCTGTCAAGAGTCCTGTTTGTTTTCTTGTTTCCCAGCAAGAAAACAGAAGAACGGGAGTTGTAAAGGAGGTCGAAGATATCAGACCTTCTCCAGAATGTAGGCCCCATCTAACAATCTGGAACTTTCAGCAACGTGTGCTCCAAGAGCAAAAGCTCTTACGTTTGTTGTACTTTGTCTTTCACTTTAATGTGACAAACATAAAGACTGAAGTGAATAGCTACATTTTAATGGCGATTTTCTGTTCCTTTCCTTCTAACTTCCTTTGTTTTAACATTTTGTTTGTCCACTTTCCCTTCAACATAATTTACACTTTTGGGACACAACACTTTTCCAAAAATGAAATATTTGAGATTAAAACTTAACTTAATTATCGAGAATGCTAACTTAACCATTGCTTGTCCATCACCATTATTCTCCATGGCTGTATATGGGGGCAATTTTAAACCAACCCATACATTCAGAAACTGACAGGATTGGGTGCAACACCGGTTTCACACCCTGTCTCACATTACTATCCATCGAAGTCAATGTTGGTGCAAAACCAATGCTCACCCTATTCCATGCGATTTCTACCGGATGAGTTAGGTTGAAAATATCACTGTGGTTTTTAACAATCATATTGATTCTATTTATGATTTTTTTTCTCAAGTAATTACAGTGCTCAACGATCATTTAACTCAAAGTTATTTAACTTAAGCTTGACATTTGTTATTTGGATAAATATCAGGCATGTTGCTCGTCTTGACAGTGATCTTACACAGAATTCTGTCGATGGTAGAGAACTAAGGAATCTACACTGTAAAATTTCAAGATGTCATTGGGCTAAGTCAATACCACGCTGACTAAAATGATAGGGCAGGTGGAAAATAAAACTCATTAACACTAGCAAGTTAATGACGTTTTAAAAAAAAACGAGCGCCTGTAAAATCAACCATTGTTTTCTGCTATCTGACTCTTCTATTTGTTTTCAGTGCAATGTTATCCCTGGCAAATTGTGAGTGCATAGTTTCTAGGCAAAAGCCTCAATCCATGGATCAGTGGAATGTTGATGACACTACACTAATTGGGGAGGGTAATAATAAGAGCCATTTGCTCTCAAGAGTGATGAATTAAGTCTTTCCTCAATTTCTTAATTAGTGTTTTGTGTCAATGATCAGTACAAGGTGCCTTCCTGGAAAAATATACCAATTGGCCGAGGACAACATTGTGTAGAGCTAGAAGTTTAGCTACTCAAAATCAAAAGCAAAACATTGTGGATACTGGGAATCTGCGAGGAAAACAGAAAAAGTTGGAAATCCTCAGCAGGTCAGGCAGTATCTGTGCAGAGAAAAACAAAGTTAACTGTTCAGACCAATGACCTTCATCTCTCTCCACAGAAGGTGCCTGACCTTGTTGATGGTTTCCAGCATTTTTGTTTTTCTCTGTATCAATACAAAGTTGCTCATTTATTTAATATACAAAAAGGATTTGTTCTCATCCCTGTCAATGTACAATTCAACCTATCAAGTATCAAAGCCTGTAGAGTCCTGCTAATATTTCAGTAAGTTAATGATCCTCTGCATATAATGGGTCCTTAGGAATATTTTTTTTCTTACGAAACGCATGACATTTTGTTATTTAGACCTGCAAAGTGTTCACTATTATAGGACCCCTCTTCACAACTGTGTAAATTCTTGTCAACATGAATGAAAATTAGTACATTTCTTGGCAAATACATTTAAAATGTGATAACTTCAGCGAGTCTAAATATAATATTAAAACATAGGTAACTTATATTGTTTATGCTTATTCACTGTCATTAATCTGACCCTTTAAGGAATATCTTCCCTACTTAGCACAATCCTCACCTGTTCCTCACAGAAGTAGAAAGTGGAATTTAAAGCCATGGCACATTTGTCAGCTGAGCACAAGGGATATTGCTAGCTTAGTAACAGGCCTCAGGATGATTGATTCAAGTTCAACTTGTTATGCAAATACAATTATAAAATAAATCATTTGTCACATTTTCTACATTAACATCTTCAGACTTAAGTTCCTAAAATAACTGTGATTATATTCAACCTTCCAAATGAGAGTTAACCAAAATACCTTATGCTTTCCAATACCATCGGCACTGGCTTGATTATACATGCTCAATTTAATACTTTTTAAATTGAACCTGCCTAGGTCTATATAATGGGTGGAATTTTACAGTCCCTGCCACCGGCGGGATTTTCTGGTCCCGCTGAGTCAATGGACTTTCCAACGGCTCGTCGCATTTTCCAACCCCCACCTCCGCCGTGACAGGGCCGTAAAATTCCGTCCCTATTGCCCTTACACTTCTCAAAATACACTGACATCAATACACTATTTACACATGCTTTGTTAATGTGTTCATTTCTATATAAAAATGAGTTTGTTTCAGAATCTATAATATGCTATATTGCTAGTAGCTCCATTGGCACCATCTGCTGCTCACTCTAATGCTGCCAGATCAATTTTACTGGTAAATTTAGCATAGGTGCGGTGGCTAACAGTTTTTCTGGTTTAAGACATGTTCTGCAGGATCAAATGCAGTGCATTTGCTGGTCTTCCAGTGCATTTCTATGGCAGTTCTGGGTTGAGACTAGGATTATAACTGCAAGTGTCATCAGAATAGAACAGGTTCATCAGGACATCGTTCTCTAGCAGACAAACAAATGCTATGAGAAACAGAGGCAGACAGAGCAGTTCCACTTTTAGCCACAGGTAAAAGGAATTGAGCAACTATTTTTATTTTAAAAATCTCCCATCATTTAGTTTCAAGGTTAGCCTGCTTTCCAGAAAGTCTTTGACGTCTCTTTTCACTTTATGCATCGAATGTTTCCCGGTTTTGCTTGCACATTTCTAACAAAAAAGCAATTTGAATTTCCTTTTTTAAAGTTGTCTTAAAAAACAGGAGAGATTGCCATTTTACCTAGCATCCTTCAAAACACTTTGGCTATTGAATACATTTTCTTCATCTTTGACATACTGTGACCCCTACCCTAAAGGAAATGCCAATAATCTTCTCCTTTATCATTTATTTTTCCTACAAATTTTTTGGCAATGTTTCATAAGTTGAATATCAAATAAGCCAGCAACGAGAATGTAACTTGCAGAAACAGCGTTTGTTGTACATTACGTTTGCCAGTAATGACTGTGAACACAATGGATTTGACAGCAGTGTCAGGATAATATTGAACACTTCTATAGCTATCACCATTTTGTAAACTGTTCATAGCTTTGCAGCATTCCACACCACACAGCCTCCCCCTGACAAAAGAGCTCAGCCCAAATGTCAGTAGACATCCATTTTTTGATCCACTGACTTTATTTGGCAGGAATGTTATCCAATTTCTGCCTCTGGGCTGGATTGTATAGCTGTTGTGTCTTTGAAATCCTCTTAAAAGCAACATCCCAAGACTACCCCCGTGAAGTAATCCTTTCACATAATCTGACAGCTAAATAAGTGCATTGAGTTGCATGTAGAGCTTTGAGTCATTGTTTAAAATTAAAAACAGAAACATTCACATTAATGAAAAGGAAATGTCTTGGCTTCAGATACATTCACTGCCAAATTCATAAACATAATAGTCTCAAACACAGTAGACATAAATGATGCAGTTAAGACTGTGACATACTTGGCTATGAAGTATAGCAACATCTATAGTTACAAAAGTTAACTTTAAATAAACAACCTCGACTGAGGACATGTGTATTCATTGTTACTGACATGCATCATGGGCTACCAGGACACTAATATTTAGCTGGACTAATGGAGTAACGAGACAGATCTTTAACACAGAACAAGCCCTTAGTTATTTCTGAACAACGCTTTATAAGCAGTGTCTTTAAATTTAAACTACCTTTGTCAAAACTGTTTTCAAATGCTCCATGGTGTTGCTGTCCATTTGATAAAGTAAGATAAAATGGGCACTTTTTAAGCCATACAGTTTTCACATGCAAAGCTACTTTCCTCCTCCTTCTGTCAACTGTACACTATTTACAGCGACACACTCAATAAAAGGACTGACATCCCTGAGAGATGTACACAAGTTAGTTATGAAAATGCTGCATGTTTTACGTACGGCTTATGGTCTCTAGAAAGCGACATGTTGACTGATGCCAGCATTCCTACAACTAAACACGCTTTTTTTTTTGCCTCTATGTGCACATTTAGCTGCATTATAGCAGGAGGTGCACTGCGTATGATTCAACCAAATGGAAAACATTTCTGTTCTTATTTAAAGGAATGACCAGTGCAATCAACTGTCAACTCGACAGCCCTCTCTTGTTTTGCCTGCCCCTAATTATTAATATTGTGGAGGTTCTTCCATGAGGAATAACAGATGCAGACTTGCACAGTATATCACTGTAATTTGCCACCAATAAACTGAATCAGGCCAACACAGTTTGGTTTTAACTAGCCTGAACTGGAGTTAACAAAGTAGTGGTCAAGGCAGTAAAGCAAAGCATATTTAAACCCTAGTCATGTACTTTACATTCAGGGTATGATCTTCAGTGTCCAAAAATCTTATTGACTAGTTCTTCATGTCCTCTTCTCAGTCCTTTATGCAGTCCTCCACAACTCCCTGGGCAGATAATTCTGCCAGGACATTTTCCAAATAGTTAGGATCTGGGTAGCCATGTCCGGTTAAATTTGATCCAAACTCTGTTTTGTGATGGATTTCATTCCACACTACAGTATCCGTTTCTCCAGTGGTGTTGGACGTTCCAATAGTGAATATCAACCTGCGATCCCATGCCACAATCAAGAGCTTCAGAATCTGGAAAGTGGAATTAAAGATTAGAGCATAAGCAAATATATGGAATGGATAAAGGTCAATTGGTCCAGCAAGCTAAATGCAAACAGCACCATGTTTCTGACTCCAGCTGCTGGAGAACAGCCATTTTCTCAGGTGCAGAGGTCAGAGAAAAGGGCCGTGGACTGGTTTCTTTGGGTCTCCACCCCTTTTACGTTGCTCTGGGATTTTCAGGGCTTTCTTGCAATAAGTCTTTGATTGTCGTTTGTACTTGCTCATTGGAACCATACAAATGATGCAGTGGGAGTTTCTTTTTCTCTTAGCCTTCCATCTCATTTCTCGTGCCACTTTGTTAACTGGGTACCCAGGTCATGGGTGCCTAAAGAAACATGATATGACCTGCTCCTGAACATCCGCTGACCAGAGCACACCTGTGTTGTTCTCAGGTCAGGCTGAAGATCAGAAGAAAGGACTTTTAAAGCATCCACCCTTCCCCCATCCTCCTGGATGTCCATTTCAGTCCAGCTGTAAAGATTAGGATAAATCTCTGCCGGTTTCCATAGAGGCTCCAAGTTGATTGGATTCTAACTTCTGTAATTGTTGCTACATACAGTCCGATTGATCCAGTAACCTTCAGTGACATTTACAATAAAATCACAGCAGCTCATCTTGCATTTCTGTAGAGTAGAACCTAATAGATGTGCAATACGATACCACTGTACGGAAATTGATGTCATTTATTACAAACATGTAGTGCAGATCAAATTATATATGTTTTTATATTGGCAATCAAGTGTTACATAATTTACCCAAGAACCTCTATTTAGTGTGACATCTCCATATGACTGGAAGGAGTGGGAAGAATTTAATTGGTGGAGGGCTTTAGTAGGCAGAGTTCAATCAATGATCGTTTTATATTCGTCCTCCATGCTGGAAAGTGAAAAGTGTTCATTGCACCAGCCATGTATAATTCATTAATACTTTGGTCTTGCTCATCATATTATTATAATTATTATTATAATTGCTATACCAGCAGAACTGGTAGTCCAATGCCAGGGTGATGGTGCGGGAAGAGGAGAATCAACCTTTGTTTGGCTTATTATGGGATTGGAGCAAGTTACTTGATTAAGCACACATTGAACTTCCAAAACCAGGGGAGCTGTGGAAAACACCCTCCCCCCTAGAGGTTAATCAGAAAAATGTCACTGTAGCAATCCAGTTGCATTATTCAAACCTGACCAGATCTATTCATTTTTTTATGTTCCTCGTAGCAGAGTAATCACTGTGTTCCTTTAAAAATTTAACCATCCATGCTTGGATTTACCCTTGTAACCTCCAATCATATTGTTAAGCAGATACCTATCCAATTTTTCATAAAATATTTGTAAAAAAAGCATTAATTATGTTTGCTAGGAGTTCACTGCACACATCCACCATTGTAGTAACCTAGCTGAGGGTTGATAATTGTCTCCACTTGTTTCGTTATCAAGTTAAATCAAGCAACCTGCCATGTCAACAGCACTCCTATCACTCGGCATTTCTAAACCTTGGACTGATGCTTGGTCTAGCCCTAAACCATACATACTACCAAAGAAGCAATGACAACATGAGGGGAAACTTTTTTATGCAGAGAGTGGTTGGGAACTGGAATGCACCAGGTGTGAGTGTAGTGGAGGTAGATTCAAGTGAGGCCTTCAAAAAGAGGATGAGATAATAATCTGAAGAGAAAACGTTTGCAGCGCTATGGGTAAAAGGTGGAGGAGGTGGACTAGATGAGTTGCTCTTGCAGAAAGCCAGGCTTCAACCATTCTATGATTCTAAACTATTAGTTAAAAATTTGATTTCTGATCTCAGCTTGACCACAAGTGACATTATTGCAATTGATCTTTCTGCCCTAGGCTTTGGGAGAAGAGAAATGATCGTCCAGGGTTCCTTCTCACCAATGGGCAAGCGATATGGAAAACACATAAATGTGGACACCGTGAACTGGCTGTGAATGGCTCTTGACTGAATAACTCACTGACATTCACTGGCTGGCTCCAAGTGGACTGAATAATTTTTAAGGTGAGTACTGACAGGTCGAGACACCCTGTGAAACTGCATCTCACAAGTTAGCACCTTTAGGAGAGGAGTAAAAACTAAATCCTACATTATGTTCTTTTCAATCTTCTCCTCAGCGAAAATAAATTTCATTTTAGAGCCCCCTTTATAACTTATGACCCAAAATGTAGAATCATACTGATCAGTTCTGCATTGACTGGATAGTTCAGTAAATGGTTAATAATCACATGCAGTGATATTCCTTCATTGTATTTGCTGATGAACAGCCCCATTCTGTACATTTCACATCTCCTGTTCTGTACACACATCTCTCACATTCATCTGCCAGTCCTTAATACATCCTTTATCATCGCGCTTACTGTTACAATCCTAGTTGATGTTAATACTGGACCAGTCAGATCCCAGAGTGAAACCTGGCTTGACAGGTCCTAACTCTTTTTTTTTATAGAAATAATGGGCAGGGTTTTCCCCTTGTTGGGCGGGCACGGCGGGCAGACCCAGGAACGAAAGCGAGATGGACCACTGCCCGCAATCGGGCTCTGACCACGTTTTCACGCTGGCTGGCCAATTACCGGGCAGCCAGCATGAAACGCGCGCTAAGAGCCTCACACTGCTGGGGTGGGGACGGGAGGAGCTTGAGCGCTGAAGTCTGCACATGCGCGGGGGAGCACGCATTGAAAGTTCCCTGAGGGTACAGAGCTGCCTCAGGGAGCTGAATAATTTTAAATACAAAAATAAACATCTTACAAATGATATAAACATATCCCTACATATGACTCAGCCACATGAAGAGGGACATGGAAAAAATGATGTGAAAATTTTTTTATTGCTTTTTAATAACCATTGGAAACCTCATCCTGCCCATGGATGAGGTTTCGTAAAAAATGCAAAGGCCACCTGGCCTATTCGCCCGCCCGCCAACCGAAGCAAAAAATACCAATTAATTAATCGCTTAAGGGCCTTAATAGGCCTCTTAATTGTCGGCAGGCACACTGCACCTCTTGCGTGCACCCACTGACCGAAAGATTGTAAGAGTGCTCGATGACGTTGGGACACTCGCCCGACGTCAATATGGACTATTTCACTCCCGTTCGGGTCAGGCGCGTGCCCTATCGCAGGATGAAAAATTCTGCCCAACAGAGGTAAGTTACTGAACAAATCCACAGGAGTCTGCTGATGAAGTTTTAATACAAATAATAAAATATTTACTAAAACAAGAAAAGTGAACCAGACAATATGGTTGGAAAGGTCTCAACATAACTGGAAGATGATGATTCAAATTCCCACTATTCCTTTACCCCAGCAATATATTTACCGACACATAAACCAGTGCAGAGTTACCACTAGCTTGACACAAAGGCTTCTCGTTTGGCACAGTTGCAAACGGTTTTCTTTCGGTGAATTCCTGAGCATTCACTTGCTGCTTCTTACCCAACTCATATATCTCCCCCAGACACCCAAACACTCTAAACTCACTGTTTCTTCAACTGCAGAGGAAACAACTGAGCTCAGTCTTCCAGTGACACCTCTGTCAAACTGATCACTTTACTGAGTCTTATAACTGATTGTTCAGTTAACTACTGTCACAATAGCCTTGTAGTTTTCCTTCTCAGAGAGCTTAAAATCCCTGTCTTCTCTCTCTGACATACACGGAACACTCCCTCACTCAACTCCTGTTATGTTCTTGTGTCTGTGCCACTGGATCACTGTCACCAGGCAACTGTAAAGTTTTTCTACTTCGTGTTTTTTTTCCAGAATCACTGAACTTTCACCCCCTTCTTTAACTTCATGGATTGTAAGACATCATTAAAAATGTATATTTACAAACAAACCCAAAAGACAGGAAACCTTTTAGTCACAAGTCTATTCAGACTTCCAGGCACCAAGGTTCATAAACAAAACATAAATGAAACTGAAACCATTTTCACCTTTTCTAACACACAAATATAAATAATATAAACTTAAAATTATACATTGTTCATAACACTTACATTTGGAAACATGGTTTAATTTTATTAACAGATTTATTAATGTTGCTAAATGTGTATTCTTCTCTATCATTAATGAACATCAATTCATTCAGCATTCATCCGCTCCAAACACTTCACATATGAAAAATCGTGAAATAATCCAAAGGCAGAATTTTATGTCTCACAGGTAGGCGGGCGCCAACCCGATCGGGCACAAAATAGTGCGAGAAGATGTCGGGCGACTGTCCCGACGTCATCCCGCATGTGCGCAACCTTCAGGTCAGCGGGCGCGGGCAGGTGTCAGAGCCGCGTCCACCATCAGTTAAAAGGCTACTTAAGGCCATTAAAAACATAAAACATTACGTTGCCTGTGCGATTTCACGCTCGTCGCATTGGCAAAACGGGCAGGCGGGCAGCCCACATTTTGCAAAACCTCATCCAAGGGTGGGATAAAAAAGGGTCAGCAGCATGGCCATTGTGAGTAGGAAGGAGTTTAGGACATAGTTTGCTGCTGGTTGCTTATTTGAACTTGACAGCTTCATGTCAGTACTGAGCTTCATTCTTAGCATTTCTAGGCTTCATTTCAGAACTCATTGGTGTCTCCAAAGCCCCCGACGTATTTTGACCGTGTGGACCCTTCCAGGTATCAGACACCCTTCTGTTACCCTGGTAATGGGGATTGTGCTCTTCGCTGTAGGCACCTCCTCAGAGGAGGAGGAAGAGAGGGGCAGAGGGAGAGGAGGCCAGGTGTCCCAGTGCAGCTTCCATGGGAGTGACCTGTGGGAGGAGAGGCGTAGGCACAAGGGGGGCAGGGCCAGCAGGTAGTCCAAGGCGGAAGAGGCCACAGAATACGTCATTATCCTGCTGCCAGGGTTTACAGGCAGCGATGGAGCTACCTCAATATGTCCGAGGTGCAATGCCAAAGGAAGGTCCTCCTCTCCAGGAAGACTGTGACCTCCATTTGTCAAATGATTTGGCTTGAGATCACCTCCAACTGTGTGGGTGGACACCCCATGCCAGTGCCTGTGAAGGTCACAGTGGCCCTCAACTTCTATGCCTCCGGCTCTTTCCAGGGGTCAGTGGGGGATCTTTGTGGAGTGTCCCAATCAGCTGTCCACAGTTGCGTCAAGCTGGTGACAGAAGCTCTGTTCAGGCAGGTAATGACAATTACTCATTTCCAGTCAGATGAGGTCAGCCAGTCTGAGCGAGCCAGAGGCTTTGCAGCGATTGCTGGGTTCCCCTGCATCCAGGTTGCCATCGACTGCACACGTGTGGCCATCAAGGCGCCAGCGGGTCAGCCGGGTGCCTTCATTAGCAGGAAGGGATTCCACTCGAACGTCCAGATAGTTCGTGACCACAGGACGCAGATTCTGAGAGTCTGTGCACGATACCCTGGCAGCTCCCATGATGCTTATATCCTGAGACTCTCCCAGGTGCCGAGGCTCTTCAGTGCTCCAGCCTGGCTGGATGGATGGCTGCTGGGTGACAAGGGCTATCCATTGAAAAGGTGGCTTATGACGCCTCTCCGCCACCCAAGAACAGAGGCAGAGCAGCGTTATAATAGGAGTCGCGCCTCCACAAGGTGGTGATAGAGAGGACCATAGGTCTTCTGAAGATGCACTTCCGATGCCTGGACCATTTGGGGGAGCGCTACAATACCCCCCAGAGCGGATGTCACTAATTATGGTTGCATGCTGCGCTCTCCACAATCTGGCACTGGCAAGGGGGAACCCGCTGGAGGAAGAGGATCTTGACGCATCTCCACAGGCCACAGAGGATGAATCCAGTAGTGAGTCAGAAGAGGAGCACGGTGAGGAGAACGCTGGTGGCATGGAGGTAGACCTCAGTATCCTCCAGGGAGACAAGGACGTCTTCATTCAACACTCCTTCAGCTCGGCTGCCAAAGATCTGCTTCCACCTCGTGCCAGGGCTGCTGCCTCCATCCCGAATGTCTGAAATAACCCTTTCATTTGAACCCAAAGTCCACTCAATGCCTGTGCAATAAAGTTTGGAGCCATTCATGTCCCGCATTACATACTGACGTACCCTGCACCAAGAAAATAAAAAGGTGAAGCATACTCAGGCCATTCCGACAAAAACAAAATTTATGTAATTTTCAAATCAAAACAAAGTAACATTACCATCTCTGGTGTTCATTTCCACACCAGTAAACATAAACAAAGCATTACAGAACAGAAGATCATCCATGACCACTCCCTCTTGTGCTCATGGTGCCTTAAACTTACGTTTACGAGTGCTACGTCTTGGTCCCCACCTCCGCCCCACCCTCGCTGGCAGCAACATTGGAGACAGCTGCTGACTCTGCTGTCCCATTGGCCTTGCTGACCTTGGCGGTCGTCCTCTGGCCAGTGGAGCCTGTGCTGGCCCCGCCTGGGAGGGAGTGGCCAGTGCCATTGCTGGCATCTCCCCAGTCATCGCAGCCTCATCAGATGCCACGGTCATTGTCAGGGGAGCGGAGGAGCTGTTGCCATCATCCAGAGCGCCCTGAGAGGAGCCCGCAGAGATGATAAGCAGCTCGGACGCCAACATAAGGTCGCTCTGGACCTCCCTGCTCGCCACTGATGGACAAGCACCAAGCTAGGGTCCATTTCCCACACTGGTACTGACCATCTGAGGTCAGTGCCTGTGTGAGGGCTTGCAGGTCTGAGCGCAACCCCAGGAGCCCGAGTCTGTCCCTGGAGCTGCCTCTCCATGAGAGTCGCCACTCTCTCAATGGAGGATGCAGTGCGCTCAGCCATGAGGGTCATTGCAGTGGTCATGCTCCCCATGGACTCCTCCACAACAGAGACCATGGCATGCATACCCTCATGGATCTCCGCCAGATGCTTCCGCACATCACGCTGGACATCCAGCATCTGCCGCCAAATGGACAACTCCAGAGGACCATCATCTGCCTTCGTCCTGATCTCCAGCAGTCCTCTGACTGCCGGCGCCCTGGGCACTCTCTGCCTCCACCTGCTCCTCAAATGAGTGTGAAGTGCCCTCACCGCTGTGCACCGACGTTCTAGCCGATGATCTAATGCCCATCGAGGTGCTGGTGTCTGCGCTGGTGCCTGGTTCAGAAAGCGGGTGCATGTGAAGCCTGGCGGTCCTCTGGAGTCAGGGGTGGCTCTTCAGGATCCTGCAATTGAGTGACTGCTGGCAAATCTAAGGGAGAACAATGACATGTCATTGGTTAAAGTCATCACACTGTCACTGTGCATGCCAGGCACCCTGGTGAGACAATGGAGATCTGCATCGTGGTGCCATCGTCTTTCAATGATCAATGGGGACTCCAGTTTTGAGGCTCCCATCAGCGCAGAGACTACATAAGAATGTTTGCACAATCTGAAACTCTCATCTTTGTGCACTGTGCTCTTACCTTCGTATGATACCCCAGCCTCTCCATGACCAGCTGACCGAGGTGTGTGGCACCTCTCCAACTCCAAGGCATCCTGCTCAAATCTCGTCAGGATTAGGAGGTTTGGGGGGCCTCCACCTGTCCGTGACCTCTTAATTTGTTTATGGCTCATCTTCTCCTGAAAGGAGTTTAGACCACTCTCTACCCGCAGCGCCACCGCAGCCTGGCCAACTCTACCTGAGGAACACCTTGCAGGGCACATCAGAGCCATGGTCCTCGAGCCGCAAGGCACTCAGTCCAAGCAGCCAGAGCTCACCACTCTGGCCAGCTCCACCGTCTTTGGCAGTTGGCACTCAGACTCTATCACCCCTGAGCTCCACGGGGGGACAGCCAGCCATTACCACTTCACCACACTGATCCATGCCAACATGGCACTCATCCTTCCCAAGCGCAGCAGGTCGTTGAACCTTTTGCAGCCCTACACCCATGTCGTGGTTGCTGACCTTGGCTGCCACCTCCTCCCAAGCTCTTTTTGTCAGGTGCGGTGGCCTCCTCCTTCTGTCTTTGGGGACAAGGGTGTCGCTCCTGGCAACGACCTCCTCCAGGAGGACCACGAGGCACTCTTCCGAAAACCAGGGGGTTGAGTGCACATCCGACCTGCCCTCCCGCCTGGCATCTCCAGCCTCAGTTGAGGCCATAGCCTCGGTCTCCAGAATGCAGAACATATGATTCTTCCCCGGCAGCCTTCAAGGAGCTGCCTGTGCCATTTTTAAATCGTCCGCCAGGTCACCATTGGGCCCAGCGGCCGACAGGGCCCCTGTCCCTGCTCAGCCCTTCCCGACTATTGGGAAGACGTGTTTCACGCTGGGTGGACCTTAATTGACCAGCCTGTGTGAAATCACGGTCGTGGGCAGGGACCCATTTCCCAACCGGTCCCAGGCCCACCGATTGCCCGCGCTCGCCAAGGGTGAAATTCAGATCCAAGTAGGTTATATCCACTGATACCCCTTGCCTCTTATTTTAGTTGCATTCTCTTACAATTCTACTAGATATTGGAGTTGTGATTGATTATAACATTTCCTATCCTCCATAGCTCAGGTACAGCTCCTGTACATATGATACACAAACAATGTTAATGAGTACAAATTCAAATCATAATTACATACTGTATTGATTACCCTTGCTGAAACAATCATAATTTACAACAAAATGTTTATTTGACTGCAAGGTCATTGATGATTGTTTAGTCTTAATCTGAGGCAATAAATAGCAGAAACAACTTCCCTAGTCAGACATACTGAAAACACATTTCTTATGGTGCACTTCATCCCCAGCCAGGTGAACGGTAACCAATCTTTTCCTGTGCAGTGACACTCTGTAGATAACCACTAGGAGGTCTGAGAGCCATTCAGGCTAACCCCTCCTGTGGAAAAGCTCCTGGTATTCTCAACAACAGCACCTTTCAAACTCACGACCTCTACCACCTAGAAGGACAAGGGCCACAGAGGCACAGGAACCCCACCACTTGCAAATTCCTCTCCAAGTCACACATTATCCTGACTTGGAACTATATAGCCATTCCTTCGCTGCCGCTGGGTAAAATTCTGCTACTTCTTTCCTAACAGCACAGTGTGTACCTACACCCAAATGGACTGCAGTGCTTCAAGAAAGCAGCTCACCAACACCTTCTTAAGGGCAACTAGGGGTGGGCAATGAATGCTGGCCTTTCCGTCTCAGAATCAATGACGAAACAAAACACCAATTGCTGCGTCACAGGAACACATTCCACGTGTGGAGCAAGAGTGAGGTGATGGGAAACCAGAAGGTGAAGTGACACATTTATAGTGTCCCTCAACATGGCACTAATGGCCTGCTCATGCTATCATGCAATGACAACACAAAATGGTGCTTATAGTTAGCCAGGGCCACTGCCTGTAATACCTAAAAAAAAACTTTATATTGCAACAAGAAGCAGTAACTGGTCAACAGCGGTAGCAAGCAGAGCAGCCGGTAGCAACATTTATTAGACAGGGACTGAAGGGGGACAGCAGAAACCATTGAATCGCAAAATGTCACAAGCTGCTGGCTGATTTACACCAGTCCGTCATTTGCCTCTCACAAATGGTATCTCCCCCTTCGCCTCCCTATTATTTTTAGGAAGTTACTGGATTTGCATATTAATCGGCTTTTAAATCCACTGCAGAGAGTTATGTTTGACAATTAAATACCCTTTTAACCACGTGATATTTGTAAACGCAATACCAATCAACCTCTCCAGCCCACAATCTGTGATAAGGATCTTAATAAGGAAGGTGAAGGGTTGTAAGGGAGCTTTTTTGAAGTTAGGATCCATTTATCAATCAGGATCCTAAGCCAAATGGTTAAAGTCTGAAACTTGACGCTTTCTCCATTATTCCTGTTTCTTTTTAAGCCTTAAATCTCACTGGTTAAGGGGATAAACCCCGGTTCTGACATTCATCAAGGCCCCAGAGGCCTTGGATGTGCTGTCATCAGCTTTCACTTCCAGGGTAAAAGTTTTATGGGCAGAAGGGTGCTGGGAAAAACATGGGGCAAGCGGTGACATGGCTGCTCCAGCAAAATTTGAACCATTTACGTTTGTTATCCTCAACTAAGACAGTGTTATCTGATCAGGGACCCTTTCTACAGGCTTTAAATGATGAGAAGGCCTGTCCTTGCCCATATTACTGTCTTTAATTGACGTAGCCCCTGTCTGCCATACCTAGTGTTCAGTGACCTAAAGTACTTTTGAAAAAAAAAACAATACCCATCTCAAAGAGAGGTTTAAAATTTCTCGACTCAAGGGTTCAAAGGAATTTAGAATTTGCCTTCAGAAGGCTTTTGAAAACTACAGCTAGACAAGAGTGTAATTCAATAATCTTTATGATGTATAAAGTACGAGCTTATATAGCAGATTTCAAATTCAATTAACCCAGATGGTTACGGTTTTTTTTTGGTATAAACAGACATATATAAATGTAAACCTTACCTTTCGGCCTTTCTCTGTATCAGGCAGGTAGCAGTGTCGTGGAAAGCCTCTGGCAGTGAACTTTTTTCCTTGATTGGGGTGTTCAACGCCCTTCAAGTGATTAAAAAAATTGAGAAGAAACAACAGTTGGATTGGTTGTCTAACGAATCATAATTTCACACAAATAATGGAACGTTTGAGATAAGTTTACATATTCCAGTGGGGCTCATTTCCCACTAGCACTGCATACCGAAATTTAGGTGTCTGCTGCCCATTATTTTCAAAGCACGCTGGACCCCCAGAATTACCTTGATTGCAACATTCTAAATGTGAGAAAGGTGCTCCCAAAATTGAAGCCATCCGTAGGTAGTCCTGTACCGTTTATTGCCCTCTTACTCTGGTACTTTGGGCGGGGGTGGGGGAGGCGGGCGGTGGGCAGCTGGCCCTGCCCACACCCCTGATGCGAAGTTAGCTTGGAGCCCAATCGCCGGACACCAGCCCATCCGCAGCCATAACGCACTACAGGTGGGCTAAACTGGCAGCGAGTGGGACTTACGCCCCTCGCTCGGGAGGAAGCCCTACCCTCGAGAGCTGCCGGCCAGTCCTGGCAGCGTCAAGAGAGCATTAACGGGGGCTTCTGGGGCTGCAAGGGGGCCCAAGAAGACAACCCATGCATCCCGGAACCAGGTAAGTCCAGGCAGGGAGCGTTTGGGCAGTTTAGGGAGGGGGCAGGGGGTGAGGGTGGTTTATTTTCTAGAGAAGATGGGTAGGAAGGGGGGGTGGTGTACTATCTGAGGGGTCCCCCACCATTGTGCACAGGGCACCGCCCGAAGGTAAGGCCCCCCCTTCCTTCCTACCTTTTAATTTTTTTTAAAAAAACAACGGCCTGCCCACTCCCACCCACCTGCTCATGCCAACCATATTGTGGTGTATGCAGTGTATTATCAGGGTCAATTGGCTTGTTAACAAGCTCAACTGACCCTTGATTATTTATTTAAATATGGCGGGCAGACTGCCGACTTCAGCACCTGCCCACACCCCCCCCATTTTATGGGGCGAGCTTCGGGTGGGTGGGAAAGCGGTGGGGTTGGCATCCTCCCTATTTTAAGATCCCCCCCCGACCACCGAAAACACACCCGGCAAGGGCACATAAAAGGGCTCTTTGTTCCTCCCCTCATCCAAACTACCTGCTCTGTCAACCCTTAATTCCATCCTTCCTCCCTCCCTTACCCTCTCCAAACACATCCTGACCATGAGGCCCAACACCCATATTCCTGACCTTTCCCCTTCTGCCTCCTTACTATCCAAATTTATCTTCTTCGCCTTTTACTTTCTGATATCTTCAGCCTATCTTCATCCTCTGAAAATTTCCCCTACCTCCTTCAAAACAGACCTCAGTGTTAATGGCATGTTAATTATAATTTAAGACACACACCCGAAGGGCATTGTTCAATTAAGTACTTGGAGCAGGCAGGAGAGACCCAGGTGGGCACTGTGGGGACTGGAGTGCTTCATTAGCCCCCATTTTAATTTAATTATGCAGATTTTCTAAAGTTTTGACTTTTGTTACGGTGCCCATTTGAGGTACTATTATTTGTTTAATTGACTTATTTGATTAATTAGTCTATTTTATTTCATGGATGCTCAAAAGAGTATAAAGAGAGGCTGGTCTGGCCAAGGTGGCCATCAACAGGTCCAGGCAGCGGGCAGTTGAGGGGGTCATCCAGCCCGACTGTCTGTCTCTCTTCTGTGGCTATGTTTGTGCCCGGGTGTCCCTGGAGAGAGAGCACGCGGTGTCCAATGGCACACTTGAGGCCTTCAGCGACTGGTGGGCACTGCGGGGGGGGGGGGGGGGGTGGTGGTTGGAGTGCATCATCATCCCAAGGAACAAAAATCAGGATCCTAACTTCAAAAAAGTTCCCTTACAACTCTTCACCTTCCTTATTGGCATCCTATCAACAATTTTGCTTCCTCTCCATAACCCTGGAACATGTTATTGCTGCAGAACAATCTCTCTCCTTACTGCCTACACTAAATTTAAAATGGCTTAATACAGAACATCTGATAATTTAGTAGCAGGTCACTTTTTTATTGCATTATTTATATTGCTTAATTAAAACAAATAAGCAGTATTATTGTTTCTTTACAAATATTTTTTTGAGTGGAGCATATTCCCTGTTGAGATCTTGCAATCTGGTCTCTGCACTGCAATTTAATTGAGGTTGGGAATGATGAATTTTCCCCTTTCCAACATGCCATATTCCATAGGCTGCTTTCCTGTATCTGTTTAATTCTGTTTGATCTGCACTATATGGGTCCAGTGAACTGCTAAAGACATTAGATTGTAAAACAATGATTATTGTCGTTCAAGGAAAAACAATTTATTGCTGTTTTATAAAATTAAATTACTGATATTCAAAACTTCCATGGAATGAGGTGTTTTGAAGTATTGTACATCAGCATTGATATCAGACAAATTGCCACCTAGGTTTGTGCAGGTTCTGAGTTCTAGCTCCATTAAGAATAAGAGTCTTTATTTTTACTAACAAATATGAAAATGGTTGTATGCTCGCCACTTGTACCAGGGCAGTGGTATTCACAGAATCACAGTGCAGAAGAGGCCCTTTGGCCCATCGAGTCTGCACTGACACGTGAGAAACACCTGACCTACCTACCTAATCCCATTTACCAGCACTTGGCCCATAGCCTTGAATGTTATAACGTGCCAAGTGCTCATCCAGGTACTTTTTAAAGGATGTGAAGCAACCCTCCTCCACCACCCTCCCAGGCAGTGCATTCCAGACCATCACCACCCTCTGAGTAAAAATGTTTTTCCTCACATTCCCCTTAAACCTCCTGCCCCTCACCTTGAACTTATGCCCCCTTGTGACTGACCCTTCACTAAGGGAACAGCTGCTCCCTATCCACCCTGTCCATGCCCCTCATAATCTTGTACACCTCGATCAGGTTGCCCCTCAGTCTTCTCTGCTCCAAAGAAAACAACCCAAGCCTATCCAACCTCTCTTCATAACTTAAATGTTTCATCCCAGGCAACATCCTGGTGAATCTCCTCTGCACCCCCTCCAGTGCAATCACATCCTTCCTACAATGTGGCAACCAGAACTGCACACAGTGCTCCAGCTGTGGCCTCATCAAGGTTCTATACAACTCCAACATGACCTCCCTACTTTTGTAATCAATGCCTCGATTGATAAAGGCAAGTGTCCCGTATGCCTTTTTCACCACCCCACTAGCATGCCCCTCCGCCTTCAGAGATCTTATTATTGCGTTATTGTGCAGCCTGTGCAAAATCCACATTGTGCTCGCTTTCTCAACACAAACGACTGTAATTTAAATTCTTGCCGTACTATATTTGCAGTAAAAACATAATAGTTACTCAAGTGATCCTAAAAAGATATGAAATTGTTAGAAGCATTCACTTGTAGTCCTGCTGGGATGTCATAGACAATGCGAATCGTTTTGAATTCCGAGTATCCAGGTAGTGAGTGTGGGATCACGTGATACTCCATCTTCCCAGGGGGCTGCGTTCCGGTCTTCTCCCCATAGATGGCCTTGCAAGTGGGGCACTGCAGGCTGCCATCCTAAAGACAAGAAGTCACAATAACTTTCATCCCATTTTCACTTCTAATGACACTCTTGCAATTCAGAGGTTTTATGTAATTTTATACAATACTGTGTGGTTATAAAATCCTGTATGATGTTGGAATAGGTTTGTTTGGCACAGTATTTTGGGTAAAGTGTGAAATGACTATCTCTATTCAAAATTACCTCATTTTCATTCTTAACATTCAATTTCGCCACTTCAGTCTCTCTCCCACAAGTGTACCTCTTAACTGTTTCACCAGAAATTAGATGAAACACAATCAACCTCTGTGATCAAGACAGTTTGTGTTCAATAGCCCGGGAACTTCCGACTTTGGTCTTCAAATTGTGGAAGAACTTTCTGCCCCAAAATACCACTGGGTTAAATGTGGTTCGACGATTATTTCTAATTCACTATTGAGCAAAATGCGCTTCCATGTAGTGCTGTATGAAACTCAATTCCCAGTGAAATGCTGCCGCAGTTTGAAGCCTGTCTAATGTACCAATGGCCCTCAACAAAGTGCAATAAGATTTGGGCTTACATTCATTGTACATTCCCCGTACAACAAGGTGCAATTACTGTCAGACCATCATAGAAAGCCACCACAGGGAGGGAGGGGAAAGTGGAAGCAGTGTTAACCCACATCACTTTGATGCACCTCCCGTTGGCTTAACAAGATTTAACACCACAAGAACCATGCAGATCTGAAGAAGGTCTCACGAGCAGCATGTGAGCACACTGACTTGATGTTGTGAAATCAAGTATAGCAGTCTGTTGTGTTTTTTTTTTACATATCATGACTCTCTAGGAAGACTTAACAGGGCGGCAAAATGTGACAAATGCGCAGTGGTAATTAATGCACTTTGATGAGGCTGTTTAGTTTTTTTATTTGTTCATGGGATGTGGGTGTCACTGGCTAGGCCAGAATTTATTGCCCATCCCTAATTGCCCTTGAGAATGTGGTGGCGAGCTGCCTTCTTGAACCCCTGCAGTAAATGTGCTGTAGCTATACCCGCAGTGCTGTTAAGGAGGGAGTTCCAGGATTTTGACCCAGCAACAGTGAAGGAACGGCGATATATTTCCAAGTCAGGTTGGTGAGGGGCTTGGAGGGGAACTTCCAGGTGGCGGTATTCCCAATGCTCCAAATACTTTAAAATGTTAAAATTAAATGTAACTGAAATAAAATTACGATGCTTGTGAAAACTTTTACAGTGGCACCATAGTATTTTCCTTAAGATATCTCAGTCCATCATTTTACCTCTTTAGTATGACACCCCCAACACATAGTAATCCTTATGCAAAGTTTTAGCACAGTCAGATTTAGGTTGATATGACTATACAATAAACATTTTGGTATGGATTTCTGAACTGACTTTTGGGGTAGGATCAAATATCCAGCTTGCCTCCCATGTACAACGTAAGCCTCTCCACTTTATGACCACTCTGTTCTCCTCTAAAAACCCTTTTCTTTAAGCAAACTTTGGCCACCTGTCCTAAAATCTATGTGGTTTGGTGTTCAATTTTGCTTGAAAATGCTCCTGCGGGGCACCTTGGAACATTTTATTTTTGATATATTCCTCTAGTGCCAGTATTAATCTCAAAAGTGTGAGCCATTGCATTTGTTTTGCTAATGGTATAGAATTCCTGTTTCACAAACATGATTTACAGCATAGAATGTGGGCATGAATGATGATAAGATTAATGTCCAAATATATCTTAATATTTCCTGAAATTTATTAACATTATCCCAATGTTCCCTTCCCAAATTTTTTGTATTGAAGCAGTCTAATTTAATTTATTGACATGTTCTAAGCTGCAATGAAAACATGATTATTATTCTAGACGTGAGTGGTTTCACAGAGGTGTAAAATACAAGGAGAAATTTAGAATTATTGAAAAAATATTTCTATCACCATAACTCAGAAATTACTGGATTTTTCAGTATTTCAGGCTACTTTCCAAAGCCTCCGCCAATAATTCTTTTCCTCCCCTCTTCTCTCAAAGGTATCGAGTCCTTGACATGACACTAATTTGATATGCAAAGCCGCTAATTGAACCAGAGGTGAGCTCGGCGCTGCTGACGCTGCCTGAATGTGGGAACTGGCTCTGGGGGGAAATCTCAAAAGCAGACAGAAGCCACGACTGGGCATGTCATTGCCTTGTAGGTTGGAGCGGGCAGGATAGCAGAGTACCAGCAGCCTCTCAGGAGCAGACAAGTGGCCGAGTGGTTAATCACAAAGTATTTGACCTGCTCTGCTCAAGCACTGGCAACTCTGTGCCAGCAATGCTTGAGCACCTCCGTTTCAATAAGCCTTGTTTTTTTTTTCCGACAATGCAACTCAGCAGCAATATCACATTATGGCTCCCCGCAGTGCTCCCAACAGGTATTCGCTCTTCACGCTCACCACTTTGAAATTCTCCTTCTGGTCCTCCCCAGGCCGTTAACAAACTCTTCAATGAGCTTAGCAGCCAGTTGACTGGAGGTGACCAGGTTGCCAGCTACCCACCTCGCTGTCCTCACTTTGAAAATTGCAGCATGTTGTAGAGGTGCCAGAAGGCTGACAGGCCATCTGGGAACCCTATTTTCAAAGCCGCCTGCACCCGACCTCGCACCCCCGCCTCTCGACCCCAACAATGAACGTCTGAAAATCTGGCCCCATGTCTCTATTCTTCACTCTGAATATAGACAGCACATCACTATCTATTTGGTAATAGGTGGCAGGGCTTGGGCAAGTTTGGAAGATGCCCAGTTGTTGAGTACTTTCAAGGCAGACATTGATAGATTTTGGGGTATCAAGGTTAATAAAGAATATGGGGATTGTGTGCAAACGTGGAGCTGAGATATAAGATCAGCCACAATCTTACTGAAAGGGGGAAGAGGGTGGGGTTGCCAACTAAATGTAGTCCTGGAGATGTCATCACATGACTTTCCCCCACACTCCAGCCACTTGTTGGCCAACACATCCACCCTTGTGATGCACTGCCTTCCTACACCAATTGAAAAGCAAAAAGGTTCAATACCCAATTAAATAAGGCTTGACTGTCAGCCAAACAGTCATTTTTTCCCCCTTCCCACTTTCCAATATTTTTATTTCTGGCAAAGAGAAATGTTCAAAGAAATTTTAAAAATGATCTTTTCTAATGTTGCTATGATTTTCCTCCAGGGCTGCACACAGCAGTGTCCTGGAGATTAATCATCAATTCCTGGAGACCCCAGGCCAATCCTGGAGGGTTGGCAACTCTAGGAGTAGGCTCAAAGGGCCAAAACTATGGTTCCTATTTCTTTCATTCTCTGCTACACCAATGTGGGAACTCCAATTCCCAAATTAACTCTTATGCCCTGTCTGAACAAGACAGACAACTTGTGTCAAAATCTCCACTTTTTTGAGCTGTTGACTGGTTTCCCTTTAAGGACTGGGAGGAAACAGGCCCAACTTGACGAGCTTATAACAATGACAATCAGCAAAGGGAAGAGCTGCCATTTGTCAGTCTGGGTTGGATTACCATGCAGGTCCTGAATATGAAAGGGATAATGATCTAAATCACAGCCCCACTCAATCCAAAAGGTTTCCTTCTGTTTTTAATGTAACTTGGCAAAAGGTTTTAAAAAACAACACTGCCTGTAATTGGTATAAAAAATGTCCCTTTAGCCACAAGATGGCCAATAAGCAAATGCTATGGGCAGGATTTTCGGGTCATTGCACAGGTGGGCCCAGGCATGGCCGGGAAATGGTCAGCCCCCCGCAATCGGCCCCCGACCGTGAAAGCCAGCATGAAAGGCGCCTCAGCGCTGCCAGGGTGGGGGGCGGGAGGAGGGTGAGCACGATGTCTGCGCGTGCACAGGGGAGCACGCACTGAAAGCCCCCTGAAGGCAGGGAGCTGTCTCAGGGAGCTGAACAATTTTAAAATCAACAAGAAACATTTTTTAAAAATCTGATAACAATGTCCCGACATGGGACTCACTTGCAGTAACATCAGCAGAACAAAAATTCATATTTATTTTTAATTTAATTGCGGAAGCCTCATTCTGCCCGTGGATAGGGCTTGCTAAAAAAAATCAAAAGGCCGCCTGGCCGATTTGCCTGCCCGCCAACCCTAAGGTTGGGGACGGGGAGCGAAAAATAGGTTTTAATTAATTGTTTGAGGGCCTTAATAAGCCCCTTCATTGTCGGCGGGCTCGCTGCCGATTCTTGCGCGCGCCCAGCGACCGAAATATCGCGTGAGTGCGCGGTGACGTCGGGACGCTCGCCTAACGTCATCGTGCACTATTTTACGCCCGATCGGGTCGGGCACACGCCCGCCTGTGGGATGTAAAATCCTGCCCTATGTTTATATTGCTGTGCCGCCAGCTCCTGCCACATGTCTTCCGCAGCCTCAAAGTGAGCTTCCTTACCGGGTTTTTCCCCACCGGTGCTCTCGAACAAATCCAGCAAGTTTATTTGGGGCTAAAAACAGGGAATGCTGGAAATATTCAGGCAGTCTGGCAGCACCTGAAGAGAAAAATGGAGTTAATGTTTCAAGTCGATGACCTTTCATTAATCATGCTGCCAGTTCTGATGGAAGGTCAGGGATTGAGATGCTCTCTCTCCACAGATGCTGTCTGGCCTGCTGAGGGCTTCCAGCATTTTCTGTTTCAAATGTTTGGCATCCACAATAGTTTGAAGTTTGCTTTAATGTGGGAGCCAGCTGTGTAACCCCTGATTATTGACGATGAACACAACAATATAAAAAACAGCTATCCTGCCTGTATTCAAGAGGTTAAACCTGCATTCAAACATGCCAGCTGGCCAACACCTCTCTGTAATGCTAATTACAAATCATCAAAGATATGCTCACTGGTCAAAAGGACCCCTAAAAGCCTGGTTTCACATATGCAGTGAAGAAGAGGTCTTCTCAATGCAACACAGCAACAGCAAAACACCTGCATGATTATGTGCATTCTGCTATGTGCTCCTCGTCATTTACCAACCTTTTACCAACCCAAACCTATATTTAGGTTTCAACAAAATGCTTTTTTTGTGTATGTCTTTGAGGGGTATTTTGAATCTCTGGTATTCTCAGTACAGATGGAGCACAAAACGGATATGGCAGAAGGAACAGTTTAATATTCTAAATATATTTTTAGCAAAGGGCCAAGTAAAAGTGAACTAAGATTTCACTGCAACTAAAATCTGAGTGCTGCAGCAGGGCCTTCTACATGAATATAATTTCCCAGTGGGCCTGTTGCATTTACCCTGTAGCATGGGCAAAGATGAATTGCTAAAGCCAAGACCATACAATGGCCTTAACCTAGTTTTATTCTGAATGTGCAAGCCTGTGGCTAATTCTCATTGGTTTAACATCTCAAACAAGAGAAAGCCCATCCATCTCTCAATCTTCAGTGGTACCAGCATTATCAAGTCTCCCACCATCAACCACTGTTGAGGCACTGAACTGGATCAGCCTTGGCTGATACACTGTGGTCTTATGTAAATATAATAATTCTCATGCTATTATTGTGATTTATTGTAAAAGTAGTCAATAGTGGGGTTTGAATAGTTTCCCTCTGTGTGCCTGTGTGACAAAGACATATTGGAACAATGGAATTTGCATTAAAAGGGAGAAACATGTATAAAGGAGAAGGGGCTATGTGTCAGAGAGGAAGGCATTGTAAGATCTACCAGAAATGTGAAAAGCCTCCAGTATTTGTGCATTAAGCTGCTGTCTACAGAAACCGAAGCTGGGAAATGCCACTTTGAATTCGACTGTCCAGGGTATTGTGGTGATTTGCCTGGATTTGTTTAAAATCTATTTGTTTTTTACTGCTGCTTTAACAGGGGTGTAAGCCAGATTAGTTAGGGGTTTTAGGACTTATTATGGTAGTAATTTGTAGGCTTATGTATGTGCTTGAAATCTTTTGTTAATAAATGTTTAATTTAGTTTTGTAAAAAATCTCTAGAATCATGGTGGACTTATTACTACTGAATTCAGAGCATGCCTCTCAAAATAAAATACAACTTGTAAAATCGTTGTGGCCGCATGACCAAGTTTCCCTCGGGGATTTGATCCACCTGGCACACATCATCTGCCATGTCATAATAGTGGTATGTGGCTCATTTCCTGACTCTCAAAGTCTCTTCACCAGACACAAGGCTCAAGTTAGAACTGTTATGAACGATTCACCACTTTCCTGGATGAGTGTGCCCACAACCCTCATTCAGGACAGAGCATTTCAGTTGATCAGTGCCCCTGACACTGGATTAAAATCCCTTGGTCCATCATCCATTACAATGTGGCTGCCATTACAATGTGGCTGCATTATGTACAACTTACAGGATGCACTGCAGCAAGATTACTTCAACAGTACCTCCTTCCCCCGCAAACTCTATCTCGAAGAGGGACAAAAGCAGTGATGTCTTGGGTATCCCTCCAAGACACACGCCATGCTAGCTTGTATACATATCACAATTCCTTCATCATTGCTGAGTCATCATCCTAGAATTCCCTACTTAGCACAACTGTGGGAGCATTATTACCATAAGAACTGACGCAGTTTAAAGAGAAGGCCCACCATTACCTTTTCAGGGCAACTAGGAATGAGCAATAAATGCCAGCATCACCCAAATCTGCAGAACAAGTTCAGAAACTTGAAACCTGGCATTCCATTATCTGGCTTGAATTAGCCTGAATCCCTCCATTGTTCAACATTTGTTCTACAATACGATGAACAGCAGAGACCCAGCAACAGGCTTAACATTTTGAGTTAATGGTAGTGAACTAGAACTGACCTTAGAGTGAGAATCAGGAGATGAGTGATTTAATCCATGTCACTTACAGGCACCAGCTAGTAACTAGCTCAGGAGCAGCAAGTCATGGTGCTTTTAGGAGATCACTTAGGAGTTGAACAATGGAGTGTGACATGAAAGAACCAAGAGGGGAAGGAAAATAACATAGGAACTGAATAAATCACTTTAAAAAATAAATCTGCCTGTATATTTTGTAGTCATAGATTATGGATTGTCACCTATTATGGTTATATCACTTATGGTGACTCTTCAAGATGAAGGATAGATTGCAGTAATTATGTGAAGTTTCCTGGTCACTGGTCTCCCCCATGAGACCCTTCAGTGTCACAGAGAAAGGAACCAAACATTACAGGAACTACTTGTTACATTTCTTCAGAAAATAACTGCACATGAACAATTGCATCAGAGGCCCAGGCTGTGTACTGTTTCAATTTTGGTCTTGTAGTTTACAATGCCATTTGATGGAACTTATTCCCATTGACCATTCCCAGCTGTCTATTCTTCTCTATAACATTCAGTCTATTTGAGCCAACTGTATACAGCACAAATTCGCTTTTACTCAATGGCTCAGTTTTATCTCCCACATCACACTCCATTGCTTGACTCTTAGCCAACTAAGCCATTGAGTGCCCATGAGTATAACAGAACAAGCTGGATGCGTTAACTGGCTTTTTCACATAACTACTTTCTTCACATTTTTTTATCCATTGATTAATTGAAATTGATGCTACATTAGAAAGAATCATGGCTTTGTGACATTTGATGTATACACAAAATACCAGCTTGTACTTTACAAGTGTTCCTTGAATTCACATATCTTTATACAATTTTAATCAGTCCCTCTTGGTACGTTGTACCAGTCGAAAGCTAGAACTCAGTTCTATATAGGTGCTTCTTGACAGAAGTTCTTGGCTGAAGCAAAAATAAAATGAAACTTCTAGATATTATAATTTGAGGAAAAAGCTAACAACAGAAATGCAGTCATTATTTCCAATGCTTCATGATTATGTTAGCTGCTGACAGGAGGATCTCACCTTGTTGCCATTGTTGTACATGGCCACGAGACACAGGAGGTGGTACATGTGACTGCATTTACTGAGCTTGCCAACAAGTTCTGGTTTCACTCCTTTCAGGCTCATGACACCCTCGTAGCCTGATGAGCTGACCAGCCTTTCCATACAGATGGTGCAATCCTGATAATAGAAAAACAACACAATTACAGAGGGGAAAGTGTCCCATTCAGCTAATTCAGTCTCCATCCTCTTGTTTTCTATAAATTATCTATTGTGCGCAATCTGAGGTATTAATGCACTTCACTTGTGATTCACAATGTGCCGGGAGATCAGCTCTGACTGCAGCATATCTGAAATGGGGGATTTGTTGATTTTAACTGTGATCGAGTTATCTACAGAAATGGCTAACGTTACTGGCCATAACAGCTCATATCTAAAGGTGGAAATGCTTCCATTCAAATTATAACTGCAAGTTTCACTGATGTCAGCCCTTGATGCACCGGGTTTAAATAGGCAAATCTTGCTTTTTTTCTCTTGGCAAAACATACTTGGTTAGACCTCAAGTGGCATTAAGTGGATTATGGAACAGTGTAGATGATCATTGGATGATACCTCTTTGAATTCCTGCATGTGAAATGCCAGTCCTGTAGAACACAAAGTCCCACAGGATGGAGAATGTTGAAGTTACCCAACCAACTTCCACATGCCCCCGAAAAGAAGTTAAAAACATTTAATGGCAAACACCTCACCTCACTGACCCTCCTTTTACTGAAGATAAAGACCAAATACTGAGACATGTCTATGGTGAGACTACCAGTCCTTTCATGTCTTATCAAAATGGCTATTCTTCTTGTGTGACACTAGAGAAGGCATCAGAGCTGAACACAATCCTCTTTTCACTCAATACCCATGGAAAGAAACGTTTAACAGGCTTCAATGCAGAAAATATCCCAAGGTGCTTCATGAGGGAGGGAGGCAAAAAAAGGAATGCTGCGAAGTATGATTGAAGGGTTAGGAGAGGTGACAAAAAGCTTGGTTGCTGGATGGATATTGAGGAGGCATGGAGGGTGTAATGGCAGAGTGGTTTATGGAGGGAATTCTGGAGGTAGGATTGTGGTGGCTGAAAGATCTGCAGACAATGGTGCAAATGCATAAAAGACCAAAGCTGGAACATGCAGTAGCATGGCAAGAGATGCAAGAATGGAAAAGGCTTCAGAGATAGCGTGAGATTTGAAGGACTAAGATTTTAAATTCAATGCCATGGGAGTCAAGGAGCCAACCTAGGTCAGTGAAGGTAGGGGTGATGGATGAACAGGGATTACTGTGGGAGAGGCTGCAGTTGGCTGCGTCAGGGGAGTCCAGGCCAGGAAACTGAGGCCAACTGTAGAATTCCTACTGCTTCTCTGGGTGAAATTGGTTAACTCAGCATAGACCAGCGACTGAATCCAGGACCTTCTTGATCTGTACAACTCACTGTCACACCAAGTGTGCATTTAGTTCTTAGATCATGGAGGGAGCTCTTTAATCACTATTTATGGTGCTCGTGGATTTCATAGTCACCAAAAACAATTTCAAGACACTTCTAAATTCAAACTCAGCACATTGGTGTTTCTTCTATGTAATTAAACAGATTATCCAAGTAGTTAAAACTTCACACAGATTTATCTGCTCTAGTTAGATCATTTATTCCAAGAAACTGCAACACGTTTTAAATAATTTAATGAAGGCAAATATTTCTATCGATAACATACTGAAAATACTAAACTCTGTGCTGTCAGCATTTAGTTGATTTACGAAGCAACAACTCTTTGCACTTCACTGCTCAACAGTTATGTCTTTAGATGTCTGGCATCTAGTGACATTTGGCAATGGAGCCATTGATTGGATACTTATTTCCACTTCTGGCGCAAACCCCTCAAATGATTCAGATTCACAGCAATAATGCAGAGTTGCTGCAACCATAACCATAACATGACACAGGTTACCTACAGCTCTCTGACAGAAGTTATGCTGTACAAGGTCATAGCCCTCCAATACAATCCTTCAGCTGCATCATTGTGGATAGCTGATTCCCACTCTGACGTCAAACTCCATCTGCTCTGTGCCCATTAGAAAGTATGATCTTAGGGCCTCAACTAATAGCTTACTATATAAATACATCACGTGGTAATAAGCCAAACAAACTGGGGAAGTCCCTGTTTTGATGCCTGGGCTATGCGAAGTTAACTTACCTCTAGCGGCAGCAATGGTGTTCTACAATTGTCTTAGCTCCCTGGGCTAAGGAGAAGGGACAAAAGTCAACTAGGATACCTCTACTGGAAAAGTTAATGTATCGATGTGTGGCTTGGAAGTGACGTCCTAGAGTCTGCTGCGTCTTGCTGTATGGGCTAAAAATGAGGAGGGGTTCCTTCTGCGAGGCATCAGAGGGTTGATGGCACCCATGGAACAGTACAAAGCACCAGTCATGACCTTCAGAATAGAAAATGAGAACAAACTGGGGCTCAGGGTCTGGGAGAACAGTGCTAAGGTAGAGATCTCCTAACATGGCTCTCCCTGTTCCTAATGTGTCTGTGTGTCGTCTGCAGCATTGCTGGGACTATTTAGAAGGAGACACCTGTTTTCTACCCACCTGATGTCACACAAAAGGTTGGGTCATAGGCAATGTTGGAATTAAATTGTGTTGGTGGCCAGATGAGCAGCATATTCCTCTTGCTTACACCACCCACTGAATGTCAAAGTGCTGAAGAAAACAAAAAGTGTTCTGACCCTTATGTTAAGAAAGTATTCATGAAGGGTTGTCAACGCTTGCTTCTGGTCAGGTTTTAGAATAACGCCAATTTTGTTTAGAAAATCATTTTCTGAGGGAGAGACTGAATAATTGAGATGTTGTTGGTTAAGCGACAGCAATTTAAGATAATCACAAGTCCTGTCATAATCACAAGATGATCATGGTCACAAGGCAGTCAGAAGTCAAAGAACAAATTAGAAAGAAAATGTTGAAGCAGAATGAGGGAACGAGTTGCTTAAAAGAGTGGACTACTTCCATGTATGGGGAGCAAGGAGGAGTGTGGGGTTAGACCAGATGGTTCATGTAGAGGAAAATACCAATGCAGACTTAATGGGCCAAATAAGCTTAACTGGCCCTGTTCCAGTGTTGCAACCTTCTATAATATTATGATCTAAATTTCCTTTTGTGGTAATCAAAAGTAGTGGCAATATGTTAATGCTGGTTGAAGTCTAACATATTTTACTTTCCAGAGGACAATCCCAATGACTGTTAAAAAATAAATTAATTTAACTATTACATATATAAGCCTGATGAAGTATCCCTTGTTAAGAGACAATGCTCTGGTCTTAACTGACCTGCCTCAGCACTGGAGTTAATTAAAATTCCTTTTAAAAGCATCTGCCCGCCAATGCAGAAATCAATAGCTGATTGAAGTCAAACTTAAGTGCATTAGTAATAGATTGCTGATTGTAAGATTTAACAGGAAAATCAATTCAAAAATTGATGATTGTTTCAAATTTGTTATGATTTTTGAAAATGGAAATGACAATGAGAGCTTCATCTAAATGAGTTACTTTTTAAAAAAAGTATTTTTTCTTGGGGTGCAGGCACCGCCACCAAAGGTATGTTTACTGTTATCCCCAGTTGCAATGAAGAAATTAGAAGTCAACCTCGTAAAGTGGACTAGGTCACAGAACGGCTAAATTTGTTATTACATTAATCTATCATGTTTACGCTTCATGGTCAAATCGCCAGATTTATTGAATTCATTTTGCAATTTGCTCCGCTGGGATTTGATGTCAGTCCACCTACATTGCTGGTTCAGTACCGTAAGCAGTTAGTGACAATGGCTATTAAAATAGCCCTTATTTAAAATATATTTGGATTGTGTTTCCAACTATTGCAGGAGTCCTAGGCTATTTTCCCTCATACTAGACATCAGCCATGTTACTTATTATACTGTATTAATATGAAGACCACATCCGGTATTCATGTAAAATCAAGCAGTCCTGAGGAAGCCAATTAAAAGTCACAAACAGATTTTTCTCACAAATCCTTGATTTTATCCTCTCCCCACTACTACCATGGCCAGGAAATTCAGGATGGCGGGGTTGCCCTTTCCCGCCATCCAAGGAATCGGTGGAGGACACATCTCTGCTGCTACTGCTGCCCCACTGACATTTAATGCTCCAAGTTGATTGCCTGGAGGCGGGACGTCCACCCCTCACTCGGAGGTCCCGCCTTGGAGAGCTGCCAGCCAATCTCTGGTCCCTGCAGCGTACTGGGACTGCAAGCAATTCCTACAGTCTGAATCCTGGGAGTCCCGGATCAGGTACGTGTCAGGGGTCTCAGGGCGGAGAGGTGAGGCCCTAGGGGGTGGGCAGAGGGGAGTAGGGGTGTTTATGGAGAGGCCAGGGTTGTCAGGGGTCACTTGCAGGGGCCAGTGGCGGGGGAGGGGGGGGGGTGCCCAATTTTAAAAGGAGGCTGCAGTTTTGCGGACCCGATGTTAAAAGGAGGCTGCTGATGGAGGTGACCCCACCCGAGGCCTGAACAGGGCCACTTTTGGGCTCACCTCTTCCCTTGAACTCCTCCCATCAGGTATAAAATTGAGGCTGGGAAACAGCCCTAGGTCGTCAATAATTGGCCTCAACTGGGGCAAGGGCGGGCTGGCTGGCCGGCCTAGGCCTTGCGCGTCTCAGCAAAAAATTGTTGGGAGGTCGGGGTAGGCGGGAGCCCAATGGGAAGGCCATCCAAGAAACTTTACAGCCAGCTCATACCTACAAACCCATCGGCGGGGGAATGTAAAATTCTGCCCCGTGTCCTGCAGGAGCCACTTGTCATATAGTAACCTCCTCGAGCCAACACTACAACCTTCATCACAACTTGAGCAAACTCCTGATTGGTGACAGGAAATCTATTTCTGACAGAATGAGTCCTGCACCCTACTCTTAGTGAGCCAACTCCCTGTCGTAATGTAGGCGACAATGAGCTTGGTATCCAGTGGCGCCAGTTCCTGTCACAAAGACGCCGAGGTCGCCGCACTGCACATCCAAATCAGGAGGCCCTTAGCCAACTCAGTGTCAGGTCTGGTCTGGGGCCTCAAAGGCTCCAGCTGCTCGCTGTCCTGAAGGAATGAATTTAAGGCCCTCTTCCTTACTGGCAGGGAGGTGTCAGCTGTGGCTCAGTTCATAGCACCCCCGCCTTTGAATCAGAGGGTTGTCGGTTCATGTCCCACTCCTGGAAACCAAGAACTGTGATTGTACTCGAAAGAGTTGCAATCTGTGACTGCTAATAACTCGAAAGAGTTTCCTTACTGGCAGCAGCCTCAGGATAGTAGGTGGGTGGGGCGGAGGGTAGGCTGCAACAATGGCCGCAAAACCTGGGCTCGGGGCAGCCCTTATTTCTCAGGGGGCTCCTAAAACAGGAGGGAGACTGCTTGCATATACTAATGATGGGCCTAACACGTGTTTTACGCAGCTGGCCCCGGATGTCTGAAAATGCCCAGAATCAGTATTGGGTGGGCGTCTTTCAGGCATCCTTGGAGCGCAGGACATTGGTTCCAGAATTTGGCCAACATTGCACCCATTTTTCACCCATAAAGCGGGTCCAATTGCTAGGCCAACGATGTTAATTGTCTGTACTACTTGAATAGCTGATGTTCCACTGCACTACCGATCTTCTCCAAACGGTCTTCATTTTTCTGACCAGCTTTCCATTTTTGACTGTGCAGCTGTCCTTCTTTATTGATGAAGCTCAGAGTTGTCAGTGCCATTTCCATGACTAAGCAGTGAACTGGCAGAGGTTATACTGGAGGCTTTAAAAGAGATTCCACTGTGCTCAGTTTGTAAGCAAAATGCTAAGTTATTAAAAGGTGTCAAATCTTAATCCTCCACAAAATACCTGACCGGACAGCAGCTATTCTATCTATAGTTTAAATGATTCAGTTGTACCCCTTAAATGTCTCCGCGGCAGTTTAAATGTTCCAGCTGTGGCTCCTTACTGCAATGCTCAAAATCCTACTTGCGCACTAGGCTGTGCCAATAATGATATAGATGGAAATTGAGTGAAAAGGTTAGACAGGGAATTAACAGTGACAAAATAATAAAATAAAAACGTGGGAAATTTGCAAATTCGATGGTAATGTGCATGAGGTTTATCACAGCAGCACACAGCCTTGAAGTACAGTAATTAGGGCAATATGTTCCAGCAGATAAAAGCCAGCTCTATGATGTGCTAAAAAGTATTACATGTTCTTTTTTTCCATATTAAATTCAAGCGAGTAGTGACAAGCTGATGGGCTGCAACAAATGCTAGATTAACGCATATAATGAGCTCTATTGTGATAGCAAACGGCAGAAATTTGTTGCAGGCGGAAACGTAAAATGGGTGATAACAGATCAACCGCCCTTTGTAAGCAGCACCTGATATTCAGCTCCATTGACTCCAACGTCAGGTGCAGAATATAATGGGTGGCTGATTCGATATTGCCCGTTTTGCACCACTTTTTGCACAAAGAATTCCTCCTCCCAAATGACAAGTTTTTTTTTATTCATTCAAGGGGTGTGGGCTAGGCCAGCATTTATTGCCCATCCCTAATTGCCCTAGGGAAGGTGGTGGTGAGCTGCCTCCTTGAACTGCTGCAGTCCATGTGGTGTAGGTACACCCACAGTGCTGTTAGTGAGGGACCCAGTGACAGTGAAGGAACGGCAGTATATATATATATATATCTATAGTCAAGTCAGGATGGTGAGTGGCTTGGAGGGGAACTTCCAGGTGGTGGTGATCTCATGTATCTGCTGCCCTTGTCCTTCTAGATGGGTTTGGAAGGTATGAATACTCCACCCTCCGTAAACTTGAGTTCAACCGATAGTCTGTTCCCTATTTTTTTTCTTAACCTTCGTCAAGACTTATGCATCACCCCTTTGCCTCACTATTGGTGAAGGTTCCTCCAAACGGCCCAACCTCTCCTCCCTTTAGACCTTTCTTAAAACCAACATCTTTCACCGCTTCTAATATCTCTTTTACTTGGTGTCAATTTTTGTCTGATAATGCTCCTGTGAAGCACACTGGGATGTTTTCCTAGGTTAAAGGCACCACTCAAATTTAAGTTGTTCTCAAAACGATTCAGTCATTTGGAATCCTGTGTTAATAAATTAATCTTGATGCGACACAGTAAAATGTTACTGATCCCTACTGCATCCCGCAAGATTCAAATAAAATGATGACAAAAATGCTTCAAGAAGGAGGTCTGTGTATTGAAGGTGAGGGGTGGAATCTTGGGCCTACCCCCATGGCTTTTTTGGTGGCAGTGAGGGGGCATTTAATCAAGCGGGAGGGTGGTGGGCGGCGACCCTGCGACCTTCCCACCTCTATCTCAGTTAAGTCCGTGACGGGAAGGCTCGTGGATGGCCTTCTCACCCCGCTGGCAATTGAGGCCCTTAAATAGGCAATTAATGCCCACTTAAGGGCCTCATTCCACCATTGCTGGTGTTAACCCACGTGGGGAGCATGACAAACAAATCCATGTGGAGGTGCTTGCAGGCTTCCAAGGGATGGGTCATTTTTTCAAAAGCACTCAACGCATGATCGAGAGACCCAGCATCGGGAAGGGATGAGAGCTGAGAGCCCTTGTTGCTGACCCTCCTGCCCCCCCACCCCACGCCCCCCTGAACCCCACCCCATGAGCCCCACCCCGTGACCCTACTGTTGTCATCACTGACCTGTGGCTAGGGATCTAGCAATGATCTTGGGCCTTGGGTGAGTGTTGAACCGGTGGCAGCCACCGCCACCCCAGCGTGCGCTGCCATCCAATAGAGCTGCCAGCCTCTGACTGACCGGCAGCTCTTGGCAGGCGGGTCCTTGATCCTGGAGGAAGGCCCACTACCGGCCTGTCAATTGGCTGAGTGGAACAAGATGTGGCAGGCCTTAACGAAAAGAGGCAACGCGGGGCCTCCACTAGCTCTCTAGCCGGTGGCTGAGACCCTGGCACCTACACAAGATTCCGCTCGAGGAAGTTGCTAATTTTTTTACATTGCCTTGATGAAGATGTAAATCCAAGGTGTGACCACCCTATGGCTTTGAGCATGAGAATTAATTAAAAAGATACATTTTATTTTTAACAAGCCACAGGCTCAGGGGCAGCTCCTGCCAAATTGTTTCCCTGCAACACTGGAATACACTTCAAGATTACTTTATTGGCTAAGAAGCACTTTGTGGCACCCTGAGGCTGTGAAAGGCTCTATATAAATGCAAATCTTGCTCTCTTTTGGCACAAACACCCAGTAGGATTAGAAGGTTGGGATTATCGAGTTTCATCACCAAATAAAATCTTTATTATTAGTTTGGAAGAAAACACACTTTAGAAATGCAGTCTATTCCAGTCATTTACAGAGACAGTTTGGAAAATCATCACAGACAAGGACAATTCAGAATCAGAGACAATGACCATTGAGAAATGATGACACAAAGATGTTCCAGAACACATGATGAATCAATGAAAAACATAATGAGAAAAGCAGATTACAAACAGGGATATTTTGGCCTGGCAATAAACAAACAAACAAACACACACACACCCAGACAGACAGACAGACGCACACACACACACAGAGTTTGAAGTAAGGACAAAATAAAATCTCAGTGGTATTTGCTTCAAGTAGTGCAGCTTTTGTTCCTGCCTTAAAGATGGAAATAATGACACACAGTAGGGTGAAGTGAATTGTCACAGCCACCTATCACCTTCTGGTCTTTCTGTAGCGCTCTGACTGAGGGATAGTTTGATAGGTAACCCTCACCTCATCTGGCGGATTCTTGACCTTCTGCATGTATCTTCGCACCACATCCTCTGGAGATTTTCCTGTCAGAGAGAAAGAGATCACACATCCTTTATTAGCTCTGACACCAGGAAAGGGAAAAGAAATCCCTCATTCCAGCAGTTCAGCTGAAGTATGTAGGTCAGCCTACTTTATTAGCAGAATTCTGCAAAGGCAGCATCTCTCACACAAGAATGATAACAAAAGGTTGGTAGCCTAAACTACTTTGCACAGGACTGACACGGCCTGTTAAATACTGCAGGTGTCTTTTCACACAATAACTTTGTTTGTGGTCGGTAATGATTGCAGGATCCAATGAATATAGGTTCACACTTCAAAGAATTTGACAGTCTTTTCCATCATCTCAAATTCTCTAGCAGCATTTGTTTGTTTCCCGATGGTAAGAATACATTTTGGAAAATAAGCCTTTTCTTTTGGTCTCTATCTCGTAGTTTTTCCCAATCCTTGGCCATTGTGAAAACTCAATACCATTGCTCTACAGTCTAAATGCTGTAGACTGTAATTGATAGAAGGAAGACTTCTAACAAAAAGACAGGGTTCAAGGAGGAAGCAGAAATGCACCATTAATCATTGACTATGAATTTTATGTGGCATCATTTAAGAGACTATTTGTTTCTGGAACTATGCTATAAAAACTTGGTTCTTTACACCATACTCATTATTGGGACTTTCTCTCTTCCCTCATGTTCTTCGGTACAAGGCACGGTGCTAAGGGAGCATGGAGCTTTAAAGTAATTGATAAAATCAAATAATTTTTACACAGCCAGTTGTTATGATCTGGAATGTACTGTCTAAAAGGCTGATGGAAGCAGATTCAATAACCACTTTCAAAAGGGGATTGGATAATAACTTTGAAGGGGAAGGTCTGTAGGGCAATGGGAAAGATCAGAGAAGTAGAGACATATATTAAGCAGCACATTCAAGGAATTGGCACAGGAACTATGTGCCAAATGGCCTCTTTATGTACTGTTTCATTCGATGATTCTATGGTGAGGGCAATGTCCCTGGAATGAGACATTTAACTGTGATCTTATCTGTCTCTTTTGATGCAAAGACTCCATTGTCTAATTGCTCAGAGTAAGCTGGTCACAACCCTGGTTGTTAATAGCATGTTAATTATATTGTTAGGATAGATAGGCGAAGGGCATTGTTTAATTAAGTACTTGGAGCACATATAAATAGGGGAACGCTGGGACACTGGGGCTGTGAGACTGAACAAAGCCATTAAACTCTCTCAACATAGAAAAGCTCTGCATCTTGGTTTCTGCTTCACCAGCTGGCTTGAATCCTATGAACACTGTGTGTTCCAGCAACGTTACCAGGAAAATCCTCTGACTATACTACTCCCTTCCCCCCCACCCCATTCCCTCTTGCTCCTAGTGTGAAATGAAATGTGATGCCCAATGGATTACCCAGGTTAAAGTGGTAAAATAAAATGGGAAAATGGAAAGTGGCATCCTCTACAGCTATAATGCCTGCAATGAAGGATGTACATGTGCACCACAGTGTAAATCCATGGGTGAGCAAGGAACTTAATTCGTCATGAGCAACCCAACAAGTTAGTGATGTCATTCAGTCCGCATGCTGCTAACAAATTGATCACTGTTTATATACTCAATTCAAGGGCTGGAGAGCCTGGGGACACTTGGGGTGGGGTAATACTGACTTTGGGCAAGATTGGAACCCATGCATTATCAGCTTGGCACCTCTACACAACCCTCGTTAAACAACCTTTCATGACTTTTTTTGTGCATTGAAATCAGTGATAATGAAAATTTAAACAGGGATTTACCAGCTGATTGAACAAATATTGGGCCTTCTACACTAAATTCCAAAATCAAATTAACTCTCTGGGTTTTACATTTCAGTTAAAACATTTGAAAGTTGTACTCTCCCCTCTTCCCTGCAATACCATAGATATTCGTGTTCTTGCGTCTCCACTGAAATATCAAGGCAACACTCAAGGAGCCCTGGCAAAGGCCAGAACAATGAGGGTCAATAGAAAACCCTCCAGTGACTGGAATCAAACCTGACTCACAGGAAGATGGTCATGGTTGTCAGAGGTCAATCACTGCAGCCCCTGGACATTGCTGCGAGTGCTCTTCAGGAGAGTGTCCTTGGCCCAAGCATCTTCAACTGCTTCATCAACAACCTTCCCTCTGTCATAAAATCTGGAGTTGAGCTGATGATTTTACAATTCCTCCATAGAAGAAGCAGTCTGTGCCTGCATATAGCAGAACCTAGCTTGGGTTGACAAGCTGTAGCTAATATTTGCAGTACATAAATGCTAGGCGATGACCATGACCAACAAAGAAAAGCCTAACTGTCTCCCTGCTGGTCCTTCAACACCCCCACTATCATACAGTTTCTGACATTCAATCTCTTGGGGCCATCACTGACCAGAAGCTTAACTAGATCCGCTATGTTGATGGCGTGGCTAACAAAGCAGGGCACAGGGTGAGAATACTGTGATGAATGGCTTATCATGGTCTCAAATCCTCTCTAAGAATGTACAACTGACTACTCCCCACTTGCCTGGATGGAGCAGTCACAGCACTATTGAAGAAACTTGACACTATCCAGGAAAGAGCAGTTTGGTGGCCCTGCCACTGAAATCAATATCCACCCCTTCAAGTACCACCGCTGTGGCTACAGTATGTATGATTCTTAGGATGCACAATTGTAACTCACTAATCTTATACTAAATTTACCTCTCAGTCTGTGACCTCTACCACTGAGAAGGACAAGTGCTCCTGTCATGGGAACATCATCACTCTCACATCTTGCTCCACTTCACACACCGTTTTAACTTGGGACATATCACTTCATCATTGCTGGGTCAAAATCCTGGATATCCCTACCTAATACCACAGAGATAAGAGCAGTTTAAGGAAAAGGCTCAGACATCACTGAAGGGCAACTTAAGTTGAGCAATAAATGTAGCCTGGCCAACATTGTGCGTATCCCAATAACAAATTTGGAAACACTTGACATTGCTATAAAGGATGGTGTAGCATAATTTAACAAGTAGCAAGTTGTAATATGGCAGGGCATCTAACAGCATCAGCCTGTAGTTAGATATGTTCTTGCCTGTTTAGATTTTTTAATTTTTTGCTTGATAAGTTGCTGAAAGTGCAAATGACAGTGGCACAGAGAAAGAAACCAGGTATCTAGGATCTGAGTGAAAACAGGGCAAGCAACCGTGTATCTCCTTAACCAATCACAGGCTGAAGGATTGAGAAATTAACAGGGTGAGGGCTGAAAATTACAGTGGGTGAATTCAATGCCAAATCAGCTACACATAAGGCACTGCAGAGAGAGGAAGAAATACTGAATCAATAGGGAAGAAAAAGGGCAGAAAGAAAAATGAAATAAAATAAAATTTTCCATTTTTAAAATCTCCAACAATTAAAACCTGGGGGAATGAAACTCCACCCATGTAGTCCTTAATTTTCGGTGCCAGAGAGGTTAATTATCAGTAATTAACATTTACCACATACTTTAAAAGTGTACTTAGGCTGGAATAGACAAGGCTCAACTTTCTGTCCTGAGTTTAGTTTGTATTTATCACGCAAATACAGCAACTTCACGATGTTCGGTGAATTTCAATGGTGAGGCCAGCAGTGAAATTCTGTTTTTACAAAACTAATTGTGAGGTGGCATAATGCAGAAAGCAAGTTTTTGATATCCGTGTTTAACCTCGTATCTGCCCTTCGCACAAACTTGCTATGTCATTTATGCATATTTGTGCGTGCGCCATTCATCTGAGTTATTTTTATAGCAAATTGTGACTCAAATCTCACTGGTGACATTAATAAACTAGAAAAAAAAGACAGCAGACAAACAGTTACACTCTTGTAGAAATAATGAATGACGAATTGGTGTGTAATTATCATTCATTAATAATACTGAGCTGAAAGTAATTATTGTTTACTTAAAAACCAAGTACAGAAGAGTCTTGATGAGAAGCCAAATTGTCTATTAATCCCTGATAACTAGAGTAGTTCAGTCAACAGCACATGTGCCAGATAATTCATGAGTTAGTAATCATCTAACATAGAAGTGAAATGTGAAAATCCCAGGCTTCAGTAATTTAGATCGAACTCTTAAATGTTGGAATAAAATCGAGGGCGTTTTGCTGATAGGTTGCGGGTAAGAGAACCTGAGTTATGCTCCCTGTATATTACATTGCTGTCATCAAAGGTAGTCCAAAATAAGCAGGAACACCATACCAGAAAGGAGGGAATGCTACAGTTTCCAAAGGAAGCAGGAATACCTCTGCAGATTTTTTTGGCTTCTTCAAAAGACATCGCTCTTACAACGAATGACCATAAATGTGTCACTGAGTGCTATTGGTTATGCTTAAGCTGAATACTCTGTCTGTACAAGTCAACAGTATGATTTTTGCACTTCTGGCCTGAACATGTAGTCTTCCGGACATTAGGGGAGGCAGAAAATGAAGCCACAATTTTAAACATGTTCAAGGTATTACGAAACCTATACTTGAGCGCAGAGGTTGGGAACTCCATCTACCTATGGACCTCAGACCTCTTGCACACGTGCAGGCCGGGAGCAGGCTGCACACACGCGCATTTTGACATCTTTGCATTCTTCAGGCCAAAGGCAGGCCCTACATTCCTGCGCATAGAAGAAAAAGACGCAAAACCTGGGTCAGGCAACTGGGTGCAGTGCGCCATAGTAAAGGAAGTGTCCCGAGGAGAGGGAAACGGGAGAAGAGCTGTCCCAGAGGGAGGGACAAGGGAGGGCGACAGGGAGAGGTCCCAGTTAAGAGACAGAGAGGAGCAGAGAGACAGGCTCTAATTAGAGAAAAGGGCTGCAGACTTAAACTGAAGTGGGCTCAGGAGAGTCCCTGTAGTTGAAGAGGGCTCAAGAGAAGCCCTGAAGATCTGAGAAGGCAGGCGAACATTGGCGACTCCATGCTGCAGGCCATTGGGAAAAGGCACCCCTGTGGAGCAGTGGTGTTCTGCTTGACATGGCCGAAGAACTGAAATTGTGCTTGTAAACTGGTGCTCGAGCGTACTCAGGAATCCAAGGGAATGTAATTTCGGAAGGCCAGATTGTAACTCTCGTTGAAGCCGTCTAAGTTGGAGTGACTTTTGGAGAGAATTGCAAGATTAGCTCCTTAAAGGTAAAGACTGGAAACCCCTTATGAGAAGACAGAGTTTCAGTGAGATTGGTTGACTCACAGTGTGACTAATGTCTGGGTGGGCTGTTGAGAAACCCATCGCATCTGTCCTTTATTCTGTAATGTGCGGTGTTCGACTACAGTTTGCCTGTTAATTCACGTGTATCTCATACTTACCCTGAATGTTAGAGTATAAGATAGATATTGTGAATTGTTTTATCTTTCTTGACGTTGTATAGTAATGTTTATTTTTGTTTGTTCGAAACTCGTGGAATCTTGTGGCTTTCTTCAATGAGCGAGAGTCTTAAATCGCAAACTTTGTCTACTTTAAACAAATCATTATTGATCCCTAAGGGGATCTCACCAACAATGTGGGGGCCTGGCCAAGGATCATAACAAGAGTCACTTATTTCCTTGTTGTACTGATAAGGCGTGGGCAACACCTTAATGTAAATGTAAAATGGGGCACAATTCAAACGTCAGCACATGCTGGAAGTTCTCAAAGTAGAAACACTTAAGCAACCTAAAATGGGCAAGACTGTTAGTTAAAACAGTAAATGGGCTCTGTCAGCAATGACTTCATAACCCACAAGGAACTACAAGTTAACGCCACAGGGAGAAAAACTGTAAAGCAGGTCCACTGATCAATGAAGAGCAAGGAGTTGGGAAGGAAAGAGCAGCGCATGCACCACTGACCTGTCTACAGTGTGTGCTGCTAATTGTCATCAATGCAAAGAGGATGTGTTAGCGAAGGTTTGGGCATTTTCCAGCACCCCCTCAGGGAACCATTACTGTAATGAACAAGCTGCGGATTTAATTCTATACATTGCTTAAATCCATTTGCTTGTTACTAAGTGGAGCTTACATTTCTCAGATGTCAGCCTCCTGGGTACATGGATATTGCACATAGAATATTGAAAAGTGTTTGCCAGTGAAATGCAACAAGGGTCTTATCGGTGGCTCCAAAAATGTACCATGGTTGCTTCTCTCTATTTTCCTATACACTGCCCCAATTATCTTTCTGATGAAAACAATCAAAGGATCTGTTAGTGTGAGCCAGCTTCTTTGTAGTCTTAACACTGGTATTTTTTTTTTAAAGACATTCTCCTTCTAATTCAGAGACCTGATTAGTGAAGGGGTATGTAGGGCTGGGAGTTATAAAAGATCCATGGGCAGAATTTTCTGCCTGTTGGGGGCGGAGAGTTCAGGAGCGGGCACGTGGAGGCATGCCACCGATCGGAGGCGCACTGCCAATTTAGGTGGGTGGGCAAATTAAGGCCCGCCCTGCATGACATCCGCAAAGGAAGCACTATGCGCTCCCTGTGCAGGCGGGGGGGAGGATTCCCTCAGCTGGGAGTGCGCTCTTTCGTGGCATGCGCATGAAAGAGCGCACTCATCTCCCTGAGGCTAAGTGCTGCCTCAGGGAGATTGGCTCCACAATAAAAAAATGTTAAGAACAGAAAAAAAAAAATTCCCTGACATCTCCCCAACTCATGTGACACCTCATGTGACATTGTCCATGGGACACGTCCATCACTTTCAGTTACACTTATATTAAATTTTTTAAATCCTACATGAAACCTCATCCCGCCTGTGGATGAGGTTTCATGTTTTTTTCAATGCCCGCCAGGGCTCCCAGCCCGCGCGCCAACCTTAAGGCTGGACGGGCAGGTCCATTAATTACTTTAACTACTTTGTCAATGGCCTCAATTGGCCATTGACAGGTCGGCGGGCGCACAGCTAATTCGGCTGAGCCCCTGCTGACCTGAAAATTGAAATGAGGCGTGGTGACGTCGGGAGTTCTGCCCCACGTCCTTCCGCATCATGTTACATGTCGTCGAGCGAGCCTCACTCCCCTGCTCACCGATTGGGAAATCCTGGCCCACGTTCTAGACTACACCTGATGAAATTATAGACGGTGTTCAGCAGGCTGACAATCCCTATGTTTAGAATGTGACAGTTCTAGGCTCAGCAATTAAACCTGCAGAATTATCATGCTTTTATGTACTTTATCTAATTTTTCCCAAGGTTTTCCCTTTACCAATATTCTCTCCTCCCCTCTATCCTTGAAGGTGTTCAGTGCTTGCTCACTTCAGTTTCTATCAGTATTCCTTGGTTGTTGCACCCAAGTTGCCTTGATTCATGGATTAACTTCAACAGTGAACAATGGCAAAGCATCTAGCAGCATTACAGCTAAAAACGGCGAACTGTAGGATGTAGCATATACTGAATGACCCGGGAGCTTGGGGAGACTATGGCCAGGATTTTGCCCTCGTCGGGCGGGGGCAGGCAGGAGCGGTCGGGAAGCTGACCGTTGCTCGTGATCGGGGACCGACCACGATTTCATGCTGCTGGGTCAATGAAGGCCCGCCCAGCGTGAAACTCGTGCTGCAGCGCTTAGCGCTGCCTCTGTTGGGGGGGGAGGAGGGCGAGCACACAAGTTTGCGCATGCGCACACAGGAAAAGCTCCCTGAGGCGCAGAGCTGCCTCAGGGAGATGAAGATATATATATATATAAAAAAACTAAAGAATTTTAAGGTATTAAGAAACATGTCCCCTCATGTGATTGTGTCATCACGCGTCATTTTACGTTGGTTCGGGTCAGGCTTGCACCGCCCAACGAGCTAAAAATTCTGGCCTATAGTTCCCTGTTGCTTTCTCCATGACAACATCTTGGCCAATAAGAGTCAACTGGCCAACCAATCAGCACCCTTTTCTCCTGTTGTATAAACCATTGCGATCATTTGGAATTAGACAACAGGAAGAACTGGGTAATTCAGTCGCAGAATTCAGAATCATGCAAATTAATGGCAATGAACAAGGATACATTGAATACTTAACATTTAGCAGGTTGAAAAAGATTTCATTTCTACTTTAAACTCTAATTTAATAAAAGGCAGTTGAAATGGTCAAGGCTAACACAGAGATCCTGTGTAACAACCTGACATAGTAAAGCCTTTTAATTCCTTTAGGACCCCAAGGGAGGCTTCATACCAATTTTGCACTCATTAGCACTAAGTTAATACATTTTTCAGAATTCAGGCTTTAATAGCACTGGGAGCACAAGACATCACTCAGAGTAACTTGATAATCACACCACATTCCTGAAAGGTCAATTCCATCAGGCAGATAGAGCGTCTGTTTAAAGTGTCGCTGTTTCAGTAAAAATTAGATAAAACAAAATCAAGCTGAATGTTATATGTCATTGCAATATGAATTTGTATACTTCAAATGTGTGGTACTTATACATAACTCAAACTCCCAACTGTTCATTTACCAGGAATGGTACACAAATGCAGTGAATAAAATCCTGAAGTTGCAAAGTAAAGGCAAAATCATGTGAATATGAAAGAACAAGTGCCAGAGGGAGAGTGAAAGTGCAGGTTCCAGAGGGAGAGTGAAAGTGCAGGTGCCAGAGGGAGAGTGAAAGTGCAGGTTCCAGAGGGAGAGTGAAAGTGCAGGTTCCAGAGGGGAAGTGAAAGTGCAGGTTCCAGAGGGGAAGTGAAAGTGCAGGTTCCAGAGGGGAAGTGAAAGTGCAGGTTCCAGAGGGGAAGTGAAAGTGCAGGTGCCAGAGGGAGAGTGAAAGTGCAGGTGCCAGAGGGAGAGTGAAAGTGCAGGTGCCAGAGGGAGAGTGAAAGTGCAGGTGCCAGAGGGAGAGTGAAAGTGCAGGTGCCAGAGGGGAAGTGAAAATGCAGGTACCAGAGGGGAAGTGAAAGTGCAGGTACCAGAGGGGAAGTGAAAGTGCAGGTACCAGAGGGGAAGTGAAAGTGCAGGTTCCAGGGGGGAAGTGAAAGTGCAGGTTCCACAGGGAGAGTGAAAGTGCAGGTGCCAGAGGGAGAGTGAAAGTGCAGGTTCCAGAGGGAGAGTGAAAGTGCAGGTGCCAGAGGGAGAGTGAAAGTGCAGGTTCCAGAGGGAGAGTGAAAGTGCAGGTTCCAGAGGGAGAGTGAAAGTGCAGGTTCCAGAGGGGAAGTGAAAGTGCAGGTGCCAGAGGGAGAGTGAAAGTGCAGGTGCCAGAGGGAGAGTGAAAGTGCAGGTTCCAGAGGGGAAGTGAAAGTGCAGGTGCCAGAGGGAGAGTGAAAGTGCAGGTTCCAGAGGGGAAGTGAAAGTGCAGGTGCCAGAGGGAGAGTGAAAGTGCAGGTGCCAGAGAGAGAGTGAAAGTGCAGGTGTCAGAGGGAGAGTGAAAGTGCAGGTGCCAGAGGGAGAGTGAAAGTGCAGGTTCCAGAGGGGAAGTGAAAGTGCAGGTGCCAGAGGGAGAGTGAAAGTGCAGGTTCCAGAGAGGAAGTGAAAGTGCAGGTTCCAGAGGGGAAGTGAAAGTGTAGGCTCCAGAGGGGAAGTGAAAGTGCAGGTTCCAGAGGGGAAGTGAAAGTGCAGGTGCCAGAGGGAGAGTGAAAGTGCAGGTTCCAGAGGGGGAGTGAAAGTGCAGGTTCCAGAGGGAGAGTGAAAGTGCAGGTGCCAGAGGGGAAGTGAAAGTGCAGGTTCCAGAGGGGAAGTGAAAGTGAAGGTTCCAGAGGGAGAGTGAAAGTGCAGGTTCCAGAGGGAGAGTGAAAGTGCAGGTTCCAGAGGGAGAGTGAAAGTGCAGGTTCCAGAGGGAGAGTGAAAGTGCAGGTGCCAGAGGGAGAGTGAAAGTGCAGGTTCCAGAGGGGAAATGAAAGCGCAGGTGCCAGAGGGAGAGTGAAAGTGCAGGTTCCAGAGGGGAAGTGAAAGTGCAGGTGCCAGAGGGAGAGTGAAAGTGCAGGTTCCAGAGGGGAAATGAAAGCGCAGGTGCCAGAGGGAGAGTGAAAGTGCAGGTTCCAGAGGGGAAGTGAAAGTGCAGGTGCCAGAGGGGAAGTGAAAGTGCAGGTGCCAGAGGGAGAGTGAAAGTGCAGGTTCCAGAGGGGAAGTGAAAGTGCAGGTGCCAGAGGGAGAGTGAAAGTGCAGGTGCCAGAGGGAGAGTGAAAGTGCAGGTTCCAGAGGGAGAGTGAAAGTGCAGGTTCCAGAGGGGAAGTGAAAGTACAGGTGCCAGAGGGGAAATGAAAGTGCAGGTTCCAGAGGGAGAGTGAAAGTGCAGGTGCCAGAGGGGAAGTGAAAGTGCAGGTGCCAGAGGGAGAGTGAAAGTGCAGGTTCCAGAGGGGAAGTGAAAGTGCAGGTGCCAGAGGGGAAGTGAAAGTGCAGGTTCCAGAGGGAGAGTGAAAGTGCAGGTTCCAGAGGAGAGTGAAAGTGCAGGTGCCAGAGGGAGAGTGATACTGCAGGTGCCAGAGGGAGAGTGAAAGTGCAGGTGCCAGAGGGAGAGTGAAAGTGCAGGTGCCAGCGGGAGAGTGAAAGTGCAGGTGCCAGAGGGAGAGTGAAAGTGCAGGTTCCAGAGGGGAAGTGAAAGTGCAGGTTCCAGAGGGAGAGTGAAAGTGCAGGCTCCAGAGGGGGAGTGAAAGTGCAGGTTCCAGAGGGAGAGTGAAAGTGCAGGTTCCAGAGGGGAAGTGAAAGTGCATGTGCCAGAGGGAGAGTGAAAGTGCGGGTGCCAGAGGGGAAGTGAAAGTGCAGGTTCCAGAGGGGAAGTGAAAGTGCAGGTTCCAGAGGGGAAGTGAAAGTGCAGGTGCCAGAGGGAGAGTGAAAGTGCAGGTGCCAGAGGTGAAGTGAAAGTACAGGTGCCAGAGGGGAAGTGAAAGTGCAGGTTCCAGAGGGGAAGTGAAAGTGCAGGTGCCAGAGGGAGAGTGAAAGTGCAGGTGCCAGAGAGAGAGTGAAAGTGCAGGTGCCAGAGGGAGAGTGAAAGTGCAGGTGCCAGAGGTGAAGTGAAAGTACAGGTGCCAGAGGGGAAGTGAAAGTGCAGGTTCCAGAGGGGAAGTGAAAGTGCAGGTGCCAGAGGGAGAGTGAATGTGCAGGTGCCAGAGAGAGAGTGAAAGTGCAGGTGCCAGAGGGAGAGTGAAAGTGCAGGTTCCAGAGGGAGAGTGAAAGTGCAGGTGCCAGAGGGAGAGTGAAAGTGCAGGTGCCAGAGGGAGAGTGAAAGTGCAGGTGCCAGAGGGAGAGTGAAAGTACAGGTGCCAGAGGGAGAGTGAAAGTGCAGGTTCCAGAGGGAGAGTGAAAGTGCAGGTTCCAGAGGGAGAGTGAAAGTGCAGGTTCCAGAGGGAGAGTGAAAATGCAGGTGCCAGAGGGAGAGTGAAAGTGCAGGTTCCAGAGGGGAAGTGAAAGTGCAGGTTCCAGAGGGGGAGTGAAAGTGCAGGTTCCAGAGGGAGAGTGAAAGTGCAGGTTCCAGAGGGGAAGTGCAAGTGCAGGTTCTAGAGGGGAAGTGTAAGTGCAGGTTCCAGAGGGAGAGTGAAAGTGCAGGTTCCAGAGGGAGAGTGAAAGTGCAGGTTCCAGAGGGGAAGTGAAAGTGCAGGTGCCAGAGGGGAAGTGAAAGTGCAGGTTCCAGAGGGAGAGTGAAAGTGCAGGTTCCAGAGGAGAGTGAAAGTGCAGGTGCCAGAGGGAGAGTGATACTGCAGGTGCCAGAGGGAGAGTGAAAGTGCAGGTGCCAGAGGGAGAGTGAAAGTGCAGGTGCCAGCGGGAGAGTGAAAGTGCAGGTGCCAGAGGGAGAGTGAAAGTGCAGGTTCCAGAGGGGAAGTGAAAGTGCAGGTTCCAGAGGGAGAGTGAAAGTGCAGGCTCCAGAGGGGGAGTGAAAGTGCAGGTTCCAGAGGGAGAGTGAAAGTGCAGGTTCCAGAGGGGAAGTGAAAGTGCAGGTGCCAGAGGGAGAGTGAAAGTGCGGGTGCCAGAGGGGAAGTGAAAGTGCAGGTTCCAGAGGGGAAGTGAAAGTGCAGGTTCCAGAGGGGAAGTGAAAGTGCAGGTGCCAGAGGGAGAGTGAAAGTGCGGGTGCCAGAGGGAGAGTGAAAGTGCAGGTGCCAGAGGGGAAGTGAAAGTGCAGGTTCCAGAGGGAGAGTGAAAGTGCAGGTGCCAGAGGGAGAGTGAAAGTGCAGGTGCCAGAGGTGAAGTGAAAGTACAGGTGCCAGAGGTGAAGTGAAAGTACAGGTTCCAGAGGAGAGTGAAAGTGCAGGTGCCAGAGGGAGAATGATACTGCAGGTGCCAGAGGGAGAGTGAAAGTGCAGGTGCCAGAGGGAGAGTGAAAGTGCAGGTGCCAGCGGGAGAGTGAAAGTGCAGGTGCCAGAGGGAGAGTGAAAGTGCAGGTTCCAGAGGGGAAGTGAAAGTGCAGGTTCCAGAGGGAGAGTGAAAGTGCAGGCTCCAGAGGGGGAGTGAAAGTGCAGGTTCCAGAGGGAGAGTGAAAGTGCAGGTTCCAGAGGGGAAGTGAAAGTGCAGGTGCCAGAGGGAGAGTGAAAGTGCGGGTGCCAGAGGGGAAGTGAAAGTGCAGGTGCCAGAGGGGAAGTGAAAGTGCAGGTTCCAGAGGGGAAGTGAAAGTGAAGGTGCCAGAGGGAGAGTGAAAGTGCAGGTGCCAGAGGGGAAGTGAAAGTACAGGTGCCAGAGGGGAAGTGAAAGTGCAGGTTCCAGAGGGGAAGTGAAAGTGCAGGTGCCAGAGGGAGAGTGAAAGTGCAGGTGCCAGAGAGAGAGTGAAAGTGCAGGTGCCAGAGGGAGAGTGAAAGTGCAGGTGCCAGAGGGAGAGTGAAAGTGCAGGTGCCAGAGGGAGAGTGAAAGTGCAGGTGCCAGAGGGAGAGTGAAAGTGCAGGTGCCAGAGGGGAAGTGAAAGTGCAGGTTCCAGAGGGAGAGTGAAAGTGCAGGTGCCAGAGGGACAGTGAAAGTGCAGGTGCCAGAGGGAGAGTGAAAGTGCAGGTGCCAGAGGGAGAGTGAAAGTGCAGGTTCCAGAGGGAGAGTGAAAGTGCAGGTTCCAGAGGGAGAGTGAAAGTGCAGGTTCCAGAGGGAGAGTGAAAATGCAGGTGCCAGAGGGAGAGTGAAAGTGCAGGTTCCAGAGGGGAAGTGAAAGTGCAGGTTCCAGAGGGAGAGTGAAAGTGCAGGTTCCAGAGGGAGAGTGAAAGTGCAGGTGCCAGAGGGGAAGTGAAAGTGCAGGTGCCAGAGGGGAAGTGAAAGTGCAGGATACATAGGGAAGGTGAAAGTGTAAGATAAGAGGGGAGGTGAAGAAACAGACTGGTATCCAAGAATACAACAGTTCACTATGTCTCACCATTTACCATCACCCTATGACACTGTGTCACTGTATTCAGTCTGTTCTATAGACAATCAAATTTGAACAGAGCTCCATTCTCAATTCTCTTTTTAATGAACTTACAATGGAATGAAGTGAGATGCTCTGTGAGCTTTAAAAATTGAGTTTCATCACAGGACTACTCAAACTGTCAGTTACAAAATGTAACTTTAAACTCCTTTTAGAATATTTCTCCTTATTTCGGTTGATATTCTATAATAAATGGCAGTGCTGAAATCGTCAGGGGAGCAAGCTTGGAGGACTTACTAAATCGGAGAGTGCAAAGGAGCTGAATTAACAAGAGCAGAGATACAGTCATTAATCAGCTCTGTCGGGTGGTCATGTCTTTTCCAGCAGTGTCCTTTAATTCAGTTCCCTCTCACTGCAAGATTTAAACAGCTCCTCACAATGGCATCATTAGTAATTAAACAAAAATATCTGAAACACTGACAGAAATAGATAAAACATCTCCTTTGGAATAGAAAGGAGATGAAAGGGGTACGACAATGAGACTTCCCTTTTCCTGCCCTGGTTAGTAGGGGCGGGGCAGGTTGGCAGGTTTTTGGGGAGCACAATTTGTACACCTACCTTTTTTTAAATGCTTCTTCTTAGTTTTTCTGCAGATACCAGAAATCCCAGGAACAGGCTTTATCTCACTTTTATTGACAGGTGGTGGATGGAGTATGGGTTTGGGAGCCCGAGTCAGGCACACTGGAAGGCCAGCTGCACACATTAGAATCCCAGTCATACCTGCGTGGAATACAAATGGAGATCATTTAGAGTTTAAATCAGCTTCATTGCAAATTGTAAATGTCATCGTCTTTGAAATCATTTTAATGTAATGTAAGGAGTTATACTGTATGGATATTACAATCTAAGATTTCCTGCAAGGCCTGCTAATCTATCACACTAAGCTTTTTAAAGGCAATTATTTTACCATTTCTATTTTGATCTGTCATTCCACTTGAGCCCTTGTGCCTGCTTCTACTCATTCCTGGCTTCAGCTCTTACATTTAAAATCCTATCTTAACATTAAAGATAATACTGTCATTGACAATCAAGGTTTATCTTTTGTAGATAATAAATAGGTTTTTGCTTAATCTGCCTTTCAGTCAGCTGTCCTGAATAAAAATTCATGCAGTAAGAACATAGCAAGAACATAGAGATATACATTCAGACACAAGCACTTGAAGTAGTTTTATAATCCTGTTCCTGTATATTAACATGTGGTTGCTGCTTCCCCTATGGCTCATCGGTTAAATGAGCTTGCAATGTGATACTCAGCTGTAGAAAAGAGGAAGGCTCCTTTCTTTTATCCTTAATCTATGCTGAGTTATTTGACCTCAGCCACGTGCTGGACAATATCAGCCAGGGTTCCTGCTGTTAATTAATATCCAGTGACTCTTTTTGAAAGTGCACGTACATGGTCAACAAACGAGGCCCGACACACACCCACATCGCCACCCCTGCCCCCTACCACTCCACGTTAGACAGCTTATAAAAATTGCTCTTGAGGCACATTGAAAGCAGAGAGTTGGCAGAATGCTGCAGTGCAGAGGATCTGAGTGTCTGAGTGTACATGCATCACAAAAGGTTAGCATGCAGCCTCAGCAAGTAATCAGGAAGGCAAATGGAATGTTGCAATGGGGATGGAGTATAAAAGTTGGGAAGACTTGCTACAATTGCAAAGGGCATTGGTGAGACTTACAGCACTGTGTATAGTTCTGGTCCCCTTACTTAAGGAGCGATATAGTTGCACTGGAAGCAGTTCAGGGAAGGTTCACTAGGCTGATTCCTGGGATGAAGAAGTTGTCTTATTAGGAAAGGTTGAGCATCTTGGGCCTATACTCATTGGAGTTTAGAGAATGAGACCTGAACTTATTGAAACATATAAAATTCTGATGAGGCTTGACAGGGTAGATGCTGAGAGGATGTTCCCTCATGGGGGAATCTAGAACTGGAGGCAGGGGGGGAGGTGGGGTCACAGTTTAAAAATAAGGGGTCTCCTAGATAAGACTGAGATGAGAAGGAATTTCTTCTCTCAGAGGGTCATTAGTCTTTGGAATCCTCTTCCACAGAAAGCAATGGAGGCTGGGTCATTGAATATATTCAAGACTGAGTTTGACTGATTTTTGATCAACAAAGGAGTCAAGGGTTATGGGGGCGGGGGAGGCAGGCAGGAAAGTGGAGTTAAGGCCACATTCAGATCAGCAACGATTTTATTGAATGATTGAGCAGGCTCAATGGACCAAATGGCCTACTGCTGCTCCTATTTCTTACGATCTTATGATAGTGCATCAAACACGTGAGACAGAACTGAAACAGAACCCAACTCATGCCAATGATATCCTATGATTGGAATACTTTAGTTTTTGTTTTCTGGCTATATATTATCAAAATGACTGCAACAGATTAAGGAATGGAGTAACAGAAAACTATAAATTGTAGCTCAGTGGCCCTTTGCTCAGCTGAAATTTCTGTGATTGTGTAATGTAAACTATTGAAATGCAACAGGTTAGCTTCAACCACTGATGAACAACTCTGGGTGCCTTACCATTACCAGGTATCCTGTATTTGTGTCTTCTTAACTAAAGATGGGAATGACATCTCAACATTCTCAGCTTTCGCCAGCACAAGGTGTAAGTGCCGTACAAAGTTGCATTCCAGAAAATTTCTTTCCTGATCCATTGGAGAGGGATTTGGAGTGTCAATTTTCCATCACTTTTTTTTACACTAATTTAGAGACTGGAAAATGGCACATTTAATGACAGTTACAAGAGTGGGGTCTGCAATAGAATCCCAGGACTGACGGTAGGGGAGTCAGTAAAATAAAGGATTGAATGGTGTGTGCACAGACTTCAGATTGCTAACTTTATTCCTGCATGGGTGTTGGGGCCAAATGTTACAACAGATTGATTTTTACAGCTCTCTGACTACTCTCCTGCTCAGCAGTGTTGTGCTTCATACCTGCAAGTGCTGGGTGGACAGGACCAGATCCATTTAGGTTTTTCACTGGTAGAGCAGGAACACTGGAAGAAATCGAAAGGAGAATATTAGTTTTCTTAATACAGAATTTAGGATTCCATGGACCAATCCAAGACATTTAATCTCCATGTATCCATGGACCATACCAAGACATTTAATCTCCATGTATCCATGGACCATACCAAGACATTTAATCTCTATATATCCATGGACCATACCAAGACATTTAATCTCCATATATCCACGGACCATATCAAGACATTTAATCTCTATATATCCATGGACCATACCAAGACATTTAATCTCTATATATCCATGGACCATACCAAGGCATTTAATCTCCATCTATCTACGGACCATATCAAGACATTTAATCTCTATATATCCATGGACCATACCAAGACATTTAATCTCCATATATCCATGGACCATACCAAGACATTTAATCTCCATATATCCATGGACCATACCAAGACATTTAATCTCCATATGGCCATGGACCATACCAAGACATTTAATCTCCATATATCCATGGACCATACCAAGACATTTAATCTCCATATATCCATGGACCATACCAAGACATTTAATCTCCATATATCCATGGACCATACCAAGACATTTAATCTCCATATATCCATGGACCATATCAAGACATTTAATCTCCATGTATCCATGGACCATACCAAGACATTTAATCTCCATATATCCATGGACCATATCAAGACATTTAATTTCCATATATCCATGGACCATACCAAGACATTTAATCTCCATATATCCATGGACCATACCAAGACATTTAATCTCCATATATCCATGGACCATACCAAGACATTTAATCTCCATAATCTAACACCAGTGCTCATTTTTTGCTAATCTGCCTCCCGAAGATAATAGCATTGCTTCTGTGCATTTGACATTTGCAACCCCTAAATTACCCGGTTATTTATTCAAAAAGTGTTTGAACTGCTTATCATGCTGATTGGTTGAATCCTGTATATTAAAGTCTATTGATGATAGTCAGGTTCGATTAAGAAACCATCAAGACACTTTTAACAGACAAATAAATATGAACAAATCACCCTTTACTGTGCCTGAGCTGATGGAGAGATATGGTGCTGTTATTTGAGTCTGATGAACAGACTTATAGAAGTCACAAAGGGCTAGAAAAAGAGGCTGAAACTGGCTGATTAGTAATAATGAGCTGTAATGTAAAAATGAAAAAGAACAGGTCACTGCAAAGTCACAGCTGCAGTCTTCAGATTCCCCTGCTTTTCCTTAGATCAGCATGACAGCACGGCCCATTTGTATATACAGTACTTATCAGAATACTTAAGGAATACTTTGAAATTCCATTGAAGAAAGCTGCTGTCTGAGCCAACGGTATTAAAGGGATCAACAAAATCGGTATGCAAATTTATCAAGAAATAATTTGCGGTTTGTAACAGAATCATACAGTTTAGATAGCTTGATAAATAAATATCAAACGAAACACTTCTAATCAGCACCATTAAAGTATGGAGATAAATGACAGCTACCAGAAGGATGAAGGTGAAAACTCCCCATCCTTCTATTGGCACATTTCCAGAGATAGTTATATTTATATTGGTAAACTAAGCACTATTTATGGAAAGATCTTGGGGCAAGATTCTCCTGCCGGCTTCTGAATCCCATTGTCAGGTTCAAGTGGGGGGTCAGACGCCAGCACCTGTGTGTGGAACAGTGATTTTCCTCAAATTGGCCAATTAGCGACCAGAGTGCGGGCTCACTGTCAAATTGAGAATGGTGGGCGGGCTTTCAAAGCTGCAGGAACAACAGGCAGCCTTCCAACTTGAAAGCAGCAGCAGAATGTGTTTACAGGCAACTGAGGGAGAGGGCACCGAGAATGGAGATGCTCTCATTCAAATTTTTTTTTTTACAAACCTTAAAATAAAAAAGGCCTTGGCAGCCAAGCCATCATTGTTGGTTGGGGGTAGGTGGGCGTTGGGTCCTCCACAGAGTGGCCTGCTGCTGAACCCAGGCAGCCATAGAGGGTCTCTAAGCCTGCCTGGAGTGCTGGCCCCTGCCTGTTGCCAGGCAGTCGTCCCCTCGCTAAACTGCCTTTTGCCATCTTTGGAGACCTGGGGGCTGACTGGAAAATCCTTGCTGGCCTCTGCCAATTGGCCTTAAGTGGTGCATTAACAGTCTCAGCTTGTAAACCGCAGGGGTTGTGGAGGTGGGGGGTGGGTGATGGGATGGAGCATGGGTTAACTGCCACATAGGCTGGCAGTGTGAAATTTCCTGTCCACCTGCCTCCATTCCCACCCTCCCCCAGGAGGGCCTAAAAATCCATCCCTTTGTGTATTTTTGTTTGCATTTTGGAGCAGGAATGTTCTGCGTTAAAGAGTACAGAAGGAACAAAAAACCAAAAACATTTAAAGATCCCCCTGAATAAGGAGATCACCAAAATCGCAAGCTCATTGGGCAATTAAAGACAAACTATATGATAAAAATTCCTTGTATTTTTTTAAAACAGGAAACAGAACTGACTTTTGGCCTATTCGCAATTGGAACCCAATGAATGTAGCTATGAAGAGGGAAATGTGTAAGTCCCTTATAATTTTTAATGGGTCTTTTCAGCTATTAGATATAGAACATATGTTTCAAATCCTTTGATAAAATGCCTCAGCTTTACATCATCCAGCATGGTATCACCTCAAATGGTGCCCCTTAGTAACTAGGGACACCAAGGCATGGCTTCTTATATATAAAATCTCCTCCTTCACTGTCCTATTGTTTCATTGTCAGCTTAATCTGTATTCAATTGAATGTAGGTTATTGTATTTTGTTGTTTGTTGATTTGTTTTGGAAATAATGAAACCTTCGTCAAGGTCCAGCTATCGACAGTAATCTCCAAAAGTTAATGCAATCAATAAATTCTTGATCCAGAAGGGAGATTTGTATTGAAAAATCTGTCTAAAGGGAGCCTCAGACAAGTTCCAAAACTTAAAAACTCACAACTCAGTCACAACGATCGAGTTACAGTAAAACAGTTAATAAATTATGTATTTGATATATCTACCCAGCAATTGTTTCACTCCAGCCTACCAGCATGTACCAGATGCAGGGAAGATTCCTCTATGGTAGTAGCTCTGTGTGGTACCTTTAAGGACCATCAGCTAAAGCACACAGTGACCACATTTTCTTAAACGCAGCTGGCCAGCGCCTATCGCATTCACCACAGCTTAAATTTACAAAGCGGGTCTCAAAAAAGCCATTAGGCCTACTAATTGCTAAAAGCCTATTGCCTGTTTTCAGCATTGCCCCTGGCCTTAGCTTTTCCAGCCAATAGCAGTCACAGCAGGTGGTGTGCTTCCAGAGCCCTATTGGATGCTGAGGCAACTCCTTGGCACCTGAAAAATGAGCATGGCACCATTGAATTTCTGGACCATAGTCTACAAGTCATCATTCACAGAATGTCAGCTCTATATGAAAGCACACTTAATCTGAGCCTCATGTCACAAAAGACCATTCACTGTCATTTACAGATGCAGCAAAACATTTAAAGGGACAATCTTCATGAATAAAAGTCATTTGGGGAATCTTTTGTACGGTTCATGAGGGAGAACTGTCGCAAGAGCCATTAATCACAGTTCCCATGTCCATGCCACATACCAAGTGATGGAGAGATGTACTGATAACAATTTACATCACTGCTAAATATATTTTCCATTTGATACGCTTATTTTTATGGAGACAGTGGCGCTTTAAGCAGTCATAAATTTGTCAATCCAATTCTGTTCATCAATGCATGTATGGCTATTTCATTGAAAAATGTTACTGAGAAACTGTAGAATGTTCCAGGTGTTCCAAATTTTTGTTTTAGTCAAAGATGTTCATGTGCCGTGTTTTCTGTGTTTCTGTCCTTCCACGTGGATTAAATTGCTGAGTGAACAATTAAACAGATGAGCTAGGGCACTTTATGAAATGGCTATTTTCATCCACGGTGTAAAGAAATCCTGATCCACACATAATCCTGATTCATTCAGAACATTTCTTGGCAAAGGATTTACTAACACTTAATTCTCCTGCCTGACAGACTCGGGCAACATAAACATTCTTTTAAGGATGGGAGAAACATCCTATCCCTCAGCAAACTCCACTGCTCCCTGCACGCAGGTGGTTTCCACTGTAACTGAGCCGGAGCAAGGTGTTCACGGTTTGCACAACAGAGATCAATAATCTTTCCTGGGCAGGTGCCACCCCGAAAGCCTCTTTAATCGGAATCTGAAGCCGATTATTGAATGCCCACAGTTCTGAGAAATCAAGCAACTATCTGGATGTGTTTGTTACTTGAAACAATGCAACTTTAGCCTCCTTCATCACTAGCAAGCCCTCTTCAAGCTCCTGCTTCATATTTTATACTGTACAACAGTGATTGCCACACAGGGCACTTACCCAGTAAACAAAGACATCTTCATCTTCCCTAATGCAGGAGTCAGGAACACTGTGGTAATTTCCCCCTTAAACGCCTCGAGTGTCAAAACTGGATGCAGATACGAAATGAGTCACACAATGGGTCACTGCTTTGAGTTGTTTTATAAACTAGCTTAATCCTATCCATCCCCATAACTTCAATGGCATCACAGACAGCCTTGTGCGTAATGTATCACCTGCAAGGATTAACAGGGAATCAGCCACTCTTTCAATTGTAAGCAACTTGCTGCTGCAGACACGTACACATTTATTAAGCTAGCAGTCAGGTGAACTCCCAGCTCCACCAGCCATTAGTGAGGGTTTTTCACTATTGCATATGAGATCCCCAGAAACCAAAAATAACTGAACTTCTACTAAAGAAAGTTGAACAAACACCAAAGTGATGGGACAGTATTAGCCGGGCAGTCTAATGTCCATTATTACTGGAGATAATCAGTTTTATTTTATATGGAACTGCAGAAGCTGCAACACCACACCACTTCAGCTGCTCACTCCCCATTATCAGGCTGCTGCACAATCCTGTATGAGACATGTGAACATCCTCCAATCTGCTACACTATATTTCCTGATCACAGTGTGGTCTCCTAAACAAAGATTAGCTGGCGCATAGGCCAAGCACCTCCGTCGTTCTGCCCCGAAGCTTCCTGTGGCCCTTCATTTTAACCAACTTTTTTTTATTTCCACTCTGACCACGCTATTCTTGGCCTCTTAAATTGTCCCAAAGATAATCGATTGGACAGTTTTCTATTGCTGGTTATCCTTCACTGGTTGGTCATGTTTCAAAACCAATGCTCTGGGTGTGTGTGTGGAGGTGGGGTTGGGGATGCGGATGAAAATGACAGGTGATGCAGAGAAGGATAACAACACTTAAAGCTCATTCAAGAGGGATTCCTCTTTAATGGTTTGGGCTAAACTGCCTTGTGTACAAGTCTTTGGCACCAATAACCAAACTTCTGTTTTCGACATCTGCGTATTGACAACTAACACAGTGTCACTCCAAAAATGTACAATGAAGAAGGTTTCCTATCCAATGCCTCAAATTCAGTAGAAAATTTTGTCCATTGAATCCATGCCCAATTATCTCAACTGTTTACATGCAAGTTTAGAAAACGGAAGTTTATTTATGGGACCCGAGAGTTTGCAAATAAGATGTGCTCACTATGTTTATTTATAGATTTTTACACCATTTATGAAAATTGTTCCATTTACCATGAGCTATTTAGGAATCAGATTCAAGCAAAAGTCGATTTTGAGCGAACAATGCTTTGCCCGTTCTGCCAAAGAAGCTTTTTAGATTAGAAGGGACAATGTCTGTCTGGGTTCTGTGGTCACAAACTATATCTAATTTAGAAACTTGATTGAATTGTTTGGATTGCAAGAAATAATTTGAAGCCTAAAATATTGAAGCAAGCCATTCAACTCATCCCAATTGCCCTGCATGTGAGCACTTAGTTCTAAGATTTACGCTCTCTTTCCCTTCATCCACTTACCCAATCTCACCTTGATTACTGAAACAGTCTTTGCTTCAACCATTAATCCAAGAAATGAATTCTATACCCTCACAAGTCTCTGTGTATAGACATTTCTCCTGAATCTCCAGTATTTAAACTTATATCTATGGCCCCTCATTCTCCCCATTCATTCTGCTACTACTGGAAATGATTCACTTCAATCCACCTTGTCCCATCCTTTCATAACTTCAAATGTTTCCATCGTATTGCCCCACAATCTGCATTGTTCTAATAGAAAAATAAGCATTTTTCTATTAAGTTTTTCCTCATACCAGGCAATGTCTTTGTGTATCTATATTGTTCCCTCACTAGAGCCTCAATATCTTTCCTAAAGCATGGAGCCCAATGTTACGGTCTTACAGATGTTTTATATAGACTCATTAATTATCTCTTGGGTTTGCATGTCAGTGGCCAATTTTGCTAATTATTTTAATTGGTTTGACTGGAGCGATCCTGAGTATAGTTTCCAACACAGTGCATGGGGTGACAGCTGACTGATTCAAACAATGTTTCTGTAGTGCCTTGGGGTGTTTTACTATGTTAAAGGTGCTGTATAAATGCAAGTTGTTGTTGCTGTAGCAGGGCAATTCAGTACCTTCTCATGAATAGAATAAAGCATAGGGACAATGCACAGAACATGAGTTCACACCTATGGATCACATGCCACCACATCTGATACATTCAGTAATGTCACCAGGTTAATGGTACAGAATGGAGCCCAGGTGCTATTCCATGGCAAGGGAAGCAAATCTGGATGGAGAGTCAACTTCTAGTGACCAGTTGCAGACAGATCCCTGAGAGCGGTTTCCTTAACCCTCTGTGTGACCCAGGGGACAGACTGTGACATAACTAAACCAGCAGGAGGAAGAGAACACATTTAAATGATGAACAACACCCAAGGGATTTATCAAATTTACCACCACAGTCATGACTTGTATGTATAGGAGCATAACTAAATTCTTCTCAGTTCCATAGAAAACAAACAAGGAAAGTCAAATGGGGAAAAAAAAGTTGTGCAGAATTATGATTGTCCTGTGAGAATTGTAAAACAACATATTTGAAAGGGAGACTGGAAATAGAAAAGGTTGGTTTGGCACCTTATTGAAACAAAAATGAAATAGAGACCTTCCCATCAAATTACAATCAGAGATTTCTACCTCTCTCTGTTCCAAAGAGTCATATAGTCTCGAGACGTTTCTCTCTCCACAGATGCTGCCAGACCTGCTGAGTTTTTCCAGCATTTTCTATTTTTATTTCAGATCTCCAGCATCTACAGTATTTTGCTTTTATTACAATCAGAGATTGTTAGATATCTGACCTGAGGCTCCACTTAGGATGCTCTGCTATTTTTAGTGCGCACTTTGTCCTCTCAGTTCAGTCGATGCTGTTATTAGGTATTCATTATATTGTTGGCTTTATAAAGGATAACAAGATGAACAAAACATGCAAATCGAGCTTGATACTAGGAATGCACCAAGCAGCAATGTTATGGGGGAGTGTAAGCAAATAAAATGTAGTCCTGCTTTCAGTGAGGTCTGTTTGCTGTGAATGGTTGTCTGAATATATTCATAATGGGTGTATAACATTGAAAATAAGATTTTTGCTGATGTTGAAATAGCTCTCACTTTGAAAGGGCTAGGAAATATTTAAAGGCTCCGTAAGCAAATGCGTTAATCAATTTGCAAACAGCAAAGTCTCACAGACGGCAAATCAGATAACTGAGTATTTAAAAACAAAAACTGAGTAGTTAATCTGTTTTGGTCGAGGAACAAGCTTCAGCTAGAACAGCAGGAGAACTGCCTGCTCTTTAAATAGTGTGATGAGATCATTTAGATTCACTTTAACAAACAACCTGGTTTATTGGCTCAATCTGAAAGGCAGCACCTTTGACAATGCTGCAAATCCCTCAGCATTACACTGAATTGTCAACCCTGATTATGTGGCTAAATGGGGCTGGAAGTCAGGATCTTTTGCTTCAAAAGCAACAGTGCCTTCAACTGAACCAGACTGCCACAGTAGTACACCGCTGTGGGCATTTTATTTTACAGCTTGAAGTTGGATTGCAACTTCATTTTTCATCTAACTGGTCATTAAAAAAAAAGGCGCCTCTTAAGTTTTACACTGATCCCTGTTGATAGTGAAATTCAGCTGGAAGATCTGTGCTATTAGCTGTGGTTCAATTGGTAGTCACAGAATCACAGAAATGTTATGGGGCAGAAGGAGGCCATTTGGTCCATCATGTCTACGCCAGCTCTCTGAATAAGCAACTCACCTAGCTCCATTTTTCTGCCTTCTCCCCATACCCTGCACATTGTTTCTTTTCAAATAACAGCTTAATTCCCTTTTGAATGCTTCAGTAGCACTCTCACCTCTCAGTCAGGAGGTTATTGGTTTAAATGACACTCTAGGACAGGCTTGTCCAACTGGTGGCCCATGGGACAGCTTCGGGCCTGGGACCCCTCTCTACCTGGCCCGTCAGACATCACTGAACATAAAAAAGACTACCCTGCTCATCCAAGCATGGGCTGATTTCCCCCTGCATCAGTTGTGGATAGGAGTACATGCAGGGAGAAACCAGCCTGTGATTGGACATGCAGCAAACAGTGGGACGATATATTTACAAGGTAGGTCCCAGGGCCTGGAGTGGTAGTGTGTATGTGTGTGTGTGTGTGTGTATATGTGTGTATGTGTGTGTGTGTGTGTGTGTGTAGTTTGTGTGTGTGTGAGAGAGGGGAGTGTGTGTGTGAGAGAGAGGGGAGTGTGTGTGTGAGAGAGGGGAGTGTGTGTGTGAGAGAGGGGAGTGTGTGTGTGAGAGAGGGGAGTGTGTGTATGAGAGAGAGGGGAGTGTGTGTATGAGAGAGAGGGGAGTGTGTGTGTGAGAGAGGGGAGTGTGTGTATGAGAGAGAGGGGAGTGTGTGTGTGAGAGAGGGGACTGTGTGTATAAGTCTAGCTCACTCCCAGACCCAGGATTCTCATTCACCCTCACCCTCACACACCAACGCACAATCTCATCCAATCGCACACTGGGCGAGAGTGAGTGAGTACCCTGAGACCGGGAGTGAGCCAGCACACATCATCTTTATGTATTACTCATTTTTTAAATGATCAATTTATTGCTTTGACATTGTTTTTTTGCTCAGCAGATTGTTTCCTTTCTTACCTCAACTTTATTTTTGAAATTCATGTTTAACTTTGTGCCAAACCTGCTAAAAAGTTGGACAAGCCTGCGCTAAGGCTTGAGCACAAAATCAAGGCTGATACTCCAGTACAGTAGTAAGGCAGTGCTGTACTGTCAGAAGTGCCATCTTTTGGACGTTCGGGCCAATATTTATCCCTCAATCAACATCACAGATTATCTGGTCATTATCACATTGCTGTCAGTGGGAACTTGCTGTGCGCCAGTTGGCTGCTGTGTTTCCTACATTACAAAAGTGACTCTAGACACAAATACACAAATACTTCATTGACTATAAATTGATTGGGGGCGTGAAAGGTGCTATCTAACTGCAAGTCTTTGGGCAGAATTTTCCCTTTGATCTGCAGTACTTCAGAACGCACCCCAGCAGCTTTTTCTGGACTCTTAACCTTCAGGTCAGCACTCTGCAGTGAGGAATCTTTTCTGGGCCTGTAGGTTTCAGGTAGGCTTCCCTTACAAAAACAGAATTACCTGGAAAAACTCAGCAGGTCTGGCAGCATCGACGGAGAAGAAATCAGTTAACGTTTCGAGTCTTCATGGCCCTTCGGCAGAACTGAAGCATAGTTAGAAGGAGGGAGAAATATAAACTGGTTTAAGGTGGGGGCGGGGGGGGGGGGGGGGTGCGCGGGTGGGGAAGAGAGAAGTTGAGGGTGTGATGATTGTGGAGATAAGCAGTGATAGGAGCAGATAATCAAAAGATGTCACAGACAATCAAAAGATGTCACAGACAAAAGGATCAAAGAGGTGTTGAAGGTGGTGATATTTGTCTAAGAAAAGTGCTAATTAAGAATGGAAGACAGGATACTCAAAGTACAGCTCTAGTGGGGGTGGGGTGGATAGACTAACAAGGTTTTAGTTTTAGATTTAAAAATAATGGAAATAGGTGGGGAAAGAAGAATCTATATAAATTATTGAAAAAAAAAGGGGGGGGGAGAAACGGGGTGGGGATGGGGGGAGGGGGAGTTTAAGATCTAAAGTTGTTGAATTCAATATTCAGCCCGGAAGGCTGTAAAGTGCCTCTCTTCAAGAAATGGCTTCCCTTAGCCTGGGAATGGGAGCTGAACTGTCCACTGGAGGCAGCTCCTCTGAGGAGGAAGGGAGGGCTAGAAGAGCAAGGAGGCCAGGAATGCACATTCAGCCTCCAGGGGAGCCACCTTTGGGAGGACAAGTGCAGGCACAAGGGGCACAGGGCCAAGAGGTAGTCCAAGGTGGAAGGGGCCACAGAAGACGCCACTATCCTGCTGCCAGGGTATACAGGCGGCGAAGCAGCTACCTCAATATGTCTGAGGTGCAGTGCCAAAGGAGGCTCCATCTCTCGAGGGAGACGGTCAACTATATCTGTCAGATGATTGGGCCTGAGATCTCCACTAACTGTGTGGGTGGACACTTCATGCCAGTGGCTCTGAAGGTTACAGCTGCCCCTCAACCTCTATGCATCTGGCTCCTTCCAGGGGTTGGTGGGTGTGATCTTTGCGGTGTCTCCCAATCAGCTGTCCACACGTGTCAAGCAGGTTACAGATGCTCTGTTCTGGCATGCATTGACCTTCATCCACTACCACTGGGACCAGGCAATTCAGACACAGCGAGCCAGAGGCTTCACGGCCATTGCTGGCATCCCCTGCATCCAGGGTGCTATAGACTGTACACATGTGGCCATCGAGGCGCCAGCAGGTGAGCCCGGTGCCTTCGTCAACAGGAAGGGCTTCCACTCCATGAACGTGCAGATAGTGTGTGACCACAGGATGCTGATTCTACAAGTCTGTGCAAGGTTCCCAGGCAGCTCCCATGACACCTACATCCTCAGACACTCCTAGGTGCCGGGGCTCTTCAGAGCTCCAGCCCGGCTGGATGGATGGCTGCTGGATGACAAGGGTTATCCCCTCAGAAGGTGGCTCACGACGCCCCTCCGCCATCCAATATCAGAAGCTGAGCAGCGGTACAATAGGAGCCTCCACAAGGGCTGTGGTGGAGAGAACCATTGGTCTTCTCAAGATGCACTTCTGATGCCTGGACCGCTCAGGAGAGCGCCCTCCAGTACCCCCCAGATCGTATCTTGGTGATAGTGGTTGCATGCTGTGCTCTCCACAATCTTGCGCTGGAAAGGGGGACGCAGTGGATGATGAAGATGTCGACGCAGTGGCTATGACTGCACACGATGAGTCCAGCAGTGAGTCCGAGGATGAGCATGCACAGGGAAATGCTGAGGGGGTAGACACTGACCCAGGCATACTCCAGGGTTAAATGACCAATGCCAACATGGTACTCACCCTGCCAGAGTGCAACAAGTCATTGAAGCGCTTGTGACACTGGATCCAGATACGCCGCACCATGTCACGGGAGCTCACCACCTCCGCCACCTCCTCCCAGGCACGTTTCGTCATGTGGGGGGGCCTCCTCCTCCCATCCTGGGGAACCAGCACCTCCCACGAGGGCAGCAAGGCAGTCAGAAAAATGAGGGGCACATTGGCCCCCCCGCCCTACCCTCCGGCCTGGCCTGTCCCACTGCCCTACCCTCCAGCCTCGCCTGCTCCGCTGGCCTACCCTCTGGACTGGCCTGCTCACCTGAAGCCCTCTGGTGAGCCCTTCCACTTGCCATTGTGAGCAGCCTTGCAAAGGCTGCCAGCGCTTCATATAGACAGGCCGCCGGGTCGCCATTGGACCCGATGGACAGTGCACTCCCGCGCCCACTCCACCCCTCCCGCCAAACAGGTAATTCAGCCCTTTCTTTCTTTCCATGTTATATTGGACTGCCTAATTCTCTCTCTCCCTCTAGCCAGGCAAATTTGAGTTTTGCCTGTAACTGTAAACAGATGTACTGGTGTCTGAATCCCAATTACATTTTAAATTAGCAAGAAGACGATTGACCCTCAGCCGCATTCTAACTACAAAGATTTGAATTTTGGATTACATTGTAGTCACCGTTAAGGTAAAGCTTGTGAGACTACCTCCTGTAAATGGTCTCACACTAAATTTGGGCAACTCTGCATTCAAAGGTAATGACTCAGTTTGCCTGAAAGCAAAATATAAACCACTGTACTAGAATTTGGAACTTTATTTCATTAGCAGGCAAGAAATAAAAGAAAAGCAACTTTATTAACTTTAATTTTCTACATATTATTTAACGTCCTCTAAGTTGCCAAGAATATGCAGCTGTGTTTTGTCTCAAGTACAAACACAGAAAACAAAACACTGGGAACAAGACTCTAGTTGTTTCCAAAATTTTGCCAAATCCTAGATGTTCAGAGCAGTATTAAATCTGCTTTTAGTCATCGTCCTACCAAACTGACCTCGAGCTATATGAAAAGCCCACAAAACCTTTTAGCCCTGTGGGGTCAGCTGGAATTGGCTTGTGATTGTTACCTTACTACTGCTTCATGCTCAAGGCATAGCAATCCTGAAGACAGGCCCATAGCCACATATATTCTGAGTTTATTATGGGGATTTGTTTTTGCACTTGATATCTTAAGGTCTACCTGACCTAAAGTGTCAAATTCAGAAACCAATCTGCATACTGGAACAGCTGCAAACTCTTGGCTTGTACAAACTAATGTTGTTGACCGGAAAAGTACAAAGCTGCCTTTATATGTTTTGTTTGCAGGGGTATTCTGACCTACTTAAGATTAAAAGTCTAATGCATTTTCTTTTTTAAAAAAATTCTCATATGAACATTGCGGACAAAAACACGGTACTATTAAATATGGCTCATCAGTGAATGATAATCTGCAGGCAACTCTAATTGGTTTAATACACCTTTATACTTTAGTACCAAGCTTCACCAAAGTCATTGTTTATATACTGGAAAAGTTACTATAGTGATGGATTCACTGGCTATCTTGGACCAAGGATTCCTTAGCAGAGTTGCCTGCAGATGCAGTCATGTCACAGAATGCCTGCAGGTGGAGTCATGTCACAAAAAGAGATGTTGACCAGTCAATCCTTGTAGTGCTGACTCCGTTTCAGAACTCAGTTGTGGAAAAGGTTGCAAATTAATCTGGCTGCCTGTAAGCCTGGCTCAATTTACAACTGTTGGAAGCCACTATAAGTTCTTGCTAGATGCATGAGCCAGAATGAACCAAAATGACCTCCCTCACCTGCACCTACCCTTTGATCTTGTAAGAAGAGCTTGAAAATGTGAAAAATATGACTTCCTCCAGGCATTCTGAGAAGGAATGATTGAAACAGTCCCCTTCCTTTAGCTAGGAATAGTAGTTGGTGAGGTAGAGCAAACCCAGTGAGCAGCAGAGGGCTGAAGTGACCAGTCTATCTATCTACATCTGTGCAAGTTGAGGTATCTCAGCTCTTTGGGAATGAAAGGTAGATGAACATGCACACTATATACATTATGAGTGCTGACAGCGTTTAATCTTCTTGGATTACTACCTCAGACATGACATTTAGTGATGTGGTGACACAGGCTTTATTTAAACTTCGTCTGAAAAATTGGGAAACAATTGTAAACGTCAGTGCCAAAATAGACATTCTGACACAATGGCGACACATGGCGATGATGGAATACCTTCATCTAATTAGAGTATTGCGATTGCAACTGCATAGTAGACTTTAGAGAGCAACACATTTGATAAATGTTGTATGCTTTGCTGTTGTTCAGGCTTATGAAGGGGTGCTTGTGAGTTATTGCTGTTTTTCAGTTGCATTATAAATCTAATAAAGAGCAAAGACCTATACAGGAGATACAGGAAAATCCAGGCACACAGGAACAACATACAATCTAGGACACGGAGAGTGTATATGTTAGCTCCACGTCCTTAATTTGTAAGTAAAGTTGTATGAAATTTAAATGCTTTCCTTAGCAGCATACATTTGCCATCCTCCCCTGTTCACATGTAAACAGTATTTACTATGTTGGTATTATACTCATCTGGGATCCTTTAGAAAAAGTACAAGGTGTAGCAAACTGGATGTATCCATGACCAGAAGGCATGTTACACATGATACTGCATGGGCAGGTATTTCATCATATTGCATGTACCAATATAGACATTATACTTACATAATTAACCTGAAGTACTAACTAAATATTTGAAAATAGTAACCTGTTTATAAATAAGTATTTTCTCCTGCCCGAGACATGTAGCAACTGTAGCTGGTAAGGACGCTGGATGTTCTGGTACTCAATATGTAGCCATTCAGCTAAAAATAGGAACTGACTTTCCTTCTGCTTTTTCCTCTACAAATGGAGAAGCATCTGTGCCTCTCCAGAACAGCACGACATGGACAAAATCAAAATACGTCCATTACATATAACAATTGGCTGTGAGTGTTCCAATGCACTCTTGGTTGGCCTCCCAAGTACCACCTCTGGAAACTCGAACTCATCCAAAATTTTGGTGCCCGTGTCTTAACTTGCACCAAGTCTAGTTTACTTATCATCCCTGTGCTCATTGACCTAGACTGGCTCCCAAGCAAGCAACATCTTGTTTTAAAAATTCTCATCTGCATTTTCAAATCCCTCCATAGCCTTGTCCCGCCCTATCTCTGTAAACCGCTCCAGCCCCACAACCCTCTGAGTTATCTGCACTCATCTAATTCTGGCCTCTGAGTATCTCCGATTTTAATCGCTCCACTATCGGTGACCTTATCTTCAGTTGCCTAGGCCTCGAGCTCTGAAATTCCTCCTTACAGGTCTCCGCCTGTGTACCTCACTTTCCTCCTTTAAGACACTCCTTAAAATCTACCTCTTTGACCAAGTTTTGACCTGTCTGACCTGATACCTCCTGTGCTGGCTAGGTGTCAGATTTTGTTTTATGAAGTTGGGACATTTTGTTATATAAGTATAATAAAAATATATACAAGTTGTTGTTGTGATAGAGAACAGCCTCCAATGAAGCATACATTGATTACACATTCCTCATTGTGCAAGTGCAAATTCAGTGACAGGAAGGATTTTAAAATGATAAATCGGCCTTTGGAGCAACAAGTTATAAATAAATCGTTCAAAACCATCAGCAGGCAGATTAAACTGAAAGGATGCAGACATCGGAGTCTGGTGATCCAGGTGTTTTGTTCATAAGACCTTCTTGAAGCACTGGGTTTTGGTTTGACTTATTGTTGTTTAAAATGTCATAATCCACAGAGTTTACTTGTAACTAAGGGGTAGGAAGAAGTGACAGTATTGTAACCCGGTGTAAAATGGGGTTGCGGGGGGGTGGTGGGGGTGGGAAACAGATGCAACTCAGGCTGATTATACCTGGAATTTATCAGGAATCAGAAAGAGTCCACTGGGAGCCAGTAGCTGTAGAATTACTGTGTTTAAAAGGCATCTTGTCTGTAAAATACTGGTATTGAGCAAATTTCACAGGAAGTAAGGGAGCGAGCATCAAGAATTCTAAAAATGGAGCTGTGACCAGTTATTACTCAGGCACCTACATCCCTTACAGCAGCTGAATGTGGCAAACACATGGTTCTTGTGGTTTCACAGACTTGTTTTTCTTTCATATCAAACATTTTTACGTGAAAATTGAAAAATCTTACAAAGATACTCCAAGCAGTAATTAGTAAATACAATTACTGTTTTTCAGGCCAATCAGAAGTTGTCTCTCATACTGAGATATGAGTTTCTCCCACTGTCTATAATGGAGCTTCAGGCAAGATGAAAGGGGAACACTTTATAGTTGCCAGTTTGGAAGAATGCTGTTTATAATAATGAGCTTTTACCATTTTCCCCTCCAGTGGTTGTGGCAAATTATGTAAAGCTGTGTAAATGATACCATAATGGGAGCAGCCATTGCCATGTAGTGTAAACACACTATGTAAGTCTTTGAAAGCTGAAGGGTACCAGGTGAGGAAGACAGCCAGATCTCAATCTTTCCACAGATCTCTGGTGCAGCTCACAGTCATGCACATTATTGATGTTTGACCACATCAATAAACACTTCCGAAATAACCGAATCATTTACTCCTTGTGTCTGCGTTCAGTATAACAGTGAGGGGAATGGGGACGTGTTAAAACTGAGAGATCTACGTGTAGGGCTGAGACCTGTAGTGCAGAATCACACCAAACAGCAAAGGATAAAAAAAAATCCGAGGTAAATCAGCAAGCAATGATTGTAAAAGGAGAGAAATAGTGACTGTAGAGGGATGAGAGCCGTCTTAAGAAGGAGCTGGAGTAAGACATGATGCTTTAAGCCTCAGTCAGACTTATAAGCCCGTGAATAAATTGCACAAGTGTACATATGTGTGATTCTCTTAAAAGCAGATCCATTAGCACCCTTAACACATCAAATGTGAAAGAACAGCATTGCAAGAAGGTCTAATCAAACAAAACACTGTTCACTGGACTCAACTGTGTCCATAGCAAAATGCATTACTTTAACTTACAACAAATTATTTACCACAGGTTGTTTCCAAGGCACATTTACTATATGAAAATCCTTCCAGTTACCGACAGAAACCTCACGTTGTGAACTTGTGCCTTATGGTGTATGTGTCACACAGATTTGTCATCCTGCCGCAAACTCAGATGATCACAGCCTATCTCACCAGCTGTGAATGTTCACAAAGCTGCAAATCGTGTAAACATAACCTAATTCTTGTCCAGTGGTTTTCAAGAAGCAAATAACGTTTTTACACTCATCTTATCCTGTTTAGATTCTTTCTTGTACCTTCTTTTTCCAATATGTAATTTTCTAGCGACTGACAGGCACACCGAGCAACAGACCCTTTTGTACAAATGAGATTGCGTCAGAAAAACCTTAAAGTGCTCTACTTACATGATGCTATCCATTTGAAAGTGAGTGGGCAGCCTGGTGCACGGCTCGGTCCCGGTAATAACCAAAAGTGCACTTCTTCAAATTCAAATGACGTTCACTTCACTTGTGGTGTAAATGTTTCCTCAGCATAAAGATACATGAAGCTGAACTTCCTCTAAATGACCGAGTGCCATTTCAGAGATAGAATATCTGATTACCTTGTTTTTTAAAGGTTTTTTTTTACACAAAACAGCATTGTGCCATTGCAACTGCCAGTTTTTCTTCTAAGGCTGATTACTTCCTTGCAATGCGTACTCTTTAATTTTTTTTTGCAAGTCATTACTTTTGAATGAGACTGGATGACCGTTTGTGGGTTTTAATGATAAGGGGAACTGAAAACGGGAAGATGTTTAATAGTGAGAATCAAATGCTGCAATTATTTGAAGTTTTTACTTTTGACTAAAAGGCATTGCAATCCTCGGATGCAGTCGTACACCAAATTTTGGTGCAACTGTTCTCATGCTTAACGACATTCTCTGTGTGGGAGGGGAGGCTGGGTTCAAACTGCTGACACCCACGTTTGCTTATTTCTGTAATGCCTTGGGTGACTGGAAGGTGTGAGAGTGTGTGAGAAAGCGGATGTGAAATGGTTTTCACGTTATTTACAAATACACCATGAGTGAATCCAATCACGTAAATAGGTGAATGACTAGAAACTGTGCCTGGTAACCACCTGTGTGCATGTGAAACTCACATCGGCAGCTGTGGAAACAAACAGGGGGCTGTTGCTGTTGCGATTCATTTCCAACACAGTGGTTAAAACCTTTCAGGGTGCAAACCGACTTCAGGTTTGGGTGACGCTTGCTCAGGAACCTCATCATAATTCTGAATGTTCTCTACTGGCTGTGGTTCCCCCACTAATTGCTTTCCCAGGCCTCCTGCGGTTCAGACTGAGCATACATTCAATGACCTGCCTGACCTGGAGAAACATTTTCATCTCAGCAGAAGATGAGGGGAGGTTTCTGTGTATATTGCAGTGGAAAGTGCATCCATTCTACCGTTAAGACCTCCTCCAAGATCATGTTGGATTTATTATGGGGCCAACAGGTCAGCACAATATACTGCGCCTCCTGCACCCTGCACAAATATGGGTTCACATCGCAATTCAGCGGCGCTCAGTGCCAGCTTTGCAATAGGGGTGGGATAAAAAACTGCAGAGAGAGAAAGGGCCACTTAGAGTCAAGAGAAAGTGTGATTATTCTCATGCACCTCCCAGCTTTGTAGGCAGTGGATCAGCCACTCATGCTCTTAGCTCAGGATTACACCTAGTGCAGAGATCCACAGAGAAAAGAAGGGAGGCAAAATTGGAAGATGCTTAATGTGATTTCAACCCAAAAGGACCAAAAAAGTAAAAGCAAAACTGCCAGATTTGGCTGGACCACTCGGCTGTATAGAAATTGTGGGGTGAGATGCAGTAGAATTAGATGGAAGTTGTTGTTCTGCTGATTGACTCGTGGGTAACAGTCCTATGTTGAGCTCCTGGAAATCTGCAACTTTGAATGTGATGTGTGGAATGACTGCGGTTAGGTGGGATGTTTGTAAAGGTGTACATTGGAACATGCATTAACCATTACAATAAAACACCCTTCTGCCATCTCTTTGTGAATATTGTAGACTGGTGGGTAATTCTCAAATGTTGGTCTTGCACATATGGTAAAGAACTACCTGAGACAATGGAATTAAGACTCATCTGTTAAAAATAAAATATTTTGGATTTCCTCTTCCTTGGGACAAGACAACACGAAATTAGTGTTAAAATGCTATGCAAATAGATAGCCTCTGGAAAAGGCTGTGCCCCATAAAAATCCTTGTGTAAAAAAGACAGATAATCAAAGGGTCACTGATGGCAACCCAGACTTGGCATTCTAGTCAGTTTTCCAAGCAAAGCAGTGCCACAGAGTCAGCATTCAATGATGTACATGAACTGGTCATTCCTTAACTTTCAATGCAGAAATGGTGGACTCAGTTCATATTCCAACAGTGTCAGATTAGTTATTGAGACTCAATGCTGCTAGCCATTGGTGCTAATAATCCATTTTTAAAAATATCACGATCTATTATTTATTCTTTTTGAAGGAAATATATAGGATAATTGAATTAAGCACTGCCAATCCTGGAAAATGGAATATTTTACTTTTGGAACCATTATCTGCATTGCATACTCTTACACAAGTTAAAGAACAAGGCAGATACAGAATAAAGCTCATCAACCCTACTTTAAAATATCCTTGACTACAAGATCCAAAGCAAACTTCCCACTCCATGTTCATTTTACACATCAGTTACTCCTAAGGGTTAAATGAGAGCACCCTGTTGATAATGATTAGTACTGATTAGTACAGAACTAGAGGATACAAGTGTCAAGAAGACGTAATAATTCTTATAATATTATTGGAATTTATTGTAAAATAGAGTAATGTGTTTGCATGTGTGTGTGTGTGGGTGTGCATGTGTGAGAGTTAATTGAATTAGAGGCAGCTAGCCTGGGTGCTTTGATCTAAGAAGAGTGGTTAGGTTTGAAACTTTAATTAGATAAACATGGGGAAGTTTAGAAACAGCGGTGTCAAGGGTACATTTGCATTTTGAAATAGACCAGACTAGATTGTTTTCGAAGGAGGGGTGAAATGTGTCATCTAGCCAGGTGAAGTTTAGAAACGGTGTGTTTATTTTTCCCAAAGATTACTGGTAAAACTCAGGGCTATGAGAGGGTTTTATTAGCAGGGAGATTAAGTCCAAAGACATAGTGAAACAATGGGTATTTGCATTCAAAGAGAAAGATATGTATAAAGAAGGAGCAAGGGCTATGTGTAAGGAAACGCATTTGTGTGAAAAGCCTTCAGCATCTATGCCTCAAGCTGCTGTCTTCAAAGAACTGAAGTTAAGAAAACTCACTTGGAAGTCGACTTGTTCAGGGTATCATGTTTCTTTGCCTGGGTCTTTTAAAATCTACGTGTCTTACTGTTGCCTTAATGAAAGTGTAACTAGGAGTTAGATTGATTAGGGGATTTGGAAATTATCAGAGTAGTAATTTGTAGATTTATGTATGTATTTAAAGTCATTTCTTCTATCAATAAATGTTTAATCTAGTTTTGTAAAAACCTATAAGACTTGGTGGTCTTATTACTACTGAATTCAGGGCACACATCTCAAAATTTGTACAAACTGCAAAACAAGATGTGGCAGTTGTTTCAAGTTTCCCTTTGGGATTTGAACAACTCAGCATTTACCATTTGCTGTGCCATAAAAAGTTCAACATAAGTCTCATGCAGAATTAGGGGCTAGAATTTCCCTTGGAGTGGTCAGCATGATGAATAGAACCCCAGTTAAAGCAATGAGTGCTTCAATTAATCTACTTTAAAAATAGATGCATAAATATCTGGTTAGATGAATGACTGAACATGATAAGGAGCACAGCTAAAAACAATGAAATACTGTCATGAAAATATAATAATTTTCATAATATTATTGTGATTTTTTGCAAAGGTAGGTTAATAGTGGGGTTTGGATAGTTTCTCTGGGTGTATGTGTGTGCATGGGATTTAAATGAATTGGAGACAACTGCTCTGGAGGCTTTGTGTCATCAAAAAGGAGCTAGGTTTGAAATGCTAAATACGTAAACATGGCTTAAGTTTTAGAATGTGAGGTGTAAGGAACATTTGCACTTTTAGATAAATTAGGTTAGTTTGAATTTCAAAGAGATGGTAAGATGTTACACTTAGCCAGAAGAAGCCAAGCCAAGCAGTGTGTTTATTTTTCCCAAAGGTTACTGATAAAATTTGCACTATGAAAAGATTTATATTATGAGTAAGGTAAAGTTCTAAAGAAATATTGAAACAATGGAATTCCCATTAAAAAGGGGGAAACATGTATAAAGGAGATGATGTTATGTGTACGAGGGGGAGGGATTCTAAGATCTAACACAAGTGGGGAAAGCCTCCAGCCTCTGGGCATCAAGTTACTGTCTACAGGAACTGAAGCTGAGAAAACTCAATTTGAAACTCACTGTCCAGGGTATTCTGTTGCTTTGCCTGGGTGTGTTTAAATCTATTTGCTTTTACTGTTGCCTTAATGGAGGTGTAACTGGGAGCTAGATTAATTAGAGGCTTTAGGAGTTATTACAGTAGTAACTTGTAGACCTATGTATGTGCTTGAAATCTTTTCTTTTGTTAATAAATGTTTAATTTAGTTTTCTAAAAACCTCTGCAGTTGTGGTAGTCTTATTACTTCTGAATTCAGGGCACACATCTCGAAATAAAATACAAATCACAAAACAGTTGTGACCGCGTGATCAAGTTTCCCTCGTGGATTTGATTCACCTGGCACACATCATCTGCCCATCTGCGATGTCATAGCAACATTAAATCAAAAATAAAATACTGTAGATGCTGAAAAACTGAAGAAAAAAAACAGAAAATGCTGCAAATACTCAGTATGCAGCATCTGTAGAGAGAGTTAACTGATGAGTCCTGATGAAAGGTCACCAACCCGCAATGTTAACTCTGTTTCTCTCTCCATAGATGTTGCCATACCTGTGCAGCATTTCCGGCATCTTTTTATTTATTAGAACCAAACATTGTATGGGACACCATTATATGTGGAATTATATAGGGCCTTAACACATCCAACATTTTGGAGCATTTCACACAGAGAATTACTCTTGAAGCTTGGCTTATGCCAGACTATATGTGTGTGAGCAATGCAGATTACAGGTGGTGCTTCATGAAAAAGAAATGACATTCAGCCCAGGCGCCATTTCAATTAGAAAGAAACGATTAGAGAAAAAGTAATTAAAAACTGGATGAAATAAACTCAGTGGCAGTTTACCCCTTTATTCTGATGTGGAGGATAGCTTCATATTAACTTCCCAGTTGCTTTCACTTTGGATTCATGGATTGATTTAACTATCGGGGGGAATTAATCAAATTCCTTAATGCATAAACTCTGGATTAAGAGCTACTTCCACTAGCTGAGATGTAACACTTCTCTAATAACCTACCTCCAATGCAAACAGGTGGAAGCTGGTTCTAATAATGAACTGAATGCAATGTGGGCTTCCTCTTGGCGAGTTCTACTTTAATAAAACAAGCTGTTCCCCCCCAGGCAATCTGTGTCATTCCAAAGAACTACCAGCAGCTCGCTCCAATTCAAAGGAGTAATTACCCTGAGTTACCTGTTAGTTACAAGAAACAAACAAACTATATTAGATAGCAGATTACACGAGCAAATTCAGGGAAGTAGATTTGCCTTGAGACATTAGGGTGGGAAGAGGAGGAGTCATATTGGACTCAAAACGTTAACTCTGTTTCCCTCTCCACAAGTGCTGCCAGACCTGTTGAGCTTTTCCAGCAGGTTCTGTTTTCATTAGGATAGGAATTGGTTTGCATTGGGCCTGTTTTTCAGATTTAGCAGCGGGATGGCCAGCATACAGACTGCATTGGGCATTGATCCCACTGCTAAACACACACTCACATTTTTCAGATATCCTGGGCGGCAATGTAAGCTCTAATTTTTTCTTTGTAGTGTACATGTGATTTGTTTAAGTGCGCAGGCCCTTTACATTTTTTGTTGCGCAGCTGTACACTGTCAGCTACGTAAAAGGCCCAACTTGCACGTGGCCTGAGCGGGAACTTAGGACCACGCAGCTAAGAGGAAACATTACTGGCCAGGTAGGTGAAAAGCCATCAGGCCCCTTGAATATGCAAATGTGAGGCCTAAAGCTAGATGAAGGAGCCCGTTTTAAAAATTAGCCACCAATGGATTTTTCAGTGCCTCCCCCTCCACCCCAAACAACAGGGTAGATGCTAATTTAATGTTAATGAAGACACCTTTGTTAGGAGCCAGGAGAAGCAGGACAGCTTCCGTCCACCTTTGACTCTACACTCCTGTTGATCATCACCCCACAGATCGGGAATAGTAACATAGTGGTAACGTTACTGGACTAGAGGTCTGGACTAATGTTCCAGAGATACCAGTTCAAATCTAACCAGCCAAGGAAACTAGAGGAATTTAAACTCTGTTAATTAATAAATTTGGAATAAAAAACTGGTCTCAGTAATGATGACCATATTAACAACTATTTTGTTCTAAAAATCCATCTGGTTCACTAATGTTCTTCAAAAGGAAGGAAACCTGTCATTGCTATCCAGTCTGGCTTATACGTGACTCCAGACCCAACAATGTTGTTGACTCTTAACTCTGACACTCAGTTGGATCAAACCACTACAGAAAAGTCACATAAGAATAAAACCAGATGCACCAACCAGCAATGACCCAGGCACTGAAAATAACAAAGGCACAGCCTGCCCAGTCAACCCTGAAAGGTCTTCCCCACTGACATCTGGGAACTAGTGCCAAAATTGGGAGAGCTGTCCCACAAAGCAGTCAAGCAACAGCCTGACTTTGTGATGCTCTCTAAATCATACCTTACAGCCAATATCCCAGGCTCCTCCATCACCATTCCTGGTATGCCCTGTCCTTCCAGCAGGACAGACCCAGCCAAGGTGACAGCACAGCGATATACAGTCACTAAGGACTGGCCCTGGGAGTTCTCAACATTGGCTCCGGGCCCCATGAAATCAAATGTCATCAGGTCAAACATGGGCAAGGAAACTTCCTGCTGATTACCATCTACTGCCCTCCCACAGCTGATGAATCAGTGCTCCTCCATGTTGAGCACCACTTAGAAGACTTCAATGCCTATCATCAAGAGTAGCTCAGTACCACCATTAATGAGCAGGCTGAGTTCTGACGGACATATCTGCCAGACAGGGCCTGGTGAGAGAACCAACCAGAGGGAAAAACTGACTTGACCCTCTCCTCACCAATCTACCAGTTACGGATGCATTTGTCTATGACAGTATTGGTAGGAGTGACCACCTGACAGTCCTTGCGGAGATGAACTCCCGTCTTTGGAATGAGGGCACCCTTCATCATGTTGTGTGGCACAACTGAAGTATCATCAGAAACAGTCACAGGGTGCGATTATTAATGATAGAAATCAATACTTTCTCCGGATTCCTGAGTGTGCCTGTTAAACTTTGCCAGGTCTATAATAATGTTTCTCCGAAGACTGAATTATGAAGGCTTTAATAACCTCTTCGTAAGTTGCTGTGTCCTCATTAGCACCCTGTTTTTCAAACATGTCATCTGCGTTGTTGCCAATGGAATAAGGGAGTGTGCTGACCTGTCAGCTTCTGTGCTAACCCTGAAGCAGTCCTATGTTCAATCTGCGACACCAGTCTTTGCAATGTGTTGCTTGTTGCTTGGTCATGGCTTTCCACGTGGTCAAAGAAGTTGGGGAGAGATAGAAGTAGAGGCTTCTTCCATGATTGTCTGTTACTTTATTCGATTGTCTTGGGACTCTGTTGGTACGTTTCCTTCCGATTTTTTGCCACAGTCATTCCCTTGCTGCTGTATTCACCATGGTTTTCACTTTCTCACCACCACCAGCTTCATTGGGGACCCTTGCTATTTGGTGTGTTTACCACTGCCACCATGACGAAACATCAGAAATGGTCCCAGGGTATGTTTAACAGAGGCTACTAGAGTAAGGCATCCAGGAACTTCCAAACATGTATTAACTATATACAACTACATACAGGGATAGATGAGCACGAGGCTCCTTCCAAAACCATCTCTCTCTGAGTTCTAGAGACACATGATCTGACATCACTGATGATGTATCTTAGCTATTAACACAACAGTTATTAACCTTCTATACTACAACCATTGCTGTGCTAAATGAGATAGATTCAGAACAGATTGAGCAGCTTAAAACTAGGCAACCAAGAAGCACTGTGGGCCATCAACAGCAGCAGAATTGTACTCAACCACAATCTGTAACCTCATGGTCCAGCATATCCCCCACTCTACCATTACCACCAAGTCAGGGAGACAACCCCGGTTCAAAGAGAAGTGCAGGAGAACATGCTAGGAACAGCACCCGGCATACCTAAAAATGAGATGACAACTTGGTAAAGCTATAACACAGGACTACATACATGCTAAACAGAGGAAGCAGCATGTTATAAACAATGCAGTGATCCCACAACCAGCCGATCAGATAAAAGTTCTGCAGTCCTACCATGCCCAGTCATGAATGATGGCGATCAATTAAACAACTTACCCATGGAGGAGGCTCCACAATATTCCCATCCTCAATGATGGTGGAGTCCAGCACATCAGTGCAAAACACAAGGCTAAAGCATTTACAATCATCTTCAGCCAGAAGTGACGAGTGGATGATCTATCTCGGCCTCCTCTGGAGGTTCCCACAGCGCAGATGTCAGTATTCAGCCAATTTGATTCACTCCACATTCTATCAAGAAATGGCAGATGATGCTGGATGCAACAAAGGCTACGGAGCCTGACAATATCTGGCTGTAGTATGGAAGACTAATGCTTCAGAACTAGCTGTGCCCCTAGCCAAGCCATTCCAGTACAGCTACAATATTGGTATCTACCCGACAATGTGGAAAATTGCTCAGGTATATCCTGTTCACAAAAAGCAGATCAAATCCAATCCGGCCAATTAGCACCCCATCAGTCTACTCTCGATTATCAGCAAAGTGATGGCAGGGGTCATCAACAGTGCTATCAAGCGGCACTTGCTCAGCAATAACCTGCTCACTGACGCTCAGTTTGAGTACTGCCAGGACCACTCAGCTCCAGACCTCATTACAACCTTGGTCCAACTGTAGACAAAAAAGCTGAATCAAGGAATCAGGAGGAAATCTCATCACTGCTGGAGTCATACCTAGCACAAAGGAAGATGATTGTCATTGTTGGAGGTCAATCATCTCAGTCCCAGCACATCGCTACAGGAGTTCCTCAGGGTAGTGTCCTAGGCCTGACCATCTTCAGCTGCTTCATTAATGGCCTTCCCTCTATCATAAGGTCAGAAGTGGAGATGTTCGTTGATGATTGTACAGTATTCACTTCCACTCACAACTCCTCAGATACTGAAGCAGTCAGTGTCCACTTGCAGCAAGATCTGGACAACATTCAGGCTTGGGTTCATAAGTGGCAAGTAACATTTGTGCCACACAAGTGCCAGGCATTGACCATTCCCACCAAACAAAAATCTAATCAACACCCCTTGACATTAAATGGTATTACCATCACTCAAACCCCCATCATCAGTATCCTGGGAGTTACCATTGACCAGAAACTCAACTGGACTAGACATATAAATACTGAGGCTACAAGAGCAAGTCAGAGGATAGGAATCCTGCAGCGAGTAACTCATCTCCTGACTCCCTAAAGCCTGTCCACCATCTACAAGGCACAAGTCAGGAGTGTGATGGAATACTCTCCGCTTGTCAGGATGAGTGCAGCTCCAACAACACTCAAGGAGGTCAAAGCCATCCAGGACAAAGTAGCCTGCTTGATGGGAACTCCACCCACACCTTAAACGTTTCCACTCTCCATCACCGATACACAGTAGCAGCAGTGTGTACCACCTACAAGATGCACTGCAGTAACTCACCAAGCCTCCTTAGACAGCCCCTTTCAAACCTGCAACCTCTACCACATAGAAGGGCAAGGGCAGCAGATCATGGGAACACCACCATTTGCAAGTTCCCCTCTAAGCCACATACCATCCTGACTTGGAAGTATACTCCCATTCCTTCACTGTCACTAGGTGAAAATCCTGGAACTCCCTTTCTAACAGCACTCTGGTTGTATCTGTAGCATATGGACTACAGCATTTCAAGGCGGCGGCTCATCATCATTTTCTCAAGGGCAATTAGGGATGGGCAATAAATGTTGGCCTAACCAGCGATACTCACATCCCATGAACAAAAAGAAGAATGCCCTGTTACTTGTCCGAGCCCCTCCCCATCCTGTACTTACCCGAGCATCACGGTTAGCATGAAGGTGACCAGAAATTCATTGCTCTGATAGGCCAGTCTGCCTGTGGAAGTGCAACAGATGCTGAAAGCTCACCCCAAAGATAGAGCTAAGGTCCACAAACCATTATTGGGCCTGCATCGGGCATCTCTGTTTGGGAACTTGATGCTGTTGCAGCATTGACACTCAGCCCATTAATGACACCTCTTTGAGTCAGTGTACTAATAAAAATGACCAAAAAAATGTTCTGGAAGGATGGAATAATGCCACCCGCTGTATCCAGGAAAGTGAGTCCGAATCTGTGCCTGCTATATTTCTTAGAAGGAAAAAAGGCTGCAGTTCAGAGGCTAGAAATTCTGCAGAGAGTAACTCATCTTCTGACTCCCCAAAGCTTGTCCACCATCTACAAGTAACAAGTTAGGAGTGTGATGGAATACTCTCCACTTGACTGGATGAATGCAACTCTCCCAACACACAAGAAGGTTGATGCCATCCAGGACAAAGAAGCCCACCTGATTGGCACTCCATCCATCATCTTAAACATCCACTCCCTCCACCACTGACGCACAGTGGCAGCAGTGTGTACCATTTACAAGATGCACTTCAGCAACTCACAAGGCTCCTCTGACAGCACCTTCCAATCTGCGACCTCCACCGCCTAGAAGGACACGGGCAGCAGATGCAAGGGAACACCACTTCCCCTCCAAACCACACAGGTATCATCCTGACTTGGAACTATATCGCCGTTCCTTCACTGTCACTGGGTCAAAATCCTGGAACGTGGTTCCTAACAGCACTGTGTGGGTGTACCCTCACTACATGGACTACAGCGGTTCAAGAAGGCAGCTCACCACCACCTTCTGAAGGGCAATTAAGGATGGGCAATAAGTGCTGACCCAGCCAGCAACGCCCACATCCTATGAACAAATAGAAAAAAGCTCGTGGCACACAATGGTAAGAAAAAGCAGGAGAGGTGTATAATGGGCAATCAATGCAATATTGTCCCACTTACACTGTTGCTAAAGGTTAAAATTATCCACGTAGTCTCAACTTTTTGGAGATTTGCACTGCTAATCAAACCATAGCTATTTTATAGCTGAACAATAGAACTAAAACTTAGCAACAGGATAATAAAGAGCTTAATAGGTTTTCTCTCTTCTTAACACTATTACTAAATTCAATTGATTAGAACACCAGAATTCACAGACTTTCTGAAGCTATCAGAATGGATATAAAAGCAGCACCAGGAGGAAGAGAGACAGAATTAAAATGAGACATAAGGACAAAGCCAGGAAGACTGTTAATCAGCCAAATTCATTAAAAGCCCGTGTTGCTTCAATATCTCTTCTATCGCACCAGTGAAGCGTGGCATTGCGAAAAATCTAATCTTTTTACAAATGTACCAAAAGCTGGCTTCCCTCAGCTGCCAGAGGTAGCACAACCTAAAGGAGCCCTGCTGCTGCCAGCTGGGCACTTAGCGTGACAATACAAGCCAGCGATGCAGTTTTCTCACTGCAAGTCTCCACGGACCTTTCAAACTATTGGCAACAAGTTACTTTGTACTGTGGAAGCCACCCTGTAGTGCAAACAGAGCAGATTCCAGCATTGCACCGAATTACTCGAGTTGGGAGTTATCCTGATTATAAATTTAATTTTCATTACATCGAACAGCTGGTATGGTTAGGATGTTCCGTTTTAAAGGTCTGAGAAGCAAGGATTAAGATAGATGTGCAGCAATAAAAATGCGACCTCTCCTCCAATAATGTAAGTGGCTATAATGCCTTATTTGTTGACATGAAGGCTGTGTTCATTTGATTCTCAGCTGCTTGTAACTTTCTTTCAGATTATGCTCCAGGCTGTCACTCACTGTGAAAAAATATCAGCCACATGAATTTTCAAATAAGTTGACAAAATTTTATCGACACAGATGATTCCTATAGATCCCAAGTCATTTTGGATGTTTCTGCAGAAACCACTGCAGTCATTTTTAAGCTGGAGGATAAAGAAAAAGGCAAACCAAATAGAATGAGAAGCATCTACCAGTATTATGAAATCCCAGCTCACAACCGAGGTCCATTAACAGAGCAGAGAGAGGGGCAAACTTGGAGCAGGACTTGCAGCTTCCCTTAGCTCGAGGCAGCAGGAAGTAAGATGTGCACACAGTCCTGGGTTTACTTGCAGATGCCACTTATGTCACGTAAACAGTATCATGTGGTCAGAAGTCACATGATCAAACTTCTATGAGTATGCCCGGCCTATGCTCAACCCTCGACTACGTGCTTAACTCACTATTTCACAGTTAGGACTTTCCCACGGACACTGATAAATGCCAGGCCACCAGCAGCATTAGGTAGGACAGTGCATGTGTCCTTGTTATGATCCTACTCACCCAGTCACAAAAGTCTGCACTTATATCGCAGTCCATCGGCCCTGTTGGAAAGTCTACAGATATAAATGTATAGGGAAAGACAGAACTAGGTTGAGTTCCGTTATGTCTCAGCCAATTAACCTGCCAATATTTGGTCAGATATTATAAAACAATCACTTAGGGAATGTATTAAAGGGCTGGCAGCTCTGTGGTATATTAGCTCAGCATGAGTCTCTACCTTCGAGGTAGACTAGGAGAAAATCTGAATAAATAAATACATCTCCTGCCTCCAAGTTCTGTTCAAAATAAAACTCCTTTACATGCCTGACGAAAGGTTATTGCCCTGAAACATTAATTCTGCTTCTCTCTCCACAAACGCTGCTTGACCTACTGAGCATTTCCAGTGTTCTCCTTTACAAAATGCTTGGTAGCAGAGTGTTGAACATTACCTCTGTGACGCTTCTTTAGCTTCAACAGATTTAGCTTTTAATTTAGTCACCTTCATTTCCTGAATCTAATTATTTTTACAGTGTGGCTTCAAGCAGTTTCGTCAGCAGCAAATTTTAGCACATTGTTCTTTGGAAGCAGTTGATCCCCCTAGAACTGTGTGTAGCAGGAGCAAAACTAGGGCCTCCAGCATTGGTGCCAAGAAAGGACTGCAGGATGACACAGACATGCTCTAACACACAAAACACACTCCAGCACAGCAAAAACATTCTGACACAGAGACAGCAAGCTCAGGCATTGTGAGCTTTGCTAGAACAGGTAATAGTCGCTTGGTAGTACAGAATTTCAGTATTACTGAAAAAAGAGACATGCTGTCTAAGCTTTTTATCTAGTACTCATCAGGACAGACTCAAGAATTCCAAATTTCAAAGGGAATGACAAGTTACACTGCATGAGAAAAGGTGCTGATTGGTTGGCAAGTCAACTCTGATTGGTCACGTCAACTCTGATTGATAAAGTCGTTGCTATGGCGAAGTAATGATATCAAAATTTGTTTGTGCTAAAAAGTGAACTGGACACAAGAACAGCTAAGCCCAAGGCCTGATCAATATTGGTACTCAGACCTCATTTTAATAGGTCCGGCAACCTGCCGATGCCTACCGTGTGTCCCCATGCAGCTCACTAGCGAAGTGGGCACAATGAAGACCAACTTCCAACTCAAAGACAGCAGTCCTGACGCAGATATAGCATGAGAGCACACTGACATGCAGACAACATATTCTGATAGAGAGAAAACACTCATTAACAACCTATACCAAAAATACTAAACAAAACGAATGCAGACACACTTGGCTGCATTTTCCTGGCCTGCTGGAGACGGGTTTGGAGGTTGTGGTGGGGGTTGCAGTGGGGTGGGGGGGTGGTGGTGGTGGTGGGGGGGGTGGGGGGGGGGGGGATGTGGTTTGGCAATGGGAGAGCACAAGGGAACCAAGAAAATACGGTCAAAGGTTGGCTCCCCGATGCCTTTTCGCCTCCAAATTACTTCCTGGGGACAGGCAGGTAACAGAGGTGGGCAGCCAACTGGGGCAATTTAAGCCCTACTTAGGGGTCATTTTCTAAAAGTTATGACAATTCCCAGCATCGGAGTGGCTCATTGGATGCGGCCTCCGGCAGGGGAACCCGTCTGCTGTCTTTAATTGGACAGTGGGTGTGCAGGCGGACAATTGGGAGGCTGCCTCTCGGAAGACTGCACTGGCAGCCATCCTGACCATATGTGCGGCCTCTGTACCCCAATGTGGTCCTGACATCGGGGTCCTGAAGTCTGCTGGAAAATTCAGCTCACTGTAGCCCAGTCGATATGGTCTTAGACTTGCAACCCAGAAGTTGAGAATTGAAAACCCACTATGGCAAAGTATGAAACTGAAATCATTTAAAGTGTTAATTTGTGGGTTAGCAAAAAAAAAAAACCATGTGATCTGCAAGAGTGTTGTAAGATCCCTAGAGGTTCACTAATATCCTACAGAACTACCACCTCCCCCACAGTTCCACATTGTAGTTAAGTCTTTATGATATTGTCTACATTCCAAGAATACAAAAAAGCGTTGCATTTTTTGCATCACTTCCTAATAAACTCCAATGACATTTCCAACTCTCAGAAACTCTGTATGATACATTATTAGGTAAAAATGCATGTGTCTTGGCTCTCTTTCTATCCATTACAACCCACTGAGTCTGAAGTGATTTCCCGAAACATCATTCACATCCCGTTCTATCTTAATTATTTTCATTGTCCTTTTTTGATTTTATTGAGTTGGATTGCAGGATTGGTTTTCAAACTCCACAATTAAACTTGTTGAATCTTCAAACCTTCTTATTTGTACAGTCTCTCCCTCTGACTGAATGCTTCTTCTGAGCTAACACCTTCATTTCTTCCACAGTTTAATGCCCTCATCAGCAGATGTAGGAGCGTTAAGGCAGGTTTAAGCCTAAAGTCCATTTCTTCGCTGGAAACAAATCAACGGGATGTTTAATCCATTCGACAATCTATAAACAGGAAGCCTGGATGTGCTTTATTTTATCAATTTCTTTTAAGTTTGGTCCTATTGAAGTCAGCCCCTGTGTAACACTCCACAATCAGAAGTGCAGAACTTCAGCCACTGAAACATCCCTAAAATCAGTCAATGGCGGCGATTTTAACCTAATTTGCTGGTTGGGAAAGCCACAGGATTGTCTGGAACTTTTTCTTTTTTTTTTAATTCATTCACGGGATGTGGGCTTCACCGGCTGGGCCAGCATTTATTGCCCATCCCTAATTGCCCTTGAGAAGGTGGCAGTGAGCTGCCTTCTTGAACCGCTGAGGTCCATGTAGTACAGGTACACCCACAGAGCTGTTAGGGGGGTAGTTCCAGGGTTTTGACCCAGTGACAGTGAAGCAACGGTGATATATTTCCAAGAAGGTGACTTGGAGGGGAACTTCCAGGTGGTGGTTGGCTTCAACAGAGGGAAAACCAGCAAAAAAGGATTGCATTTAAAAAGCACCTTTCACAACCACCAGACGTCTCAAAACGTGTTACAGCCAATGAAGTACTCCTACTGTGTAGTCACTGTTGTAATGTAGGAAATGTAATGTAATGTAGCAGCTGGTGGAACTTGGAAGCACCAGCGTTGCACCAGAATTCAGCAGTCAGCTGATGGGCAGGTTTAGGTTAAAATTTCTCCCAATGCCTCACTGTGGCCAACCTACACTTAAACCACTCTTTTCACTGCCAATCATTCCTCCAGTTCATAGACCTTTTTATAATATTAAGCTACCAGAGCACAAAATGATACAGTGTCCAAACTTCTGGGAGTTCAGCTAAAATGACTTGATTCGTTCCAAATACTTCTGTTACCGAAATACCTTCACTTTGCCCAGGTTACACATTTTACTGAGTTTAACGTTTGAATTGTAATGAACTATTCCATGACTTCTCTTATTCAGGGATCTCTGAAATTTCAGCAAATTATATGCACCAACCATAGTGCGTTTCCAACACTTTTTAACCGCAATAAATTTGTATAAGAAATTGTATGATGGAAAAGTATGAAGAGTTTGTTAATACACTGCGTCACCCCATCTAATTCCCTGACATTTAGGATTATGCAATTGTTCAGACTGATGCAGTTCTAATTTAGTTCTCCTTTGCACATGGCGGCATTTTGTAATCTTTCAGGAATTAGCAGCTCCATCGTTCTTTTCATTTAATCACAAGTGCCAGGTTTAGCAGGGAATCATGTCAAAGCAAGTACGCAGATCTGCTCCTGCCATGGATTCCCTATTTTCCAACCCACACTTCTTCATGAAAAAGAGCTTCAGATATGAACTCATAAATATATTTGTTCTCAATGTGATGCTGAAAAGGCCACCATTAGAGTTCCTCCCTAGTTCCCCTGAGAAGGTGGTTGTTGTGGGCTTTCCTCTCAGTAATATTGTACTTCAGAAAGACTTTGACCGGGATTTTCTGGCCCCGTTGTGGTGGGACCTGCCACAGGAGTTTTGGCGGTCCAACCAAAGTCCACTGACTTTGGGCACGTCCGGACAATGCCGGTAGTGGGCGGGATTTTCCCACCCTCCATTGGCTGTACTGTGCTTTCAGATGTTCCAAGGATGCAAAAGGTGCCATGCAAATGCAAGCTGTCTTTTTTTTTTCTTTTTAATTGTTTTTACAACTGATTACTTTGCTGAATCACTTCAGGGGGCATTAAGACTCAACCATGCAGTATGGGACTGGAGTTATGTGTAGGGCAGACTGGGTAGGGGTGGCAAGTTCCCTGCTCTGAAATAAATATTTGGATTTGGCAAGTTTTTATGAGAGGCCAGCAGCTTTCCTTTACCTTTTTGTTAGACCTGAATCAGCAGATATACTGAATTCAATTTCACAGTCAGCCATGGTAGCATTTTGAAGTCACAAACTCTGGGTGAGCAGTACAGTCCCACACTCAATGCAGTGGTGTAAATCTGAGAAAGTGATGAGAATAAATCGGATGGAGGGTTCTAAAAAAATTATGAATTGTACTTGTTCAGCTCACTAAATACAAAAGGAAATTATTATATTTTAAAAATAACATTTCCTTTTTTAATACATCCCTCGTGCTTTGGACAGATAGGTTCATCCGGTGAGGGGAGGGGGCGCAACACTCCTCTTCTCCCCTCCTGAAAAATCTAGTGCTTCAGCATTACAGCAGTGATCTGGGCTTTGCGCCATTCTGCTAGGAAGATTGGCAGATTGGACTGGAATATGCTCTTGAGCAGATGGAGCTAAGAAGTTGATAATCCTGACTTCTCATTACAACATGTGGCAAAACGTCAATACTGCACAGTTGTTTATCCTCTTATAACTAATGGGCGACATGTGGATCTTAAGCAAGAATAAATGTTGACGTGGAAATTACTGTTGGCTATATCACCGGATGAACGCTTAACGTATTCATTCACCTGACATTCATTGATCCATTTATTTAGCAGAGGTGTTATCCTATTTCAAGTACATGGGTTAATCCCAGGAAGGAAATTTGCAGGCACAATAAACATTTGTCTGCTGACATCACTGCTAGTAACTAGCTTTACAACACAGGTTTGTTATTTTGCAAATATAGTCGGAGGAAATTCAATGACTTTTATGTATAAATTCTTATTTCTGCTGGGAGTTTTGTTCGGGCTGTAGATTCATAGGATTGTAGTCAACAGTGACTACCACTTCAAAATTACCTTGTCAGATTTGGGAAGTCCTGAGGTCATGAAAGGCACCATGTAAATGCACATTTGTTCTTTATTCAGTAACATGCAAAGAAGTATAAATTGCACATTTGAAAATTGAGGGTGAGGCAGCCAGTAATTGAGCATGTTAGTCCAATCTGACCAAAACATGAAAACCTAGGCTTCGAGTTTCTGCTTGAGGTGCAATCTGTGAAAAAAGTGTGGCTAAAATTGTGAGCATTCTGAGAAGAGTTTTTTTTGTTGAGTTTCCATTCAAACTAATTTGCATATCACTATAAATAAAATCTGCCAGGGACCAGAGCAATGCTTGAAAAACTTCTATTTTAAATTTGCTTTAAAACATATCCCTTGTAAAACTTAAGGGCAGAATTTTACGGCAGTGGGATTTTACATTCCCACTGAAGTCAATGGGGTTTAGAATGTCTCGCCAAAGTTGGGGTAGAAACATCAGAAGGGGCTCCAGTTTAGTCCACACAACTCAGCATTTATTACTAGCTAGTCATAGAATGGCATGGATGGAGGCCACGGAAATGCCCACAGTTATAAACCTGCTTTTAAGCACTTTGGGACATCTTATTCTGTTAAAGATGCAATCCAAATGCAAGTTGTTGTTGTTGTTTCAGAGTTGAGGGCACTCAAAGCAGAATGCGAAGGGGAAATGAAAATGCTTCAAGTAAACAGAATAAAAATTTAAATATAGACATAAAAATGCATTTAGTGCCAAACCAATGAGCATAATCCATAATTAAACTGTTAGATCCCTGGTTAGAGAAAAGGGAACACTTTTTTTTATTGGGGGGATATTTTGTGGAAATAGAATCAAAGGCATTAGGCACTACAATGCTTTTCAAATATTGACGCAACTTTAAAAATCATGCCCGGATTAACCTTGCTTTATAGAAGCATAGATAATTAAAATAAATTGTTGTTGTCGCTACAATGCCACTGATTAAATCCAAATGTGAATCCAGTGCTAAGGATGGGCTGAATTTAGGAGACATCTCCTCATGATATAATCTGAGAATATATCGAAGAACTCTCAGCGCTAATGCTGTAAATTACATTTGTAATGGAAAAATGACAACCACAATTATTTTCTGCCTACAATCTATTGTTTAGATGCTGCACAAGGTTCTCACAAGAGCAATATTTTATAAATATCAGTTCAGATGGCATCATTTCAATCTTGCTACTTGCTACTCATTATTATATGTGGTTTATCTTCTGAGAGGATGTCCATCAAGAAAAAACAGCTTTCTTATTATTAGAATTAGTTGCATCCTTCCAAGTTACGGCTGCTCAATCACTTTTGTAATAATTTAAACTCTCAGCTTGTTTTGAAAGGAAGTGACAGCCTTATCTGCCATTCAAATGGAAGATTCTGGAAAACAAAAGTAAATAAGCTTTTGGCAAATATCTTTTTTTTTGCCTAAATTAAACTCTTCTGATTTCTCGTCATTAATAAACTACTAAAAAAAAAGTGTTTGACATTTAACGCACAGTCTTACAACAAAGCTTGCCAATAGGGTCATTGTGGTCTGAACAAAGGAAATCAAGGAGACAAACCCCATGAACAGGTGTAACATTGCACCACCCCCACCAAGTGAATTAGACTGTTGAAGTATTACAATAAGCAGTGCTCTGTTTCCCACAATGGCTCTCGAATGTCTGCCACCCTCACCACAGTGTCACTTTGAGCAAGCATCCAGATGTCATTGTATCAGGTGTCTCTGTGCAAAATTTCATCCCTTCCATCTCCACTTTGCTAAATCCAATCTGTACTGCCCCTGAAGCCAACAGGATAGTTTTGCAACTAAGACAGCAGCATCTTATACCAGTCTAGAAAATGTTGCCTTCTAGATGGGATTAAGTCCATGTTTATTACCATTGACATCAGCAGAAAACAAAATTTTTCAGCAGAACAACTATATGGTTCACTCTACTTACAACATAGATCTACAAGAGCCCAGTTATCAATTTGGGTTAAAGTCAGTTATTGGAATAAGCAAGAACTCATTAAATGTTATCAGTTTACCATCTGGGAAATATTGCATAGTGCAGCAGTTTATACTTTCCTCCCCAATGTGTTTGGATGTATTTTACATGAAAGATTACAAATTACTGTCGCAGATGCATGTGAGAGATACACCAATAATAATCATGAATAATATATTGATAAATGCAGACCAGTGCCTTGCAACTTTTTTAGTCTTAGTGCCTTAAAGGGACTGTGCTAAGTGGGATTTCATCCAATTGTTTACATAAGTGATTATTATATTGGCATACATTTTTCACTGTAAGTATCTGTCAATATTAATAGGTATTATTATCAATTATATTATCAATATTATCAATATTAATAGCTGTTGTTATAAAAGCATTTTAATACTGAAAGTGCTTAATAAGGAATAATCAGCTTATAAGGGAGGGAGAGAGGTTATTACACATAAGTTTTTAATGGCAATCTTGCAACTGAAATGAACTTTAAATCATATTGCAATCCATCGTGGGATCCCTGTAAACACCTGCTGGAACTCATTGAACGTCAGCAACTCTCAGTTTTGGCAATCCTGGGGGGGGGTCTATGTCAAAGTTTTTTAGTTGGGATTTGCTTCATGTCGAATCTTAATTTTACCACAGAGATAATACAAAAAATGAAAGATGACTGGGAGCTTACCTTGAACTATAACAGGCTCTCAGGACCCTGATGTTAGGATCAATTGTCTCTGTGGTTTATGATATCACAATTGTTTTGTATTGTTATAATACCTCCCAGCCTTACATCATTACCAAATTATCCTGCCATATGGAGATATAGACCGTTGAATAAATCTTTAATTTCTGTGATGGTAATTTCCATAATTTATTCAGGTTGAGGAGCTGAAACTAAATTTTCTCTACTTCACTCAGTCTCTAGAGCTGCCTCAATTGCTGGTCCAAGTCAGTAGATTTTATTTCATGTTTTTCCTCAGGCTGAATCTAAATTTATATCTCCATGATTCATTGACACTGTAAATATGAATAGATTCTTTCTCCATTATCTCCTGAGGTAGATCTCTATTGGTTCTGACAGCCCTCTGCTAACTCACTGAAATGATGATTTTTCATGACAGACTCAATATCTGCAGCACTTGGCCATGAAAGGTCAAACCTGAACCCATCAGAACATCATCCAGTATCCAACACAGGTTGACTGGTAATAATCAGAGCAATGACTGACTTTTCCTCTTCCTAGTTTGGAGGTGCTGATGCTAATTGCAATCTGCAGCCTGACTTCAGTTAATTCCATACAGACTGAACCTGGGATTTTCCAAGTCTATTGTAGTTCAGTACCCCATTTACCCACACAGCCGTAGTGAGAGTCAACGTGAATATAATTTAAAATTGTGAATCCCGGAAGAAATTAGAATTGGGACTGTGACCAGCAACTAGCCACAAGGCTGTATGATGGCAAGATAATATTATTTTTTATTCTTAAGAGTATTTAAAGTGCTAAGAATTAAAAAGTTATAGAGTAGGTCTGGAATATGCTGTATGTGTTCTGTAGCTGAATCTGCCACAGGCTTTTATTTTAATCAATATGATGGGGATGTGAAAATTTCCTGGGGCATGGTAAAATTTACTTCTCATAAAGTGACTCCTACGCTCAGTGAATCAGCCCATTTACCCGTCACTTCTAGCACTGGGTTTCAAACTTGTACCCATGATAGAAAAGACCTTCATCCTATCTGGCTGTAATGGTTCTACATAAGCTGAGTTCACCCAACCTTGCCTCATCCCTAATGGATATGCATAAAACTGCCCCTATTTTTTGGCACCAGTCCCACTGTTTGGAGCTACATGAGAAATCGAAAGTCACAATGATCCAGGCTCTCTTCTGAAGTTAGAGGTAAGGCACAATGTTGGCCCAGAGGGAAAACAGCTCATCTAAATCATGCTTATATCTCAACCTAATGTGGAAGCCCTTCAAGGTGAAAACTAAGAAAGTGCTACAATTCCCATGAGGAAGTCAATGGGCACTGGGGAAGTATCAGAAGATTAGAAACAAGCTAATCTGGTGTCCATCTTCGAAAAAGGCAACAAAACTGACAACGGCCACTACAGACCCATTAATCTTACTAAAATAATGGAATCAACAATCAGGAATAAACTTGAGATTTTGTCTATCACAATAACTCAGTGAACAGCAGTGATATGTACTCAAAAAGGGCAGAGGCTGATCTGCTATTTTGATGCAGGGACAATTCAAATGGAAAGTCCAATGACATGTTGCACCTATACTTCCAGGAACATCTGATAAAATCCTGAAGAACAGGTTCTTTATGAATATCAAAGCTTGGGTTTCAGGTTATATCTGGGAACAAATAATAAACTGATTGAAGAGTAAAAAACAGTGGGTACTTTATAGAGGAGTTATGTAGGAATGAGGGAATTACTGAGGGGAATGCTCAAGGATCAGTGTTGGAACCATCACTGTTTCTAATTTACATCAAAATAACTCGAGTTCAGTAATGTAATACATAGTGGTCAAATTTGCAAATGGGACTAAACGAAGAGAAGCAGTGAAGGAGGCAACTCAAAATTTGGAAATGAGCTGAACAAAATATGTAAGTGAACAGAACATGGCTGTTGAAATTTTAGAGGAAAAATGTTTGATACACATACTCCATGAATGCTATTAAAATAGTATGGGAGAAATTCAAATAAATCTAGAAGTCTTAATAGACTTAACATGAAACATGGACAACCAATTCAGGGCAGCCATCAACAAAGACAGTAGAATGTTGAACTACACAACCAAAGCAGTAGAACACAAGTCAGAGGAAGCTCTGGTCAGGGCTCTGGTCAGACTGCACCTCGAGTACAGTGTCCAGTTCTGGTTGCTGAGCCACAGATACCCAAATGCTCATGGAAATGTGCAGAAGAGCTAGAAGCCTGATCTCTAGTGCTGAGGTTTGAATTATGAGGAAAGACCTCAGGCAATGTTTGAGAGCGGTATATGATAGTAAACAGTATGGAAAAGGTAAATACAGAAATTACTTTTAATTCACTCCTATATAGATCAATAGGACAAGGAGAAATTGATTCAAACTAAAAAAAGACTAATGATATTACCAGGTTCTAAAAAAACAACCTATATAGCACCTTTAATGTAATAAGATGGCCAAAGGAGCTTCACGGGTGTGTTATAAAGCAAAATTAGACACTGAGCCACGTCAGGAAATATTAGGCCAGATGACCAAAAGCTTGATCAAAAAGGTAGGTTTTAAAGAGCCTCTCAAAGGAAGAGAGGGAGGTGGAGAGAGGGGAGGTGGAGAGAAGGAATTCCCCAGAGCTTGGGGCCAAGGCAACTAAAGGCATGGCCATTAAGGGCAGAGCAATTATAATCTAGGATGCTCAGAAGGCCAGAATTAGAGGAGTGCAGACATATCAGAGGGTTGCAGGACGTTACAGAGATAGGGAGGGACAAGGCCATAGAAGGATTTAAAACAAGGATGAAAATTTTAAAATCAAGGCGCTGCTTGACCGGAAGCCAATGTAGGTCAGCGAGCACAGGGGTGATGCTGAATGGGAATAGGTGAAAGATAAGTAATCAATACGTGGAATGGGCTTCCAGGTAGAGTAATGGAGACAAAAAAATCTGCAATTATTTAAGAAACAATTAGATTCCATAAAGGGGCATCTAGACTGGACTTGCGAGATGGATGGGCTAAGATGGGATGAATGGTTTTCCTCATCTTTAATTGTTTGGTGACCATATTTCACTTTAATTTGTTCAGCACCCATCAAAAATGATTTTTTAAAAAAAAGACAAGATGTTAAAGAATCTTCACACTTGAAAAAGTACAGATTAAAATTAATTTGCTGCAGTAATAAAATAGTATTAGTTTTCCCTGTTTAATTGGCATGGCAACCAGATTCCACTGGAGGAAATCAAGTAGATATATCTCTCAAATTTAACCCTGATGGTTGTCAGGGACTTGAAAGCTTAGAGCTTAAGGGACTGACAAGGCGACAAGAGATTTCCCTTCCTTTACTACATGCTCTGGCAGCCTAGATTGAGCATGTAAACATTAGTTGTTTAAATTCCTGCATACTGGTGATTGGAAAAGACTTCCACAGACTGGACCGTGGTATACAAAACTTTACCATTGGCACAGTACAGATTTCCAAGTGATAGAGAAGGGTTGATGCAACATGCATAAACAATGGCTACTTTCCTAGCTGAAGCAGGGTGAATGGGCATCAGCAACAGGGGTCCTAAATGAACAAAAAATATAAATTAAAGAAAGGATTTAAATGCAGTTGAATTATTTACTTTCTCATCTAAAAGTCAATGATAAATGGGTTTCTGTATCCACATTTCTGATTAGTTATATACAGAATGCCAATATAAATATGGCTTAAGCAAAGATGACATTTGCAAAATGTATATCTTGTAGAGGACAACATAGCTGACATCTCTCATGCTGTTGCGTTATAAGTGGAATATTTAATGATAAGTCATTGAAAGTGGAATCTATTGAAATCATGAGCTGCAGCAATGTAATTCAGACACATTGGGCAGAATCGTCCCAGATTTGCACTAAGTGCAGTAGCAGGCGGGTAAAACGACGTTTTACCCGCCGGCCGCAATGGCGGGTTTTCACACCATATCATCCTGAGCCCACCGCATTACCCATGCATTCCTGGGAAACACACAGTTTCCGTGGTGGGCGGGCTCTCATTCACCTGCCATGCTATCATCTCACCTCTCCATCATGTCAGGCAACACATTTAAAGTACAGCCGCACTCATTGCTTCCAGCCCAGGACTGCAGCAAAGAAGGCATGGCCCCGAAAGGCAAGAAGACTGCAGCCCTCGAGCGCCTTTTGGACATCGTGGACACTATGATGTCCTCTACCCCTGCTCTGGCCGCAGGAGGGGCACCTACATTACCACGCTGGCTTGATAGGCAATGGCAGCAGTGGTTAGTGCCAATGCTACACAGAAGAGGTTGGCCATCCAAATACCAGCCATTATGGTATTCCCTAAAGTTCAGTTCTACTCAATGGTGAGAATACTGCATTTGTTAGATTACTGCTGAGTATTCCATACATAATTCATTGTAATGCTAGGGTTATTTTAAGGGAACTGCATTTAAAATATATCTTTAAACAAGACTTGTTGAAAAAATCCATTATTAGCCTTTTCCACTTTTCAGGGTAAAAAAGAAACTAGTTTAAGAACATTACCACATGCATTGCAGTGGTTCAAGAAGGTAGTTCATCACCACCACCTTCTCAAGGGCAATAAATGCTGGCCTAGCCAGCAACGCCCACATCCCATGAATGAATTTTTTAAAAATTAGGGACATTTAAATCCTTGCGTTCACTTATATTTCCTTCTGCTTTAAATCCTTTCAGTCCTGCCCACTACTGTCATCTAGCCTCCCTCAGATAGGAGAGCTTATGCAGCCACCAACACTAATGGCTAGAAAGTGGAAGTCAGGGAAATAAGAGACCAAGCTTGCCTTGTGTAGAGACCTGGTAGACAGTCCAGTTTCAATTCCGCTATGTCTAGCTGAGCTGTCAATCAGTGATTACATCCTCTATGGAATAAGTTGATTTAAGGTATATTGAATTTGCCATAGAGATCTCATTTACCACACAGAATGTTGTATGATGCCTCCACATTGACTGTAATTTGATGTTGCTCTTTGTGTCGAGGGGATACCTTTGTCATTCAAGTATCAGCAGTATTATTGTACAAACATCACTTTGCCCCAATAGCAACATTGATCACAACAAAACATATTTCAATTTTGTTAAAGAATGACTTAATTCAGCCTGAGTTTACAACAATCTATATAGATCAATGCTCTACCGGCTGTGAAAAAAACAATTAGGGCTCCATGCATTTGAATAGACAGAAGAAATCTGGTCAAGATCAGAGTACGCCCTTTAAGTTGGAACGAAGAGTATTTGCATGTTGCAGAAATCTCTATCAAATCTGGTCAAAATCTGGCAGAAGCCACAGCACCTCCAGGTCGCACTCTGTGTACCTTAATCAATCTCCTCAGCTGTTGGACCAGATGATGATGGTGCACCAGCAGGAGCACTGCCAGCACCAGAAACACCCCCCCACCACCCCACCCCCCAGTGGCCCAGCAGCCCCCAATACAACTTTGTGATGAAAGGATTGCAGATTTTCTCCAGCTCCTTCTACTGGTGGTTATATTCATCCTTTTCGGCAGTCTGGCTCTTGTCTAGCCAGCTGACAACTCATCTACAATCTTCTGCTTATCATTGCCCTTTAGCTTCTCATCCCGCTGGGCTCTACAACAGGTCTATACTGTGGAACCCCTAGTTGTAGATCATTTAACAAAGGCAAGTGAGAATACAGAGAAAGGATACAAGGTTGTTCAGTATTTTTAAAAGGGGGAATTTAAATTATTGGGACATCTGAATCACTGCTGTTTGATGAACCTGCTGTACTTCTAATTAAAACTATTTAATATCTAACATATTTTATGCTGAAATAGAAGGCAGGGTAAGGCTAAGTTTTGCCAACAAACCTCAGCTCCTGCTTTTTCTCTCCATTCCTTGGTTGAACAATGGAGTTATTAAATTTTTGGCACAGCAGGATGAGGAAGAGCTGTTCATCTGAGTAACATCTTGATTGAAACCTAACTTTATTGTTTCACTTCTGCTTTGATGGATCACTAGGGAATTGTTACCGCATTTGACTGTACACCAACAAACACTGCATTTCAAAGTAATACATTAAATATGAAACATTTGGATGTCTTTCTGAGAAATGTGACAAGGCATAGTATGACTGATAGTGTTTCTTTCTTTATAGTTTATCCTTAAGAGCCCTGAGTTTATGTTTTAATCCAAATGTCATGTTTCCTGACTGTACATTTAATATTTTACTAATCCTTCATCAAAGGAAGGGATGTTTGCAGCAGGGAATGGGATCCTTCCCCATTGTCCCAGTGTCAGTATTAAACAATCCAAGAAAGTGCTAAGATCCAAGTGGAGCAGATCCCAGATAAACAGGCAGCTGTAAAGCTCCCTCTACTGTGCATCAACTTTGTGCCTAAATCCATGTGTCAGGACACTCCCTAAGGCAGTAGTAAGAAGACTTCCATTTCCCACCCAACCATCCCTACTGGCCTGAGTGTGTGGGTGAGGAATTAAGGCCCTCAATCCCTCTTCTAAAGAATGGAAGAATGATTGTTTCTCTCTGCAATGAGCAACCCAGCAACTACATTGCACAAACACATGGCTTTGAACTATGGGATTTTATTAATTGACTGTTCATTTTTGTCAGGATTATATCAAGTACAAGCGCTAAATCCCATTTCTTATGAAAATTACATAATTGTATCACATACGTGTGAACGCCTTTAGAGAGCCAATCCAGTGGCACTAATCCCCCTTTGGAAGGGTAACGCCAGAACCTGAGAATATTCAGTTAATGTGAAAACTTGATACCAGCACAGCCTATCAGCCCAGGGAGTGTTACGTCCACATGCAAACGCTTATACTTTTTAAGAAATATAAATTATTCTATTTTGTCACCAGTTGTAACCTACAATGACCAAACAAACTAAGCTACCAATGTTGATGTTTCCAAAATGTATTATTTTTATGAATTTAGCTCAGCTTGCAGACGATTGTATCTTCTCTTTGGATATCCAAAATTTTTATCCAAATTGTTATTCAATCATGCACCAAAAATGGGTAAAACTTCAATGGCTTAAAGAGACTTTAACAACAATAAATTTTGCCTCGGAAAGACAAAAAAAATAGCAATTGTAAATACAGTGCCAGCCCACTGGATTTCATAAGATAATGGAGTCTGCCATAGTTTTACAATCATTGATGGTTTGAAAGTTTGAACCAAGTGTTTTAAACTGGTTGCAAATATAATTTTGAAAATGATAGCAGGACTCCAATATCATACCAAATGGGATACCCTGAGAACCCTCTTTATAATTGCATTGGGTCTCTCACTGAACTTTGCTAAATTAATTCTTCTGTTCACATATGCTGATGTTACCAACATGTACGGCACAACAATTCAATCCCGCTAAAGTGTAATTTAAGGAATAAAAGCAGATTTTTTTTTTAATGGAGAGTGCGCATTGCAAACAAAGATTAGTGAAGAAAAATAGAACATTTAGTCACATTAAATTTCTCTCCTGTTCCTGCTGCTGTTGCATGCAGAATGACACAGGGGGTAGATTTACACTTGCCATTTAGGTGTAAAACTGGTGCTGCAGATTGGTTGACCATTATAGAAACCACACGATTTTCAAAAACCTTAAGTGATAATCGCTGTTCCTACAACCAAAAGCATTATCTGGTGCATGACATTATCCGATTCGTGACCTAGGACAGAGGTTTCTCAGCTTTATTTGCTGAGCTGTCCACTTTGAAGATTCATGTCATGCCTTTTTCTAAGGGCAGAATGTTTACTGCCTTTAAAGACTACCAGAGATCTGGCCCAAAAACGGATCCCGCTCACGCTGAGGTTGCCTGGCCACCTGCCTGCATGACTTTACCAAAGGCAGCCAATTAGCGGCCAGCTCTGGGAGTACTGACCATTTAAGGATGGTGGGCAAGGCATGCATCCAGCTGGGCCAATGGGAGGGCCAGTGGTGTTGTCCTGCTGCAGCCCCACCGGGAGAGGTGGGTGCTGTTGTGGCAGGCAGGCAGACAAGAGGGCGCCTAAAAGTAAAAATAAATCAAATTGTGACAACATAAATAAATACAAGATCAATGAGAAGAGTCAACACACAAAATGGCCTGTGCTTCAACAGCCCAGCCAGGTTCACAGTTTAAATTCAACACAATACATTCAAGCTTTCACTTCTCCAGGATTAACACCCACAAGGTGCAAAGAGAAAGTTTTTATGCATCAGGTTTGAACTTAAAAGTTTCAAACCTTTTATATAATTCACCATGTACTGAACACAGCAAAAGGAATACTGAAATTGTCCCCAAAAAATGTATATGTTATTTTACTCTAAAAAATATGAATGTCAAATATTATGGACATATATGGACATATATCATAGGTGCCCTCTGAAGATGTAGGTGAAGATTTTAAAATTATTTGTAGTTACAGCATCTAGGCATCATTGTAGAGGAGAATCCCCTATAAGGGATGGCCTGTGGCCACAGCTGTGGCCCTGTAGCAGGAGTGGCTCGGGTTGGGGATGGGGAGGGGGTTTAATGAAGGGGACCTCAATGGCCACCCCGGCTTGTCATCAAGAAGATGTGGCAAGGAACCTGCCAAGCTCCCTCCTCAGCATGGGACCTATCCACCTCCAGTAAGTTCCCAGCGACGTCCCCAATCTGGACCCAATTGCTCAGTTAACTGGTACTTCACCCGCCTTTGACAAGATTGGCCAGATGTGGGAACACCTTGAGTGGGCAACCTAATGCGCACATTTCAAAATTTATCCCTACCTGCTGGCCACCAAAGACATCTCCATGGGCTAATAAGATTCTGCCCTAATAAACAACGGTTTGCATCTAATTTTATTTTCTTGATTAACGTAACATACCATTTGAAACAAAAGGCAGCTGCTGAATAAACTCATACATAAAAGAACTGGGAAACTCCCCCTTATCTCAAAGCATAGCCTGTTGGCTGCTAGTGCACAATTTATGAATCTCAGTTTGATTTTGGATATCGAATCAGATTCTGCATTCAGACATATTTTACGCAGTCTGAACATCTTTCCACGTTTCAATTTGTATTATAACTGAATTTCACAAAAATGAGACCTTGAGAGAAACGAACCATTCCATGTTGAATAAAGTCAAACTTTCAGTAATATTTCATTATCTCGGAACTGAAAAGCACTGTTGGAAGTTTTGAATATCTTCTACGCTATTTTATTTATAAAGGGTCTTGATTTGGAAAGCATTCTAGAGCCATTTAGGTCTAAAAATAATAAAATCTCTGTTTTCATGTTATACTTTATCATTCCTGACTCCCCAAAGCATGTCCACCATCTACAAGGCGCAGATCAGCTTGGATGAGTGCAGCTCCAACAACACAACACTCAAGGAGTTTGACACCATTCAGGACAAAGCAGCCCACTTGATTGGCACCCCATTCACAAACATTCACTCCCTCCACCAGCGACGCACAGTGGCAGCAGAGTGTACCATCCACCAGATGCACTGCAGCCACTTGCCAAAATTCCTTCGACAGCACCTTCCAAACCCGTGACCTCTGCCACCTAGAAGGACAAGGGCAGCAGATACACGAGAACACCATCACCTGCAAATTCCCCTCCAAGTCACGCACCATCGTGGCTTGGGGCTAAATCACTGTTCCTTCACTGTTGCTGGATCAAAAACCCGGAATTCCTTTCCTAACAACACTGTATGTATGCCTACACCACATGGACTGCAGCAGTTCAAGAAGGTGGCTCACCACCACCTTCTCAAGAGCAATTAATTGTGAACTGTGAGGAGGATCGTGTAAAACTTCAAAAGGACATAGACATGTTGGTGGAATGGGCAATAGGTGCCAGGTGAAGCTCAATGCAGAGAAATGTGAAATGATTCATTTTGGTAGGGAGAACATGGAGAGACAATATAGAATAAAGGGTACAATTCTAAAGGGGGTGCAGGAGCAGAGGGCCCTGGGTATATGTACATATGTCATTGAAGGTGGCAGGACAGGTTGAGAGAGTGGTTAATAAAACATGCAGCATCCTAGGCTTTATTAATAGGAGCACAGAGTACAAGAGCAAGGAGGTTATGTTGAACTTGTGCAAAACACTAGTTCGGCCTCAGCTGGAGTACTGCATCCAGTTCTGGGCACTGCACCTTAGCAAGGGTGTGAAGGCACTGGAGAGAGTGCAGAAAAGATTCATGAGAATGGTTCCAGGGATGAGGAACTTCAGTTATGAAGATAGATTGGAGAAGTTAGGACTGGTTTCCTTGGAGAAAAGGCAGAGAGGAGACTTGATAGAGGTATTCAAAATCATAAGGAGTATAGACAAAGTGGATAGGGAACAAATGCTCCCACTCATGAAAGGTGAAAGGATCGAGACCAAGAGGCCACAGATTTAAAGTAATTGGTAAAAGAAGCAAAAGTGAGATGAGGAAAAACTTTTCATGCAGAGTGGTTAAGTTCTGGAATGCATGCCTGAGAGAGAGAGCATGGTGGAAGCAGGTTCAAACTGAAGCATTCAAAAGGGAATTAGATGGTTATCTAAAAAGGAAGAACATACAGGGTTATGGGGAGAAGATGAGAGAATGGCACTATGTAGATTGCTCATTCAGAGAGCCAGTGTAGACACGATTCTGTAATTATGGATGGGCAATAAATGCTGGCCTTGTCAGTGACACTCGCATCACATAAATGAATATTAAAAAACTGCAATAAATGCATTTCTCTGTGCTAAATTCTTTTGAATGACCTTTTGCCTCAAGTATGTTTCTTACCTTTCCCTGATTCATCCTTTGTGCGGAATTGTGAAGGACACAGATCAGCTGGACTTTGACACTTTGCTCTTAGCAGATAATTATCTGCTAGGAGCAAAATGATGTTGTCCACCTGACCTATTTGTAAGATAAAGTTTCCTGAAACTTGTCACACCCACTGCCCTTGTCCACAGAAGTGGCAGCCGATGACAGGCCAGGGAATCAGCTCCGAAATGTGGGAAAAGTGACCGAGAGTTCAGCAAATGCTAATCAGCCAGCAACATGGGTGTGGGGGAATGGTGCAAACAGGAGCTGCTGGCTGTCTGGGTAACTTACGTTCCAACTCCTTGCACCCCACCAAAGTGGAAACACCGCTTCCATGCGATGCATTAGAGAGAGCGCAGAAAAGATTCACGAAAACGGTTCCAGGGTGAGGAACTTCAGTTACGTAGATAGATTGGAGAAGCTGGGGCTGTTCTCCTTGGAGAAAAGAAGGTTTGAGAGGAGATTTGATTGAGGTATTTAAAATCATGAAAGGTTGGGACAGAGTAGATAGGGAAAAACTGTGCCCATTGGTGGTAGGATCAAGGGCCAGAGTTGAGGTTTGAGATTTGAGGTAATTGGCAAAAGAAGCGATGGCGACACGAGAAAAAAATGTTTACGCATCAAGCGATTAGGATGTGGAATTGCACTACCATAGAGTGTGGAGGAGGCAGATTCAACTATGGCATTCAAAAATAAATTGGATCATTACCTGAAAAGGAAAAAAAATAGGCTGTGGGGAAAAGATGGGGAATGGTATGAGGTGAATTGCTCTTGCAGATAGCATAAATATAACAGGTTGAATGGCCTCCTTCTGTGCTGTTACCATTCTATGATTAGGTTGAACTACCAACCAGGTTTATTCAAGGATAAAGTCTCTTACAGTAGTACAGTAGTAAAGTCTCCTACAGTACAGTAGGAAAATAAAAAAAAGACTTGTGTTTCTATAGCACCTTTCATCATGTCAAGATGTCACAAAGCATTTTATAGTTTTTTGGCAATGAAGTAGCTTTTGAAGCATAGTGACTGTTGTAATATATAGAAATGCAGAAGCCAATTAGTGCACAACAAGGAACTGCAAATAGCAATAACAGAACTACCTGAGACCAGTCAGCTTTCTTTTCGTGATATTGGCTGAGAGATAAACATTGGCCAGAACACCAGGAAAATTCATTTGCTTATATTCAAAAAAGATGCCATGGAGCCTTTTAAGCCCACCTGACAGGAGAGACATAGGGTATAGGGGAGCAGCGTAAAACCAACAATCTGATGTTTAAACTACTAGCGTAAGTGTCGCACGTGGGTGTGCATCCGGACTTCCTCAGTGTCTCAATGCGCACCAGCGACTTGAGTGGAGTCGCTCACTGCTCCCAATATCGGAAGATTCGGGCCAATATCTCGAGAGTGAGGCTTGACCCATGAGCTTCTGACTCAGAAGTGAATGTGCTGCCACTGAACTAAGGCTGACACCTTTACAGACAGTTGTCGGAATGATACAATAGTTTTGACCCAGATCGTGAAAGAGTTAAAAGTTGAACTTGAGTTCCTTGGAATGGCTGTTCCTTGCAAGATTTTCAGGTACTGCAATAGATAGTGGACTCTTCGGCAGCAACCTAATCAAACACTGAATGACATCACATTCATATTTGTGTAGATATTCCAAATAATGTTCATGCCTGGCCTGTGGTGGCTTCATCAACATTGTACCTAACTAAGATATCAAGAGAGCCCAAAACTTAGATTTTTTTTTTTCACTCCTTGGTCTGATTTTTTTTGAACCATTGAGAAGTCACTATAGTTGGCCAAGGGAATTACTAGTACGACTGTCAGTCAACTGGATCAATATACAGACAAAGGTTTAAGACAAACCTTCCCTTCGTCAGTTTGGAGCCTTGAACTCTAAGCAAACATTGTCCTAATATATCTTGGCATCAATTAATTCCCTAGCTATATGTGTTAATTGTTCCTAGCATTTGGGAGATGGTTTTCCAGAGGCACTAAGTCAGTAATTGATAGCTTGACTAGGCAGAGCCATGGAAACGCAGTTAATTTCACAGAGGAAATCCCTTTTTGAAGAAGGTTCACCTCAGAGAACTTATTTATTTCAGCTACCTACATCTCTGTTTTTTAGGTGGAAGACTGGATTTGTGTGTTCAAACAGGCTCCTAGCTGATTCTGGTATGGTTTGAGTGATCCCTTCCATAAATCCCTCGAAGTTAATAAATGAAACAGAAAGAAATGGAGTGAAGTGATGATCATCACATTTATGAGTACATGGATACTTTTAAGACATGCTTCCTCGGGAGCATGAAGAGTTAACCTATTCCACATCCAGGCAGTTTGCGGGCATGTATTAATGTATGTTCCACATTCACTCTTGCCTCTGATTGTTGCATCTCTCTCTTGCTCTCTGAAGGTGGAACCTACTGCACTGGTCAGGGCCTGACCCCGCTCTGATTGTCAGGGCACATGCCTGGAGGATCTTTCCTAAGGCAGGCAATTAACAGGCCACCTCCAGCTCTGTTGTCCAATTCAGAACAGCAGGTGCATCTCTGAGACTGCAAGTCCAATAACTGGGCCCCCGACCAGAGGACCTGCAGCCTTGGAAGGATGGCAGCCCCACGGGCAGAGGAGCGCACTATCACTGTCAGAGGGTAAGTGCGAGAGCGCTTCCATTTTGAGGCGTCCTCTGAAGATACCTGAATGTGTTTTTAAAAAATTCTGGCCACAGCTGCGAAGTTTAACTCTGGAATTCAAATTAGATTTACCATACATTTACCTATCTATGGAAGGCCATTCACTCATTTACTTAGACATAACCCGTGTATAAAATGAGCTGATGTCATTATTGTTGCATTACAGCTGTAGTGGCTCACTGTTTGCTTGCTATTTTTACTCAAGATTAAGAAGACAATGTAACTCTGATTTAACCGATGACCTATTCATTAGCACAAAAGCAATAGGATGAAACAGTGTGTTTGCTTAAAAAAAACACGAAGCAAGCAGGGACCTAAAGGCTGAATCCCATCTCGTGACCTCCTTCACAAAGTTGTCAACACTTTTCTCTCCACTGACGGGCGCCACAATTCTCTCGCACACAGGCAATTGTTAACAGTGCCAGCATGTCACTGACATCACTGGAGCTGGTCAAATAATGTCTGTTTACTGAACATTTCTGGCATAAGTCAAAAGCAGAAAAATACTTTTTCGAATAACCGGAAAACAACTTTCTGGAATGTCCAATTTTTGGAAGGACACCGAAGTTAAATGGCTGAGAGGGATTTTTGAGCGGGATGTGAAAACATGCTATTTATGCCTTCTGGCGCTTTAAGTTCCATCAGCTGCCTGACTGGAAAATGTATTTAAAATAAGACAAACAACTTGATAGTATTAAAATGATTAATGATTTGAAGCCTGTTTCCTGTTCTGCCAACAAGCTCTGGAACAGCTTATGCAACTCAGTGAACTGATGGATCCTGAAATGGGATTTGAGTGTCACAATATGGAAAAAAGTTAGTGTTATAAAATTTAGTGAAGAAAATTGAACTGTCTCACCACTGTTTATGCTGATGGGACATGCCTGAGCACTTTTAAATACCCGCCAGATTATGTTCTTCCACATGAGTCATTTGCAGTACTCTTCTGAGTCCTGGCACAGACATTTAAAGTTCAGCCTGGGACTCGATCCTAACAGAGCTGCCAATGCAGTTCAAACATCTTTCCCCGAACCTTTCTTGCTGTGCATCATGTTGGGGTTAGGTCATTGTGTGGTTGAAGGAAAAATGTCATCTGGTAAACAATTGTTTTTTTTTACTTTGAAAGGATAAGGAATAAAAAGAAGCAATTGGCAACCATCCCCTTTGCTTTAATTGTCACACAAAGATAAATGAGGAAGAGGTTCCAGTAATAGTCAACTTCAACCTGCTCTACTGAAGACCGGAGTACAAAGGTCATGATTACCACAGCGTGAAACCAGCATTTAACATTTGTACACAGGAGCCGCTTTTCATGAACTGAATCTTTTACAAACAGCATGCAATATGTTTGACTCCATATGAAACAGAGCATTCTAAGAGATCTTGCCCTGTAATGCTCTGTGCTGAACCCATGTGTTAGGGTACCAGTGTGCGCCATAGTAATGTTTCTAAATACTAAACACTTAAGATGGAGTTGATTGATTGAATTCAATATGGGACCCTTTTATTTTCATCATACCCTCCCACCCCAGTTTCTCTCCACTCCTTTTTGGAAGTCAATGAATAACGCTGAGTAACTTTTCCACTCATTGCTCTCTGGTGTTTCTCCCAAGTAGTCATTTTTTTTCCTGAGTCAGCATAGACAGAATGTGTCAACAGCTTACTCAATCAGAGTGGGTATGTAAACCAACATTGATCCAATTCTTACATTGACCTCATGTGTGCCTACCAGTAAAGCTCACTAGAAAATGACCAGGAGGTGGGAGCTCTGAGTGATCTTTCTCCTCCCCAGCCCACGACCACAAAGGCAGCTATAGTTCCACTACCAACTCTGCCGCTGAGATCAGCTAATTCTCTACAGGCCAGAATCAGCCCCATGCCTTTCTCAATACCATGAACGGATGGTGCAATTTCTCTTTAAGCTGTAAAAATTCTGATTCAAACGTTGCTTTGCATGTTCTCCTGCTGTGAACAAAGCTAGAGGTAATAGAAAGGACCGGTAACACATTGGAAGGAGCAACCCTCTCTACTTACAATTTTTAAAATGGAAGCCAGAAGTGTTGACGAAGGCAGGGGCCCATGAGATAATACTGCCACCTACACCAGCTTGTTGCTGATATTCTTTCATCAGAACTCCCACTGAGTTTTGTGCAAAGGTTTACTCTATGTTTGAGAAGTAGGATAACTCAAAGCAACAGTGACAGAAATATAGGTACAGGACTAGGCCATTTAGCCCCTCTTCGCCATTCAAAAAGATCACAGCTGATCTGTGACCTATACTCCATATACCCACCATTGCCCGCCATATTCCTTAAAACCTTTGGATAACAAAAATTTAATGAATTACGATTTTAAATTGACCTAACATCAATTATCATTTGCTGAAGAGAGGTTTCAAACTTCTACCACACTTTGTGTAGAAGTGCTTCCTAGTTTCGCTCCTGAAAGGTCTGGCTCTAATTTTTTGGCAATGCCCCCTTATCCTAGTCTCTCCAACCAGCAGAAATAGCTCTCTCTATCTACCAAGTCTGCTCCCCTTAATACATTGAAAGCTTCGATCTAATCACCCTTCAACCTTCTAAATTCCAGGAGACACAACCCTTATTAGTGTAATCTCTCTTCATTGTTTAACCCTCAAGTCTAGGCATCATTCTGGCAAACCTATGCTATAATCCTTCAAAGGCCAAGATATCCTTCCTAAAGTGTGGGGCCCAGGGCCATTCCAGCTGTAACCAGGCCACTGAAGCATGACTTCTACCCCCTTGTGTTCTAGTCGATATAAACCAGGTGCCATTGTTAACACAAGTCACACCACCAGGACTTAGTAGTGAGCTATTGGTAATAAGGTCTTCCACTGCAGAAAACCTTTTCACATCCTCTTCACATCCTCAGGCCATCCCAAGCCACTTTATAACTATTGGGATACTTTGGAAGGAGTTGCTGTCGCTTCGTAGTCTGTAATTACTCTGTGCTTTAGCAACCACAGTCAATGAAATGCAACACTCAATTGCCCAAGAGTTAAATAATTCAGTGTTTGATGCTGAACAGATTAGACAAATCTGCATGTGATTAGGTTTTTTGTGGGTTCTTCTCTGTGAAAATTTCTTATAAACTGGTGTCAGCACTCTTTGTTATTCTGTTGGAAAATCTGCCTTTTGTCAACAGCAAAAGCTCAGGATATAATTACATGAGCATAAAATAACTGAATGATGACAATTTTCACCAAATGAAAAAGACAACTGAGTTGAAATTATTCTGAGATTTGCAGCAGCCTCCCATTTTGGTACAATTGACTAAAGTCAATAGAAAAAACAGCTGGTAGAATATAATGCAGATACCTCAATATTCAAATAGAATCATTGAATCCTATTGCACAGAAGGAAGCCATTCGGCCCATCATTCAAGTGCTGGATTTTTGGAAGAACCATCCTATTTAGTACCACACCACAGATTTTCCTCAACACCTTGCAAATTAGACCTCTTCAAGTACATGAAAAATTAATTGATATAGTCATAAGGAAAAGTGGTGGCATTGGGCTTACTATAAACTGCAAAAAACCGTACACGCTGGGAATGACAAAGGAAAAGGACATTCCAGTATGTAACATCACAGTAAATGGAAGCAAGTTAGAACATGTCAATCAATTCAACTATCCAGGAAAGCACAGTAACATCCGATGTCTAAAGCAGTATTGAAATTTGAGAAAGGATTAGACAAGCCAAAAGTATTCTTACAAAATTAATCAACATTCAAAGAAATGTAAGCTTGAGTCTTGAGAGGAGAGTCCATGTATTAAAATGTAATGTCTGGTCAGTGATGAATTATTGATGAAGCTCAGAGGATTGGGTAAGAGAAGGAAAAGAGAATCAACAGCTTCAAAACGTGGTGCCTAAGGATTATATGGGTAAACTGGGTGGAGTTAAGATCTAACAAAGGAGTAATGAATGAGTCTGGAAGAACAAGAGAACTCTTTAATACTAGCAAAAGAAGACAAATGGAGTTCTTCAGACATGTTATCTGTGCAGAAAGAATGGACTACCTAATCGTCACCAGAAGGATTAACAGAAGAGCAGGAAGCCACGTGAAGGAAGCAGCTAGACAAACATTAAAGACTGGTCTAACCAGAACTCCAACAGTGAGGTAATCTGATATAGTCTGAAAGTTTGGAAGACCACGTTTTCCTACGCCACGGCACTGAAACCAGCAGCGACAAGTACATGTTCAATTGTCCTTTGACTTTCACTATAGAATCCAATCCCACCACACTTTCAAGTGGTGCATTCCAGTGCTTAATAATCCTCAGAGTGAAGAAATTTCTTCTCATTTCTCCTCTGGTCCTTAGGCCAATTATTCTAAATATATTAACTTTGGTACCTACCCCTTTCCAGAGGAAACTGTTTCTCTCTAATTGCTGCGCCAAAAATCAAAACTCCTCATAATTTTGAATACCTCGAATACAAACTCCCCTTAGCTCCTCTGCTCTGAGGAGAAAACTCTCACCTTCTCCAATCTCTCCAATAACTGAACTCATCCCTGACATCACCCTGGTAAACCTCCTCTGTACGGTCTCCAGGGCTTTGACATTCTTCCAAAGTCTGGTGCCTAGGACTATCAGCAATATTTCAGCTAAAGCCTAACCAGTGATTTGCAAAGTTTGGTCTACTTAACAGTGGCTCCTTGATATATACAGAACCTTAAACAGGAGAAAAATGGAGTGGATGTTTAATATTAAAGGAGCTAACACAAACCTCCCTGTTATCAGTCTCTCATGGTGTCACTCTTGAGGTGGTTGTTAGGAAGTTATGAGATAGACCAGGGTGTCATCTCTAACTTTCTCTTCTTCCGAGTGGAAAAAACCAAGTGCTGAATTTTCACCAAGTCGGGAGCCCTTCAAAAGTGGTGGGCAGGTTCTGATTGTAGGATTCCCGAACCCATTCACAAGCTGCCTGATTTTCGAGAGTGCCTTTAAAAGGGTGCAGGCTGGTTCCTGTCAAAAGCCTGCATCTCTGGCACTCCTGACCTGTCCAGCTCCAAAGCTCCATTGCATGTCCTACTCCTCCGCAAGCATACATAATGAGGCTTGGCTGTGAGCCCAGACATCCATTACTCTTGTTGAGACACATGTGCCCCAGGGAAAACATAACTTGATTGACAGCTCAGGCTCTCCGATCTCTGCAGTCACTTTCACAATGTTGATTTCTACAAGGTTAAGTGGTTTCAAGGGCATGTAGTTTCTGTTATTGATAGTTTAAAGGGTCTGGACGATTGACAATTTTATTGGCTTGTAGTGAAATGGATTTTTTTTTAACATAGTGGAAAATTCTGATTTTTTTTTAAAGTTGTTTCCTACACATCTAACCATCATTATAGGGTTCATTGGTTCTATACAGTGTATAGTAGGTCAATGGGCATGGACATGCCATAGCCTGGCATAGGGGAATGAAGGGCCATGAGCGGTGGGTGGAGGGGCATAGCTTGGTTTTAGGGGTATGAGGGGCGATAAGGGGTGGATGGGGGGCATGAGGTGTGATAGATGGGGCATAGGGAGTATGTGGGGGGTAAGGGATAGAGGCTGGAGGGCCTTTGCGTTTTTACTTTAACTGGGATGAAGTCCCACAGCACCAAGAAGGGCCTTTTAAACAGTCCACCTTGGCACCCAGCAGCGCTTATGGAGGCCTCTGGCCTCTTTCCTGGATCACCTCCAGCTTGCACCCGCTCCCCAGCAATGAAGATCCTGCCTTTGTCGACACTTTCTCCCGAGGTTGACGGGCCGAGCCGGGAATTTTCCTGACTCCCACTATCCACCTCAGTGATGAAAATTCAGGCCCAAGATTGCAATCTGTGGGCAGAATTGTCCCAGATTTACATTAAGTGTGGTAGCGGGGATGGAAAAAGACATTTTACCCGCCTGCCTTAATGGCGGGCTTTTGCACCAGATCGCCCCCTTCCCAGTGAGTTCCCGCCTTATTAATAATGCTCTGATTACTCGCGGGCGAGCTTGGATTTGCCTGCCATGCTGTGACCTCAGTGATTCCTCACTCCGGGCGCCATATTTAAAGTGCACCAGAGCGCATGCCTACTTCATGTCTACAGACCAGGACTGCTCCAGGCAACAGATGGTCCCAAAAGCAAAGGTGACGGAAGCCCCCAAATTTAGTGACGCCACTCTGGGATGCCTGCTGGATGCAGTGGAAGGCCGCCGCGATGTCCTCTACCCCGACTCTGGCCGCAGGAGGTCCACCAGAGTCACCAATCCAGCCTGTGAGACAATGGCAGCGGCGGTCAGTGCCACCGGAGCACAGAGGAGGTTAGCCATCCAGTACACTAAGATGATGAATGCTCTTAACCATTCCACTAGGGTAAATCAACCACTTCATCACTCTCAACTCACACACGCACGAACCCATCACACATCCACAGGGATCTCACATCTCACGGGACAACACCGCTAACTCTCTGACTTGTCCAGAGATGTTCTGGGCCAGTGTGTTTTCCCGCCAGCATAACGGTAAATCAGGCATGGGGGACGACTCCGGCCAGGTTTTACTTTGCATCCCATTGCCGGCATGCAAATCGTGTTCACGCCGGCCTCGAGCAGGATTCATGTTCCACCATGGTGGACGCCATCGGATGATCCTGCTGTTATTTCATGCTGGTGTGAAACCAATTTCTGCCCCTCACACCGAGATGTCAACCCCCGCCCGTCAAGACGCCCCCCCCCAATGGGACGGACAATTCCACCCAGTGGCTTTGACTTACTTCACAATTGAGATTATTAGGAAGTTTTGGGGGGTGCGGGGTGGGGAGGGGGGGTGCAGATTACTAGTATAAATCAGCATCGTGGACTTTCAGCACACTTATACTGCACGATGGTGTACGGGAAACCTACCCTAAACCCTGCTCCAAAGTTATTTTAAAGCTAGATATTAAGAGATGTAGAGGTAGAAGTTCCTCTGTTTTTTACGTCACTAACGTCAGTGCAATCCAGGAACAATCAGCCCATCCAGCGCCAAAGGATCGAGGAGTTTTAAATATAAGTGAATTACGCCCAAAATTACACATGTTTGCAATGTTTTATGCTGGTTTATGGTACAACGTGCACAATTAGGCCTCATGACCCCCAAAACTTGCCACATCCCCAGATCAAAACTACGCATTTCCAAATACATTGATTCAGGGAGGCTTTTCAAATTGGGCTCACTTTCTTAGGTGCACAGACACTAGTGGGCATGTCCTTTTTAATTTAAAAAAAAATAATTCATTTATTAAGGAATCAACCAATGTACACCACTGAAACTATTAAATGGTTCAATAGAATTTTGTCTTAAGTCGTTTTCAGTTATTTTAAATCAGGTTTTTCACAGGGCTGAATACCCTTATTAAAAATGCTTATTTTTGCAGATAAGCCCATTTCAAGCTGTATTAATAAAACTGCACTAGGTAACCACTCTTAAAAAGAGCAAGGAATACTTTATAACCATAAGAAAAAAGAGAAAGGATTATGCTCCATCACACTGCCTAATTGCGGTGAATCATGACAATTTTATGTGTATGATTATGCAAATAAATTTCACCACAAATTTGAATTATAACCAAAGGAGCATAAGTTCGAGTGCATTTTGGGAGCAATGACTTTTTGCCTGAGGAGGGACAATGATGAAACAGACCATATCTTCAAAGCAGCTACTCAAAGTCAAAACACAATAATGTCTTTGAAACACAATGTTGTATTTGATATGATTTATGTCACTGCATTTTCCATGTTCAGAAGGCAGTTTGCTGGCTTCTTCTTAGCAAGGACAGTGCCCCATTAATCAGCATGGCTCATTGAAAAATCACACCTGCAGCACATTCAGTTTTGAAGACATCATCATTTCTCCCCATGGATCAGTGCCATTTTGAAGCCATGCGGGGATTGCTTAACCGTGCTAAAAAACAGGCCCAAGGCCCCCCTCACACTGCCTCCATTCATATAGCTGGTGGTGCAAACAATCCAAGGCTGCACAATTTGCAGACACAGCACGTGTTTCCGAACACCGACAGCTAAACTAAACGGTTGAACTTTCCAGGGGAGATTGCCCAGCTACCTGGTTGTGAATTTTAAATGGAAAGCAATTAACGTTGGGCGAAACAAGTGCAAGTAAATCAGGAGCAGAGGGAAAGCAATTTAGCCCTGTGGCTGGAGCCGTGCATCTTTTTCGGTGCTGTGCACGGAAATGTTGTTTCAGCGCGTGGAATGGATTCTGAAGTAGCTGCTCCAACCGATGTGAGAATAAAGTAATAATACACACAAGGGCCGGCTAAAAGAGAGAAAGGGGGAAACTAAGCACTGCACCATCAGGTTTCATGGCACAATCTATTTTACAATAATAGAATTCCAGTCAGGGATGCAGCTCTGAGAGCTACCTACTGCAGAATGGGAATACTTCCAATCATTCAAGTATTTCAAACCCGCTGAACAGGCAAAACAAAGTGATTCCTCTGAGACGCTAGCTCAGAGAGAACATTTATCTGTAGTCTATCTTTTATAAAACCCGTTTAATCATGAGTATAAATACATAAACACTCCTCGGACAATGTCAGGAGCAGCTATCTGCCCAACTTCCAGCTGTGCCTCTGATTGTCCGACTACAGGTGACCAACTGCCCTTTATCCCAAGAGGTTCCAATGATATCAAATCCTGTGAAAAGACAAAAGCCAAGCACTTTTTAAAAATACCATCCAAGCCTCGGAGATTAGATTACAGCTTTGAAGTCACTCCCTGGTGCCCATTATGTGGGACAAATGGTTCATTTATGTTCGACGCCTTTTTAACCAGTTTACATAGGCTTCAGGATTCTTCCATTATTTCAAGAGCGTCCCAATGAAGCATCCCCCGCTCAGCAGGCTTTACATACTTTTATTTTCTTATCCCTAATTTATAATTAACATTTAGAATAGATTGCAGGTAGACCTACACATAGCTAATAAACACATTCAAAGAATCATAGAATGATGCTGCACAGAAGGAGGCCATTGTGCCCACCATGCTTTTCAAACGAGTTATTCAATTAGCTCACTAGCTCTACCCGTTCTCCGTATTTCTACAAAATTTTTTTCCCCTTTAAATTTTTATGCAAATGTATTTTTAAAATGTAATATTGAATCTGCTTCTATTATCCTTTCAAGCAGTGCATTCCAAAGCATAACAACTTGCTGCATAAACATTTTTTCTCAACTTGCCTCTGGTTCTTGTGCCAATTATCTTAAATCTACGCCCTCTGGTTACTGACACCTCTGCCACTGGAAGCAGTTTCCCCTTACTTACTTAATGAATTTGAACACCCCAACTAAATCTGCCCATAACCTTCTCTGCTCTAAGGAGAATAACCTCAATTTCTCTCACCTCTCCACGTAACATTCTACAACAATTCGCATTTCTAATCCAGCAAAATAAAACATGCATTTCGAAAGTGCCTCATCACATCTCGATGCAAACCAATCACTGCATTATTTTTGAAATACAGTCACTGTAATTATGTATGTAAACAATAGTGATCCCCAGTTACAGAAGGAAGTCTCATGGGGCAGGATTTTCTGTGCCCACTGGCGTTGGGCATCTTCGATGGCGTCAGTGGACAATATGGCGAGAAGGCCAAAAACCGGTTTCACGACATTGTGACACTAGTTTGCGATCGTCCGCTCCGCCCACCGCTGGTGGGCCACATTACCCGCCATCGGATGTGGGGAGCCTCACCATAATATATCTGCATATCATTATAAGCCCAGCCTGCCAGAATTGTCCCACTCCCCCACAGCTGGATCACCCGCCCATGTTGGCGTGATCACATGCTGATGTGTTTCACAGCAGTGTATAAAAGGGGTGCACTTGGCAGGCTGTACTTTGAGGGGAACTCGGAGGTGAGTACACAGTAACGTTGCAAAGCTCTCGCCCAGGACACCTGTTGGACTTCAAGGTTGAGGTGCTTGGCGGGGGGGGGGGGGGGGGGGGGGGGTGGCGGCGGCGTGTGAGGGGATTGGGTGAGGGAAGCGGCCATACATTAGGGAAACCTTGCATCAAGTGACCATTCCTCTGCAGCCGTGACAGTTCAATATATCATTGGAGTTGGGCCTCTAGCTTCTCTGCCCATTCAAGCAACGCAGAAGAATCAAAGTGCCACCAAGCACTCCAGAGCTTCTCACCCTCGGGCACAGATTGCAAAGTAATGAACATTTTAGTGGATTGCAGAGCAGTTGGACGGCTGGACACATTGTACAATCTCCTCGCTAAAGCTGGCTGTGGAGCAGTCACTGGTGGAGGTGCTCACAGTCCCTTGCAATGTCATCATCCTGGCTTGGACCAGTTTCCCCCATGGTTCAGGCTAACAGTGCAGCCTTGCAGTGTGGGTTAGGAGAATGCCTGTGCCTGAGCTGAGAGCACAGCATGCAGTCCAGTGGACAAAGCTGCCGCCAATCGGTCAGGTGGAGTGGGGCAAAGGTGGGTGGGGTTTTGGGCAGCCATGCAGCGCACTAAACTCTGGCCATCCAAGTGGTGGCCAGCACTCTCTGGGATGCATTAAGGGGCTTTCAGACTTAACCAAAACAGGTTCTTAGTACACCCATGCTATCCCATGTGTCTTTCTCTTTCATCCTGCAGGAGGAGTACATCAGAAGCATGGAGCCTCATGACCTAGCTGTATGCTTTGTGGCGTACAGTGAGTGAAGACAATGGAGAAGAGAGCGACTAAGGTGCCTGGCTGTGCAGAGGGAGGAGCAGCACCCTCTGGAAGAAAGGGCGGCCGGGGCTCCCGCAAACGCTACTGAAGAGCCACAGCGAGCTGTTGCTGATTGGTGTCTAGCTAGACACAGGGTCTATAGATGTCGCCTGTTGTTCCTGCAGATGACTGAGAACCAATGTCACCGAAGACTGCGCATGTCTAGGGAACTGGTCAGTCAAATCTGCCAGCTACTGCAGGATTTTGCACCACAAGGACATGGGGGGCATCCACTACCAGTGGCCATGAAAGTGACTGTGGTGCTCAATTTCTACGCCCATGGCTCCTTTCAGGGCTCCACAGGTGACCTCTGTGGGATATCACAAGCCTCCACCCACAAATGCATCCATGAGGTCATGGATGCCATCTTTGCGAGGGCACACAGCTTTGTGCATTTCGCTCCGGATCAGGAAGCCAGGATGCAAGAGGGATTAGATTTGCTCAGATTGCAGGTTTCCCACAGGTGCAGGGTGCCATCAACTGCAGTCACATGGCGCTCAGATCTCCATTGCAACAGGTGGTCAACCGCTAGGGATTCCATTCACCGATTGTGCAGCTGGTGTGTGACCACCACAAATGCATCCTGCAGGTTTGCGCACAGTTTCCAGGGAGTGTCCACACCTCCTACATTCTCAGTCAGTCACAGATCCCTGAAGTCTTCCAGGGTCCACAGAAGCTGCAGGGATGGCCCCCTCAGGGACAGGGGCTACCCGCAGAGGCCGTGGCTGATGACACCCCTGCGGCGGCCTCAGACTGCAGCAGTGAGAAGGTATGATGGAGCTCATGCTGCAACTCGCAATTTGGTGGAGCAGACCATCAGGATGCTGAAGATGTGGTTCTGGTGCCCGGACCGGTTTGGTGGAGCCCTGCAATATAATCCACAAAGGGTGTCACACATCGTCATCACCTGCTGCGCCCTTTACAACCTGGCGCTGCAACGGGGAGAGGAGCTGGCTGAGGAGGAGATGGAGGAACTGGAGGTCTCCTCCTCCGAGGAGGATGGCAACGGGGGTGAGGGTGAAGGGATCCTCGAAAGCGATGATGACAGGGATGAGGCCCTCACACTGGCCAGATGAGGCAGAGGCGCTCACGAGGCCCTCATAGCTGCTAGATTTGTGGAGGATGATGACGACATGCAGTGAGGATACACCACAGATCCTCACATTGCATCTGTGAACATTTGACTCCAGTCTGGCTTATGGCAGCGCACATACCCTCTGTGATAATGCTCCTGTCATGGAGACTAAGTGGAGGCCCTAATAGTCACTCGGTTGCAGGAGGATGATGATGACATGCAGTGAGGACACTCCATAAATCTTCACATAGTCTCTGAGAATGCCTGACTCCTGTCTGGCCGAGGGCAGCTCTCTTGCGCTTTGTGATCAGGGTCATATCATAGAGATGCAGCCATGAAACTTTAAAAAAACATCCGATTCTTTGTCCTCCTTCAGCACCTGAGCCCTTCAGGAGCACAGTGTCACTGGTCACAGACGCTGAAGAGATGGGGGCCAGTCCCACCTTAAAGGTGCTGAGAGCACACAGAGAGAATGACGGAACTCTGTGACACCTGCCCACGACATTCTGGCAGCAATGACATGCCCCATCGAGGTGCAGGCATAAATAATGTGACCAGTAAGTGTGAGGCCAGACCATCACTTCGGTCTGAAGGCTGCACAAAGCACAGGGAAGAGGCCCTGGACTGAGACATCTGCCTTTATCTTGTGCAAGGTTTCACATCTGAATGACATGAACACTGCTCATCAGAACAAACAGCCATAAGCAGGGAGACATTCTAAGGAGCTTATTGACAATAGTAAACAGATTAACACCAGTGCTCAGACTGTGCAACTACATCTTCTTAACCATCCTAATCCTGCCGCTACGTCTTGGTGCTCCCCCAACATCCACAGCACGGGTGGAGGCAGCCTGCTGACTGTGACGCTCTGTCTGTGATGACCTTGGCGAGCGTCCTCTGGAAGGCCAAGACTTGGAGGGCCCCGGCCTGCTTTCGGGATCCTGCTTTGTGGCAGTGGCACCTTCCTCGGCCTGTGGAGCTGGAGCTGCTGCGGTCATAGGAAGAGGGGATTTGGATGGGCCGGACACTTCCGGAGTCACCTGGATGGATGGCCCGGGGAGTACACCTGCTGATCCTCCTCCCTATGGGTGTCCGAGGGGCCCTGGCTGACTCCTTGAGGAGCAGGGGTAGCTGGAGTGAGATTGACCTGCCCCGCATCCCTCTCGCGTGCACATTGTTGGAGGCCAACTATGGCATCAGCAATGGAGTTAAGCCCGCGCAGCAGTGCAGGCGCAAATCCTGGACCAAGATCTCCATGATGGCCGCCAGCCTACTAGTGTTGACCTCGGTGCATTGGCATGCTGGCACTATCACCTCAGCCTGAAGGTGGACAGACTCCTCCATCATGGCTTGCAATCTGAGGAGTGCAGTGGAAATCCCTACCTGATGTTCATGAGATTGCCTTTGCAGTTCCAGCAACTGAGGTATGACCGAATCCAGAGGCTCGTCATCTGACTCAGACTCAGCAAATCTCTGGCCTCCAGCAGTCCCACGAGTGCCGGACACCTGGGAAGTCCCTGCCGCTGCCTGCTGTGGATCAGACAGTGCGATGTGCTCATTAGATTGTGATCCTGAGGCTATTCTAAAGCTAGGTCCCACCTGCGCTGGTGTGGGTGAGCGCTGTGACGGGTCTTCAATGAGGATGCCTTCAGTTTCCTCTTCAGAGGTTTCTTCGGAGCTTGATTGGAGGCCCTGGGTCATGGACTCTGTCAACTGTTTGGCAGATGTGCCTGTGATAGCAAGGGGAGATAATTAGTGCACAGCAGTGGCCTGTGAAACAGGATACATCAGTCACGGCATGGTTGTCTGATGGATGTTGCACTGCTGGATCCTCACTTGGTAGAGCAGCACTGACCTCACTGTCAACACAGGAACGGTCCAGATCCTTGTCGTCCAGCTGGATGGCTCTGTTTTCAAAGTCCATGAGGACCTTGATTTCAGGCATTCCTCCACCAGTCTGTGACCTCTCTCTCTTGTTGTGTGCCATCTTGTCCTGCATGAATAGAGATGGACAGAGCGTAAGCAGGACACCTGCCAGGCCAGATGATAAGTATGTCTGGCGTGTGTGGGTGGTGAGTGGTCCCATGGATGGGATGAGGATAATGAAGGTGTGTGTGAGAGAGTGAATGGTGATGTCCCTTGAACCAGCTGTGAGTGAAGGTCCTGTGGATGTGTGAAGCGCTGAAATGCGTGTGTGCGGCTGGACTTTAAATACGGCGCCCGACGTGCTGAAACGGCGAGGTGATGGTGTGGCGGGTGAATGAGAGCCCGCCCGCCATGGAAACAGCGTGTTTCCCAGGAATGCATAATTAATGCGGCGGGTTTGGGACAATACGGCGTGAAAAGCCGCCGTTGTTTTACCTGCCCACTACCACACTTAGGGCGGAATCGTCCCAGATTTGCACTAAGTGTTTTACAGGGAGCTCTATGTTCACCTCCCCCACCCCCCCATTTTTATTTGCTTGCTAACTATTACCTCTCATTACATTGGTCACCCTGCAAATGGTTGATTTGGAGAACTGATGGACAGTGTTGTTGTCACTTGTTCGAGCTTGTGGTGACAAACAATTAATGCTGAGCATGTTCTCACCATTGTGAAGTGATCTTTAAAAGAGGGCCGATGGCAGAGGGCTGTATCATGACAGGACTTCCTCTGTACATCACACTTCTCACGATTGTCTTTGTATTTTCTGATTAACTTCCCTGTGTAAACACATAGATGAAGAATTACCAAGAAAAATACAGAAACAATGGCTCTATTTCCACATTTTCCTTAAACTCAAGTGCATTCAGGAAGCATTTCGGTCTATTGAGAATGGGATAACTTGCTTTTGCTTCAGTCTCTGCCTCTCTGCAGAGGTTTTTCTTTCCTGACATTTTTCTCCTCGCTTCTACATTTTTCACTCCTAGCTTTTTCTCCAGGTTTTTCTTACTTGTTTCTCTCGCTCTTTTATTTCTGGAATTCTCCTTTCCATTTTTAAAAAAAATCTTACTTCGAAAAATGTGAACGACACCCATAGTTTAGGGAGGTGGCGAGATAGCCAAGGGTGAAAGTTGAGAGATGCGCTTGTAGATTCAGTGCTGACATTTTGAATCTTTGTGCAGCAACGGAGCAAAAAGGAATGCTGCACTCTATTGTTAAGTTAGTACAATATGAATTAGAGGATGTTATGTCAAAATTATACAATACTCATGTGAGGCCACATCTCGTGTACAGCAACAACAACTTGTATTCGTATAACGCCTTTAACATATCAAAACACCCCGAGGCTTTTCACAGGAGCTTTATGAAGCAAAATTTGACACCGAGTCACATAAGGAGACATTAGGGCAGATGGCCAAAAGAAATAGTTTTAAGGAGTGTCTTATAGCAGGAAAGAGAGGCGGAGAGGTTTAGGGAGGAAATTCCAGAGCTTAGGGCCCAAGCAGCCGGAGGCACGGCCAGAATGGTGGAGTGATCAAAATCGGGTAGTGTCCAACTTGAACATTAAGGTATAAGGAAAATGTTCAAGCTTTGGAGGCAACCTAAAGAGAAACCTGATCCCTAATGCGGGGGGCAAACAGCAACTCAAAACTGGTTGGGCTGAATGGCCTGTTCCTGTGCTATAAGTTTTGTGCATTTCTATTTGAATGCTCTCCTGGCCTCCCATCTTCCACCCGCCTGTAAACTTCAGCTCATCTAAAACTTTGCACCTTACAGGAGGAGGAGCGTCCTAAAGCTTGGTCAGGAAGTGGGCTTCCTGGTGGGTCTTAAAGCAGAATAATTGGAGCGGCACAGGAGCTTCACGAGGGAATTATAGTGTGTGGGGCCTAACGACTGAACGCGTGGCCACCAATGGTGGGCCAAAGGGATGGGGAGGTGTGTAAAAAGGTTCATTCAGAGAGACTGTAGAGCTGAGAAAGGTTACAGGGATAGGGGAGGAGCAAGTCCATAATGCGACTTAAACACAAGGGTGAGAATTTAAAATTTCAGGTCTTGGAGAATTGGGTAATAATGTAGGTCAGCGAGGAGAGGGGTGGTAGGTGGGCTGAACCTAATGCAGGATCAGGTCACTGCAACTTTTTAAATTTAGTCTTAAAAATCTCCATACAATATTTCTCTATGTTTCTTTAGAAAAGATTAACAGTGGATACTCTGCAGTTTATCTGTCTATAGTTGCTCTGTGTCTTTATTTTAATCACCTACCTGGACAGTGAAGAGGAACAAAAAGATCTGTAAGATCTTTATACAGTAAAAGCAGCAGCAGTAAAGCCTGGCCTGGTTTCAAGACACCTTGGCCTAGTCCCAGGACAGCCACATTCAGCATAGCTCAGAGGCCTTTCTTGTCAGTTTTGCAAAATATCAGATCACAAAACCGATTAATTTGTAATAAATCTGAACAAAGAGGTCAACCTAGGTACAAGGGGATCATCTGGTCGGACCGGTGTGACTGTCAGTGAAGAGTCATCCCATGATAATCACAGGTTAGAGAGCAAGACAGCGATCCAACAGAAATAGAGGAAAGCCTGAACCCACAATATTTCAGCATCACTATCCAGAATTTGAACACCAAGCGGCGTGGTTTTCTAAACTGCTGTCCCAAATTAAACCAAAAGTCTGAATGGAATATTCCCATCCAGCCATATCCCATTATCCCAGCTTTTTAAAAATTTCTGACCCTCTCAAGTCACTATTATTAAGATTGTTATTAGTTAACAGAGTTGTTATACTTCGGGTGAACACGCATTGGCAACCGCTTGTCCAGGCAGAATCTCATTGACATTGCCGGGCTTCTGTTGAGATAATAACACTTTTGCTTGAATACTGGTGTGGGTGGAGTTCTCTCCAATTGGCTGAGAACATTCCCAACCAGAAGACCCTAGAAACACCAGGTCTCCCCCTCTAATGAAGAACCATCTCCCTGCCTTGAATCAGCCCCTTTAAAATGTGGGAGGTTACACTTTGGAAGACCTAGCTAAATGGGTTTACAGGTGACCTGAGGGTATCTAGTGAACCCCATGAGCACTCTGAATCAGGGTTGACACTGCATTGGTTTATAATTCATGTGATGTCAAATGGAAGTGGTATGAGATTGTCCCCTCCCAGAAGTCTCATTCGAGTGTCCACTCCTCGAAGCCAGATCAGGCCATGAATCTGGATTTAAGCTTTCAGTCTGGGCTTGATGCAATCCTCAGATATCTTTATCCTCATCTTTCATGTACCTGTGATCGTGGGAACTATAAAGATACTTTTCCTCATCCATGCCATTGAAACTCAGTTGGGCTTGTCCAAGAATAGGATTTGGATCAAGGATCAGGGGCCCCAAAAATATGCAGGGTCGGGGGGACCTGTGCAAGTGCCAGGATATGGTCATCCACAGCCACCACCAACATTTGCAGAGTCAGGAAGAAAGGCCAGGTGAATCAGGTCTTTGGTGGGTTGGAGTCAAAACCCCACCAAAAGACCCCAGAAATACTAGCTATGGCTGGCTGGTGTAGAATAGGAGGATGCCTGGTCTCCCCCTCTAGTGAGGAACAATCTCGCTGCCTTAAACAGCCCCTTTTCAATCTGGGAGATTACACTTTGGAAGATTTCCTGCCTCTCAGCTTTGAGGAGTCTAGGCCCCACTTTCACTCGAGCTCAGGTCGTGCCCGCATTGTTTGTAAACTGACCCGAATTGAGAACGTAGGAGCGGCAACTCCTATTCTAGCGAAGCCCCATCCAGTACAGCCCATCCCAACGATGACCCTGGAGGGGGGAATGTGGAGGCTCCACCCTCACATCCTAGAAACACTGGCGCAAGGCTGGAATTTCACAATCCCTCTGCTGGACACATGGCTGGAGTCTACAGGAACAACTGTGGATCTTTGAAGCCAAGGTTTCTTTTTATATAAAAAATAGCAAACCTCCAGCAGTGTTGCTCATGATGAATCAGAGGATATGCTGTTTTATTATATGGCAAAACATTTGTATTATCAGAGCCACTGATTTATTGCAGCTAATTTAAGTTCCACCGTTATTATATATTACGGCAGGTGGCCCAATCAAATTTACAAAGTTGTGATGAATTTATGAAGTGTTTAATGTTTACCATAATGCTTTTGACTATAATTGAGTGTAACATGAAAGTAATATCACAGGAACATTACAAGGAATGTCTGATTGTACACAATGTGCACCATCTTGTTAAACTATAAGATAGATAACAAGGCTATAAAATGAAGACTGAATCAGAACAAATGAAGGATAGCCAATGCAAGGGGGACTGAGGAGGTTAAAGTGACTTCCAGACTTTCACTTATCCAAGGTCTGGCCAATATGCTCTACAGATAGCACAGTAATTCACTCACGCTGTCTGGCAAAGTGTTATTGTGGAACAAAGTTCCTCACCGAAAGGTCAATTCCCACACCAGTTACTGCCAATTTATTCCAATTATCCCAGTCCCACGCTCATACACAATCTATATGATTCCCAGATTCTGATAAAAGATCATCACCATCCCTTTTAAAACAACAAGTTGTAGATGTGGTAGGACCAAACACTAAAAAGCAGACAACAGCGTGAAGGTCGCTCTTACTGGACTATCAGATCAGGATGTCATAAGTTGCTTGGCCAATAGAATGATTTTTTTCCCCCCAATTTATTGGACCCCCATAAATTGGCCGCAAAATACAACATGTAACATTTTGAGTTACTGAATGAAATACTTGCAGGCGGCACTGCATACAGCCAAAAGAAGCTAAGTGCACGTATCACATTACAAACATGAGCTGAAGGAACAGGAAAGACTGGTCGGTTGTAGGAAAACATTGCGTGAATTTATGATAAACAGGTTAACAGGTCTCGGCTGCGATCGTGGACAAATCAATTTTGTAAATACATTTGTTTCAATACCCTTGAGGTTAATGCCTAATAATATAAACCCGACATTTATTGCTGTTTGTTCTAAAAAGTCCTTAACTCTACACAAGCCGTTTTTTCATTATGAAATGTTCTGCTAGATGTTTATTTAAAATAATATTGCTATCATTGTTCTAAGATGTGTATTCGCACAGATGTGCGGCAACCCAGAAAGTAGCATGCATGCCACTCACAAATTGTGCGGTTTAAGATAATACGCATACACACAGAAAATTTAAAGAGGAGGCCACACATAACAAAAAAAGTGAAAGCTGTGGGTCCTGATCATGGTGATAATTTTGAAACTTTTCAGCAATGATCCCACAGAGTTCAGAGGGATGGCACCAACTTATCATAAGCAACTGGGCTCGAGGACCATATCAGGCCACATCATTGGCATCCTCCACCCATCTGCAACAATTGCACAGAAATGGCCATGGACTCCTTGGGAAAGGGGGATTATCAATCAATAATGTTTTCAAATTCATTCCCTTTGGGAGTCCCAGCAACTTTCCTAGCTTCAACCCCACTGGGTTTTAATAAGCCATTTGACTGGGAATACAGAGTAGGGAATCCCCACTTCTCTCCCCTATGTCATTTATCTTGTAAGGGGCAGATGGAGTTTCCTCTCCTTATGAATCAACTAAGCATTTCCTGTCTCTCACCCGTATCACAGCTAGAGACCAACAGAGTCATTGTGGAACACAAACCCACATGTGCCCTGCCTGAAGGCAGGTCCTTGGCACATTGTCTGCTGATTCTTCATCCTGAGCCATTTTTCTTGGCAGTTTTTGTCAGTGGTGGTTTGCCTTCCGCTCTCAGGGGCATGGTGAGGAAGCTGGTCCCAAGTCTACCTCAGCTGGAACGGGAATTGAACCCACGCTGTTGGCATTATTCTGAACCACACACTAGCCATCTAGCCAACTGACCAGCCCCAACTATACATATATTGCTGTAAAATATGTATTACAAAATCAGTTTCCTTCTCTGCACTTTTTCTGTGCAGATCACTCTATGCCATTGTTTTCCTTTTGTCTTTTATTCACATAATGGTCTCCTCTCTCAATCTCCCTACTTATAACTGTCATGCAAATCTCTTCTGATCACCACCTACTTATTTCTTTTCCTCCTTGCTTTTTCTTTGCAATACGGCCATTGAGTGAATGTAGCTTGGATTGGAGAATAAGATGTTAAAATCATTGTTAGCTAATTTTACATTATAATTTACTGATGCTCCAGAGCAGACATAATGTTATTATTAGTGTTAAACGAGTTGATTTTACAAAGCTCCATGTCATGAAATGCACTGAGATTAGCAGCTCCTCATATTACTTTTTTTGAATCTCATCCGATTTTGTAGTTATTTTCTTCTGCCATCTTTTATGCTTAATTGGGCTAGATTCTGCTCCGCGACCCTGCCTGAAATATAACAAGATATCGGCAGAAAATGAGGGAAAATTCAGGCCGTGAAGCCTACCATTGCTCTCGTACAAGTCACGAAGCTGAAAATTTCAGCCCAACTGCAGACTTGAACACATTCTAGATTTAATTGGCTCGACATCCATTTTTTGATTTTTTGGGATATTTCCTACATTAAAAAGTGCTACATAAATGCAAATTGTTGTTATGTACATTTCAGTGCAGTGCCTCAGGGAAGGCAGCACTGTTGGAGGTAGCATCTTTCAGATAAGACGTCAAATTTATGCCCCATGTGCCTGTTCAAATGGGCGCAAAAGATCCCAAGGGACCATTTGCAGAAAAGAAAGAAATTCCGCTAGTGTCCGGGCCAAAGTTTCTCCCCCAAACCAATACCATCAAAACCTGGTCTTTCATTCATTTGCCATTAGTGGAATCTATTGTTTATGAAACATTCCTGAGGACACGGTGAGACTCATCATAAATACAGGCTCTTTCTTTATGGTTTGCCATTCACCATAACTAGTTAAGAGAAAACGAAAGACTTGCATTTTGATAGCTCCTTTCATGACCGACAGGACATCCCAAAGCACTTTACAGCCAATGAAGTACTTTTTGAAGTTGAGTCATTATTGTAACATTGTAAACATGGCAGCCAACTTGTGCACACCAAGCTCCCATAAACAGGACTTAATGGCTGGATATTCTGTTTTTGTGATGTTGATTGAGCGATAAATATTGGCCAAGGCACTGAGATTACTCCTTCATTCTTCTTCAAAATGAGATCTTTCACCTCGACCTGAGAGGGCAGATTTAGTTTAACATCTCATCCAAAAGACAGCGCCTCCAACAGTGCAGCGCTCCCTTAATACTGGACTGCAGTGTCAGTCTTGATTTTTGTGCTTAAGTCCTGGAGTGGGACTTGAACCCCCAACTCAACTCAATCAGAGGTAAGAGTGCTACAACTTGACCATGGCTGACACAAATGAATTGAGACCGCCAGCTGTAGTATAACAGTCTGACACATAAAGGGTTAAAGTGGGGCTCAATACAGTACCGACCACACAATGAAGTAAGAGAACACATGATCTGCACCTAGGGGTCAGTGTAGTGTTGGATAGAGCCATGTGTAGAAGCAAGCATGGAGACAGCTCCCAGCTTGGACCTTTACTGTACCTATGTATATAATTTCTAGTCATTAATAAATACTTACTGTTGAACTACCTAAGACTACAAATACCTTAATAGGACCTACCGTACAATGCCCAACACCAGCAAAGGGCAACCCTACCAACTTTAATGAATACACAATTCTTAGCTGGAGCTCCTTGTGATCCACTGTTGCCCTTTCATCAGTTTTTTGCCTTTGTTGTGACTAAGGAAACAAATCTCTCCTTCCTTATCAGTGAGATGCAGAAACCATCCTACATGATTCCTCACCTCAGTGTCTTTATTTGTAGCTGCTTGACTTTTATTCTCCCTGATTAGCATTTACAAACAATCAGATAATGTCAGTTTGCAATGGCCTGCAGCATGCAAAAGGCCAACAAAAGTAAGCAACAGTAAGATAATCTTACAGGCTAATAGATGAGTCCAGTCAATTGTTTGAACAGTTTATCAGTCAAATACATTAAAGGGCTTCAAATATTCTGACTCAACAATAAACAGAATTTCATGTTCTTTTATAAATTTGTATTTATGTAACTTCAAAGACAATCTTACCACACTACAATTATAGTCACTAGTATCAATAATCTGCACAAAAGCCATAAAACAATTTACCATTTTAAATTGCCTTTAATCCAAGTGACAGTGGACTTTGAACATTACTCTCAAGTCGCTATCTTGCTAAATGTAGCACTAAAACCCTTCTCCAGCTGTGACAACACACTGGAGTCATCTGCACTGATGTGATTTTGTGACGTTGTGACGCTTCAGTCCAACAGTGCAAATCGATGTAATGGAACAAGAGTATTTATAATTCATATTTCTGATGAGTTCTACATGTGTTGCTGTTGAAGTCTCAAGCCCGAGAGTTAGATTGTACAGCCAAAGTGAAAATTGTGAAACGTAATACACAAAAATTATTATATTAGTTAAATTAAACTGTTCAGCTTGAATAATGCTCTAATAATCGTGGGGCTAGACTAATCAACATTCATTGGCAATTTGAGTTATAATTATGTCTGAGTAACGCAATGTTGCATTTTTGGATTTAGCTTTGCAGGGATCTTATTCTTCTATTCCATTTTTTTGTTTTGGAAAATCAGTTTTGTTTAATTGTCAAGCAAGCCGCACTGAAATCTATCCAGATCTCTGGGTAGCAATTACCTCAGTTGTTTCCAAATTCATGATGTCGACATCTTGCACAATACTTTCTTTCAGAAAGAAAGACTTGCATTTATATAGCACGTTTCATAACTTCAGGATGTCTCAAAGTGCTTTACAGCCAGTTAAGTGCTTTTGGAGCGTTAATCACTGCTGTAACATAACGCGGTACGCAATCGAATCACAGCAAGGTCCCACAAACAATTATGAAATAAAGGATCAGTTTTAGGCGTTGATTGAAAGAAAAATATTGGCCCTGCTCTTCCTCAAACAGTGACCAGGGATCTTTTACATCCGGTTGTGTGGGCAGACTAGGCCACCCTTTAACATTTCGCCTAAAATACATCACAGCACTTCATCAGTACTGAACAGAAGAGCTAGAAATTATGAATTATGGGTTTGAAACCACAGCCTTCTGACTCACAAGTGAGTGTGCTACCTGTGAGCTAAGGCTGACACTTTTGATTTATTGTTACACGACAGAACTGATCTTTCACGTTTGATCCTTACAACGCCACATGCACAAGACGTCAAGTTATGCTGCTGATACTTGTACTGGGCTCCCAAAGTTGAATTGGATTTAAGTAACCTGTGTAACCAACACCACACATGTAAATTCACTACCTCATATACATCACTGTGAGGTGCTGCAATCACTCTGCCGATTCATTGCAAAGGAAGCAATGAATTAATGCTTAGACTGGAGAGAAATGTAGTTTGTAAGCAATGAGTTATATTCTCTTAGGTGTGCTATCAGTACAATAGAATACTCAGTCTAAAATTTCAATGCAGGCTTAGAAATATACATATACCACAAGTGGTTCACGATGAAATGTACAGAGTGTACATGCTTTATTTACATTTTAATGTCTATTAAGTGGATGAAGAATTTGAGCAGTTTCATCAGAGTGTCTAGATCAGCATCAGGTTATATTTCATTCATATAAAACACTTCAGGACTCTGGAACATAAAGGTTGACTGATTTAAAAAAAACTTCACATGCCTCACCTGCACGAAATGGCAGGGCTGATATTTCCCTTGGTCAGATTCTCCTGGAGACTGATATCTCCGACTGTGCTGGGGCTGAAGCCATGCCAGCCACTTCCCAGAAAAAGATGGCGCCTCCATTGCATTCCTGCCGCTCCTGTCCCTCAGCAGCACTCTCACTGGTGAGGCAGCGAAGGCTGCCGGCCACCCTAACAATGGGCCACGCCGTGTCAATCTCCCGACTCCTGCATCCGCCGGCCGCCCATAATTGGACAGCGAACGTAGAGGTAGCCTGCTAACTGGGCGCAAGAGTTGGCCAGAGGGCACACTGCTAAAACGAGCAGGGTTGGTAAAAGGTCTCAAAGGCTGAATAATTTTTAAGCCTGGAGGATTCTCGACTCTGAGGGAACAACGTGACCTTTAAGTTCTAGATTTGTCGGAAAGAAAAGTGTTCATTTGGTCTGTGCCAGGCCACATACCGTTTATTGTAACTTTTGATAAATTATTTTTTGAAATACAATCCAAGAGACAGTGGAGGAAGAATTGCTCTATTTTCTATGGATATTGGCCCGAAGCCATGTTTTATAAAAAATGACAATGTATTTTACTGGCAGGAAATCGCTGACTAAGTTTTAAAAGGACTAAAACAGCAAACTGTTCAGATGGCCACCAAGGGTCAGGTACTTTTGAGACCCCGAATTATCTCCAGTCTCCAGAGAGTTCTTAATGAAATGACCCTGGGTGGAGTGCCCTCCCTGGATGGGCATGCTGAGATGAAATCATCTGTGGAATTCACACCTTTTATTGTCTATGGACTTACCAAAAATCAAAATCCACAGGCTCACCTTCTCCAAAATCGAAACTTAATAAATGGAGCTGTAGAGAAACCAGCTCATATCACATACATGTGAATAGCCACTATCCATTCCACACTGTGTAGGAATGGCTTCTAACTTCGGCTCATTTATGTGGACAATGGAAGTATTGATCAGGTGGTCACATGGCCGAAACCAACTTCAGATAACCAATCTTATTTGTTCCAAGAGCCAGGGAGAAAGAAGCTAGTCTGGAAACGAACAGAATAGAAGACCCCTGTTGGGTCTCTTTCTCTCTCCTTCTCCTCAACTATCATGCAAGCTCGCACCCTTTCTGCTGTTTGACTATCCATGTACTGCAGGCAGAGATATTTTTAAAGAGCTCAACCCAACAGTTGTCGTCTGCAGAATGAATAGATAAGGCATCCATCTACATCGTTAAACCACCTCAATGTTGAAACTAGAAGGACCACTGAGCTCAGCCTGGATCCATCCAAGTCATCAATCTACAAGAACCATATAATTTTAATCTTTACTTGGAGTTTAAAATATCACATCACTATCTTCGCATTCTATTGATAAGTTACTTCAATAGTAACGAATTGATGTGTGTGTGCATGTGTGTATGTGCCCGTGTGTGTGCGTGTGTGCATGTGTGTGCGCACGTGTGTGTGTGCGCACGTGTGTGTGTGCATGTGTGTGTGCATGTGTGCGCGTGCGTGTGTGCGTGCGTGTGTGCATGTGTGTGTGCATGTGTGTGTGTGCCCGTGTGTGTGCATGTGTGTGTGTGCCCGTGTGTGTGTGCATGTGTGTGTGCGTGTGTGCATGTGTGTGTGCGTGCGTGTGCATGCGTGTGTGAAAGTTGGAACGTTTTTATTATTTTACTTAGACCGGGTTAAGTACAATAAATGCCATTCTCTTTTCTTTGTTTAAAAGAAACTCAAGAAAACCTACCTGTTTGTGTTTTTTATAGTCACAGCACGTTAACAGTTAAACACTCAGTGAATTGGCAAGCATATCCTTTTAAAAAACCCTGCTGGTCAAACGAGGAGTGGGTAAAGAGATGAACCACCCTACTTCTCCTCACGTGACCGTAACAATATTGTAAATATGTTCAGATGAACCCATTTTACCATTTCACAACATAGACAGAGAACAAACGTTCCCTCAGTATTGGCTGATTGGGCAATATGGTGCAAGAATGTGCCCAGCATGCTGCAGCTAGTCCCATGAATAAAACTGTTAACCCTCACAACAAGCCAAATACTTCCCAACAATCGTTGTCTACGAGAAGCAGGCACATGGCTCCATACCCATGAATAACATATGCCAACTATTCTCAAACCCTCTACTGGCTGGAATTCACCTTGGATATTTATTTGATCTGGCCACCAAAGAAGGTTAAAATTATTCAAGGGGATGAAAAAAATGTTGCAGACAAATTAAGCCATTTCATTATAAATGCATACTAGTCATGCACCGACTTACAGAAGGTATTCTGCACACCTGGCTGACTTCAGTCATGAATCATCTTCAGAATCACCACAGGATGTTGACTGAATTTCGAACAACATCATTGTCATTTTTCTTAAGGATTTCATCTTGAGTTTATGAAACTTAAGTTACTATGCAACGTCATTGAAAATGATACAATTTCCACAATGAATTCACTATTTAATTGTTAATGGTTTATTATGTAGAAGGTAGCCCCAATTTTCCAACATGACACCAGCAACATGAGCAATGTTCAGTTCTGGCAAAAGGTCAACACCTGAAATGTTAACTCTGGTTTCTCTCACCACAGATGCTGCCAGACCTGCTGTGTGTTTCCAGCATTTTCTGTTTTCATTTTAGACTTTCAGGACCTGCAGCATTTTGCTTTTGAATTATTGTCCAGTATTATAATGGGCAATTTCAGTCTGAAACATGTGGCCTTGATACAGAGAATGTGGGAACACAGACTTCAGCAGTAACTCCACACATAGTATGCACCATACCCATTAGAAACCATTGGAGTCCTGGGCTCCTTAAAATGAGATCTAGTCCTTTGGGGGTTCTGAATATGCAACGTGATGAAGCAGGTTGAAGAGTTCACAAACAGCCAATAAATACAAGGTCAATGACTTGGGAGAGGCACTTTGGGATGAGTGGCTACCTCTTGTGCAATACAATTAAATGGTACCTGAAACATTTGGGGTACAGTAGGGAGTGGTTATATTACTGGGTGGGTAATCAAAATGCCTGAATTAACAATGCAGGTTAACAGGAGTATAAGAATTTGTATTCAGTTTCACAAAATTCTGGAAATAAAAAGCTGGTATCAGTAAAAGTGACCATAAACCAGTTGAATTGTTGCAAAAACTCAACTGGTTCATCAATGTCCTTAAGAAAAAGAAACCTGCTGCCCGAACCTAGACTAACTTTTATGTGATTCCAGCCAACTGTGGTTAACTCTGAAGTGGTCTAGTAAACCACTCAGCTGTGCACAGGGAATAAATGCCAGCCTTGCCACAATTCCCACATCCTGAGAATGTGTAAAGAAAATCTATCACTGACCCAGGAGACTGCTGCATACCTATGCAGGCCTGTCGAAGGAGCACATTTACTACTAAACATTTGCTCGTCCAGTACTGGAGAATGCAAATTGTGTGTGGGATCCTTATTTGGCAAGAGATAAGATTGAAAAAATCCAAAGTCGTTTCTGCACGAATCAGTATGGGAAATACACGAGTGTCACATCCTTGGTCAAAGATTTGGAATAGGAATCATTATAGCAAAGGAGGGAGAAAAGTAGACTGACCATGTTCAATAAAATATGGAATGGACTGGTGGGGATTGATAAAAACAAGTACCTGGTACCCTTCGGCACCATCCACATAAGCTACAAAGACCATTTGTTTCCAAGACAGTGTATCAACAACCTTTCTTCCCGAGGACAATCCCACAAGGGAACAAGCTGAAAAGGAAATAGTCAGAACCTCGTCACTTGAAATCTTCAAGACCCATCTTTAGGTTATTTCCATTTATAGGTTTTTCATTGTCAGTATCACCATCTCAGCAGGATATGTCTGGTTTAACTAGCGTTAACCATATAAAATTTGACAGAACCTGTGGTGCCAACACAACCGAAGCAGAAGCAGTAAGACAATCTCTCTTACCATTCTTACGCTAAATATTTTCAATGTATTTTCATTCCCTCCTTTGGTGTTTATTAGCTTCCTACAGCTTGAAGAGCACCATTACTGACCCTGATAACATGCTAAGCTTTGATAAAGTGCATACGATAATGAACAGAAAACATTTATTTTAATTCTGGTTTATATATTGGACTAATCCTGTATCTCTCTCACGCCTTTGAGAGGCAGCAGGATATAAATAACACAAGCCATTTTAGCCACGGACTGCAAAAATTAATTTTAACAATACAAGAGGAAGTGAATAATTAACAGTAATATAATGTATAAATTCACAACAATTATTAGATTATAGCAACTAGCTTAACTCAAGGCAAGTCAAATAATTAGTGATTTGCAGTCTGTACACTCTAAACTTTTAGCAGGAAGGTTGTGAGTTCAAGCTGCACTCGAGGACTTGGGCAAATAATTTAGGCTGTTGAATGGGTGCAATATTGTGGGGGACAGTACAGTCTAAGGTTGACGTCTATCAGATGAAACATTCAACTAAAGTTCCATTTGCCTCTTTAGCCGGACATAAAACACCCCATGGCACGATTCAAAAAAGGGAACAGGACTTGTGATTAACTTGCAAACACTTTTATTGTCCCTTTATAATCTTACTGACTGTGGCAGCTTTTTGGCACAACTCAATCTTCTTTGAACCTTCCTAACAAACTCTCTCAGCGTTGAACAGTTGATGCTAATTAAATACTCCCAAAACAGTGGCTGGGGCCATGTGGATTTGAATAACCGTCAAGTCCATTCAAAGGGAGTTGTCACTCATACATATAACTGGAAAAATTACACAAGTTATTTGCATTTGAATTGTTTGGCTTGGCCCTGCTTTCAAGCTATTTGCTTGGACACTAATCTGACTAATAGTCTTTGTGACATTATATCAAGTTAGGCTGCAGGCATGATAAAGAAAGAAGAAAGAAAGGCCGACATAGTCTGCCAGCCAGACCTTTGATGGGGGATAAATATTGGCGAGGATACCGAAAATAGCTCCCCCACTCTACTTCAAGAAAGGTTATGGGATCTTTTACATCCATGGGAGAGGGTAAACGACACCTCAAAAACTGCAGCACGGGGAATCAAAGACACAGGGGCACACTCTCAGGATTGGGGCCAATCATTTAGGACTGGGATGAGGAGAAATTACTTCATTCAAAGGGTAATGAATCTTTGGAATTCTCTACCCAATAGGCTTGTGGATGCTCCATTGTTGAATACGTTTAAGGCTGGGATAGGGAGATTTTTGGTCTCAGGGAATTAAGGAAAATGGGGAATGGGCAGAGAAGTGGAGTTGAAGCCCAAGGTCACCCATGATCATATTGAATGGTGGAGCAGGCTCAGCGGGCCATGTGATTTGCTCTTATTTCTTCTGTTCTCGTGAAAGTAGCACTGCTGCCACAATATCTCTGCTGTACCATTGTTAACAATCAGTCACTTTTTCTGTCACTACTGACAGAACTTCTGAGGCAAACTTTTCTTGGACCAGTAGCCTATTCAAATTAGATGGAGAAACACACATCAGAAAATTTAGTCCAGTGTGCCTTCCCAGCTCTGGGCACAGGTGAGTGTGAATTATGGGTTGGCGCAACTCTATTTTTCCTTTCCGAGAAGGAGAATATTAGCACTGCAGAGGAAGAGCTACGCATTCAGGGACACCAACCATGAAGCATTTTACTCAAAGAAGTATAGAGCCAGTTTTGGGGTTTGAAGGGCAGCACACCAACATGATGCAGTGGATATTATTCATGTAATAATACAGTCAATGTAAAATGCAGTTTTACCAAGAATGTCTACAGGGCATGATAAATATTATCATTTAAGAAATTTAACATGCGCTGGCTTATAGCAGAATAAATCACTGTCTGCTGAAAGCCATTGTCATCACATACATCTGGCTTCCAAGATAGGAATTTCTCTACATCAATAAGGAGTAACTTGAGAAGAAGATAAATGACGCAGCCTCACCAGTTTCTCCAAATGACAATGGTTTGAACAGTTTTAAGGATATGCCACTTGCATGGCTATGACATGGCACAACACATTGACATACTAAAGGATTGAGTTATTCCAGGGAATAACACAAGTTATGACTGATTACTGAGCTATTTTTCTTCTTTCGCGACTGGCTAATCTTGCAAATCCAGCTGTGCCGAGGTGGGGAGATGTTAAGCAGAGGAAGAGTCACCCCCAAGCCCATACTTGTTCATATTTTAGGAGTTGGTTGCAGCATTGAATTGGCAGCGCTATCAGAGTCGATCCTATGATATAGTATGCGATTTGGGGAGATCGTGAGAAAATAAAAAATATTTTGCGCTCACAAAATGAAGCAATCTCGTGGCCTCAATGTTGGTCTCCAATCTAGAATGTTCAAACTATGAAATCCATGCTCCCGATGAGTTTCGCTCATTCACAGCAAGACTACTATCTACAGCGGAGTGCTCCATCTCACCGGAGTACTGTTAGCACCAGCTATAATTACAGTCTGATTGTGGATACTGGCAATTGCTCCTTTCTCCCTTGGCAACGAAACATTGCTGCTCAGAGTGGTGGACTCCCCAGCAGATTGATTTGATCTTGTAGCAATCAGCTTCCCAGTTCACTTAAATGTTGATTTCTTAACTAGTAAAAATAATAATTACAAACCTGCACTCAGCTTCTTATTATGGAGCAGCCATTTCTAATCTTTATTTTTTTTAAACATTTGTTTTAAAATATCCTGTCGCATGAAGTCTTGAAACACCTTCTTCCCTAATGCATTGAACACGGGCTTAAGGTTCACAGCACTGCAATAACTGTCAATGATTTCCCATGTGTTTATCAGCAGCTTCATTTACCGCAGCTTCTTGTCTATCTCTTGCACTCAGTTTTAACTGGCTTTATCACTTAGTTGCCATCATCAATTTCTGGGGCAACAGTTGGCATCACAGTAATTTCAGAAGGGTTGTTTTCAAAGAGCAGAGGTGTGGCAATGACTGAAATGAACTTTTAAAATTATTTTTATGAATATGGGAACAAGGGGGAATGCAGATTTTGAGTGACTGACTCTTTGCTCCCCCAGATTTTGAGAGTTTACAGTGACTGGTGCATTTCCTCTCCCTTTCCAACCTGTGGAAATAAGCATAGAAACTTCACCCTTTGAAAGTAGTGATCTGATACAAACCCTCCCACCCAACCCTCCCCCTCCAAAACAATCAGAATTAACAGTTTCTTCCAAAAGATAAAAATGCAATCACCTATTTTAAGTCTTTCAACTCCAAAGGCCATTCACTAGGCATCAATCAAAATGGACAAGACGAGCAAGTGGTGGGAATAAGTAATATTAATGTGACTCAAAAGTTAAACAGAAAGTTAACATTCTTACATTGTGTAGCACATTCATGTGCATACCCTTGTGTAACTACAAATCTTTAACCCTCCTTTCCTCAGCTAATCCGCATGGTGCAAACTCTGTGGATTAGGCAGATGCAGGCTGCTCAGGTCCTGTTCTGATTACTGAGATGCATTTGGACGATGTCCTCTTGGTTTTGGAGCCCTGCTAAAGGCTGCCCTGCCTGTGCCTGTGCAGGGGCAGACGTGGCTATTCTGACAGGAAGCTGCATGTGGGCTACTGACTGGGGGGCAAGGACTGAGAACTGGCGGGTTGAGGGGATGGGGGTAGACAAGGGGTGAGAAGCCAGAGAGCTGAGTTCCCATTTCCATGGTTTCTTTAGCCATCATACCTCACGTGGTCTGCTTGCACTTCCCCGCTAGCAACAAGCTGCAAATCAGTGGGACGATGAATGTCCAAAGACTGGGTTTTCATCAAGAGTGAAGTACTGCAGATGCTGGAAATCAAAAATAAAAACTGAAAACTCTGCAAATATTCAGTAGGTCAGGCAGCATCTATGGAGAGAGAAGCAGGGTTAATATTTCAGGTCAGTGACGACTTTATTTCTCCACAAATGCTGCCAGATCCACTGAGCATTTCCAGCATTTTCTGTTGCATTTTAGGTTTGCGTCAATCCCACTTAAACTGGCATTCATAGTGAACTGGCATCTCTCACTTGTGAGAGCTTGCATGGACACGTTTGATTGCCATGTTTGATGCTCCATGCAGGTGTCCACTCTTTACAGGACAAAGACGTCATTGTAAAGACCTGTAACGTCATGCCATTTTGCTCAAGGTGGAATCCTCCAATCTCTCTGCAAGCGTGCACAGTATGGCTGGAATGGCAGTCAGGACATCGCTCAGTTTTTGCTGCTGCTTCAGAACTACCCTGTTCATTAATGCAGTACAGCACCTGAACTGAGCTGAGAGTGCCCTGCAGCCTCCAATACAAACGATTCACTACTGTCCCACTCTCCACCATCTGCTCCTGTTCACATATGACGTGTGAGTCACTGGGGGAAAACCCTACCACCTCCCCTAGCGGCCCCACCAACATGAGTGTCTGAGTTGGTGTATGGTCTGCATGAATCCTGTGACGGTGCTCCCTCAGAGTGTGACCTCAGCTGAGAAGTCATCATCCTGCTCCTGCACCACCTCCTGCGAGATGCTGAAAGGCTCTGTGAGAGACTAAAGACATGAATTAGAATCATCAAGTTAAGAATGTTTGACGTGACCATTGTGCAGATGATCATATTTCACTTGCTGCTGACATCAAGACAGCATGAGTAAGTGTTGTATGCCATGTAGCATGTGTGATATTTAATTCAGTCACCAGGTACCTGGGAGGCTCCCATCTCTGATGGCCAAACACCAATTGAGAATCCAGTGATGTCCAGCGCCTCCTCCACTGTAGCCGAGAGTCGCAAGATAACTGGAGGGTCACCCGTGGTTCTCAGCCTCTCCTCTGGGTTCTGTACTCTCTTCTCCTCCATGAAGGAAAAGGGACCTATGAGTGAGGATAATGGCATGTGCTTAACAGATGGGTGGAGTGCATTTGTTGAGGGTGACTATGAGGGAGAGGCATGACATTGCATTAAGATGAAGGTTCATGTCAGTGGTGGATGAAAGGACAGGGAGATGAGGAAGTGAATGGGCAGAGAGTGATGTGTGTACCTACAAGGTAAGCTGCTGTGAGGAGTGATGTCAGCTCGAGAAGGCCGAGTGAGGGGGTCGAGATCATGCACACATCAGGATGTGGGTGAATGTGCCACTGTACTCACCTTTCCTGCCATGCTTGTGCCATTTATCTGTTTTTGGCAATGAATCCAGGAGGGTGGCACCATATTGCTGCTGCTGATCTCCTCCACCATCTCCGAGAACTCAGAACCTCTTGGTTTCACTGGCAGGTTTCTTTGTCCCATCAGTGGGAAACAGGATCCTCCTGTGGGCCTTTGCGACCCCATCACCACATCAGGGAGGTGTCAGTGAAGCAAGGTGCAGCTTTCAAGTGTGTGCATTCCGTTCTGTCACTTCCTTGTTTCCCCTCCCAACACCAGCATCAATCAAATTACATATTCACAAAGACCCTTTAAATATGGGAGCCAAGATCAATTTGTGTTGAAATCAGCATCATGTCCACTCAAACTAATTGGTCGGGAAACTCTGAAATAATATGTTAAAGCATATTTAATTCAGCCAAGGTTGCACTTGCTTCTAGCTTTTGCACACCTCAGCCACACTCACTCTGCACACTGCTGCACCGCCCCCCCTCCCCCTCCCCCTCCACCTAGCTCACAGCTCAACACAAAGTTAAAATCCAGCTCAAAAAGTCGTGCATATCACCTCTGGTAAAATAAATGCTAACACATGTATTAGACACTAAGCATTGACCCACTCTAGGTGCCTTATGAATTACAGAATGAAGAATTGCAATTTCTTGAGGAAGCGGGGGCCAGAAATTGTGCTGCCGGGAGGGGAGAACCAGAATTATATTTATTCTGGTCTGGAAATGCAGGCGCTGCCTAGACTGCCACTTGAAGCATTTACAACTGCAGCTTCAAAGTCCTGCTGGTTTGTCCTTTAGTAATCAGCAGTCATGACATAATATGTTTTTGAGATCAATAATTTAAATGATAGGCTATCAATAAAGTAATTTAGGAATTACAGTTTTTCCCTTGCTGAGATTAGACAGCTTATTTTATTGCGATTGGCAAGCAAGCCAGCATTAAGTAAATTTTATAGCATTCTTATTTCCACCAATGGTACCGAGTCCACACATGTGCCTAGAAATAGGAGTGCCATTGTTTTAAACTAATTGGTTTCCTATTCATTTTCATGGGCTGTTAGAAATAATCGACTTTGGAGACACTTGCTTTTCAGGTTTGTGTGAAACCAGAGTTCATTTATATTGACTGTGGGATTCCTATCCAAAATTTACTTGCAACTGCAAAATAACACAAAGGTCACCTGGATCTGAATGCTTCCTTGAAATAGGGCCAAGCATTTTATGCTGACAAGGCTCCAGTTTTAATTCCCCAAGAAGTCACCACAATAATTCATGACTTCTACTGTTGTTAAAAAAAAAACTTTGAACAGCCAAATTACATGACATCCATCTTATTGTTATTCTCATGAGGGGATCAACTCATCTAAAACTTTCGCTGTTATCACCAATAATTTCTAGTCTTATAGGTGGTCGGTCGTCCACGTACTCGATGGAGCACTCCTTCAATGTGGAACAATTCTTACCACAGACTGGGATAAAACACAAATAAAAATGCTGGAAACATGTCACAAACCATTCTGCATTGGACAGAGGAAAGCCAGATCAACATTATTCGATGGAGAGCCTTCAAAGGCTCTTCAGGTGAAAGATCTATCGTTTCTCTTTCAGGTGCTGATTGGCCTCCTGTGCATTTCCAGCCTTTTCTATTTTTATCCCATTGTCGTGATTGACTGATTCCTAATATCGCCACACTTCTTTTCATGAGCATTAAGCAACAAAATTCACACGCGAAAGTGAAAGGGGTAAATTATTACGAATGTGTTCTTTGTTAAATGGGTGGAATTCATGCATTTGTGACCCATTGTTACAGGCAGTAGGCCGTACACAGATTGTACATTTTCTCTTCTGGAATCTGGTGGGCCTGCTCTACAAGCATCCTCTGTTTAAATGTTAAACTGGATCCCCAGGTTTTCTATGTCTTTTATCTGTCCCATTTTTTTGCCTTTTTCTCACCTCTTGACTCCCCAAAGCCTGCCCATCATCTGCAAGGCATAATTCTGGAGTGTGATGGAATATTCTCCACTTGCCTGGATGAGAACTGCTCCAACAACATTTAAGAAGCTCAGCACTATCTAGGACAAAGCAGCCCTCTTGATTGGTACCCCATCCACCACCTTAAACATTCATTCTCTTCACCACTGACGCACAGTGGCAGCAGTGTATACCATCTACAAGATGCTCTGCAGGAACTCAACAAGACTCTTTCAACAGCACCTTCCAAACCCATGACCTCTATCACCTAGAAGGCCGAGGGCAGCAGAAACATGGGAACGCCGCCATCTGCAAGTTACCCTCCAAGCCACTCATGATCCTGACTTGGAAATATATCGCTATTCCTTCACTGTCGTCGGGTCAAAATCTTGGAACTCTGTCCCAAACAGCACTGTGGATGTACCAACACCACATGGACTGCAGCAGTTCAGCAGGGCAGCTCACCGGCACCTTCTCAAGGGCAGTTAGTGATGGGCAGTAAATTTTGGCCTTGCCAGTGATGCTCGCATCCCAAGGATGAATAAAACAAGTTTCCCCACTTACAGCTATCCAGACATCCTTCCTTTCTTGAACTTCTTTAATGCTTCTTTCTATCACTTGACTAAACTGATCGAGTCACTGATATTTTCTCCACTGCTGTTTTCTCCTCCTCTTTCTCTTTTCTGATTTTATTAATATGTTTTCAAATGCTGAAATATTAGCTGACCATTCTCTGCACAGCCGCTGAGCGACCCACCATGTCAAATGTTCAAGGATCCAAACAGTTCACTGTCAGCTGACTGCAATATTTCCTCTAAACAAAACAACTTGCAATTATATGGCACCTTTAATGTATTAAAGGCATCCCCAGGCAGGCGTGCTAAAGGAGGGCAGGAGAGAAAGCTATTTCATTATTTAAGTGGCAGCCCAAAGGTGCAAAAGCAGCTCCGGCATGGGCTTGACAGGTCAAATGGCCTCCTTCTGTGCCATAATGGCTCTAATGATTCTATGACACTGCACCCAAAACCTCAGCCGACATTTAAGAATTTCCCAAAGCAGGAGTCACAAATCCAACAGAACTTTCCTGTTCTGAAAAAGTGAATCTCCTTCTCCAGGTGCAGTGAGTAAAAGGCTCTAACCCTGGTCTACTTTGATGTCCTTATGGTTATCTAGGTGAAGGCACTGATCACTGAGCCATCCTGAGTCTCTGATGGTTCAGCGTCTAAAACGTTATGGTGCATACGAGGCTCTTTAACCCTTCCTTGATGCAGCTCCTATTTGCTTGGGTTAGTAAGATGAAAGATAGTGATTTACCCGCAAGATTCCAGGATCAGCCTTCCTCAGCTGCTGGTCCAACATACCCCCTGTGGCAGCTTTGCTTTGTCCTCTCTACAGCAGGTGTGTAAGTCAACAAAAATCAGTGGGACAAACCAGCCCTGTTACTGACGTTGGCCATAAAGCCAGGAGATCTCCAAAAATAAACCGGCAGATACCACACCCCACAATATCCAGATTCCCAGATTTCAGATGAAGCATACCAAAGTGTCATTCACTCTAATCATCCATCACTCCAAATCAAATGTTCCACAGCTATTAATATCAACATTATTTACTCAAAGTACTGGGAGGTGCAACTATGTTCAGGAAAATGTGATGTCAGGCCTTTTGTAGCAGTTTTGAAATGAGCCAGAATTTAGCGAATCGGAGCTGAAAATACGGAACTGAAAAACCAGCTGCCTACCAAAGTGAAAAGTTAATTTCTATACCCTTTTAGGCAGGCTTTTGACCATGTCCTGGACCAATAATTCACCGTTAAGATGAGAGCAATTCACTGAATGGCACCAAATGTCTCTAATGTGCTGTGAACACCACCACATGATTGCATTTTTTAAAGTCACCTGCCATTTGTAGAGGCAGAACCACGCGGCTGTTTTCTTTTTAACCTATGCCAATCTCTCTCTTAAAAGCAAATTCTGCTTATGATCATTAGTTTCCCTTAAGGGAGATAGCTTCTAATGGCTTCACACGAATGTCACTGATTTGTCTTTTATTTGTACTTACCCAGGAGGAATCGAAGCCCTTGTGCTGACTACAGCTGACCTTTGGGTACCTGGTCTGTTCAGGTTGTTCTGGCCTGGGATTGGGGTTGTCGTGGTGGCGCTCTGGCTTTGGGAGATAGGAGAGAGTTGAGTTGTAGTTGGAGAGCGGGTCTGCTCGGACCTTGGAGGGGTGATTCCAGCTGTGCTCGCAGTCGACCACAAGGCCGCACCATTGTAGGAGTTACTCTGACGCACAGTAAGAGTCCCGTTCGTGGCAGAATAAATTTTCCGTCGCTGGGATGCCAGGATGGCATTGGAGGCTGCCCTTGTGCTGTTCACCAGGACACACTGTTGGCAGTTACATGGCTGTCCCGACTGTGTGCCAACAGGCCAAGATTGTGATTTAGGGATAGAACCCATAGTCAAAGGATAGGCCAGGTCCATTCGTCGACGCAGTCGACGTTTCCTCTGTGTCTGTCGGTTCATCTGACACATACTGTTGAAGTCAATAATGTAACAGAATCCTAGAGAAGTCAAGTCCAACCAAGGGTGCTGCTTCTCATATGCATTCTGAATGGTTATACAAATATCCATATCATACGGAGTCCAGGAGGAACTGTCGTTTTCCCATTCCCAAACTATCCCTTTTCCCGGAGCAGAAGAGGGGTCATAAAAGTTTCTTCTAACTGGGCGCATGGTTCCTGAAAAATGAAAAAGAACAGACTTTACTCACTCAGTTAAAACAATGAAAGCTCAAATCTCTTGGCATTTTTACCCATCACTGTCACCAAATAGAAGCCAGCCATGCTGGCCAGCAGAGGCAAATCACCACGCACTGTTAAACTGCCCTTGCCCCGTGTCTCATTTTAATGCTTCACTGGCAACTTAAACAATTTCTAGAGTTTTGTCCCAAGACACTGCAGAGGCTAAATAAAGTACCTGCAGAACATCGCTTTTATTTTTCAAACCCGTTTTGAATAGGGACATTTGTCTTTTTAGGAGTGTGGGGACCAACACTGACCTTGGTGAGGAGCTTTGGCTGTGATATGTGAAGCACTTCAAAAGTGCTTCTGAAACATTTGTTCTGGAACCAAAAACAATCATTTGGTACAGCAAAGGGCATTTTAAAATCTATTTCCAAACCTGCATTTAAAACAATTCACAAAAATGGTTTTGAAAAATAAAAGCGATGTTCTGCAGGTACTTTATTTAGCCTCTGCAGTGTCTTGGGACAAAACTCTAGAAATTGTTGAAGTTTCCAGTGAAGCATTAAAATGAGACACAGGTCTGCAAAGCACTGTAGTTTGTGCAGTGATGGATTTCTTTGGTTCTCATTTGATATTTGTAGGAACATTTATCAGGATGTGCCTGAAGCCTTTGATCATGACAAAGGTTCTTTGTTCAAATATTTTCTGGGACAGCTACCACCATGGTTCCGGCAGCAGTGGTGAAAGCATATTGTGCAAATACAAGTGAACCAGCTACAGAACTCCAACAACAAACTGTCAATCCCCAGATATTGAGATAAAGGAACTCTTTTTTTTAAAAAAAAGCTTTTAAGGCGTGAATCTCGGAAGCTCCACATTTTTTGAACTGCAGCTTCTTCACACTACGAGTTCAAAGCTCACAGTGAACATCACATTCTAAGAGTGAAATGACTAATAATGCAGTGAGGCTTTTGGGTCGCTATGCGCTTGTGAAGATTGACAATGGTGAAAATATTGACAATTTTGCTTGAAGCACCAAACACAGGAAAGCTTCTCAAACCCATTCACAATCTCGCTTTAATAGTTGATGGTCCAAGGACCCCTAGTCACGGATTTAAGGTCTGGGGGCAAGAGATGCAGGGATAATGTAAGCAAGGGCTTTTTTGCACGGCGAGTGGTAGTGACCTGGAACTCTCTGCCTATGAGGGTGTGAGAAACAGAGCCAGTCAATGATTTCCAAAGGAAATTGGATGAGCGCTTGAGGGAAATAAACCTACAAGGATAGAGCGGGAGAATGGGACTGACTCAATTGTTCTGCAAGAGAGATGCATGGACTCCATGGGCTTCCTTTTGTGCTACAGTGACTCCATGACATAACAAGCAGCGATCCCCTTGCTCCAGTCAGTTTTTGGGGAAGTGTTATATAGATAATCTCCTGAACAGACTACACAAACTGCATGCTGACCACCTAATCAGTAAATCACTCACACTGCCCTGATGTGTGTTCTGAAAACATTTCTGCAAGTTTAACAGGAACTCAAATAAAAGAATTCAGCCGGAACATTTTCTCATCAGTTCAAATGTGGGCGGGGGAGAGGAGGTGGGGGGTGGGGGGGGGCACCAATCTCCTTTTCAAAAGTTACTTTCTCAGTCAGGACAAGCTGCTTAGCAAAACAACTTATTTCCCATCTTCTTGTAATGTAAATGAAGCTTCCTGAAAATTGCAGATAAACATTATAATTGTTCCACATTATTTTAAAACAATTTCCTCAGAACAGAAATAGGATAAGATTGTTCCTTTCGGCAATACAGGCTAACTGAACAACTCAATCTGTGCATAGTCTCGTTGTCACCGTGTATACACGGTGGCCAGAATTTGCGGCAGGGCGAGCGGGGGCGGGGCCTGCTCACCGAGGCGTAAAATGACGCGGGGTGATGTCGGGCGTGCGTCCCGATGTCACCGAGCGCCATTTGGATTTTCAGCTCGGAGGGCGCGCAGCAGAGTCGGCTGCGCGCCCACCGAACTGTCAAAGGCCTATTAAGGCCATTTAAAAACGAATTAAACTAATAAACTGAGCTGCCCGTCCAGGTTGAGGTTGGAAGAGCCCAGGCGGCCCTCGCATTTTTCATGGAACCTCATCCACGGGCGGGATGAGGTTTCATGAAGTGTGTATAAATTGAATAAAAATGTTTATAAAAATTAATTGACATGTCCCAGCTCATGTGCCACTGTCACATGAGGGGACACCTCTGTGCCTCGGAGATTTCTGCGCTCTTTCGTGCGCATAAAAGTGCAGACCCCGACTCAGGGAACCGTCACCCTCCCCCCATCCGCACAGGGAGCGCACAGTGCTTCTGGTCGCACGTCCACATAAAATGGCAGCACGAACCCGATCGGGGGTGGCCAATCGCGTCCGCGCCCACCCCCACCCACCCCCGCACAACCCCCAGCCCCCGCCCCCCCGACAGAGGGAAAATTCTCCCACATGTCACAGAAACACGGAATTTGTTATAGTACAGCCCATCAAGACTACGCCAATATTGTCTCCAAACAACTGACTTGGTCTAACCCCATAATCTTTATCAAGCAAGAATTTAATTCCCTTTTAGAAGAACTTCAAAGGCTCCCTTTGAAGGAAGGCTTGTGGCAGAGAATTCTAAGTACTAACCACGCTCTTTGTAAAGACTTTTATTTTACTAGACTGAGATGGGGGCGGAAGAGCTGTGCAGGAGTAGTTCAGGCTACAATCACGGTGTCCACTGAGGTCAATGCCTGTCTCTCCTCGATGATGAGTTGCTGATCTTAATCACATTACTGCGCAGAGACAAGGGTCAAGATTTCCCCTCCCTGGGCTTCAGGACTGGCTCAAATGGGAGTCAGAAGCTCACTGTGTGGAGTACAATTAGTGAGCAGAGGGCATTCTCGCCATCTTTAAAGGGGGGGCTCTTGAAGCTGGAGGGCCAATAGGAGACCCTCCAGCCCTGAGGAAGCTGGTCTTTCAAGGTAAGTGAGGGAAAGGGCACCCCAAGATGGAGGCACCCTCTCTCCTATAACTTTAAAACAGAAAAAGCACCTTGTGTTGTCTTCAGCTTTGAAGAAGAGTCATACGGACTCGAAACGTTAACTCTGTCTTTCTCTCCACAGATGCTATCAGACCTGCTATGTTTTTCCAGCATTTTCTGTTTTTGTTTCAGATTTCCAGCATCCCCAGTATTTTGCTTTTAACTTGTGTTGTATGTTGGTTTTCACTGGCTAAGGAGACTGGTTGCGGAGACATAGAGGTGTCTGAACCATAAGTGGTTTATTGTAAGAACATAACGATTTACAGATGTACAAGACAACAGGTATTACTCAGTCTAAGCCATGAGGATTCTCCATCTAGACTCTCTCTTACATCATGGAAGCTGTACTGTTTCCCCAGTCCCACATTTTAACTCTTTCAGACCTGAACACCCTAATACTACACTTTGCAGCTGGGCCACCACTGTGAAGGGGCAGCCCCTCCGCAGGCCATTCGGGGGCTGCAGCTGAAGGCAGATAAGCAGGGAGGGCCTCTATGCCTGCCTGAAACACTGGCCTCCAACAGTAGGCCATAATAGGCTATTAAACAGTGACAATTGGCTAAAAGCAAAATACTGCAGATGCTGGAAATCTGAAACAAAAACAAAAATTGCTGGAAAAACTCAGTGGGTCTGACAGCATCTGTGGAAAGGAAGACAAGAGTTAACGTGTCGAGTCCGTATGACTCTTCATCAGAAGTTCTGATGAAGAGTCATAGTGACAATTGGCTACTAGCTGCTTTCAGCCCTGCCACCCCCAAGCATCCTACCTCTGGGGAAATGGCCCAGGGGCAGGGTAGAGCCAGGGGACCAGTACACAGGCCAGTGGTGCGAAATTCCACACCTATCCATCTCTGTGCTCACCACATCAGGGCCTAAAATTCCTGCCCAAGGTGCTGCATTTAACAGAAGCCAAATCAAAGGACGGGAGATCTTCCAGCACTGACACTGGCACAACTCATCCTGGCTGCTGAATAAAGGCAGGGGTGGGCTAAATGGTCCAGCCCTTTTAGAGTGAGATGCCCTGAACACAGGAGGGGCTTTAGGAAGGGAATGAAAAGGGGAAATCTTTCAATAAAAAGAATAATGAATCTTACAATGGAAATCTTACCACAGATAGTCATTTAAGGATTTCTAATGCTAGTCTGCTATATTTGTCTGCAATAACCTTGCACCGTAGGCGACAATAAACAAGTTACTTGCACCAACCAATTTTTCACACTGAAGCTTGTGTACCTCAGTAGGCTAAAAGGACTTTCAAAACTCATTATTGTCTCAATGAAAAAAAATCACAATGCATAAAATGGGAGCTTCATTTCCCCCTTTTTCATTCTTGAAACACATTCTTGGTATTAGATATCACAACTTTCCGTGAAGATTTGATCACTCAGTGAGCTCCTGGCCATTGTCTTCTAATTTAGTTCCTAAACCTGAACTTCCTTTCCAAGCATTACAAATGACAATATGTCTTTTCAGATTAAGCCAGTAAGGGTCACAAACTTGGTTAGAGCAGAACGTAATTCTAAATAGGAGCACTGCATATTCATGACAGACAAGTATCAAATGATCATCACTCCAGCTTTTCTCCATCCTTTCATTCAACACAGTGTGGCAGCTGAATATTCCAAAGTGCTGGAGTGGCTATTCATTGCAATTCTGGAACAAAAGTGGATGAGAGCTGAGCTCATTCATTTGGCTGATATGTTACACGTGGCCGTCTGATTACTTAAGACAAACAACTTTTTTAACTCTTTGGACTTCTATGTATTCTGTGGGATACAAAGCTTTATTCTTTGCCTGACACTCTGATGATCATACAGCCCATGGCCTGACAATTTGAGAATAAAAGTACTAGAATCAGTTACTCTGGAGAATTTTGACCACTAGGCAATGTTTCGTTCTGTTATGAAACCAAACCCAGGCTTACAGAAGTGAAAGCCGGTGACTCTGATACTGCTGATATTCAACTTTCCTCCCTTTCTCTTTGTTGAGCTCACCTGCTGAAGTGACACATCAGTGCACTCTTAACTTTAATGGTGCCTGAATTGAATGACCCTATACATCTTTATGAGGTCTTGTGGCACAGCAGGACTTGACAGTCAATGGAAGGTGCGTTCATGATGTGGCCAAACAGGTTGAGTATCAACCTGCAAATCCTTCCAACACCTGCCAATGGCAGACAGTAAGAGTGGGAGTGATTTCTGGTCAGCCATGTGATAGAAAGAACATTGGATCCTTGACCATCACTATCCATAGCTCCAAACTACAACACGCATGTAAATGTGCACGTTACCACGGCAACTTTGATCCCCTGAGTGAACTGTACCATATGGGAAAAAGCATCCACCTCACCACTTACACTCTTTTTCATTAGAGGGGCTTGGGAAAATGGTAAAATGGTCAATGAGCTCCAAGAAATTCTATTAGTATACAGACTGCAAATGCCACAGAAGCACCATTAGTGCAACACCTGCAGTGACTTGAGTGAAATTTTTCTGAAAGAAAAAGGAACAATTATGCAAAAATAAAGGACTGAAATTAAATAAAAACAGAAACTGCGGGGAGAGCGCAGCATTTGAAAAAGGAAGATGGATTAATATTTCAGATGGAATCCTGCTTTGAGTCAGGCCAACTTGCTGATGCCAATTCTTACAGGTGGAGATGGGTCTGTAGTGAATATCAAACATTCCCTTTTTTTAAGTTTAGAATTCAACATTGATTTCTCAAGAGCAATTGGGGATGAGCAACAAATGCTGGCCTGGACAATGCCATCCAGATCCAGGAACGACTAATCCATTGATTCAATACTGTTGCTAAAAAAAAGGAACTAGTCAGGGTCTTGACAACAAATGGGATTTAGAGCTATTAGAAATGCGTCAACAGTCGGACTAGGTATAGTAATGGTCTACTCCTATCCCAAATGGTTACTATGATCTTCAAAACATGTTTCATTGGCTCCTTTGTCATCTCAACTCTAAAAGCAAGTTGTAAGATAGTTAGCACAATATGATGTATAAAAGCCTCAGCCAGGCAACCATGTGGTATCCCCGCCTCTACCTATTTGTTTTTTTTCCCCCCAGTTTGTTCCCCCACAGCTTTATTTCCCTCTGAAGTTATAAATCAAAATTGCCTTAGTCAATGGACACAGGCTCAAGCTTGAAAGAGAGCAGTTTGGATTTAATTACTTCACAAAGAGGTCAGTGAATTTGTGCCTTGGGAGTGCCAGTGAAGTCGGAAAGCACTGGTGAATTCCAGGAGGAACTATGTAGTTCTCCTAGTAAAGGAAGCAGTGGAGATAGAGAGACAACACAGGGTAGATTTTTACTTTGGCGTGATCGCAAGACGGCAGCCTCTCTCATGAGGGAATGAAAGCTGGGAGACTTGTAAACCTGGCTTCTGATTCCCTAACACATATTTCACACCATCAACGGTCAAAATCGACAGCAGCGTGTAGATTTTATCTTTATTTTCAAATATAGCTGCTGGGCAGCTGCACCGCGATAAGACTTTTCTACTGCTGCTCATTCCTATGTTCTAATTCTTTTATTAAACTATTGCTGTTTTCTAAAAGACAAGGCAGTAAAATAATTTTTCTTTACATTTATTCAGTGAGAAAAATATAGCCCTTAGTCTGTAACACAAAGCTATGTACAATGTGTTCGGTGAATTCTGATTGCTCCTCCTTTCCTTTGTTTATATCTTCTCTCTCTTTCTTCTCTTTTTTCCACGCCTTTTCTCTCCTGTTTTGTCTCACGAATGTCATAACCTACATCACATACACTGTTGTAGATACACAGTCTGTCTTTAAACTGTCAAAACAGGATTCTTGAGCCCATTTCCCAGTGACTCTCAAGCACGAAAAGACGCATCCTGTTGCCTTCAAACTGACACTACAAATATTGCACTTTACAGTTGTACAGAACATTCTCTTGCATTATGGAGCCAAAATAAACAAGAAGGATGATGGCAGAAATGGAAAGTGCCGGAATATGCTCAACTGTGTGCTCCGGACACAAGGAAATGAACTGCTTTCCGCACAGAAACCAATGTGAAAAAAAAGGAGCTCATTATCTGACACAAACAATAAAGTGTCTAGGAGTTCAGTAGAAAAGTAAAGCTAAGGAGACCACAGGAGGTGAAGAATAAAGGGCAACCAGTACCTCTAACAGTATACATTGTTCTTTTACCCACAGGTGACATTTTGTCCCTCTGGCCTGCCGTCCTTACCTGGTCTTGCTCACATATGACTCCAGCCCCACAGCAATGTGGTTTACTCTGAACTCCCCTCTGGAATGGCATAGCAAGCCTTCTTAAGGGCATAAAATGCTGGCCTTGCTAATGAACATCCCATGAACAAATAAAAGATACCTCACCTTCTCTCTCTTTGAAGTTAAGGGCTCTGCTCCTGTTGGATTTCTTTTTTTACAAGATTGTTTGTCATGAATACTTTTTCCCCATTTTCTGCAGTTTTCCTACCACTTTTCTTCAAAAGTTGCCCTGACAACTTAAAGAAAGATAGAACTTGCATTTAAATAGCACCTTTCATGACCTCAGGACATCCTAAATTTGAAGTGCAGTTTCTGCAGTAATGTGGGAAAGCAGGCAGCAAAGTCCCACAATGAGATAATGACCAGTTCATCTGTAACCTGTAACTTCTGTTCCGAAGAAGTCATATTGGACTCAAAATGTTAATTCCATTTCTCTCTCCACAGATGCTGCCAAACCTGTTGAGTTTTTCCAGCATTTTCTGTTTTTATTTCAGATTTCCAGCATCCGCAGCATTTTGCTTAAATTTTAGTGTTTAACTCCACTTTCATGTCTCTTTCAGGAACGGCTGCCTTGAAAAAGTTCTACTATTCTCACTGGCAGGATTTCCGTTTGTCTCTTTCACCATGTTTGCCTTCATTGCTTTCCTTTTCCCTTCTGGTGTTTGATAAGGTGTTTATCAAAACTCACTCTCACAGTCACATCTCCTTCCTCAGTGACTGTCTCCAACTCCAACTTACCCCACATTGATCCTAATTGAAGGTCCATCCTTCATGTTTCAAAACCACCCAGGACTATAAGTATCTCTGAGATACACAATGTTCCTCACGCTACTTTTCTCGCTGCATCCTGAGATCCACACTCAGTGCCATGTGCCACCACATGCACAGACTCGACCTCTCTATCTAGCAGCACCAACTCAACCTATCTGTCGCTGGGTCAAAATCCTGGAACTTCCTTCCTAACAGCATTGTGTGTGTACCTACATCACATGGACTGCAGCGGTTCAAGAAGGCAGCTAACCACCACCTTCTGAAGGGCAGCTAGTGATGGGCAATAAATGCTGGCCTAGCCAGCGAAGCCCACATCTCATGAATGAATTTTTTAAAAAGTTTTTCTGGTCCTCAGTTTCATTTCATTCTTCATCTCATCCAACCCCTTAACAAGAAACATTTTCTCTTCCTTTTAGGTGTTAAGGAACGCGAGCTCCAACAATTTATGGGTACTGACACCCCTCAGGATCCTTCCTCCCCTCCCCTTCAAACCCATCCCTTCCTTTAATCCCAACTCTTGCTGTGTATTCACTATACCTTCTGACTTTCCCCTCTCTGACATTGAACTTTCTGTGCTCAGCAAAGAACTCAGTTTAATCCCCTTACGCCCGCACCTCAATGATTTTCGAGCTCAGCATGACATTGAGCTCTTCTTCCATCACCTTCATCTCTGTGCTCATCTTTTGGCAGGAGTCCTCCCCCTTGCTCAACAGGCCCTTTCGCCCATTTCCAATACTCTCCCTCCACCTGGACTCCTCCTTCTGGCCTCTTACCCGCTCTTGGTCTTTTCATCGAGAACCGTCGGCGTGACATCAGCCTGGTTAATGTCTCTGCTCCCCTCACCCAGTCGAACCTGCCTCCCTTTGAACTTGCTGCGTTCCATTCTCTCACAACCCTGACTCTGTTATCAAATCTGCTGACAAGGGTGTTGCTGTCGTTGGCTGGTGTACCGACCTTTACCTTGCAGAGTCTGAGCGCCAACTCTCAGACACTTCTTCCTACCTCCCATTGGGCCATGCATGACCCCACCGCTGAACATCAAGCCAATGTTTCCAGGACTGTCACTAACCACATCTCCTCCGGAGATCTTCCCTCTACAGCTTTCCACCTTATAGTCCCCAAACCTGAACAAAAAAAAGTGGTTCCAAAGAAGAGTCACATTGGACTTGAAATGTTAACTCTGTTTGTCTCTCCATAGGTGTTGCCACTTGCTGAGCTTTTATAGCTCTTACTATTTTTATTTCTGTTTATCTGTGCTTTAGTGATGTTGGTTGAGGGATAGATGTTGGCTATGGCACTAGGGAGAACTTCCCTGCTGGGTAATGATGAGTATATGGAGTTAGAACACAGATGATCCATGATCTCATTGGATGGCAGAACAGGCTCGAGGGGCTAAATGGCCTATGCTGTTGCTATGTTGCCACTTTCTTCGAATACTATCACGGTCTCTTACATCCAGTTGAGGGGGCAGACGGGGGCTTCAGCTTAACCTCTTCAGTCTATCAGAGCTGCCGTCTTTCAGATGAGACTGCCTAGACTGTTGTGCTCACATTTCTGGAGTGGGACTTGAAGCCACAGATGGGAACTAACGAGAATCAGATTCAAACCTGCGATCATCCCACACTGTGAGACTGATTGCTAGTGCAATAATGCTCAGTGGCACCATACCAAGAGATTGCTACCTTATCAATATAACTGTTCCATCAAACATCCCGCTAACAGCCAGTGAAACTGAGAATGCTTTCCACTTATAAATAAATGTTTCTTGACCTGTAACAATGCATTGACTGAGATTCCTTTGGCACTTTCTATTTAGGAAATATAATGACATCAAGGAATGAGGTTGTGTAGCCATCATGTTAGTTCACGGTTTCAGAAGTAGGTTAGCTCTACAGTATAACTCACATACTCCTCTCTACAGTGCACATTCCCACCAACCCATGGGTGGTGAATCTTCTGCTGTCAGGCCCCAGGACTCTGGAACTCATTTCCAAAATTCATCTATCCCTTTCTACACTTTCAAATGCCTCTTGATTATGTGAACCCTTCATCCACTGTTAAAACCAGGGAATTTCAGAGCCATCTGAGATTTCAGGTACAAGTCTAACCATACCCATCATCAAATCCAGTGCTTGGGAACACAGGAGGCCAGATAGACTGAACAGGAAAAACTTCTTTAAAGCTTCCAACACAGGAGTGGGAATATTTCCAGTTTTGAGACAGTAAATATTTGGAGGTGAAGTTTATCTGGAATGTTTAGGGTAGGAGTTGGCACCATTTTTTTTTACCTGAAGAGCCCTTTTTAAAAAAAATGCCTAAAATAAAAACTATTAGGAGCTACTGGATGAAAATTAGGCAATTGTAAACCAAAAACTTGACAAATTGCCTTGTGTCTCTTGTAGAATGCATAATTTATGTATATAATAACATAAATTCAAAATATATATGTGTCAATAGAAAAAAATTGAAATTAAAATAGGCCTAACTAAATTCTCACATTTTGTTGACATTTTTGCACCTATTAAAACATTTTTTCTTTGTATAATTGTCACAGACAGAATGTGTGTGTTTTCTTACTGACTGTGATCAATGTAATTTTTGTATGTGAGGTGTGTCTGTTTTTACCGTCAGAGTGGCTGTCCCAATTTAAATATTTCCAGCAGCAAGCCATTTTGTGAGTTCTAAGATAAAGATGGTTATTTATTATCCCACAATTGCCCTGGAGGTTTAAAACATTTATACAAAGATTAGGTACGGATGAAGAAAGAAGAAAAGAATACAATTAAATGCATAATTGTCTCAGTCTCTCTTTTGTGGCAGGCCTATAGTTTCTTAGATAAGTTGATGCTTTGGTTGGAGTGAAGGTCTTGTAAGCAGAGGTTTCTCAGTAAGCTGCAAGGCTTCTTGTAGTTGAATTTCTAGGAGGTTGATTCTTAGATGAACTTAAAGTTGGAACAGGCTGGGGAGTGTCCTCCCACTTTAAAGCAATTGCTATTGATCACCATGGCTGCTTAGTTGACTTCAGCTGGTTAGATGGCTTTCTTACGGTCTCTCCGTCTCTGCAGAGTTGATTCTATTTGTTTTAAAAGCAGGCAGCAAACATGGCTGTCTCACCCACATGACCTGTCACAAGTCCAAAGTCCTTTTCCAAATAGGTGGGTGGTCAGGTCGATAACCATCCTGTGTTGTCATTTGACGCTTTGAAATTTAGGTTCGGATGAGGGACCTTCATTATATAATGGGAGATCGGTGGGGAACCATTCACATTTATCTATTACATTTTGAGTTTCGATGTGTCTTTTGTCCGTGGTCAACCAGGAAGACGGGTCAACTGGAATGCTAAAGTCCTGTTTTTGATATTCCATCCTTAAACGAGGGATCGGCGTGCAATCACGCGGCCTGCCATTGATGGGTGTAGGGGATGGTCATAAACTGGCTTCACCACAGCGTAAAACCAATTTCTGGCCTTCTCGCCATGTTGCCTGCTCATGCCGCCAAACACAACCGCCGCCAACGGGACCAGAACATTCTGCCCGTAGGAAATGACGCAGCCAGCACAGCAAGCTCCCACAAACATCAATGTGAGAAAGACCAAATAATCTGTTTTGCTGATGTTGGTTGAAGGGGTAAATGTTGGCTGGGAAATCAGGGAGAACTCCCTCACTCTTCTTTGAAATATTGCCATGGGATCTTTTACATCCACCTGAGGAGGCAGACAAGGCCTCGGTTTAACACCTCACCTGAAAACAGCATTTCCCTTGGTACTGCCCTGGAATGTCAGCCTGGATTTTGTGCTCAAGTCTCTGGAGTGGGACTTGAACACACAACCAGAAGCAAAAATGCTTCCAAGTGAGTCGCATATGGTTACATCTGTTGATCCTTCAAACTGACAGTCAGTTCATATGGGTCCAGCCTGGTAGGGACCAGAGATTCCCACAGCCCAATCATACCCACATGATAGCACAGCTTGTTAATGCACAACTCGACAGTGCCACCAGGTTGTTTTAACAAGCCCGTTGAGTTTCTATTCAGAGGCCTTTATCACACTCCAGCAGCTCTCACTCATTCGCCATATAAGTTAATAATTGGTATAATAATTATAATAATAATGGCAAAATAAATAATTTCCATTTCCAAATCATACCAGTCCAATCACTTTCATTTTTGTATTATTAGTTTTCAATTAAAAATTAGTCAGACAAATTAGACTTCCAGGTGACCCATTGAATATTACTTGGGAACGGTTATAATAACCTCCTATAACCATGTGAATTTTCATCTAATGCGGATACCAACAATGTTTTAGGAACAGGAGTAGGCCATTCAGCCCCTCGAGCCTGTTGCGCCGTTCAGTTAGATCACGACTGATCTGTTCTTCAACTCCATACATCTGCCTTTGCTCCATATCCTTGGATGCCCCTTCCTAACAAAAATCTATCAGTGTTAGTCTTGAAAGCTCCAAACGTCCCTGCCTCACAGCTTTTGGGGAAAACATTCAAATTAAGAGTGCGAAGAGAACCATTAATATTTTCCATAACATTTCTAACAGATAATGTGCACCAGGTTCTTCTAACAGCTTTCTTATCCTGGAGTAAGTGCTCTAAGATTTTGCAGCTCAAGGATGCCTGAAACTATTATTACTCGCACTTTATAAATTAGTCCTGAAGCCAGACTGCCATGCAACTGAATAAAATATGCAATTGTAAGCAAAATATTCACTCCTCTAATTAAGGACATTTTCGCCATCCCCTCAAGCTGCATCCCTAGACACCAATTGACTTCAGAATGTGCGCATTTTGCATTTCCACAAAAGTCCCTGATAAATGAGTAAAATGTTATTGTTCTGTATTATTAAAGTGCTTTATAAAACAGAATAGGTGTTTGCGGCAGACACATTCTAGCCGTACAAATGCCTGCGTTCAGTGTTCCTTGCAAATTAGCCTTTGTTGTGCATCAGCAAAATAATCAGCTAAAAGGATTGTCAAAGGACAGGCTTCAGGTAGGGCACTAGCTGGCAGACTGATTAAGACACTTGTGTCAGTCTCCGAGCTTTACCTCCAGAGGCAGACTTGGAACGCAGCCCAGAACAAAAAAGGCAGGCCGCTGCCTGCTCGGTGACCTCAATGAGTCAGCTCCTGGGAGCACGAGTACACACAGAGGGGCCAGCAGACTTTCACATGGCAGTTTCAGTTTTCTGAGGGATTCAAAACCAAAAAGTAATCACTTCTTTGTCGTTCTAAAACAGACTCTCTCTTTGTAATTAAATTATTTCAAGGTGCCCTGACAAAGTCCATAAAGCTTTTATTCTCAGATTTTCATAAATAAAGGGATATTGTCATTGTATAGGGGATTTTACAGGCTTGTTAAGTTCTTGCAATAGATGGGTGCAGTCCTCTCTGAAACCTGCGTTAAACCTCCAGTTGGTATGTTTTCACTGTAAGCGACTCTGTGTCTACTGCATTGAGAATTTTTACAATGGGGTTTTAAAGTTACTTTTAAATGGACCCTCAACATTTTGTATGGCACAAACAAGATAGGGATTGCAAGAATGTATCTGCCTCACTCAACATACCCCCTCACTAAGCCTAGGAGAAAGTCTGGTGATAGCCCATTTACAGTACAGAACCACTTCAGAAAGCACATGAAGGAGAAAGGAAGCGAAAGACATGCTGATAGGGCGAGATGAAAAAGGGTGAGAAGAGGCTTTTGTGCAGCATAAACACTGGCATGGTGCTATTGGGCTGAATAGCCTGTTTCTGTGTTAATGTTTAAGGTCGATGACCTTTCATCAGAAAGTTGTTTCTCTCTCCACAGATACGGCTTGACCTGAGTATTTCCAGCATTTTCTGCCTTTATGTCAGGATTCCAGCATCTGCAGTAATTTGCTCTCGGCCTGTTTCTGTGTTGTACGTTCTGCGTAGTTCGAACTCTGTCAGTCTTGCTGTTACAACATGGGCTAACTTAGCCTCGGTGAGAGAGGCAAAGGGAGCCGTCCTTTTGAGCTTGCTACCAATACATTTTACTTGTGTTCAGATCCAGGGCGTCCATACCTCCGCTACAAGGGCAGCCGCAAGCGAGATATGAAGGTTGCGGACATTGACACTGATAACTGGGATTCAGACTCTGACATCGATGACCTCTGGAGACTGACTGTTTGGAAGGGCATTGGAAGAGGCGAGTAGAGACAAAAACCTCAGCCGGCCAAGAAGAAGGCAAGGCTATTAAAGGGCATGGAATAAGGTTGGATGGACAGAATTGAGGTACAAATCAGCAATGATCTGAATAGCAGGACAGGTTCAAATGTCTGAATGGCCTATATCTGTTCCTATATTTCATGGCAAACTAAGGATTGTTGATTACAAAAAACAAAATACATACCAAAGTAAGTTAAATTAGCAAACAAAACAGTGCTTAAACTCCCAAAAACATATTCTGAGAAAGAAATAATGAATCAAGGCTGCTATGATCCTTTTTCAAAAGCTTTTCACCCTACTTTTTATGTGAGGTCATGCATTGGCTCACAGTATTTTGTCCTGTTGTAGTGACCTGGAAATACAACTGATCTGAGTGAACTATAAATCAATTTTATGCCAAAAGAAGCACTTATGTTCTAGATGCTAAGTTTGCTATCTCCATGACTTTCCTGACAGGATATCCCACTGGGTGAGCCATTATAGATAACAGCTCTGCTTCTTCCTCATAATGTCTGAGGAATTAATCAAACCTGTTCTGTTAAGGATCTGTCTGCAATCAATCAACATCAGCAGATCTGGGCCGCTGTTGACGACAGTAGCTGGATGACAGTGCTGGTGTATTTGTATTCTGCACCTCTCCGTCCCCCAGCTTTCACTCTACAAACACACCAGTTGTTTGTGGCAATTTTCCATTAAGAGAGATGAAGGACAAGCAGCAAATAATCCATTTAGGTGGTGATGCGGGGGGGGGGTTAGGGGTATGGTGGGGGCGTTGGTCTTCAATTGGTGCACCTTTGCTGATGGCTGTGAGGGCCAATCCTTGAGGGGCAGGTTCTGCCACAAGCGCCACACATGAAGCTGCCATGTGACATTGTGGGCGTTGTTTTCAGCACTAGCACCTGGCGCCAAACTGCTGTAGCCACTGATCATCGTGGTGGTGCATGCCAGTTCACAAGAGATGGCGCCATTTCCCTCTTTCGCCAGCTGGTGACTCCCAGTTGACAATTGACGTCTAGGCCCTTCATGTCAGGCTTGCAAGCATTCTTGAAGCAGAGACTTGGGCGCCCCACGGGCCGACTGGTTCCGGTTACCTCACCACACAGAAAGTCCTTGGGTATGCAACCATCTTCCATGCTAAAGATGTGCCGATCCACCAAAGCCGCCTCTGTTTGATTAGTGCCAACACACCTGGGAGCTCTGTCTCTGAGAGGTCTGCCAGGATATACCCATAGTGCACCACAGGCAGCGACGATGGAAATTAGTGAGCTTCTTTTCCTGATGGCTGTAAGGTGTCCATGTTTCACAGTCACACAGCAAGGTGCTAAGAACACAGGCCTTATAAGCCATCAGCTTGGTCCTAAGGGTCAGTTTGGCATTATCTCATGGACGTTTTGCTTCCTGATCAGGGACCTCCTCCAAGCTGATGATGCTTCATTAGTTGCCCACATAGAACTGGGCTACAAAGACTCACGGACTGTCTCTCCCATGCTTGTGACCTGTGATCCTTAAAGGGGAAGAGACCGTGATCATGGGACAAGGTGCTGCATCTCTGCCCTGATCATACGAAATAAAATCCCACTGGAAGTAGTTAGCAAATTCGGCTACCTTGAGTCCACGATGACAGACAATCTAACCCTTAATGCAGAGCTCAATACACACCCAGGGAAAGGAGTTACCACCTTTGGTCGACACACAGAATGCTCATGGGATAACACCAAACTGACCCCTCAGGACTGAGCTGACGGTTTACAAATACACACACCTGCTAGACACACACTCTCTTTTCCAAATCCCTTCCAAAGCTGCTACCACAAATCACTTTAAACTTGTCACTAATACGTACCGCTTGCAGGCAGAGATGTACATTCACTTCGCCTACTGGCTCTCAAGCTAAAAGGACAAAAATAAACTTGACAGAAACAGATACAGTTTCTAGGTAAGCAGATAAAAATATCAGTGCCCAGCCTTTAGGTGGGAGGATGTGCAGTGACGTTATAACCTGAAATATGTTAGATGACTATTCACTCAGTTACTGTCAAGCCTTCCTACTCTCACTCTCAGTGAAATGGTTTAGCATCACTGTGACAGGCCATGCAGCACTGCCACTACCATAGATTGCTCACCCATCCTCATAATAATTCACTTTCCCTGGGGCAGATGAACACATCGAATGTGTTCTAAGACTTAATCCTGTTGTATCACTCTACTGCACTGCAGTCCATTTCTGGTTCAGCTCTACCATTTTACTGACCAGGGTGTAGATGCCTTTTACTCTTCATGGTTCACATCTGAATGTTCAACTCTTGCTTACTTCTTACACACGCGCTGCATTTAAACCTTCCTGTTTCACCCAATTGTGGTTCATCCCTAAAAGGCTGAGCTGCCACAGTGCACAGAATTCCACATTATACTCTGAATATTGACTTGTATTTACACTGCCTGTCATTGAGTGCTGCCAGTTTTACTAAACTGCATAATGCCTGATTAGTGTAACAAATAAATAGTTGGAACAGGTGAAAATTGCTCTATACTGTGTAAGGATTTTATTTCAATGTTAGTGAATGTAAAGAACGTGGAGTTAGTGGCCAGACTCTCTTGTTCTGAAGGCTCAGTTTGGTGGCAGGCGCAGAAGTGAGAGCGATTTCCACTGGGAGGGGCAGGGGGCTGGGCCGGCTGACCATGCACTTACACTGTCCTGCTCATTAAATATAAATCCACAAGGATGTGGGGGCGTGGAGGAGGTCACCGTCCCCATCGATACCTCATGGGAGGTGAAGGTCCGGACGCCATATTTAAAGGACACCCGGACAGCCCACACTCTCCCTCCCTCCCTCCCCGGACAGTCCGCACCCTCCCTCCCCGGACAGTCCGCACCCTCCCTCCCCGGACACCCCGCACCCTCCCTCCCCGGACACCCCGCACCCTCCCTCCCCGGACAGTCCGCACCCTCCCTCCCCGGACAGTCCGCACTCTCCCTCCCCTGACACCCCGCACCCTCCCTCCCCGGACACCCCGCACCCTCCCTCCCCGGACAGTCCGCACCCTCCCTCCCCGGACACCCCGCACTCTCCCTCCCCGGACACCCCGCACTCTCCCTCCCCGGACAGGCTGCACCCTCCCTCCCCGGACAGGCCACATTCTCCCTCCTCGGACAGGCTGCACTATCCCTTCTACCTTTGCACAGCCACCGCTCCACCCTTCTCCGCTAACCCTCCCTCCTTTCCTTGGTCATCCTCCACGTGACCTGCGCTGCCACTACTCGGTCTGAACCTTAGGCTGACATTTACAGACTCTCCCCAAAGAGGACAATGCGGCGGCAACTCACTGTTAACCATGGAAGCAGTCTACCTCACCAGCACACCACTTATGTGCAGTTGTAAAGGTGAATTTTCTAATTTCTCAATGAAATTTTGAGGGGGAGCTTAATTCCTGTGAAGTGGCCTTTAATGAGCATGCACGACATGTTAATGAACGCAAAAGGGCTTCCCGATATTGTCCGTTGGGAAGCTCGACCCGCCTTTAAAGTCCCGAGAACAAAATTCCTAAAGTTCGTCCTGCCATCGGGGAAATTGAGGCTCGATCTCACGGCAAACTAAGTTCCCCCGCCTGCCAAGCGTCCCACTGATTCCCTTCACAATTCTGACTAAAAATCTCCACCTTTTGACCATGGTGAAGAGTCAGGCTGCAAAGCGGAGAGATTACCAGACACTTGGTCTGAGTCTCTCTGTGGTTAAAAGGAAGCACTGCATGTAGATCAGGCAAGAAACTGAACACTGGCTGGTATAGGGAATGAATCTGGACAGTCATATCTATTCACCCAAGGAGGCGTTATTCAGCTCCTGTCATCCTAAGTTGAACTCAATGTCATCTCCATGGATCCAGGGAGCGTTGCTGTAAATGAAAAGCAACAGATATGTTCAGTGATCTGAATGCTGCTTTCAGCCAAGCACTGGTTTAATATACATCTCCCACTTCAGATTATAACTGTCATCTGGTCAAGCTTTGTGTTTACACATGAGCAGGCATTTCCCGCCCCGCCAAAAAAACAAAAGCACTTGATATCAATTGAGATAGGCTGTTTCACAGGCTTGTCCTGTTTCATGTAAAACGCTGCAGCTGTGGTGGTATGAGTGGGCGAGAGACCCAGGCTGCTTGTTGGAGGTTAGAATCAACTGTAGTTCCAAGACCCTGTTTACTTCTATATATCATGACAGAAAAAGCACACTAAATTACAAAGGAAACCACACTGGAGAGTTGAATTCAAATGGTTTCTTGTCAGAGAATATTTTGTAGGGTAAATTTTCGCATCATGTTCCTCCTTTCAAAATCAGGGTAATATTTCCTTTGAGTGTTTTTTTTGCATAGATTTTTAAGTGTCTTCTTTTGCAAACTTGGCATGTAGAGCAGTGGGACTGTCACGAATCTCAATGTCTATTTGCTATTTCCAATATTGTAAAGCACCATATTTGTGACACAAAACAACGATTGGATATTCTTCCCTGTTGCGAGGCAGCAAAACTAACACACTGGTAGGTGCAGACGTTAAAAGACTGGTTCAGAAGTTTTTGTTTTAACTCTGTTTCCTATCGCCAGAATCATAACTCATTCCAGCCATTTCCTTTCTGTCACTTGCATTCACTGCTTAAACAAATATTGTTACATGTAAGGAAATGCAAAATGTATTAAGGTAAATCATTACTCCTTCAAGTTGTTTAAATTACAAAAGAGATATTGACAGGTTGATGAGACTTGCCTGTAATATCCTCCTGTGACTCCTAAAGGGGTGATGGTGAGACTCCCTGTTTAAGCAGATTGCAATGGTTCTGATGTAATGGGCTTAGTGACTCTCTGCTTAGTGTCTACACTGAATCTTTGATGATAAGCTGATTAAATGATAGTCCATGTCAGCACTAGTCTATTTCAACATTTTTGTTGGTTATTTTCACCGCATTTAAATGTGAACCACTTCACTGAAAATTGTTGAAAATTTCATTTCCCAAATGCTGTGCGTTTAGTTAAATGTAGTTACCAGTCTGTATGGAATGAACCTCGTTTCATATTGAGGAATGCAGGCCAAGATCAGGGATCTGAAAACTGTAGTGAAAAGAAGGGAACCTGGAATTGGTTTTTGCCTTGGACTGTACACTATGAACTCCAATAAAGCGTTCTGAGCATATCTATGGGTAGCTTCTCATAGGATTAACCGCAGGTAGGTAAGTGCAAGTGCAGATGGCAGTTTTAGTTAAGGCGGTCAGTCAGTCCTTGGTTCAGTAAACAAGAACTTCCATTTTTAACTAGATTATTGATCCATTACAACTCTATCATGTAATGGCACATATGCTCAGTAGAAAAACCAGGTCAGGGAGGTGACTTAAACCCCAAGAAAAAAAGTACAAAAAAATGTTTCACAGAGGAGCAGTCAAAATAGGCACAGGGCCAAAAAAGGAGAAGAGGTGGGCTTTCAGGAAGGATTTAAAGGAGAGCTGAAGGAGCCCTGGAGAATTCTGGAGAACAAAGCCTTAAAGGATGAAAGCACAGCTATCAATATTGAGCCAAAGGCAGGGGCAATGCGCAAAACGCCAGAGTCAGAGAAATGGTGATAGGGACAGAAATTACAGAGATAGGAAGGGGGTAAAACCACGAAGGGACTTAAACGTGAGGTTTATCATTTTAAATATGAGGCCTGGGGTCCGGGGCTGAGGTGATGGGTGAGTGGGAATTGGTCAAGTGCAGGATTCAGACGGAAAGTTACAAAGGGTGAAAGCTGGATGGCCAGCTAGGAGAATACTGGGTTAATCGAGCCTGGAAACTACAAACTTTGGAGAGTTTCAGCTGCAGAGGGTGAAGGTAGGGTGAGTGGCAGTAGGAGAGGGTATGGAGGTGGAAATAGACAGAATTTGTGATCAGAGGATATATGGTCAGAAGTTCAGTTCGGCATTGAATAGTTCACTGAGATTGTAAACAGTCTGGTCCAGCCTGGAGTGGCTGTGGAAGGGGATGGAATCTCGAGTGAGAGTGTAGAGTTTGTGGCAGAGGCTGAAGATGGTGGCTTCGAGCTCTCCAATATTTATCTATAATTTATTTGGTAAGCTCCTGGTTATGAAGGAGTAATCCTTTCTTTTTATAACCGGCAATGAAATATGCCCGCATTGTCCAATTAATCAGCTGCAGCCACTTTACTAGAATGGAGGCATTCTCCTTTTGCATTGCACCGCACCCCATTTAGGCCATGCTGTAGCAATGAGGATAAATCTTTGGGAAAGTCACTGTCAGGTTACTACCACACACTTAATAACATAGCGACAAATGGCACAGATTGGGGCCTCTGTAGGGACAGGTCACCTTGTACAAAGTGTATGGTCCAGGAAGATCAAGAGAGACAACAGGAAAACAGAAACACACTGTATATACTTGTGTCAAAGTTGAGTTTCTAAGGCTAGATTTTTAGCAAAAAAGTAATGGGGGGGTGGGGGGACTGTTACACGAATAATAATTTTGAGGGGTTGAAATCCACCCTCTCCCACCATCTCGCTATGGCAGAGTAGCCAGGTCGGAGACTATTCCCGCCAACCCACCCCCAAAGAGTAGTGAAAAAGGAGCCAAAAAGTATTTTCAGTATTGAATTTTTATTTATAAATATATAAATAATAACCTCCCCCATGGAGGCAGACATTAATTTGTGTGCATTAAATTCATCAAATTCAAAACAAAAGCCACATTTACAAATTTATAAAATTTCATTCCGTTTTTATTTCTGGCCAGTTGTCTTCACTAACACTGTTTTCGTTCTAACTTTGCTCACTGTTTGTCTGGCATGTCAAAATTCATGGGGGCCTCACCCATGTTCCCAGTACAGGCCGATTTGTATCCATTCTTTCGTCAATGTTTGATTACAAACCGGTGAAATGCGATAAGCCTGTCACCAAATTCTGCTGGGAGACACTGTGAAATCCTGGTCGCAGTGCAAAACTCTCTCTTCATAAACCTGGTATGCAATCCAGGGCTGGCTTTGAAATCAGTAATGCCTAATTTTATTGCTTGTTTCAGGGTGAAGATTCAGATAGATCTGTGAGAAACTGAGAATCTATTCTATTGATTTTCACTGACGTACTTTGCAACTTAATTTTCCAGCTTCGGCCACACACTAGGCCTGCCTTTGATTGCACATTTACACCTAGGCATCTGCCTAAGCTGTATACACAGCTTCCTCTAATCTCTAATATTCTTGTCCAATGTCTAGAATTCTCTAGCTGCTGCAAAATTATTGGTCTGCTCTGCAGTTTTAATTACTTTGAGCTTGAATTGAACAGTGTATCTGCCATTCCTTCTTGATACCATGTTGCTGTATTAGAGGGTGGGATTGGGTGGAACGCAGTGCAGCGAGGTGGTAGCCTTGACATCACGTGTTGACATGCACAGACATGAGGAGCTGAGCAGCCACCTTCGACGGTGTGCTTTTTAAAAATTCATTCAAGAGGTGTGGGCTTCGTGGGACAGGCCAGCATTTATTGCCCATGCCTAGTTACCCTTGAGGAGGTGGTGGTGAGCTGCCTTCTCGAACCGTTGCAGTCCATGTGGTGTAGGTACACCCACAGTGCTGTTAGGCAGGGAGTTGCAGGATTTTGACCCAGCGACAGTGAAGGAACGGCAATATATTTTATCAATGAGTAGGCTTGCAGGTGGGTGGTAAGTACAGAGAGTTTGGGATTTTTGGTCAAAAATGGAGGAGGGGAATTGCCTTTTACATGAGATCAACCATTACGCAGTTATATACGGTATTACTTTGTCAAATATACAGCTGTCCTGTACACTCCTAACCCACTCAATCCAGATCAGTTGCCGTGACAGATACCACAGAAAAGCCTTCCCCTATCTGAAACACATCAGGGACCTGGGCAGACGTCATAAACTGCAAGTGATCAGAAACTTCTGCAGCTGCCTGCTGTTGTAAATGGTAGTTCTGACCAGGATCAAAGGTACAGTGCTTCGAATTCATCTTTATTGTTTTGAGGTCTGTGATTTCGTTTGCTATTTTCTTACAGCCAAAAAAAATATTGGAAGTGCTCAATTTGAAAGGGAAAGATAGGTTCAAGTTTCAGAAGTGGCCGCTCATCTGAATCACCACATTACTCTGAGAAAGAATACCATTTGGACCAGGTTCAAGTGAGAGCTGGACCTGTTCCTGGCTGGGGCAGTGATCACCTTGTACAATAGGTAAGTACTGTATAGCATTATCAAAGCTTGTGATAAATCTCCTGGACTAGTTTTCATCATCTGAGGGTGGGTGGTGTGGAGGGGATTTTCCCAATTCTTTTTACCAAATTAACTTAGGTTTTTAGCTGTTTTTTCACCTCCCCAGGAGGTCACATGGTTTTGGGTAGGGTGGAGTGTTTACATCATGACCAATTGTGTGCATCAAGTTGCATGGACCAGTCTTTTCTCGCCTGAATTCATTGATTGGTGATTTCAACCTGAATCCTGTAAGATGAACAACAAGGTTTTGAAAGAGATGAAGTTGATAATTTATTTGCCCAAGTACCACTGTTACACATTTGGGCTCACTGACCTTTGTAACACTGATGTTAAGCAATAGCAGATGTTTATAATGCTGAGGGCTTTCACAGGGTATCCCTCTGATGGTACAAAAATGTACTTGCTAATGTGTGTCCAATCTCGTAAATGCTGGAAGCTTCCAAAAAACCGCAAAGGATGAGTGCTAACCAAGTCTGCAGCTGCTTTGATATCAGTATAAAGCATAAATTTGTTTAAATGTAGCATCAGTAAAGTTGTTCATGTTCTTCATTATTTCAAGACAACTGATTGTAATCAGTAGCAGAGAAAATAGTAAAGAAAAAAGAGAAAATACAGCTGAAATACTACAGATTAGTGCAAGATTCAACTAATTAGCAATAGCAGTATCCTAAAGCCAAGATGAAACCAATAGCGAGGCAGTGCAGCAGGATGAGTGTTCCTATCTTAGTTACTTCTGGTGACTCAAGCAAAAGGCTGTATTACTTTAGCTTATAACTGTTTCTACCTTCTCGCAAAAATTAGTGAAGGCAAGGCTTTCACTCCTAATTTTTTTTGGTATTTAATGTGTTACAATTTTATATTTTCTCAGTAGTAGCCCTGGTTCCATATTTTTGTTTCACAGCATTGTTTTATGCTATCTATTAGATCGATTTGTTCAATTTTACATTATATTGCCAAAGATGACTCTGGAAGCCATGGCGCAAAAGATGGCATTTCCCAAACAGCTCTTGGGAATATCTGGAAAATTGTTCAGTAGGTAGTTTAGAACTGCTTTTCTTGTTAGTGCTAAGGGTTCAATTTTGATTAATGTTAAACCAGCCTTTGAAGAGCCTCAATGTTCTTCATCATCCAGGATCAAAAGATTTGATTCCAACTGGGAAGATGTTGTATTGGGACCAAAACCTCAAGAAGCCCTTCAGAATAAAGTTACTGTTAAACAGATCATCGTTAATGTTTGGAATGAGTAATTACAGTGACAAAATGCCCACAGATGTGTTTTAAAATGTTTCCCACGAGAAACTCCAGTGAGATTACTTCCATCTTAAAATCAACTTTACAGACCTGTCTGTGTATGATTTTCTCTCAGTTTCATCCCTGAGTAAAGTGCTTTCCTCTTAAGGTCAACCCTCAGCAAAAATGGACAAAAGCAGACTTCATTCAACTTCTCGATCTTGCCTCAATATTTTTTTTTAAAGTTGTCATGAGGAGTTACGCTTTGTGATAAATCCCAACGTTTTCTATTTGACTCACATCCAGGCTATGTTGTGCACTGGAGAAAGCTGACCAAATCTCCGCCCATCTACCAATCGATACCAGAAATGAATTGATTTCTTGATGGACTGGAGAGAGCAGTGATGTAATGTGGCTGACACAGTGCTGCATTGCACTGATCCAACGGTGCACCATAGCAAGGACATCAAGCGGGGAGCTGGTACTTGGACTTTTAGGAGGCCAAGGAAAAAACAGGGAAAATTACAACGCAGCACAATGGCTGAGCATTTGTCCAAAGATGTGTTTCATTAAAAGCAATCCAATTGGATTAACTGCTTACAATGTTCAAAAATAATGCAAAGAGTATTACAGCAGCTGTAATCAAAAAAAAACCTCTGGAGGTTCCTCACATACCAGACTTTCAAAGTAACTGAAGGGAGCTGTCAGCACAGTTGCCCCCAGCCAAAAAAAAACTTGTTTTCCTTTGTAGAGTTTAATTATAAACACAGCTGATCAACAGAGGTGCAGATTGTCCAGGGGTGCTGTTGATTTCTAAGTAAGGCTGTCTACTTCACGAAGGCAACTACAGCTCTCCAAAATGATTCATACAGTCAAACGCTTTGAGATGATTGACCAATATGATTAGATACTATATAATTACAAGAATTCTTGTACCACCACTCCCTTTCCTAAGGTGCTGCTCGTCTGTAGTCAGCAGGAGGGCTGTAATGCTTAACAGGTAAGCTGGAGCTGTATTTAGTCTGACTTATTTCTTTAAGGAAACTGCTCAGGGACTTCCTGCAACCTAAATAGGTACATCTTAAAGTCAGCTGAAAAATGTCACTGTTTATTTGAACATTAGGTAGCTCTGCAATGATTGTACCATTTTTCCAAGTTTGGAGGAAAGTTGCAGAGGTATTTGATAAAAGAAGATACAAACTAGTTTAACCTTTTCTCAGGTTATCTAGGTCAGAAAGTACTTTTGACACCTGGAAGCGTGATGGAGATATGCTAAAAGCAAGATTCTTTTAATATATTCTCAGGTCTCACATGGCATTGCTCATAGTGTGACAGAGGTTATGTTCCTTCAGAAAGAAAGTGGGAAGCACAAAAGTTGATGATGAAGGAATGTCAATCCAGTGGATTCTATAAAGGGCATGAGACCGACCACACCAAATTACTGCCCCTGCAGTGATGACAAAAATCTCCACCATCATTTTTACAGTACCATAAAGAAAGAAAGAGGGAGAGCGATCAACTGCACAAGGCTTTCATTTCAACTCCGATTAAGACAATGCTTTCATTAACATCTATGGACTTGGCCATAAGACCATATGACGTAGGAACAGAAGTAGGCCATTTGGCCCATCGAGTCTGCTCCACAATTCAATAAAGTCATGGCTGATCTGATAATCCTCAACTCCACTTTCCTGCCTTTTCCCCATAACCCTTGATATCCTTACTGATTAAAAATCTGTCTATCTCAGCCTTGAATATACTTAAGAACCCAGCCTCTACAGCTCTCTGCGGTAAGGAATTCCATAGATTTTCACTACCCTCAGAGGAGAAATGCCTCATCATCTCTGTTTTAGATGGGTGACCCCTTACTCCTGCATGAACACATCCTAGTCTCTGATAGTCCTAACAAAACAGTTTAACCGTGACAGAAAAGATCAGTCACAAATATGCCTTACATCATGCTAGGTTTAAATATATAAGGAAACGATTGATAATCTGTGAAGTGTTCCATATTGCTACAGGTGATTTTAAGGATGTAGACATCATTGTTGGGTAAGACAGTAAATGCACATATTTTATTGGTATGTATATCAATGTGGGAGTTTCCTAGTGCAAGAGGGATTTCCAGGATTTCAGATTTCTAACCTGGAATCTTCCATTCTGGAGTCTAAGTTCGGTGGCGGAACAGAAGTGGGAGTGATTTCCACTTTGGGGGGGGGAGGGGGGGGGGGGGGGATGGCTGACCACACACAAGCTTGTGCTGTTCAGTTCATTAAGTGTGCATCCGCGAGGAGCTCGTGACAGGGGCAGGCAGAAAGTTGCCATCCCCGCTGTTACCTCATGGGGTCAAAGATGCGAATGCCATATTCAAAGGGCACCTGGACAGCCTGCACTAGCCCTTCCACCTTTGCCTGGCCATTGCTCCACTCTCCTAACTCCCCGCTAGTCTATCCTCCCTCCCTTTTGGTCATCCTCCACACAACTTGTGCAGCCACTACCTATTGTCAGGCATAGGCTGGCATTTACAGACTCTTCCCAAAGAGGACAATGCAACAACTCAACATTAATCAGGGAAGAATTCTACCTCGCCAGGTGCATGTTACTTATGTGCATTCATAAAACTGAATGTTCTAATTTCTCGATGGCGGGGAACCTAATTTGGGGGGGGGGGCTTAATTCCAACGAGGTGGCCTTATAATGAGCTCGCATGACTTGTTAATGCTTGCACAATGGCTTCCCGACATTGTTCATCAGGAAGCTTGACCCTTAAACCACCTTTAAAGTCCCAAGAACTTAATTCCTAAAGCTCATCCCGCCGTCGGGAAAATGACTTTGGCCTCCCACCAAATTAAGATTCCCCGCCCGCCAAGCCTCTTGCTGCTGGCGAGACCAGAAGACTCTGCCCCTTGTCTTTAGTGCCGATCAAGTGCAATTATTTCAGAATGTTTGGGTCAGTTAACATATTAGGCATTTGTCCACTGACAGCAGAGAGCGCAAACATGGTTCTTTCACTTCAACTGGACACTTTGAATCTTATTATATCAATGAGGGCGTTACTTGGCAGATTCTGTTCGATAGTTAATGCTGGGAGAAAAACAGAAAAGCTTCCAAATGAGTTGGACACAGAGGATTGATTTCTTGGAAAATTTGCAAAAATTATCTGGAAAGAGTTGCATTTTTGTACCTAGAATTATTTTTTCTCAACCGTTTGCATACCCCCCAATAAAACTGCATTTTTTAGATGCACAAAGACCACATGGAATGTGGGACCTGTACTATTCTTATTCCTTTCTAGGCACAAGGGGGCTTGCTAATAAGCAACTGTTCTTGCAAGCCTGCTACATATTATGAAGTGCTAATAAATAGCTATTAGTTCGAAAATGTTGGATTAGCCATTTGGCTGGGATGGCAGACATCTTATCTGCTCTTCGACCATTTCTATTTGTACCCTCTAACTTGCTGCTGAGAGATGTTGAAGAACTGTTTACATTAGCTTATCCAATTTCTCCTCTTGTGGTTACAGTGAGGAACCAGCTGGATGTCACTCAGTGCCTCACCTGTAATAACTTGGTCTAGGTACGTAACAGGCGTATCACTCAAAGCCACAATGTTATCATTAAAAACAATTACCCTCCCTGTACACTGCGTTCATGCTTTTACAACTGTAAAACCTCCTCTGCTTTCCACGACACGTTAGACACACGGATTGTTGTTAATTTTCCACACAACCCTCAAAACCTGCAGGAAATCTGCTTTAAGAAGGTTTCATTCAACAATGGTGTTCATTTCCTCCACCAAGCTCAGGTGAAATGCCTCATTTCAGCCTGATGATCTGATGAAAGGTCACTGGCTCGAAACATTAACTGTTTCTCTCTCCACAGATGTTGCCATACCTGCTGAGTGTTTCCAGCATTTTCTGTTCTTTATGCAAGATTGTACACCTGCTTCATTCATAGAAGAACCACAATTCAGGCCCAAATAATGATGGCAAGCTACTAGGAAATGCAATCCTCACTTAAACATTAAAATCCAACACAAAACTTTTGTCAAACAGGACTCCCAGGGGAGTTCTTCCCCCTCCAAAATCTCTCCAGTTCAGAGAAATAGTCTCCCCCTCCAACATCTTAGTTCACAGAGGCTCCACTCTCTCTCTGCCAACCTCCCCTCATGTCAACAAGGCAGAGTTCACTCTCTAGTTCATGGAGACAACCCCCTCCTCAGATCTCACCACTTCAAAGAGGTACCGTTCAGCCCCTTTTTCACAGAGGCACTCCCCTCCTCCAATTGGCACAGCTCACCGAGGTACTGTTCACCACCACTCACCACTCTCGCAAGCTCATGAAAGAATTGTCCCTCTTCCACTGTTCAGCTCCTAGTTCTCAGAGGCACTCTCCCTCTCTTGCACTACTAGTCCTGGTTAGCAGCTCGCAACCTAATTCTGCTGGCTTGTCCCAGGAAAGGGGCTCTGGGCTGTCAGTGGAAATTCCTGATCCACCACGTGAGCAGGAATTGCCACTTGCAGCTCTGCAACAGAGTCGGCTCCTGGAGTGATCGGCGGCATCAGAGAGGACTTGCCTTTAGGATTCAGCAGTAAGAAAACCTTCAAAGAGCAGAAGGCCAGTGATTTCATCGTGGGGCCCTTGTAGCTGCAACTCCAATGTTCCATCACAAGCTCTTCGATCTGCTGCTTCAGATGATAAGATGTGTAGTGTGCAAACTTAGTTAGCTCCCTACTTATCAAATACAACAAGTCACAATAATATGCTCTTCCTTAAAAATGTAAAACTTACTGCATTCAAAATAACTGCAATAAGAGCAAAATTATTCTGTTTCCATAGATTCTATAAAGTGACATACGGTACTCCAATAGGGAACATTGCAAACATCAATGGGACAATAAGGCACAGTTCACATGAATCAGCGTAGTGGTTACTAATACAACGCTATTGGAAAGATATACACAGAAACTCACAAAGCCTCTTTAGACAGCACCTTCCAAACCCACAACCACTACCTTCTAGAATGACATTGGGAGCAGGCACACAGGTACACCACCACCTGGAGGTTCCCGTCCAATCCACTCACCATCCTGACTTAGAAATATAGCGCCGTTCCTTCACTGTCGCTGGGTCAAAATCCTGGAACGCCCTCCCTAACAGCACTGTGGGTGTACCTACACCACAGGGACTGCAATGGTTCAAGAAGGCAGCTCACCACCACCTCTTCAAGGGCAATTAGGGATGGACAATAAATGCTGGCCTAGCCAGCGACACCCACATCCCATGAATGAATTTAAAAAAAAGATGGTATTACATTAAAACATTGAAAGGTTTACATTATTAATAGATTAAGTGTTCAAACTGCAGTTAACCATCCACTGGTTAATATTTCAGCTAAACATACGCTTGTTTAAAAATATCAGCGATCTTTCCATTAAGTGAAACTCCTTTTCAATTAATTATTTATTAGGTGCATGGAACTGTGCGTGAAATGTCCCTGCACTAGCCAACGTACCTTGTTTGAGAATTCTTTCTACTAAATATACAAGAAGTTGAAAATGAAAGGATCAGACAAGTATGGACACGCACATACACACACTCACATACACCCGCACACAAAAACAACTATTTAAACATAGATGCTAGACATATTTCAAATAAAAGTCAATATTTCAAATAACTAAGTCAATAGAAGACAGGTGAGACATGGAACCAAGGTGGGCAAGTGGAGAGGCTGAAGGACTTACTCCTATTCCTAGTTTCCCCAACAGCGGTCATGTTATTCAGTAAATATTAAGAGCAAAGGCAGTTATTTGTAAAATATTAAAATCCTGTTTGATGACACCCCATTGAAAACTATAATATAAATATTTTATATGAGAATTGGAATTGTGTTGGTAAAATATCAACATTTATTTGTAACAATTACCTGTCATGCCACTAGGTGACGCTCTAACAGAAATTCCAATATTAATTCAATTGCTGATCTGTCACAGTTCTGTCACACCACCCCGAAGTAATACATTATATTTTCCCCACAAATTATTCAAAATACTTCCTGAAAAATTGGCATTAAAATCTCTATAGGCCAAAATAAGGTTCTAAACAAAAAGAAAAATTCAAAAGTGTACATATTTCACAATAAGCATTTCATGGTGCTATTTGCGTTGTGTATCTATTGCCTTTCCCATTATTCGTAATCTCTTGAAATGTCACGTATATGTTTGAAACTCCTGGAAATGCCTATGAGAAGGGGTCGAGTAAAACCTCTGCCCACCCACCCTGGAGTACAGGGTCTCAGTTGCAATTCTCGGAGTAAGGCTATTTAAAGTCTACTGGTTGGGCACCTCTGCTATTTCCAGTGCACCTGGGGCACCAGTCTGACTAGGGCATACAGAGTCTTACAAACATTGAACTTATTACGAAACCATGCTTTATATAAAATATGATTTTTGAATTTACTGGTTGGAAACCTCTAACTGAATTTTTAAAAAGACTAAACCACATTCCAATGACTTGGGGTGACAGTCAAAGGTGGCTGCACATTTGCATCACTATACTTTCTACTTTCCAACCTCACTGAAATGGAGACAGCCTGTCTGCAAAGCTGCACCAAGAATAATTGCCTTGCAGGATTATGAATGGGGACCATCTTCTACACCATTAGCAAAGCATCAGGACAAACATCTGGGCACTCAGTTGGGTGGAGATATAACACTAGACATAACCACTTGGACAATGGAACTCTGGCTATGAAAGAAACGTGCTCAGTCATAATTTCATCATGTAAGCCAGGCAACTGGAATACACTAGCAATGACCATATTTGGGTCACTGATCAGATGGCGAGAGAAGGCCATATGATAAGCCAACGAGCCCTTTGTGTGTTTAAGCAGCTGTCTTCTCTGCAGAAGGGAACAAGCAACTGAGATACTGAAGGAACAAGATGGATTCCCTTACTCTCTCTCTCTCCAGACAACTTGCGAGTTTCGAACCCTGTCTGCTGATTTTGGCTATAAGGGTGCCGCAGACATGGGATTTTAAAAGAACTAAACCCAGCAGCTATTGTCTCCAGAAGAACAGAATACATGTCCAGCTGCATCCTTAAACCGCCTCAACACCAAAAGCAGCAGGATCACCAAGTTCAGTCGAAAGCCAGCCAAGTCACCAATCTTCAAGAGCCGTCCACCGCTTCAGCTTTACTGGACTCTAAATTGTTTAATCTATCCTCCCACTCTGTAATCTATTTGTGTAGTGAACTTCGGGTGTGTGTGCTTGGAAAGTCAGAACTTTTTTTTATTTTACTTAGGCCGGGTTTTTTAAAAAACTATCCTCTTTTCTTTTTTAAAACTCAAGAAAACTTGCTGATTGTGTCTTTTATGATCACAGTGCAGCGCATTCACTGTTAAATAGCAAACATATTTCAAGTGTGAGCGATTTTGTTTGTACCCAGAGCTGCAAGCAGGAAGGCACGCAATCTTTCAATGAGAAGTTTTGGTTGAATGTACCACAGCTCAGCCGAACATGCCTGCCATCTCCCTTAGCGTGATTGGCGGTTTTTAACAATGGGCGCCAATGACCTCATCAAATGCGGTTGGCGGACACCGCCGTCAATCTTCTGCTATCACCAAGAGGCTGATTCTTTCCTGGCTCTGGATGCCGGTGAGAGGACTTCTGCGCATGTGGGAGCGTCCCAGTACAGCCGATTAACGGTCAGTGAATGGCCAGCATTCCAATTCCCAGGGTGCAGCGGGAGAGGGCTTTTTTTGAGGATTGCCAACAGTAAATGGAACACAAGGGGTGAGTTAAAAGGGATGGGGGCCCTGGGGAGCTGAAACCAGGTCACTTGAGCAATTTGGAGAAAACTGTCGGGGCACTGACAGTTTATTAAAAAACTGGGACTGTCGCGGCAAAAGCATGATGTCTAGTCACCGAATGACTGGAGTGGTGCTTTAAGCCCTATAGTAAGACCAATCAAACCTTACTAATGCTGATTTTGGCAACTTAAAATAAACCTCCTTGTGTCTACACCCGGTTGTGAATAATTTTGCAAATGAACTGACGTCAGAAAACTTGTCATTTCTGGTTGACCTTTCAGACATGGTTAGCAAATTCTTAACTGTTTGGGAAAGACCCTGTCGGCGAGTTGGTGTTCATAGGTAGAGTTCACATATCACGTTAAAAAGACTGCGTACTTCAGTTCCCTCGCCTCACAGATGGGGAATAGAAACAGAAAAAAAAAACACATCCTTACAACTTCCTGACTGCAGCAGCCATTGGACCTTAGCCCTACTGAACAACAGTGGAAATACCCAAAAGGTGAGATGAACAAAACTGCAGGATCTCGTGGACCTGAAGGAGTTTTTCTAGGGAACGAGATGAACCTTATGTCTGTGAGACTGCAGCAGCCATTTCAACAAGATGGCAGCAACTGTGTTCTTCCAACAATGTACAATACCGCAAAATACCGAGGAGACTGTAAGCTAGAGGATAACAAGTTCTGTGGCCAAGGACATTCCAATACAACTTGACACTTAATTAAAGATGATTAACGGCCTGAAACATGTTCTGACCCTGCAACTGTGACCTGCATTGTGCACAGGAACCGCCTTTCAGAGATTTACTACTTGAGGCTTTTTCAAACGAATGACAGCAGACACATATACAAATCTTGAAGGAAAGAGAGCCAAAGTGGACAGATGGAGGTGCTTTTAAAATACAATTTACAATTCAATTACAGGGGCCACTACAGAGCTGGCAAACTATCCCAATGGCCCATTGTGGGCCCCGAGCCTTTTCCTTAGGAAACGTGGCCTCATCAGCAGGAACTGGAATTTTCCACAAAGAAATCAGTACACCTTTATGCAATGATAATTTTTTTTTTAAATCATTGGACCCTAACCTACAAATGTCATTGCATTCTGTGAATTGTCTCTTCCCAAGAGTTTTATTCTTCTGACAAACAGTGAGAATTGAAGTTCGAGAGGTGATACTTGGCACTTGCCAAGCTATTGTGAACACACCATGGCCCCATCCCAAACGCTTCCTCCCCTCCGCCATCACCTTAAGCAGCCACGCAATCTCCTTGAGAGGCAGAAGAAATCTCAGACCAGTAAGGTAGATTGCTTGATGATAGAAGACTAAGGCCCATCCTTAGCGAGCCTTCTACCATCGTGATAGTCACATAATCCAGTGATAATGGAGTTGTTGATTTGTTGCAGTAATCAATGTCTCTTCATTTGTCTACGACAGACCCAGAAATGACAACGAGGAAAACCCCAGGGAACTGCAGGTCCATAGCCACCTTTTTCCTCCCACGCATGCTACACCTACCACATGTCATGCCTCAAATTACTCATGTACTATTTCCCAAATTGTTACTTTCTGAAAGAAATCTATATAATTTGCACTTGAATGAATCAGCAGTAACAGCTTCCTGTCGCCCTAGTGCGTCTGTTCCATTGATTAACCATAAGAATATTATGGTCAATAATTACCGATTACTGTTCAAAGTCAACTCAAGTTCCAAGAGAGAATTGTGATGAGGTGCCCAATGCTCCACCTATTTTTTATGTGTAGGGATCTTTGCCATTTTTAAGCGTTTGTCCAGCTCCATTTTGAATTATGGTCGTTGCTGATGTCTCCATTGTCAGACTGGAAGAAACCCAAGACTAAAACCTTCAGGACTACAGTTTGAGCGTTATAGCCACTAAGCAATGTCTGGCTGGAGCTCATCCTGGAAATATGGCATAATTGTGTCACCGTCTCTCTGGTGAATCTCAGTTTTCATTTGCTTTGCTCCTCGATCAAGTCCATATAATTACACCACAACCAATCAATTCAGTTCGCCGTGCAATGGTGAGCAGAAACTATTTTCCGATAATGGAGCCTCAATTCCCTGACATCAACACATTTCTCTTCACCCTAATCCTCCAACTAACACATATAATGAAGGGTTACCAGTGGGACTCCCATTCTATGGAGGTATGCCACGCCAAAAGTAGCCCTGCACAATGTTATCAATCTCCGCCATTTTACAAGTCTAGTATGCTCTGTGAACCAGTGCCCACAGGATGTAATGGGCTCGAAGGTCAGCCCTGCTGCCCAGAGGACTCATAAATTGATAACTTAGCCTTCCCATCGATTGTAGCAAATTCATAAAAATATTATTTATTTTCTTTATTTGTTCATGGAGTGTGGGCATTGCTGGCTAGGCAAGTATTTATTGCCAATCCCAAACTGCCCTTGCGCAGAGGGCATTTAAGAGTCAACCACATTGCTGTGGGTCTGGAGTCACATGTAGGTAATTAGTGAACCGGATGAGTTTTTACAACAATCGACAACGGTTTCATGATCATCACTAGACTTTTAATTCCAGATTTTTTTTTTCAAATTGAACTCAAATTCCACCATCTGCTGTGGCAGGATTCGAACCCGGGTCCCCAGGGCATTTCCCTGGGTATCTGGAATACTAGTCCAGTGGCAATACCACAACACCATTGCCTCCCCTTTTCTACACATTTACCAGTGCAGATTTTACAGTCAGTGACAAAATAATGATGCTCACCGCCCACAAGGATGTAGCAATTTCTGCAGTGGAAATTTACTCTCTCCCAACGTCGATTTAAACCTGGCACCAAGTCAAAGGGATGTCTTAGCGTGCAACAGCAGTCACGTCACTAAGCTGTTAGGCAGCCAATTACATTGAAGTGGTCACAAATAGCAAATCAGAAAGTTAAAAGGGCTTAAAAGCATTTTTCACTTTTAATCTAAATTGTCAGATAGCAAATAAATTATGAATACGTTAAGATAGACATTAAAATAAAGATAAATAAATATTGAGTAAAAAAAGTATTTTTTTCATGTGAATTTTTTTTATGATAGAGAAATTTGATGTTCCACAAATATTAGCTTTTCAGGGCCAGTGAGGGTTTTCATAAGTAATTATGAACTTAATGTTAAGAACCCAGTTCATTCAATAAAATGGAACTTTTTCAAGGTTTTTTTTAAGGTGAGAATAAAAGCATAAGAGTGGGTAGTTCTTGTCAATTCAATTGATTCCCATTGATTGCACTCTGGGCTGTGGGGGTGCAGGGAACCTCAACAGCATTGCCCTCTGCATAGAATCACTGACAGCAATTTTTGGATCTCCGTGTTATTCTGTGCGTGTGCAGACTCCGGAATTTGCTGTCAGTTTCAGTGGAGTAATGACAGTGATGCTGACAGTTTTGCCGCCATTATGGCTGCCAATATTTCACTATCAATAGCAAACAGAGGATCTCTCCCACCCACGCAGTCCACTCTAGTTTGGATTTCCGATGGCAATCTTCAAGTGCAGTTAGAACCATAAACGCCTTGCTGATTATGGCCATATGACAGAAGTGTTTTACATAATTGGACAGAGTACATGGGCATGTTTTACAAACCGCACAATAAGTTCTGAATTATAGGGATTATTGGCCACAAGTTCCATTGACCTTATCATAACCATCCTGTGCTGTGGAAACGTAAATTTATTCTACATGCTGCCTCTTGGCAACATCATCCACACATGAGGTCAGCTTCTATATGTACACTGACAACTCCCAGCTCTATGTCCCACCACATCTCTCCACCCCTCCACTGTTGTCAGACTACTTCTCCACATCCTGTCATGGGTGTGCCACTATTTCTTCCAGTTAAACAATCAAAAAATAAAACCATTAGTTCTGGCCTTTCCAATAAACTCTCTTATCCTTTCTATTAATTCCAGCTCCCTCTCTAGCCACTTTCTCCACGTGAACTAGAAAGTTCACAATCTAGCCATCCTATTCAGCCTCATATCTAACTCCAGATTCTCTTCATCATCAAGATCACCTACTTACACCTCCATAACATCACCCCACTTCATCCCTACTTTTAGTCAATCTGCTGCAAATACCTTCATCCATTCTTTTGTCACTTCCAGACTCAACTATTTCAATGTTCTCTTGCTAGCCTCCCATCCTCCACCCTCCTTAAAACCCAGCTCACCAAAAACATTGATACCTGTATCTCACGCTGCATCAAAGTCCTGTTTACCATCACCCCAGCCTCACTAACCCACATTGATTCCCTGTCCCCCAGTATCCCAAAAGTTAAATTTTTATTCTCATGTTTACCTCTATTCACAGCCTTTCTAGCCCCATCTCTGTAACCTCTCCATCCCGACAACCAGTGATGTGCAATACAGCGAGTAAAGGAATGTCAAAGCCTTAAGTTTATGCCACAAGTTCACTTCTTTCTCAGCTCATTTAAAGTGACAAAAGGTCGAATGTGTCACTTATAAGGACTTACATCTGGATTAACCACAGCTCCCCCACCATTTCCACCGACTCGGCATTCTTTATGTTGACTGGAATTTTAGTCATGTCAGAGATAACTGAACAATCCTGCAGTGTTTTGTGACTGAGTAAATTCCCAAATATCAACATGGTTGAATGATTTTCATAAAGTACTCATAGAACAAATAATTCCTTCTGAAAGACAGTGCGATACACTCAACATTGCACAAACATAATTTTCTTAGGTAAACAGATTTTCCGATGAATAATCCTTTTGCTAGGATTTCTATGGCAAACATGTCAACATGCAATCTGAGATTTTAGACCATTAATCATTCTGGTGCTGAATGTTCTATTCAGTTTTCCAAATGCATACATTTATCTTGCAGTAATACAAAATCAGGTATGTCTGAATCCATATTTCCAGCTTTATAACTGAGATATTACCAGCCTTACTAATTAAACAGGAATGTGCTAAAATTTCCATAAACACCTTTAACATAGGATTCCTACTGGAATGCTTTATTGGCCATCAAGGTGAGTATATATATATTTTTAACTTCAGTCCCAGGATTGTGAAGCAAATCTTAGGTTCTGTTCTTTAAGTGCTATTTTCTATACTCACGTGAAATATAATAATCTCCTATTTTGGAATAAACTGAAAATTGGAGCTTTGCTTTTTTATTATATTTTGATGTCAAGAAATTGTATTTCTCAAACACCAAACTTTCTTACCCAGAGGGTGGTGACGATCTGGAATGCACTGCCTGGGAGGGTGGTGGAGGTGGGTTGCCTCACATCCTTTAAAAAGTACCGGATGAGCACTTGGCACGTCATAACATTCAAGGCTATGGGCCAAGTGCTGGCAAATGGGATTAGGTAGGTAGGTCAGGTGTTTCTCAAGTGTTGGTGCAGACTCGATGGGCCAAAGGGCCTCTTCTGCACTGTGATTCTGTGATTCTGGTCAACACTTGGAATGGGTGATTGTTGTTGGTCTCAGTGTGCTTCCACTAAAGCTTTGCTTTGGTTCCAGCAGCAGGCAGATTACAGTGCTGCAATACTTCAATTCTTGGAAGTATTGCCCAGATTTTTTTTTTAAAAGATTTTGTAACTTTTCAAGATTGACACAGTTTGGAATTATTGGTAATGACTAATAGAATTACCTGCAGAGCAGCAATTCAAAAATAAAATGGCCCCAGTGGATAACAGGGCAAACCAGATCTTATTTACTGCATCGCTTTGCAGGCACTGTGACACTTGTGTGTAAACAAAGAGTGCTAAACAGGTATCATGTGAACATCAAAAATCAATTTCAGCTAATTACAAAGGTGAAAGCTCTTTTGCTAAGCTACATATGCGTGATGTAAGTTTTTGAACGCAGGTGCTTGCTAAAGGCTTGCCATGACTTGATTGAAGCATACGAGATCCTGAGGGGTCTTGACAGGGTGGATGTGGAGAGGATGTTTCCTCTTGTGGGAGAATCTAAGACTAGGGGTCACTGTTTAAAAATAAGGGGTTGCCCATTTAAAACAGAGATGAGGCAAATTTTTTCCTCGGGGGGTCGTGAGCCTTTGGAACTCTTCCTGAAAAGGTGGTGGAAGCAGAGTCTTTGCAGAATATTTTTAAGGCAGAGGTGGATAGGTTCTTGGTAAGCAAGGGGGTGATAGGTTATCGGAGGGAGGCGGGATGCAGATTTGAGGTGATTATCAGATCAGCCATGATCTTATTAAATAGTGGGGCAGGCTTGAGGGGCCGAATGGCCTACTCCTGCTCCTGGTTCATGTGCTCCTTTCCTCATTCCACTGCAATAACAGAAAGGGTTCCCCATCTGAGCTCCATGGGCTACAAACACAAAGCACTGCAGTACTCCAGCTAAATTAGTCTGAGCAACAATTGCTCTTCTGACCCCTCCCGGCAATGGTGCAGCCCTATGCTAACTGGTTAGAGTACAGGACCCTCAAGCCTATCCTCGGTCTGTGTGGAATTTAAGCTTTCCATGACAGCTTTGACTTAGAAGGACAAGTTAGGCAGATGTCACAGAACGTTACAGGACAGAAGGAGGCCATTCGGTCCATTACGCTGCTGCCGGCTCTTTGAAATACATATCCAATTAGTGTTCGGAGGAGAGTCATTCGGACTCGAAACGTTAACTGTGCTCCTCTCCACAGATGCTGCCAGACCTGCTGAGTTTTTCCAGGTATTTTTGTTTTTGTTTTGGATTTCCAGCATCCGCAGTTTTTTGCTTTTATCTTAGTGCTCGGAGGAGGCTTTTAGGGTTGTCAAAGACATGGTGGGGCAACTTGCCTCCTCCTGTAGTGTATCATTCTATGATTCTTTGATTCACTTCTCTTTCCCCATTGCCCTGAAATTTCACCTTTTCAAGTCTATAAACAATTCCAGTCAATAGAGCAACCAAATTACATCAAAAACCACCAGGCTCTGTCGTAGTAACACCAGCACCTCTGTTACCACCTTGAATTATTCAGGGTTTTTTACAAATCATTTTGTGCAGGTCACCGCAGTACATTACCACAACGTTTCATGTACAACATACACTGTGACATCCTATGTGACTGTGGCAAAGGGAAACTGTCTCTCCTCGTCCTTCTTAATTCATCTGAAGCCTTTAACACGGCTCAACTCAACTGCTGCTGAAACCCTCATTCGTGTCTCTAGACTTTAGTATTACAACACACTTCTGGCTGGTCTCCCACTTTCTATCCTCCATAAACTTGATGCAATCCAAAACTCTGTTGCTTGTGTGTTATCTCATAAGAAGTCCCATTCCCCTATCATCCCTGTACTCACTGATCTACACTGAAACATAGAAAATAGGAGCAGAAGAAGGTCACTTGGCTGTTCAAGCCTGCTCTGCCATTCAATATGATCATGGCTGATCCTCTATCTCAATGCCATACTCCTGCCCTCTCTCCATACCCCTTGACACCTTTAGAGTCCAGAAATCTATTTCCCCCTTAAATATATTCAGTGACTTGGCCTCCACAGCCTTCTGTGGTAGAGGATTCCATAGATTCACCACCCTCTGAGTGAAGAAGTTTCTCCTCATCTCAGTCCTAAATGGTATACCCCGTATCCTGAGACTGTGACCCCTTGTTCTAGACCCCCCAGCCAGAGGGAACATCATCCCTGCATCCAGTCTGTCCATCCCTGTCAGAACTTTATATGTTTAAATGAGATCTCCTCTCAATCTTCTAAATTGGTTCTTGGTCTAGCAACATCTTGATTTTAAAATTCTCATCCTTGTTTCCAAATCCCTCCATGGTCTCACCCTTCCCTATCTCTGTAACCTGCTCCAGCCCCACAACCCTCTGAGATGTCTATGCTCCTCTAATTCTGGCCTGTTGTGCACCCCTAATTTTAATTGTTCTACGATTGGTGGCCATGCCTTCAACTGCAAGCTCTGGAGTTCCCTCCCTATACCTCTCCACCTCTCTACCTCACTTTCCTTCTTTAAGACACTGCTTAAAACGCACCTCTTTGACCAAGCTTTTGATCATCTGACCTAATATTCCCTTATCTGGCTCTGTGTCATATTTGTTGCATCATACCCCTGTTGAAGCCTTTGGGATGTTTCATTACGTTAAAGATGCTATATAAAAATAAGTTGTTGTTGTACTTGAACGTCACAAATAGAATATGTTTTAAGCAAATGCACGTTGGAATTTGCAAAAAAAAAAGAAAATCAAGAATTACCATTATTTTCCCCTTTTTTTTTCTATTTAATTTGTTCTCCAATGGTAACTCTTCCCAGTGTTATAACTCCCATGAATCTCTAATAGGAAGAACAATCAAGGCAATTTACATTGATGCTCCCGCTGACTGCAACCCTTTATACCACAAGATTTAAGCAGAAGGTGGGGTGCATTTGCTCCAAGTGAAGCCACCATGAAAGGTCGCTGATTAAAAATATCTTTCAAAACCACTGCTACCAAAGGCTGCTTCAAACGTGTAGGTCTGTGCTAGTTCATTGGCTGTTTTTTTTTAAACTAGATTGTCCTTCAGCTGCCACACAGCTACTCTTCTCTGTAAAATCCTCTTTCCACCAGGAAAGCAGACAAGCAGAGAGCGAAAACCCCTCCATAGCTTCCAGTATCAGCATTTCTCTTTGTGCTGACTAACAGAAGGCACATCTGCTACATCTGTACGACAGTAGTCAGGGCAACAGAGGTGATTAACTATATATTAATGCTCGCTGTGGGATGCCCAACATCACTGGCATGCCGCCAAGCACCACCGTCTCTGCTCAATAAATATAAATGAAGTTTCTTGACCCATCTATTTTACATTTGCTGGTGACTTGTGTCCGAGGCAGGGTTGTTCTCCATCAATTAAGCATTTCCATGCTGTTTATGGCCCAGCCAGAAGCAGATTAAAGCTCTCTCTATGTTGCCTTAACATTTCCTTGGTTCTAGCTAATGAACACAACCCCCTCCCCTCCCCCCACTTACCTATTTACCACACTAGCAATCTGAGTAATGTAGAGGCTTAACAAGTAAAATAAGAGCAATCATTCCAAGAAATAGAATTGAAAGAGCACAAATACAGCAAAGAAATGGAAAGTTAACCTTTTCAATGTATTATAAATAAAGTATTTAGAGAAACACTTTATGGTGTAACTTTTGGAGTTTTAGAACACATCAGTTATTCACATGAAAGACTTTTACATAAAAATATAGAAACAGGAGGAGGCCATTTAGCCCCTTGAACCTGTTCCCTTTTTCAGTTGGATTAGGGCTGATCTGTATCTTAAGCCCCATCTTCCTCCTTTAGTTTCATAACCTTTAATACCCTTAGCTAACAAAGGCAAATACTGTGCATGCTGCAAACCTGAAATAAAAACAGAAAATGCTGGGAATATTCAGCAGGTAAGGCAGCATCTGCAGAGAGAAACAGAGTTAACGTTGTAGGTCACTGACCTTTGCAGATCTTAGTTTTGAAATTTTTGATTGACGTAGTCTCAACAGCTTTTAGGGGATAGAGTTCCAGATTTCCACTACCCTTTGTGAAGTACTTTCTGACATCACCCTTGAATGGCCTAGCTCAAACTTTAAGGTTACGTCCCCTTGATCTGGACTGTACCAGAGGACATACTTCATCGTTACACAGCCTATCAACTCCTTTGATCATCTTAAACACTTACCCTTTACAAATCCATCTAGCTCTCTCTGATCAACTCATATTTGCCTGAATGTTCTGCCACTCTGCCCTAACAACAGATTCTAATAATCTCTTCACGACTGTCTTGAGACCAATGGGCCTATGATTTTCTAGTTTATCTCTGCTACCCATCTTAAATAATGGAGTAGCATTTAATTAAAATAAACTGAAAGTTACCAGGATCAAGGATAGAGCCTGTGGCTGAAGTTTTTAAATGAAAAGAAATGAGTTTTTTTTAAAAAACGGCAGAGACTTCTTGTGAGAAGAGTAGTGTCACAGACAGGGTGTTTTAAACAGGTTATACATGGATCAACGCTTGGATCCTATTGGTTTTGATCTATGTAAGCAATCTAGATGCCAAAACTACTTGTAAGCTTGTTAAGTTTGGAGTTGGTAATAAGTTGAGAAGTAGCATCAGAATATGCAGCTAACAACACAGAGGGACTTAGATCAATTAAGCAGGCAAATGCCAAGTGAAGTCTAACATTGGCACATGTAAAATGTTGCACACTGATTAATAGAACATGCGATCTATGCATATGATAAAAAATAATTAACACGGGGGACTTCAAAAGAAACCTAGTAGCAACACACTGGTCACTTTCAACATATAAACAGTGTGGCAAAGTAATTAAAATAGATATTTGTGAGACATGTGGCTAGAACAGTGCAGTAGAGGTTAGGCTAAGGTTTTATAATGCAATGATCAGACAACACAGTATGTATAGTGTTCAATATATATCACTATGCTACAAAAAGTGCATACATATATTGAAGAGGGTAAAAGAAAAGCAACAAGAATGATTCAAAGTGTTAATGGCATACGGTTTTATGAAAGGTTATAGAATCTAAAGCTCCAACATCCGGAGGGAAGAGTCATGGAGTCATTCGGCCGGAATTTTACAGCCCCACGATCTGGCGAGCCATTCAAAATCCACTGACTTCGGCAGGACCGTAAAATCCCGCCGGCATAAAATTCCGCCCATAGAGTCATTCCAGCACAGAAGTAGGTCATTCGGCCCACCAAGTCCATGTAGCTCTCTGCAGAGTAAGCCAGTCAATCCCCACCACCCAGCAACTTTATTTCCCTCGAGGCAGCTAATCAATTTATTTTTGAAATCATTGATCGTCTCTGCTTCTACCACTCTAGGAAACAGCAAGTTCCAGGTCATGACCACTCATTGTGTAAAGGATGGTTCTTCCCTACATCCCCACATTTGCCCAAAACCTTAAATCTGTGTCCCTGAGCCATTTTACCATCAGCTAATGGGAACAGCTTTTCATCTTCTATCTTATTAAACCTGTCATAATCTTGTACAGCTCTGTCAGATCTCCCCTCAATTTCCTTCGCTCCAAGAACAACCCCAGTTTGAAAGGGAGCTAAGAAGGAATGTCACTGAAGTATACAAAACGTTAAATCGTACAGATCAGATAAATTTCAAATATTACTTCAAAGTGACGCCAGACCATAAGAACAGAGCACATAAATTTAAATTAATAAGTGAAAAGTAAATTTAAAATAGATTGTGACAAGAGCAACATTTTTAATCTAATATTAGCTTCGCGTTCACCTCTTTCATTTGTCATTGTACATAAGGGTTGAAAACCAGCTTCAATCATAAAGCTTAACTTGATACTATTCCTACAGAATTAAATATTTATCTAAGATTGGTGTCGAAGGGAGGGGAGCCAAGTCGTTCAATTTAAATGCAGACATTTTGTAGATTTATTCAAATGTGTCTTTTGTTAGCAGGTTGTTTTAGAAATACATAACAGGCAATTGTTCAAAGGGCCGATAAAAGAGGAGTTTGAAATAGGGAAACTAAAATATATCTCGAATTAAGAAAAATAAAGAAAACCAAAACTATGACAGAAACAATATAAAAAGGATTTTTTTAAATCAAGAGGTAGTAAATATTTGGAATCATCTGCCAGGTAAGGTTGTAGAGAAAAAGACATCAGACATGTTCAAAATGCAAGTGGATGCTCTAAGCTGGGGGAGTTGGAAACTGCAGGAATTAACCTAGTGCGTTGTGTGAGTTTTTCTCATCCTTAAGTGTTCTTTCTGTAAATTATGGTCAGAGTTATGATGTGGTTTTGCAGCACTTAGAACAAGATAAGACAGTCCAACCTCATGTAATATCCTTAGAGTGGTGGAGAGAGAAGATCTGCAGTCATCACAAACTGGATTCTAGCCCAGGTTCGAGAGGTCAAAGAACAATGCTTTAATTGATTGCACCATCCCCTTCATTTTGGCACCATAAGTCTAATGTCAGTGGGAGAAACTTAATTTGTTTTCAAAACTGATTCAATGACACTGAATCACAGTAACTAGAGTCAAACAAAGGGCAGCATACTTAGTCATGGTCACCCTTACAGTAATCAGTACCATTTACCAGCATTGTTAGACAGACTGAGCTGTAATTATGATCATTTTTACCTGGTTCTCCCCCCTCCATAAAATGAATAACATATGATGTAGACCATTTGAATTGTGCAATTTTGGCAATGAAATGTGACAGTGAATATCTAATGTTGACTGCCAAATTTGACAATTATTTTTATTAAATGTAAAAAATCTTAAATCACGCACAGTTCCTGTTCCCCAAAAGCTTACTTCCACACACCATACATTTTTGTAACACTTCCATGTTAACTTTTTACATTATAAATTCCTACATCCAGGTCTATAATGGAAACGATGTGGGTTAATTAAATTAAATTTCTGTAATTTCACACTCCCACCAATTAAGGTGCTGCAGTTCTTCAGTTTTGCATCGCTCACCCCTTCAGCCTATACTGCAGAGAAACTCCAATGCTTCAACTACCTATACATTTCTATTTCCTGAACTGCTGTAGGGATTGCTTTCAACTATTAATAATATCAAATTAATTACATAAAGACCTGGTGCATGACTTAAAAATGCAGACTTAATTATATCTGTTCATCCTGGTCCAATTATTTTCCCCTTCATATGGAGTCTACACATGGTCTTGACTCCCCTTGTGCAACACCGTTTCTGTTATTTTGTCACATTTGATCTCAGATTTAGCATCTGGCAACCAGTCTCCCAACTCCCAGACTCAGCAGCAGCCTGTGTACATTGTTTCAGTTCCACTTAACTGCAGAACAAATAGTAATTAATTAATAATTGTAATAGTGGTAGCATTATCCTCGGTCCACCACTTGTCATGTCCAATCAGGCCTCAGCCTTGGCCTCAATCTGGAAATCAGCCTGGTACTTCGCCCTACACAAGCCATTCCAATAACCAACAATTCCAGTCCGGTGTTCAATCTTTGACCAGGACATCAACTAGAGCTGGGAAAAATTGCATTAAGTCTTCACAGTGTTACTGTCAGTAATTAATATCATGACACACTGCTTGAAAGGGAAATTATATTGTAGAAGGGATGTTGTCAGAATACTTAGTTGCTGAACCCGAAGAAATATCTTAGCCATAATGTGGTTACTTTGTCAAAGGATAGTTGAGTAATATGGGTCTATACTATATATTTTTAAAAATTAATTCATGAGATTTGTGTGCCAGCATTTTTTGCCCATCTGTAATTGCCCTGGAGGTGGTGATGGTGAGACGCCTTCTTGAACTGCTTCAGTCTATGTGGTTTGACACTCCCACAGTACTGTGAGGTAGGGAGTTCCAGGGTTTCAATGATAAAGGAACAGTGAAATTTCCAGGTCCAAGATGCTGTGTGAATTGGAGGCAAATTTTCAAACTATGAAGGTATGAGGCATGAGTTGGCTAAGATAGATTGGGGAACTTCATTAAAAGGCATGACGGTGGATAGGCTATGGCTAATATTTAAGTAACAAATGTACGCATTGCAACAGTTATATATTCCTTTCTGGCACAAAAACACAACAGGAAAACGGCCCAACCATGGCTAACAAAAGAAATTAAGGATGGTATTAGATTCAAACAGGAGTCACATAAAGTTGCTAGAAAAAGTAGCAAGCCTGAGGATTGGGAGCAGTTTAGAATTCAGCAAAGGAGGACCAACAGATTGATTAAGAGGGGAAAAACAGAATGTGAGAATAAGCTTTCAAGGAACATAAAAGCGGATTGTAAAAGCTTCTCTAAGTATGTAAAAAGAAAAATATTAATGAAGACAAATGTAGGCCCCTTACAGTCCAAAATGAGAGAATTTATAATAAAGAACAAGGAACTGGCAGGGCAATTAAACTACTCTAGTTCAAAAACAAAAGTACCTGGAAAAACTCAGCAGGTCTGGCAGCATCTGCGGAGAGGAGCACAGTTAACGTTTCGAGTCCGTATGACCCTTCAACAGAACTAAGTAAAAATAGAGGAGGTGAAATATAAACTGGTTTAAGGCGGAGGGGGGAGGACAAAAGAGATGTTGAAGATGGTGATATTATCTAAGGAATATGCTAATTAAGGGAAGAAAGCAGGACAAGCAAAGTACAGATAGCCCTAGTGGGGGTGGGGTGAAGGAATCCAAAAAGGCTAAAAGGTAGAGATAAAACAATGGATGGAAATACATTTAAAAATAATGGAAATAGGTGGGAGAAGAAAAATCTATATAAATTATTGAAAAAAAAGGGGGGGATTGGAAAGGGGGTGGGGATGGAGGAGAGAGTTCATGATCTAAAATTGTTGAACTCAATATTCAGTCCGGAAGGCTGTTAAGTGCCTAGTCGGAAGATGAGGTGCTGTTCCTCCAGTTTGCGTTGAGCTTCACTGGAACAATGCAGCAAGCCAAGGACGGACATGTGGGCATGAGAGCAGGGTGGAGTGTTGAAAATGGCAAGCGACAGGGAGGTCTGGGTAATGCTTGCAGACAGACCGAAGGTGTTGTGCAAAGCGGTCACCCAGTCTGCGTTTGGTCTCTCCAATGTAGAAGAAACCGTATTGGGAGCAACGAATGCAGTAGACTAAATTGAGGGAAGTGCAAGTGAAATGCTGCTTCACTTGAAAGGAGTGTTTCGGCCCTTGGACGGTGAGGGGAGGGAAAGTGAAGGGGCAGGTGTTGCACCTTCTGCGGTTGCATGGGAAGGTGCCGTGGGAGGGGGTTGAGGTGTAGGGGGTGATGGAGGAGTGGACCAGGGTGTCCCGGAGGTAACGATCCCTGCGGAATGCCGCCAGAGGGGGTGAAGGGATGACGTGTTTGGTGGTGGCATCATGCTGGAGTTGGCGGAAATGGCGGAGGATGATCCTTTGAATGCGGAGGCTGGTGGGGTGATAAGTGAGGACAAGGGCGACCATATCATGTTTCTGGGAGGGAGAGGAAGGTGTGAGGGCGGATGCGCGGGTGATGGGCCAGACACGGTTGAGGGCCCAGTCGACCACCGTGGGTGGAAAACCACGGCCCATCACCTGCGCATCTGCCCTCACACCTTCCTCTCCCTCCCAGAAACATGATAGGCTACCCCTTGTCCTCACTTATCACCCCACCAGCCTCCGTGTTCAAAGGATCATCCTCCGCCATTTCCGCCAACTCCAGCATGATGCCACCACCAAACACATCTTCCCTTCACTCCCCCCCCGGCAGCATTCCGCAGGGATCGTTCCCTCCGGGACACCCTGGTCCACTCCTCCATCACCCCCTACACCTCGACCCCTTCCCACGGCACCTTCCCATGCAACCGCAGAAGGTGCAACGCCTGCCCCTTCACCTCCCCTCCCCTCACCGTCCAAGGGTCCAAACACTCCTTTCAAGTGAAGCAGCATTTCACTTGCACTTCCCTCAAGTTAGTCAACTGCATTCGTTGCTCCCAATGCGGTTTCCTCTACATTGGAGAGACCAAACGCAGACTGGGTGACCGCTTTGCAGAACACCTTCAGTCTGTCCGCAAGCATTACCCAGACCTCCCTGTCGCTTGCCATTTTCAACACTCCACCCTGCTCTCATGCCCACATGTCCGTCCTTGGCCTGCTGCATTGTTCCAGTGAAGCTCAACGCAAACTGGAGGAACAGCACCTCATCTTCCGACTAGGCACTTTACAGCCTTCCGGACTGAATATTGAGTTCAACAATTTTAGATCATGAACTCTCTCCTCCATCCCCACCCCCTTTCCAATTCCCCCTTTTTTTCCCAATAATTTATATAGATTTTTCTTCTCCCACCTATTTCCATTATTTTTAAATGTATTTCCATCCATTGTTTTATCTCAACCTTTTAGCCTTTTTCGCTTCCTTCACCCCACCCCACCCCCACTAGGGCTCTCTGTACCTTGCTTGTCCTGCTTTCTACCCTTAATTAGCACATTCCTTAGATAATATCACCACCTTCAACACCTCTTTGACCTTTTGTCTGTGACATCTTTTGGTTATCTCCACCTATCTCTGGCTCTATTTGTCCCACCCCCCTTAAACCAGCTTATAGTTCACCTCTCTTCTATTTTTACTTAGTTTTGTTGAAGGGTCATTCGGACTCGAAACGTTAACTGTGTTCCTCTCCGCAGATGCTGCCAGACTTGCTGAGTTTTTCCAGGTATTTTTGTTTTTGTTTTGGGTTTCCAGCATCCACATTTTTTTGCTTTTAACTACTCTAGTTCCGTCTTCACAGAGGAAGACACAAATAACTTTCCAGAATTGCTCGGGAACCAAGGGTCTAGTAAGAAGGAGGAAATGAAGGAAGTTAGTATTACTAAACAATAGTGCTGGAGAAATTAATGGGACTGAAAGCCGATAAATCCCAAGGGCCTGATAATCAACATCCCTGGGTACCATGGAACTAGTGGTTGTTATCATCCAAAATTCCGTAGATTCTGGAACAGTCCCGGCAGATTGAAGGGTGGCAAATGTAACCCCACTGTTTAAAAAAGGAGGGACGGAGAAAACAGCGAATTACAGGCCGGCTAGCCAAACATCAGTAGCAGGAGAAATGCTAGAGTCTGTTGTAAAGTGTGTGATAACAGGACACTTAGAAGTTTTCAACAGGATTAGACAAAGTCACCATGGATTTATGAAAGGGAAATCATGTTTGACAAATCTACTGGAGTTTTCCTGAGGGCCTAACTAGCAGAATAGATAAGAGAGAACCAGTGGATGTGGTGTATTTGGATTTTCAGAAAGCTTTTGATAAAGTCCCACATAAGAGTTTGGTGTGTATAATTAAAGCACATGGGATTGGGGGTAATATATTTGCAAGGCTTGAGAATTGGTTAGCACACAGGGAACAGAGAGTTGGAATAAATGGGTTTTTTTTTGGAATGGCAGGCGGTGACTAGAAATATGAGCAGTGAGGAGGGTGTTAAGAGGCTTCAAGGTGATTTAGACAGGTTGAGTGAGCGGGCAAATACATGGAAGATGCAGTATAATGTGAATAAGTGTGAAGTTTTCCACTTTGGTCGGAAAACCAGAATGGCAGAGTATCATTTAAATGGTGATAGATTGGGAAATGTTGATGTACAAAGGGACCTGGGTATCTTTGTACACCAATCACTGAAAGCAAGCATCCAGGTGCAGCAAACAATTAAGAAGGCAAATGGTATGTTAGCCTTTATTGCGAGAGGACTTGAGTAGAGGAGCAAGGATGTCTTACAGCAGCTGTACAGGGCCTTGGTGAGACCACACCTGGGGTACTGTGTGCAGTTTTGGTCACCTTACCTAAGAAAGGATATACTTGCCATTGAGAGAGTGCAGCGAAGGTTCACCAGACTGATTCCTGGGATGGCAGGATTGACATATGACGAGAGGTAGGGATGACTAGGCCTGTACTTTCTGGAGTTTAGAAGAGTGAAGGGGGATCTCATTGAAACATATAAAGTTCTGACAGGGATGGACAGACTGGATGCAGGGATGATGTTTCCTCTGGCTGGGGGGTCTAAAACAAGGGATCACAGTCTCAGTATATGGGGTAGGCCATTTAGGATTAAGATAAGGAAAAACTTTTTCACTCAGAGGATGGTGAACCTGTGGAATTCTCTACCATAGAAGGGTGTGGAGGTCAAGTCACTGAATATTTTTAAGAAGGAAATAGATACTTTCCTGGATTCTAAGGGTGTCAAGGGATATGGGGAGAGAGAGAGAGTATGGCCTTGAGATAGAGGATCAGCCATGATCATATTGAATGGCGGAGCAAGCTCAAAGGGCCGAATGACTTACTCCTGCTCCTGTTTGCTATGTTTCTATGTTCCCGTTTGCCTGCACTTCTAGGGGTAGAGGTTGCTGGTTTGGGAGGTGCTGTTGATGAAGCCTTAGTGAGTTGCTACAGTGCATCTTATAGATAGATGGTATAAACTGCAGCCTTGGTGCACTGGTGGTGGAGGGGGTGAATGTTTTAAGGAAGTGAATAGAGTGCTAATGAAACGAGTTGCTTTGTCTTGGATGGTGTTAAGACTTTTGAGTGCTGTTGGAGTGACATTCATTCAGAAAAGTGGTGGGCATTCCATCACATTCCTGACTTGAGTCTTGCAGATGATGGACAGGCTTTGGGGAGTCAGGAGGTTACTCACTGTAGAATACGCAGCATCTCAACTGTTCTTGTAGGTAATTCAGGCTCGAGAGGTCGAATGGCCTATGGGTTAGATTCGCTCTTGTCGGAGATGGTCATTGCCTGACACTTGTATGGCACGAATGTTACTTGCCACTTATCATCTCAAGCCTGATTGTTTCCAAAATTGCTGCATTCAGACACTGACTGCTCTATTATCTGAGGAGTTGTGAATGGAACTGAACAATGTGCAATCATCAGTGAATATCCCCACTTCTGAACTCACAGTAGATGAAAGGTCATTGATGAAGCAGCTGAAGATGGTGGGGCCTAGGACACTACCCTGCAGCAATGTCTTAAGGCTGAAGTGACTGGCCTCCAACAAACTTATCAATCTTCCTTTGCACTAGTTATGGCTCCAACGAGAGAGACCCCCCACCCCTGATTCCCATTGACTTCAATTATATAGGGCTCCAAGAGTCAACATTTCTGCTTCACTTCATTAAGTCCTCTGGTAGACTTGTAATGAATCATCAACCAGCCCAGTATTGTGGGATAAAAAAAAAACCTGTTTTCAAGTCATGACAAACTACTTAGTAAACATGGCAAGGCGTCTTTCAGAACAATTATTTATTCAAATGTAATGTACTGAAAACAATAACATTGCAAGCGTTTCTCAACATTTGCTTGACATCCAGTTCCTTTTTAAGGGTAGGAAGGCCTGGAATTGGGACTCAATAATATTAGCTAGCTGTTAGCAGCTGACAGGCCTCCACAGGTAGCTCACCCCTTTCAGGCGACATAAATTTCATGCTACTTGCCTTTCTGACAGCAGCCCTCAAGCAAGAGCTGGGGAGGGGGGAGGGGGGAGGAGGGGAAGGATAGGCTGAGAAGGAGCCAATTACAGCCAACAGCTGGTGTCAAACATACTGCGGAGTGTTCCTATTCATCTTCCACTCTTCTGCCTGCTTCTCTGCGTCTTTCAGGATCTCTTCTGCTCTCTCCATATGCCCCACACACATTCTCTCATTCTTGCCTCTGCATCTGTTGCTGACTTTTTCTCACTCTTTTCTCCCTCTTCCTGTAGTCATTTTCTTTTCCTGAACACCCTTCTGTCTCTCCAAATGCCTCATACACTTAACCTCCCTTTATTCTCTCTCTTTTTTTCCACATTGCAATTTTCTTTCATCTTAAGTATCTCTCACACTCTCTTCTTATCTACATATTTTTCGCCCACTCCTTTTCCTCTCTTCTCCTATTGGAGCAGACCGTGAACTCTGTTAGACCTACAAAACTGATCTTATCTGTCCCCAAGTACAGAGCAGGGGGTCGGGGAGAGGGGGGAGGGGGGGGGCGACGCATAGCTTTGTACGCATTAGCTAACCCAAATGAATCAATATCGGAGTAATGCTGCCATTCATTGCTCTTTGTATTCACAGACTGGATTAAATGCTCCTCTGCCCCAGGGGATTTGAAAGCAGGAGAGCACATTAAATCCAGCGGGCGGCCTGCCCACCCTCCTTGTCTCACCACAATTTTACAAGCAGTGGGGGTGACTCTGCATGAGGCCCTTAAGTGGGCCCGATAGGTTTCCCTGCACAGGCTGGTAATGGGCAGGGAGGGTCCCTCCTTAACTGGCCCCCTGGCCCTATCAGTGGATGCACCCAAGGTGTTACCACATACCCACCCACCCCCAGGTTCTTCTCCCACTATGGCCTCTCAAACCCCAGCTCCCCCCACCTCCCCCACCCCTCGATCACTTACAAGTTCTGATCCATCGCTGAATGCCTCCTCAAGCACTGAGTTCAGTACCAGAAGCTGAAGATGGTTAGGCCTAGGGCACTACCCTGCAGAACTCCTATAGCTATGTCCCAGGGCTGAGCTGATTGGAAATGGTGCTGCCTCTGATTGACCAGCAGCTCTCTAAGGCGGGACTTGCTGTCCCTGAGGGGCAGAACTCCTGCCGCCAGCCACTGTGGGGCAGCTATTCTCCCCCCCAACCCACCCACCCCGGCCTCCCCCTACTTTTTAGCTTGGAGTGGCAGTCGGAGACCACAGTGTCTCATATACTTCAGCCCCATGTTTCTCTGCATTTGTTGCATGAAAACTTGCAAACTTACTTGTTCCAGAGTTTACCAACATGAAATGTCAGCAACTTAAGATAATGCTTCTTTCTCATGAATGTCTCTCTGTTTCAATTTCTTTTAACTGCAGCACTTATAGTAATTTATCATTTTACTGCTGTTATCTGGATAGATTAGTCTAAAAGATTTAATTAAAGCAGTTTCTCCAGGACTTCAATGAGCATCTGTGTTTTCCATCTAACCCTAGTTATAGGCATCTTTAATGAGATGTACAAAGACAGCACAATACACTTGGCACTTATTACACAGGCTTTGAAACATTCTCCTTGTTTTTAATGTCACACGTCCACTCTGAAGTCACGTCAGCAGGGACATCAGATATGTAAAAAGTAGCCTGAACAGGATGCATGGACACAAAATAAATGCTTAAGCCACCTTGACGCAGAGGCAATTCACTTTATTGGTTTGCCCCGATTTCAGTTGGTGTAAGAAGCTTATTGTAATTCTCCCAAGTTTTGAAACCCACGTTTATAATCGTGCTTCCAGTGCAGATTATACATATCAATCATTGACGATAATGTGATGAGTGTGCAGACTTGCTGCCTGTGCTGGTGCAATAATGATAATATAATTCACTACCTGACAGTGACAGTCATTCATCTGCTCCTGTGGCCAAATGTTAGCAGCAGGAGCCTGCCCACTGCCAGCCTCATTGAGGGGTATTCATCATCCAGTTTTCCTGTATTATAACCAAGGCTATTGGTGTGGCCAGGGCTGAGCTGATTGGAAATGGTGCTGCCTCTGATTGGCCAGCAGCTCTCTGAGGCGGGACTGTGCCGTCCAGTTAATTAAATTCTAATAGCAACCTCTTGTATTCGTTTCTAACATAGAAAAGCATTCCAAAGCACTTCACAAAGAGATATTTAAAAAATGGATGCCAAACCAAACCTTTGGTCAATGAGGCAGGTTTTAAGGAGGGTCTTACAGAAGGAGAGGAAAGTGGAGGGGAGCAGGGATTTAGATCGAGGTCAGGTGTATGGGGCTGAGGCAGCTGTAGATATCAACTCCAATATTAAGATAATTGGACAGTGTACAAGAGGCCAGGGTGGGGGGAGTAGACAGCTTGAGAGGGAGTTAGAGAATTGGATGAGGTAGGAAGGAGCAAGGCCATAAGCAGCATCATTGGTCACCAAATCAACACCCATTTCTGCCAAGCCACAGAATTCTATGAACAAACTCTCAAAGAAGGCAGTTGATTCAAGTCAATTCCCACCTTTGGAAAGAAGCTGGACTAATAAAGGTTATAGAGATAGTCAACAATATTGCTTCTGTCCTTTTATTCAGCAAAGGCTGGAGAAGGCATCAGTGATTCCTAAAGTAGGGGATTAGCAGTTGGTATGGGAGGGTAGTCTATTTTAGAATAATCACACATATGCTCTGGATGGAAAGCAGGCTTGATGGGCTAAATGGCTTTTTCCTTCTTGGGTTATGTTCTTCGTAAGTGAGGCTGGAAATGGCATTAAGAAATGTAATAAGAAATCTTTAAGTTTGCAAGTATTAGACAGGATAACAATCCGGAATGATTTCTAAAGACTTTGAGTAATCGTGCTAATTCTTTCTGACATCACCTTCAGATCTCATTGTGTAACTCTCCTGCATCGGAATGCAGGTCGATAGCCAGCCAACACTTCCCAACTACCATCCCAATGTTACACGGATGAAACTGGGCTTGAGCAGAATGGCAAAACAGGCAAAAGACAACTGGGTGGAGTGTAAAACAGGCTGCCTATTCTCTATCACCCATTTTGTATTACTGCCTAAGACCACGGGTGGAATCTGATATTCCTGATGCGGGGCCCGCCCACCTGTTGGGAGAGCCAGTGGGAAACCCCCGTCACTTCCGTGGGGGGAGGCCCGGGCCTCTCAGGCACTTAACAGGCTAGCATTGAGCCATCCCCGCAATATAGGACCACGGCGACAGGAATCCCACCCCCTGAGAGCTGCCAGCTAATCAGACACTGGCAGCTCTCCACTGCTGGCAGTACCACCAGGAGCTATGGCTGCTGTCGGTAACACTACAGGGGCTTCACCTGCGATAGTTGCTGGATCCCTGGACTCAGGTGAGTGAGGGCAGGATGCAGGTCGTGGGGAGGGGATCACGGTGGGAGGGTGTGGGAGGGCAGGGGCTGGTGGTCCAATGGTGGCTTTCAGCAGCTCCACCTTCCCGATGCAGGGAAATTTAATCGGGTACAGAATGCCTGACGACAGCCCATGGTAGGCCGCTGGCAAACCCAATGCACATGATGGGCGGCCTTTGGGAGGCACGAGTAAGCCATGTGACTCCCATTTAATCCCTGAGCCACCACTAAATTCCATTGGGCTCCGAGATAATTGGTGCCAGTTGGCTCATTAGTGAGCCTAATTGACATCCGACTTCAAGCGGGCGAGTTTCCCACATCAGCCCCTTCCCACCGACCTAATGGTGGGAGCTTTTCCCACTGCCGGGAGACTAACATGCAGCCCCTCCCACGACTGAATGGACCTGGTCGCCATGTTTCCTGCCATGACAGACTGGATTAAATTCCACCCCAAATTCACACTCTATGACTCCAATACACTCCAATCCTCTCTTGTAGTTGGATGATGCGATTGTTTACAATGAACAATAATGCTTTAGATCAGGGCTTTCCAAACTGTGAGTTGCGACACCCAATGGGGTCACCAGACAAAATCTGGGGGCCACAACACCCAAAACTGTAATGGCGGCCTTGGGGAGGGGGCTCCGTCCTGGGTTCGGCTCCGAGGTCCCATTATGTACTTTTTCCCACCTCACAGCCTCAATGGGAATCCCCATTGGAGGAACAGTAAGTGCAGGGGGGTTGTGATGAGAGGGTGGGGCCAGAAAGTAGCTTCTGCGTGCCTAAAACATGCAAATTCCTCACTGGCATGTGGCATCCGAAGCTTTGGCAAGCACAATTTGGAATAAAACTGAAAAGTATCACTAAGTGCCTCTTTCTTAACAATCAATAACTAGTAACCCAAAAAAATAAATAACAATGCTTTTTGTTCATAGGATCATAGCTTCAAATCTTAGCTGGCTTGCACTCATTTTGATATAAGATAATACTCCTCAACATCAGGCATAACAAAAGTCCATTGTTTCAAGAATTTTATACCCAAATAATTTCAAAGACACTGTGTGGGAAGCAGCAAGAGGAAGAGTTGGACAGGGAAGCAGTGACAGAGAGAGAGTTTGTGAGAGGGAGAGAGAGTCAGTCTGTGGGAGAGGCAATGGGTGGGCAAAAGCAAAAGAAAGAGTAGAAAGAGTTAGCTTAGCAACTTATATATTTTTAAGTTTTATAGTTTAAAAGTTATTACATACAGGGATTTAGCAATGTAAAGTGTTTCAACTTAGAGGGTGGTTTTTCTGATGAGGGGAAAACTGACTATAGTTTTACATTGGGTTTATGCTTTTTTGTCTTATTTGTCTTGATACAGTAATTCATGTTAATTTGCTGCTGTTCTGTTTTAAACTTCAATAATACAGCACTGAAGGCTATTATCCTGCTATTTTGTTTCATTTTGGCACTTCAATAATAATGGTTACCATCCTGCTGTCCTGTGATATTTTGGCCCCTCATCCCCCACCCTGCTCAAAAACTAAAAGCACCACAGTCAATAACTCTGGGGTCACGACAAGTCTGAGGTGTTAAAATGGGGTCATACTGGGAAAAGCTTTGGGGGAAGCGCTGCTTTATATTAACCTGAACTATTATTATAAATATATGTTTCAGATTTCAAAACATTATGAAAAATAACAGCAAATATTCGTTCCTGCTTATAGTCGGCTCATCAGCATCTCATTCCCAGGTTTCTCAGGTTCTTGGAAAGATGTTTTTGTGCTGAGGTTAGCCTTGGGTTGCTGGATCACACACAGTAAACAGGGATCAGGGGTCCTTCTAAAGTTTTTTTTTATTTGTATGGCTGGAGAAGCAGTCGTAGTTCGATGCCAAGGTTAACAATCCATTCAACAGTTTCAAGCTAATGCAGTGTGAATGGTTGTGATGCCACCAGGAGTGGATCTCTCAGTGCACAAGCTCAGTTTATGGCTGATGTCTGACTTGGATGGTCACGGTCACAACTTGAGCCGTTCCTCATGTTCCACCTGTGAAGCGAGTGGTCACCTCTTCCCTGGCCCGTCCTCAAACGGTTGAGGAATATTCAGATTTTCTGCGGGAGGTTAAAACCTGGGACTTTACCACATGGGTCCGTTATCAGGTTGTGGTTGGTGATGTTTGCAGTCAAACAGGAGGTGCACCATCGAGGGGTGGGGCTGTCATCAGTTTGTAAGGTGTGGAGTGTGTTCCCAGTTAGGGGCTATGAGATTTGGGGTCCTGTGACAATGGGACTGCCTTGCGAGCTGTCAGGCGATGGTCTTCTTTGAGGAGGATGTTTTCCCTGCGGACATCAGGAGGTTCTGTATGTGCTATCATTGGAAGCCACTCACGGATGCGTGGTCGGCCACAGAACTGGACACGACGTTCTTCCCTGGCCTTTGAGTTGTTCAGGTGAAAGGCTGAATTGACAACCTTGGCAGTGCTTGGTTGAAGTCTCCTTTTCTGAAGTAGGCTTCCAGGGAACACAGGTCTTCAGTGAGTGTTTTCTCAATATTCTGAAGTTTCTTTCACCTGAAAAGCCAGGGCCAAGTGATCAGCATGCGTGAAGAGCTGTGACTTTGTTGGAGGGAGGTCACTGGTATAAACATTGAAGAGGCAGCCAGCAACCTTCACATGGTCTTCCTGTTAAAGTAAGTTTTCCAACTTGAAAACCTGCAAGCTTATGCTGTCAAGAAGGTGACTGAACCCTAGATTCTCCCTGGGACAACAAAACCAAGAAACAAAACCAGCAACAAGATTATACCAGTTCAACGTTGAAGGCCCATCATGGGAAAAACACGAGCTACCCGCAAAAGAACAAGAATGTGGATATAGTCACCTTGTGAGGAACCCAGCTCACAGATCATTCTAATCATCAAGTCCACATACCCAAGTACCAATGCATTGCAGCCAGGATTAACAAAACATACAGCCTGGCCACCTACATCAAGGAAAGCCTCACCAAAGACACAGAAGACCTAAAATCAGGCAACCCTCACTCCATCTCCATCAAAGTATGTAAATTGTCTACAAGTCACCAAATGACTAATCGCCCAACATCGTAAAACAGGCTGCAGCACACCATCTACCTGGTGACTTCAATAGCCAACATCACACGTGGGGATACCTCAACAACAACACCGTGGAAGAATAATTGTCAGACTGGGCCTCTCTGATGAATTAAAACTTGCGCATGATGCAAAGCCACTTGGCATATTCCATTCTTCCAGGTGGAAGAAGGGCTACTCTCCTGACCTTTGCTTCACAACACACGACAGCAATAGCCAACCGTTGATGTGTTCCCGACAAGTGCCACCCATCTTCCCTTACTCGCAACGTTGTCCAACCATCATTCGCACATCCATAAATTCAAAGCCAAAACCACACTGGAATCTGCGAAGGACAACTGGGATGCCTACAGTAGATACAATAGATACAGTAGGAACCACCATTAACCAGATCCAATCCCTCCCCAAAAATTACAACCGCTTTACTCGACTTCATAAACTGGCAGCCACCAAATTTGTTCCCTGGGGCTTCTGAAAAATTTTCAACCCCTGCTGGACCCCAGAAAGTGAATGGCTCCTGGAACAATACAGGGAAAATAATGTGGCAACAGCATTCCTTAGGTCCCTTGATGAAGGACACCTCATAAGATGGCGGGAAACAACAGGGAACATTGACTTCATGCATTCAAGCTGAAAGGTGTGGAAACTCCTAGGTGCAGCCAAGCAACAACCACACCAATGACTCAGAGTCAACACTGAAGCCATCACCTCACAGCTCCCAATAAACTCAAAGATACAGGCCAGCCGGGAAGATAAGTCAAAAAATATCTCCAAGCAGGGTCAAAAATGGAAATATGATACCATTAGGTGAAGAAAAAGAAAGAAAAAGGTCATTCATGACCTTAATAAACACAAGGAGACAGATCCATCAGTGAGTTAAAGGCAACAATCCAATATCAGGATTCAGGGGGCGATCATAAGCTCTTCCCCATTCCGGGTTTATGTTACAATTTATGGCGGGTGGTTCTCGACTTGATCATTCCCTTGTAACTTCTCAGAAATAATCCATCATCCTCTTGATATAAGGAATGCTATTCGCTGTAATCAGCAGTCAAGTTAAAAACCTAATATTACTGTCGTAATAATAAAGTGGTACAATAATACTTCAACTCTAATCTAATGGAGTGTGGTGGTCTGCCACCCATTTTGACAGGGGCTAGCAAGGCAGCATCTCAGTGAAATAAGCCACTGGAATTTTGCTCACATTAGCTATAATGAATTTATAATCCTCTGCTAGATCAATTGTTAAATTTAAAACTGAGATTGATAAACTTTTGTTAAACCAAGATATTTAAGATAACTTAATATCTTGAATTAAGTTGAATTAAGTTAAGTTAGTTCACAGGTCATCCATGATCTCAATGAATAGCAGACGAGGCTATTCCTCCGCTCATATGCTCCGAACTTATTACTACCCTGTAAACCATCTGCGGATTCTTCCATCTGTAACTTACTCCAGTTTGCATATTATCCTGTAAACAACACCCCAGCGAGGTGTTATCCTCACCACAGTCTAAATGCAATCCTAGAAGCAACAGAATCCAGCCAATCTGAAAAGCACACTTCATTCAATGGGTTATCCAATGGAATACACTTACATATACCATTCTTAGCACAATCCAATTATTTAACATGTAGCACATTATATACTCCAACTAGACTGCTGTTGTTCTATAGATGTGTGCAGCTACAAGGAAAATGATGAATCAATTAGTCAGGGAATTTTTTTTCTCTATTTTTAACATTTTTTACTGTAGAGCCAATCTCCGAGGCAGTACTTAGCCTCAGGGAGATGAGTGCGCTCTTCCGTGCGCATGCGCGAAAGAGCGCACACTCAGGTTTAGGGATTCCCCCCCCCCACCCGCACAGGGAGCGCATAGCACTTCCATACAGACGTCACGCTGGGCAGGCCTTAATTAGCCAGCCCACGTAAAATGGCGGCGTGCCCGCGATCAGGGGTGCCAATCGGAGGTGCGCCTCCGTGCACCTGCTCTTCAACTTCCACCCCAACAGGGGGAAAAATCTGCCCACTGCGATTTTCCACATGCCCTTTGTTATTTCTTAGCTCCACCTATACTGATTCTAAATCCTGATTTTTGAGCTAAGATCTTTTCGTGCTACTGACTTTATCTAATATTTTATTATCAGGGGCTATCCACCTCCTTTTTCATTTTGTCTCTCTTTTCTAAAAGTCAAGCGCACTGAAATGTCTAATTCCCAACCTTGGTCAACTTGTCAGTAATTCCTTCTGAGTCAAAAGAGATTAACTAGTCATTCACTTTGCTGCAAAATGACTGTCACATGATCAGAGACATAATTAGGGTACATATAAATGCTAATGTTTCAATCTTTATTGGTCTTTCATTCAGTTGGTGTGGTAGTATAATGGTTATGTTACTAGGCTAGTAATCCAGAAACCTGGGCTAATGATCTGAAGATATGAGTTCAAATCCCACCATTGCACCTGGGGAATTAAAGTTCAGTTAATTAAATAATTCTTGGAATAAAATGTTAGTAGCAGTAGTGGTGACCATGTAACAACTGGACTGTTGTATCCAGTTCACTATGGCCTTTAGGGAAGGAAAATTGCCATCCTTACTTGTTCTGACCCAGATGTGCCTCCAGATCCACCACAGTTGTGGACTCTGAAATGGCCCAACAAACCCTTTAGTTTTATCAAGCTACGATGACAATGTTTAAGAATAATAAAACTGGAAGGACCAGCTAGCACCGGCCTAGCCATTGGACATGACAAGTCCAAACAGAGCTTCATCAGCCTTCAAGGTCCACCTCATTAACCTGTGGGAACATGTACAAAAAGCGTAAGAGCTGTCCCAACGGCTGGTAAAGCAACAGCCTGACATTGACATTGTCTAATAAGTAGCAAGTAACAGTCATTTCCTGGCATGAATATCTCCAACAAGAGAGAGTCTAACCATCTCCCCATGACATTCAATGACATTATCATTGCAGAACCACCCCCAACATCTACACTACATCTGGCCAGTGGAGGCAGGTCACCATTGGCCAGAAACTCAATTGGATCAGCCACTTAAATACTGCGTCTATAAAGAACAAGTCTGAGGATAGGTATTGGGCAGGCAGCGATTCACCTCCTACTCCCCAAAACCTGTCCATCACATACAAGGTGCAAGTTAGGAGTCTGTAAAACTTGCCTGAACAAGTGCAGATCCAGCAACACTCAAACTTGACACTATCTAGGATAAAGCAGTCCATTTGATTGGCACTCCATTCAACACCTTAAACATTCACTCCCTTCACCATTAGTCCACCACAGCTACAAGACGCACAGCAGCAACTTGCCAAGACTTCTTTGACAGTATCTTTGAAACCAGTGACCACTGCCACCTTGAAAGACAAGGGCAGCAGACGCATGCAAACATCACCAGCTGCAAGTTTCCCTCCAAGTTACACACCATCCTGAATTGGAACTATATCACTGTTCCTTCACTGTCGCTGGGTCACAATCCTGGAACTCCCTCCCTAACAACATTGTGGGTGTACCTACGCCACATGGACTGCAGCAGTTCAAGAAGACTCGAGGACAACTAGGGATGAAAAAGAAATGCTTGGCCTCGTCAGCAACAACTACATCATGTGAATGATTAAATATAATTGTTTTTAAAAAAAAAACATTAAAACAGTTAATAGTCACCAGGCCCTTTTCATTATAACATTTGTGATTTTACTGATCATTAAAAAATGCTTTGGGGTTTACATTTAGTATTTTGGATGTTGCTATAGCTAGTGTCAATTGACTCAGCTGGCAGCAGTCTTGCCTCAGGGTCAGAAGAATATGGTTAATCCTCACTCCAGGGTTGGTGCACCTCATTGCAGTACTGAAGGATCAGAACATCGAGGTGAAGCTGTCTTTCAGGTGAGATATGATGCTAAGGTCATATTCAGGCAGCTGTTAAAATTCCCCCAACTTGAAGAGTAGGGAGTTGCTTTAGTGTCTTGACCACACAGTCCTCCCTCACCTTCTATCACCAATAGCGGATTAACTCATTACTAATTTCATTTGGACTCGTATGATTTGTACATATGCACGTCCCTTGATAAAGTCAAAGTCATTCATTGCATGTGAAGTGCCCAAGAACTGTGTCAATGCAAGTATTTCTTTCTTTATATCTATTTAATTGTACAATAAGATATGGTCTAAATGAAGGTTTTCATCACACATTAATGTTGTGGAACAGTGTTTCATTGCTATCATAAGCCGAAGTGCCATAATGACACTTCAATATCTAGCACTGAGAATGTAAGCTGCCATTGGGATTGAGTTCATGATACTCTGAATCACCAACAACCCATTTTAGTTTGCAGGATTAACCTGGTCTTGCCAAATGATATAAGGAATGTTTATAAGTAGTATATTATGGATTTAATGCACAACTTGTGCAAGGATATTTTCCCCACCCCCTTACTAGCTCATCATTGCTCAGTGAATCTCTACTAGGATCTTACAAACTATTGTCTATCGATAACTACCGTACCCAAATGATTGTGTTTCTTTGCTATAATATTGCTCATTGTGATAAATAAACAGGAACTGATGTTTGCAGTTTTGCACAGTAGACCATATGCTGAACATTCCTTGTGCAGTGCTCCAAGAAAGAAATCAGGTACAAATATTGCCTGAAACTGTTCTTCAAAGGCTGATGGGTTTCTGCAGAATTGACAACCTGTAATAGTTCAATGAAGTAAATCTAAACTGCACCCAACATTATCATAGTAGTGACTCTATTATATTGCAAGAAAAGATAGTAATTTAGTTTCATAGGGCAGAGTTGAAAGTGGTTATTCAAAAGACATACCTCCACACACCTGTTTTCATTGCTGCTGTATCACCTTCTCTAGTGATATGCGAAGAGTTTTTAATCAGTTCACTATGGAAACTGAAATCACATACATGTAAAAAGAACACATTTTTGGTATCGCTACAAATAGCAATCAGGAAGGTGGATGGTTCTTTATCTCAGCTTTGTCTCCCCTTCCTGCTGATTTCATTCCACTCAGTATTTACGTGTTCTCTGGTCTCTGCAGATTTTTATTTCAAGATTGAAATCAGCAGCTAATTTTAGCATGTGAGGTTTTTTAATGCTCATTTTGTTTGGTTTCTAGTTGAGTTTATAAGGTGTTTGAGTCTGATGCTTTGAAATGACCTTTTGTATCTTAGCTCCATAAATGTCTCATGTGGAAAGGATCTAAATATGGAATGATTTACTGATGTGGTTTCACTAGTGTTTTGCCGTGACTTGCATGGAATAACCAAGTGCCTAATGTGACAAATACTTCCAAATTAGTAGCAGAGAATGGAAAAACTGAGTGTGATTGCCTGCCTTTCTCTGTCATAGAATGTTTCCTATAAGTGCCAGGTATAGTTACGAAAAATTCAAGTCACAATTAGCTGGAATACCTTTGATATTTGCTACACTCATTTATAATCACTATAATGACAGACCCGTTGCCTAAACTATGAATACATGGAGTGATTCAACGCTCCTCAACATGTTTTTCGTACACAGCAGTATGTTTTCTTGTCATTTATGTTAGAATAGTATGTTAGAATAGAATCACCGTTTCATTCTGAACTATGCTTTCATCACTGGTACCTGTGTTCAAAGCCTTAAAAGGGGACTATCACAGGTTTAAAATAGTGTCTGGCAAACACACAGCTTCACTTGTGTTGAGAAGCATCCTCGGGTCACAAAGAGGCCATTGCGTAGATTATAGCAATGTTGTCATGACAACACAGTGCAGAACGCTTTTACCACTCCCCCTCCACAAGAATGGCATGAAGTTTCCATCACCAAAAGAACAAGCACAATTCTCCCAATGGAAATAGGGGCATCTTTTCCCCTGTTCACTAACGTGAGTGAAAAAGCACAATTGGAGTCGTGGAGGAACCCTGCTTTATGTTCACATTCATGAACGGAGGAAAATATATCCAATAAGTTAGTCACACAACAGTGACCAGACTGGGCATTAATTTGGTAGTCTCACTGTGACAGATCAGCCATGGTCTTACTGAATGGCAAAGCAGGCTTGAGAGTCCAAATAGCCTACTGCTGCTTCTATTTCTTATGTTAAATGATACAAGGTGTGGGAAAAGTAACCTAAGGTTTAGAGCCAGCTAAGACTGTCAGGTTGGTATGTTTCCGCTATTAAACATATCTGTTAAAGGGCAATTTGTTTCTTCGCTACTGTTGAATTTAAGCGTATGATTGATGAATGAAAGTCTTTGCTGTATTACAGATCCTACTATCATTTTTAAACTCAAGTACATACCTTGCATAATCTTGTACATTGTATTAAAATAAAGTGAAGTTGCAAATATTCCAGTTGCTGAACAATATCACGTTTAAGAGGAGGATCAAGAGGCCATTGCTGCGGGGGAAACTGGGGGTGGGGGGGGGGGGGGGGGTGTCTGGGACAAGGAGCCTATCCTTCCTAACCCACAACAAAAAAAAGTTAAAAATGATTTTGCCCCCCTCCAGACATCATATGGCCTCGGATCTGCTTGGCACCAGGTTGGCCTGACAGGGAAGCCTTACCTGGGCAGGCCTCAAGTTAAAATTGCAGTCGGGCCCCAGATCAGGTTGCAGCCCAATCTTCATATGTAAAGAAGGACCCCATTGTCTTTCTGGGGGCTGTCACACTTGCCTGCTCAAAAGAACAGATTCCAATTGTAACCTTATGGGAAGGCAGCAGGAACGAAGGGTGTAAGCTACTGCAGCCATTTTAACTGCCTGCATGCAGTGAGGGCAGGGTTAAAATTGGTCCTGCTGTCGCTGAAAAGAAACATTTTCTTTGGGACTTCAGTTTCAAGTATCGAAACATAAAAGAAAGAAGTAGAAAGAATTTGCCTATTCATGTCATCGTCCATTCCTCCACCTCAAACACTAAATATACATTTCACCTTTTCTGTTAGGTTTAAAACAAATTGGTGTTGTTATAAAACCTCGTTTACCCCACTCCTGGCATTTCTTTAAGGAAAAACTCATCTAGAGAATCAGCATTGGCACTGGTTGAAATACCAAAAATCTATCATCCCAGTTTCCTGCGTTGCCTTGTGATACAAATTCTCATCCTTCAGGCTATCGTACATCATAATCATTCTACTCATTCTTCCTTACTTCTTTGATTTTTAACCTCTTGTCTTGACCCATTTCTTAAACCTCTCATTTAGAATCTAAATCATTTCCTGCTTGTTCCCACCAGTCCCCATGTCGCCAATCTGTGAGTAATCGGTTTCATTCATCTCCTTCCACAATGCTGCAACCCTCTCTGTTTTCCCAAAACACTGCCCCACAGTAAAAGACACACTGACAAGAGTCGTTGTTTTCTTATCTGATACCTCATTTATACTTTGAGCCCCACAGAGATCCCATTCAGTTTGGATCAGGAAGTCCCAGCCCTCTATACCATTCCCTAGGGCTTACACGAGCACTGATGCTCCCACAGATTATGCAACAGTGGGTATTAAGCTCCTTTCTGATATGTGTGCCGATGTTTTGGTTTTGAGTGAAACCAATATACAATCCCAGCAGGCTGCTGTAAGTGTCTTCTACATTTGCACGCAAGTATTTTGTTTGAGAAGAACAGTTTTTGCCGGAGTTGAAGTGCCCAGAGTTTAGGATGTGAATGAGCGCTCCAAAATATTGGCCATTCAGGGACTACTTGAGTTTTCGGTTCAGTTTGACTCCAGTCCCAATCAGAGCATCACACTCCCAATGTGCCATCGCCTTAAAAAAAACTCCACACCTATTGGAATGGCCTGTCTAGAGGGTATCAACTGAAATATTATAACATGAAGAAATGAAAAAACAAACTGTAAATGTTGGAAATCCAAAACGCAAACAGAAAATTCTGGAAGTAGGTAGCCGAGAGTCAGCATCTGTGGGGGAGAAAAGACAGGTGCATGTTTCGGGCTGGATCATTCCTGTCTGATCAAGCAAGTTTGGATTAATAGTTGGATTAGAACCAAACTTCCGCAGCCCGAGAATCAAATGGAATCAGTGACATTGCTCTTTGTATTTTATCCAGCAATACAAAACCATGGCAAAATACGGTTGGACAGATTTGTAGTCATTGTTTAAACAAGTCAAAACACAGACAATGTTCCTATGGTCTAATCCTTCATTCATTGATTTAGATATTATCTTTAGGATTCACCTCTTGTCAGGGAGAGGAACGGAGGGAATAAAGATCACTCCACGAGTTATATCTCCACTAACCAGTCATTCACAAAACAATTCTAGCTCAATTTCATACAATTAAAAATAACTAAGCTGTAAGTATTACATCCCTCAGCTAACTCCATTAGTTATATTACAATCCACTGTCAATAAATGCTAAAGGAAGTGTGATTTGTATGAAATCAGTAGAGTTCAGAGAATGAGCAATATGCTTTGATTGGATCTATTCAGGATCATAAAACACAGCTCTAAATTGTAAAAGTTGTAATCTCCCAACATCTTCACCTTTCTCAAAAAAGAACTTCTTTAAAGAATGAAACTTCCTGAATTCATATAGTGCCTTTCAGGTGCTCAGGTTGTCTCAAAGCGCTTCCTAAAAATCAATTATTTTTAAAAATATTGTGACAAAGGTAAATGCTGCACCAATGTTTGCACAGGAAAGTCCTATCCACGTCACGTAGTGATCAGTTAACGTGATCTGGGGCAGTGGGTAATGTCCTACCTCTGGGCCAGAAGATCTGGGTTCAAGTCCCACTCCACGGAAGGTGCGTTCATAAGGGGCCTGCCCGTTTGGCCCCTCTAAAATATTTAATTAATTTCAATCACCCATGTTGAGACGCCCTCACATTCCCCCACCTGCCTCAGCAGCGTCCACTTCTCTGACTGGGGCTTGCAGAACTCTGAGTTGCCTGTGATTGGCCAAGCAGCATCGAGAGCTCTCCCTTAATAGGTTAGTGAGCTTGGAGACTGTCAATTAGGAGGCTCCCCAGGGAAAATAGCTCCTCTGCTCTGACTCCCAGCAAGCGTGGGCTCAGGACCTCCATTTGGTCCCAACATCGGTCCCAAAGCTAGCAGGAAAATCCTGCCTATTTAGGACAGATGACCAAAGTTTGACCAAAAGAGGTAGGTTCTAAACAGCCTCAGGTAGGAGAACAAGGAGGTAGAGAAGTAAAAAGGCAACGAGGTTTAAGGAGGGAATTCCAGAACATAGGGTCTTTGCAGCCAGAGGCATTGGTGCCAATGATAGAATGATGAAAAGAAAGAGATGTACCACATAACAGGCAGATACAAGAAGTTTACAGAGAGGTACTTTTTACGGAAGGGCTTTTTTTGGAAAAGGTCTAGTTGAGTAAAAACTCAGTTGTTGCAAATGCCCCTAAAACACATCACAAAAATAAAAGTGAAACAGGAGAAACTCGGAGTGTGTGCCACTGACACCAATATGAAATCTCTGTCTGAATCACGGAAAAACAGGCCATGCTGGCTTTTGGCTTCAAGGAAAGGCCCTGTGTTCTCATACTTGTTTGTCCCCTACACATCTGTGGTTTTTGAAATTTTTTGCTCTTTGTTGACTGGATAGTGCAGTGGTGTTTTGGTCATTAAAGTTTCACTTTGATGTCTGCTGCACAAGATCAAGAGGAAATGTGTGTTGAGTGAAATGGCTCGCACCTGTTACTAAAAGGCTCCATGTTGCTAAGAAACCATTTGACTGCAGCAGTGTGCAAGGAAATAATATTGTATTGGAGAATAAAATCAAATGTGCTGAAGTAAAGCCCTTTCAGCTTATTTACTCCCCCAATCGTTTAGACTCCTGTTCGAGAACTGGTACCTCCTGTCTTTAACAATTAGTGAACATTTTGCCATCAACATTTGGAACTTTAAATTTAACAGATTGAAGTGTACTTTGGGGCTGTTTTCAAAGTATGCAAGCATCCTGTCAAACATAGTTTGGGACTCAAACACTTGACTCTCAATGATTAAGTTCTGTGTTCAAGTCCCAAGACTGCCCAGCAATCGACCATTTCATTTTTGGTATCTCTAATTCTTGGTCAGTCCACAGGATGAAGTGCCACCTAATAGCAGCTTGCCCATCTCTCAGCAGGAAAGAGATTGGCATCATCTGTGCTGCCCTGCTTGTCTCACTCCTGCTGAACAATGGGGCAGCTGTACCGCTGGTGATATGCATCTGGGATAGCTCAGTGGTCTGACTCGTAAGTGGAGCTGAGAGTCTACCCTTTAGGAATCAGAGGCCAAATGATTCAGAACACCAAACACAAAAAAAAAAATCAGCTTTCTTTACTCTAACTGGGGATTCCAGGTTCTCTTCTGTATTATTTGAGCCCTCTTAAATATTTTCCTATCCACTCAATCTCCCCAACGTTAGTCACATGCAGCTCTCAATAACTGAGTAATTTTCAAAAAAAACTCAAATAGCCCCACCCAGTTTACACAACCAAAACCAGAGCGATGCATTTCCTAATGCTATATGACTATTAAATGTAAAATAGCCTATAGCAAGCGCCACATTATGTAATTCATCATAACGTTTCGAAAAACCCAACCCTATTTCAATAGATACTAATTGCTTGACAACAAAGTCACCCACAAGCCGCTATTAATCACTTCCAGCAAATAGTTGCAACTCTATTTGCAAGCATCTTTCCAGAATCCTTATTCTCTTCTTTTTTTAAACATTTAAAAACAAACAAAACCTAATGCCATCATTTATGAACTTTCTGTGAAATATCAGATCCTTTCTTTCAAAAGTTTGACTTATTGGCCTCTGGAACAATTAGCTGTACCAAAAGTACCATTTGTTACCAATGGTTTCCAATGCTTCTGTTTATAGTCTGTTTATAGTTACATGGACAATGTTCCATTCTCACTTGCCTCCAGCACTCTACCTGTAAGTTAAGATAACATGTGGCACAACTGTCCCCAACAATGTGACTTTTGCACAACCTGTGAGATTAAATAATAATTAAATAATAATCCTTGAATCCTTCAATTTACTGTTCCAGATTTTGATTCTGTTCCTATCACAGTTAAAGTCTTCTTCCCACTATGTCGCTCCTAAATTACTTGTTGGTAAATTTACTATTTAAAACAACACACATCTGTTTTGATTACATTTGTGTTTTTTCATTGTTTTAATAAAAGGATGCAAATATCTGCAATGCCGATCAACAAATCTAAAAAAAAAATCCTTTTAATTCTCTTTCCCTTCATCTGCTTTCCTCTCCACAGCGATTCGACAGGGAGGGGTGGGATAGGGTGGGGTAGCTGGACCTGCTTGGCCACTTCATGACACAACACGTAGAACCGTGGCACCACTTAAAAAAAAAGGGGTTTGGTACATATTAAATGTATTAACCATTAGTTGGTAGATTAAGGCTCACAGTGGATTTCTGAGTTCTGCCAACATCTAGAAAGCACTAGAGTTTTCCACGATATTATCAAAACTGCTCAGTTGAATTTCAACCTTCTAAATCACTGCTGCCAACAGGCAATCGTGAGGATATATATTCTTCTGGCAACCTCGCAAACATAAGAATAGTTATCACTGTAGATATAATTGGATATAAAAGTGTAGTTACTGCATTAGCAATGCCCAACTTGATTTATTGCAATAGACCAGGAGAGGTTCATGGCCTGAAACATTGTAGTTTAAAAAAAACACAAACCATTTCATCCAAAATAATCTTCTGCTTTAAAATTTTTGTAAAACCTCCAGTAAATGGCTGCTAGCAGTTATTGAAAAACTATGTCCAATTAACACAACTGTCAGATATCATTGTGCTAAAATAGATCAGGACTTATTTCGCTTCTGACCTTGCTTGTTCAGAGTTAACTGTTACAATGATTCTCAGTATTGCATTTTAGCAAGGTATTATTCACCCTAAGCAATCATTGAATAGTGCAACACGGGAGGAGGCTGTTTGTCCCACTCCCCCAGTCTTTCCCCACACTCCTGTATTTTTTTCTCGTTTAAGTACTTATCCAATTGCATTTTGAAAGTTACTGTTGAATGTGTGCCAGTCAGTGAATTCCAAGTCCAAACTACCTGTTGCATAAAAAAGGGTTTCCTCATGTGACCTCTGGTTCTTTTGCTAATCACCTTAAATCTTTGCTCTTTGGTTAGCAACCCATCAGCTAGAAACAGTTTCTCTTCCTTTGTTCTACCTAAACCCTTCACAATATTAAGCTCCTTTATCAATTCTCTTCTTAGCCTTCTCTGCTCTAAGAAAAACTACTCAAGCTTCTCTACTTAACTGTAGTTCCACGCCCCCCTCCTTGAAACCATTCCAATAAATATTTTCTGTACCTTCTCCCAGGCCTTCACCTCCTTCCCAAAGTGAACTACCCGGAATTGGGCACAATACTATACAGGTGGAGTATAACTACTCTATGCCTCTATTTGTAAATACCATGATCCTTTATTAACTGCTTTGATAACCTGGTCTGCTGCCTTCAAAGATTGGTGGACAAGATAAGTTTCTTTCTGCACTCCCTTGAAAATTGCTCCATTTAGCTTGTATTCTCTCTGCTCATCCTTCCTAACAAAACCTATAATTTCACACTTTCCTGTTATGTTGAATTTCATCTGCCGTCTGTCCACCCATTCCACCAGCCTGTTTAATTCCTCTTGAAATCTGTTGCTATCTTCCTCACTGTTTGCTATACTTCAAAATTTCCTGTCATCTGCAAGTTTTGAAATTGTGCCCTGTATCTGCAAGTCCAGAGTCTTTAATGTATATCAAAAACAGCAGAGTTCCCCATGCTGAGTCTTGGGGAACTCCACTGTTTACCTCACTCCATTCTGAAAAACATCCATTAACAACACTGTTTCTATCTCTAAGCCAATGTGGTATCCATGCTGCTACTGCCCTTTTAATCCCATGGTTTTAGTTTTGTTAAGCAGCCTAATTTGTGGTACTTTATCCAATGCCTTTTAAAAGCCCATATGCACATCAACCGCACTGGTCTCACTCATCCTCTCTGTTACCTTATCAAAAAAAAACTCAAATCAAGTTAGCCAGACCTCACCTTCCCTTACAAATCCATGTTTGCTCTCCAAGCTTGTCCAAGTCACTGTTAATTTTCTTCAGGATTATTATTTCTAAAAGCTTCCTACCACTGCCATTAAAATGCCTGGTAAATGTCAGGTTTGTCCTCCTCCTCTTGATCAAGGGTATAATATTTGCAATCCTCCAGTCCTCCGGCACCACCCCTCTACAAAGGAAAGTTGGAAGGTTGTGGCCATAACCTCCACAATTTCTAATCTTATTTCCCTCACCAGTGTGAGATGAATCCCATCCCATCCTCTTTAACTGCTACCAGCCTATCTAGTGCCACCCTTCTATCTATTTTGATCTCATCTGCTATTTCAGCAATCTCCTTCTTGCTAAATATTGTTTGTTTTAAAATCCATTCAGCAAAATTCTTGGGGCAGGTTTTTCCGGTCGGCGAGCGGGGGCAGGGCCCGCTCGCCAACGCGTAAAATGACACGGGGTGATGTGGGGCAGGCGTCCCAATGTCACCCAGCGTCATTTCCATTTTCACTTTGGCCTATTAAGGCCATTAAAAAAACTAATTAACTTCATTGATGGACCTGCTCGTCCAACCTTAAGGTCGGTGGGCAGGTCGGGAGCCCAGGCAGGCCTCAGAAAAAGCATGAAACCTCATCCACGGGCGGGACGAGGTTTCATGAGGGTTTTAAAATTTTTACGAAAGGTTTCAGTAGAAGTTCTGGACATGTCCCAATTCATGCAACAGTCACATGAGGGGACATGGCAGGGAAATTTTTTAAACCTCTTTATTTAAAGTTTTAAATTGAAGACGATCTCCCTGAGGCAGCACTTTGCGGGCGGTTGGGTGGGGTGGGGGGGGGTCAATTCTAATTCCAAGTAAAGGGGGGGGTTTGCAGGAGGGAAGTGGCGGGGGCTAAAAATAAGAAAATGGGAAACCTGAACTCACCATGCCTAATTCCAGTTTTAACAGAGGCAAGTCGGGGGTGGGAAATCTGGAGGCTGATTGGCCATTTTATGAGGCTGCACAGATGTGCTTTTATCTCTAATCAGGTTTAAATGCAACCAATCATGTTCCTTGGGACTCGGGAAATCCAGCAGCCAAAGGGAGGCAAGAAAGGCTGGATGAAACGGGTAACAGCCTTTCCAGCACTGCTTGTGGGCCAACAACATTCCCACTCTTACTGACTTTCGCCCTTTCGATCTCATAAACATCCTGCCCCCTCCCCACTTATGTCCAACACCCCCAGCTGCAGCCTGGTGCCACAGGTTTACCCACCCAACAGCCAGCTAGCCTCTTAATCTCGCTGGCTGCACCCGAGGATCAAGTTCAAACAATTTAAGAGAGGATCTGCCCTTAAATCCATCAGGACCTCCAGTCCCGGCCATTGGGCCTACCTGGCACACCCTTCCTCTGGCTTTCATTGGAGAGGAACTTGGTTAAATTAACAATCACTAAGGAAGCAGTACTGAGCAAACTGCTGGAGTTTCAGGCTGACACGTCTCGAGGTCCATCCTAGGTGCAAGATTAAAAGAGGTGGCTAATGAGGGAGTAGATGGGTCGGTGTTAATTTTCCAAAATTCTCTAGATCTTGGAAAGGCTCCATCAGACTGGAAAGTAACAAATATAGCCCCTCTATTCAAGAAGGAAGGGAGGCAGAGAACAGGAAACTGTAGGCCAGTTAGCTTGACGTCTGTCATGGGGAAGGTGTTAGAGTCGATCATTAAAGAAGTTATAGCTGGACACTTAGAGAAACACAAGGTAATCGGGAAGAGTCAGCATGGTTTTGTGAAAGGGAAATCATGTTTAACCAATTTGTTAGAGCTCTTTGAAGGAGTAACATGCGCTGTGGATAAAGGGGAGCCTGTAGACTTGCTGTACTTGGATTTCCAAAAGGCATTTGATAAGGTGCCACATCAAACATTGTGGAAAATAAAAGCTCATGGTGTAGGGGGTAAAATATTAGCATGAATTGAAGATTGGCTGGCTGGCAGAAAACAGAGGATATGCATAAATGGATCTTTGATCGATTGGCAGGATGTGCCGAGTGGAGTCACACGGAGTTCTGTGTTGGCGCCTCAACTTTTTATAATTTACATTAACGACTTAGATGAGGGGAGCAAAGGCATGGTAGCTAAATTTGCAAATGACACAAAAATTGGTAGGAAAGCATGTTGTGAAGAAGACATAAGGGCCTGAATTTTACCCTCGGGGTTTGCCAGAGGTCATCGCAGCCGCAAGCGGACGTAAAACCCGCTCCCAGCCAAGATCACACAATGAATGCGATGTTACGCGTTTACGGCCAACCAGCGTGAAACGCACCCTAAGAAACGCTCAGCACTGCCGGTGGGGGCGGGAAGAGGGCAGGCACCAATGTCACAGCGGGTGCTGGTGAGCATTTCCACTGAGCTCCTTGAAGGCAGACAGATGCTTCAGGGAGCTACAGACTGCCAAAAAATTAAATAAAGCACAAAAATGCTGAAAATAAATGTCTATGCAGCACAGTGAAACACCTGACAGCATAGCTTGTTTAAAAAAAAAGTCCCCACACATTTCCTTTTATTTTAAGTCAGAACGGAGATTTCATCCCACCCATGGACGAGGTTTGAGCAAAAATGTAAAGCCCGCGTGGCCGATTGGCCCATTTGCCAACCGTAAGGTTGGACTGGCCATGAAAAATCACTGACAATTGGGCCGTTAATGGGCTTAACTGCCTGTTTAATTGTCGGCGGGCGTCCTTCCCGCTTTTGCATGCGCCCGTCGAGCGAAATATCATTTGAATGCGCGATGGCGTTTGCCCGAAGTCATCTCGCGCCCGACCTCAGGACGCAAAATTCGGGCCAAGGAGTTTGCAGACGGATATAGATAGGTTGAGTGAGTGGGGAAAAATCTGGCAGATAGATTATAATGTGGGAAAGTGTAAAGTTGTTCACTTTGGCAGGAAGAATAAAAAAGCAGTGATTACTTAAACGGAGAACAACTGCAGAATTCCAAGTTGAAGAGGGATCTAGATGTTCTAGTGCATGAGTCACAAAAAGTTAGTATGCAGGTACAGCACGTAATCAAGAAGGCTAATGGAATGCTATCCTTTACTATGAGAGGAATTGAAATAAAAGTAAGGGTGTTATTCTTCAGTTATGCAGGGCATTGCGGAGACCACATCTCGAATACTGTGTGCAATTTTGGTCTCCTTATTTAAGGAAGATTGTAAATGCATTGGAGGTGGCTCAGAGGAGGTTTTACTAGATTGATGTCTGGAATGAGCATCTGTGGAAAGACAGAGTTAACGTTTCGAGTCCAGACTCGAAACGTTAACTCTGTCTTTCTCTCCACAGATGCTGTCAGACCTGCTGAGTTTTTCCAGCAATTTTTGTTTTTGTTTCAGATTTCCAGCATACGCAGTGTTTTGCTTTTATGTTGATTGATTCCCTTGCCCAGCAAGAATCTAAAGTTATCGGGGGTAGATGGGAATGTAGAACATGAAACACAAAGAGATCAGCCACGATCTTATTGAATGGTGGAGCAGGCTTGAGGGGCTGAATGGCCTACTCCTGCTCTTATTTTGTATGTTCAAATGTTCGTATGATGTTCAACAGTGAAGGACATTTCTGGCTTTTTAATTACAATCGCATTTCCTTTCTCATCAACGACAATTTTCTCTGTATTTCAGATGCTGATTTACACTCGGACGTCAGGAACCACAAATCCAATGTCAATTCAAGTGATCAGGTGACATTCCTACACACCACATGATGGTGTGGTGGGATGTGGATAACTCTCTACATGCTCTCACCAGGCTAAAAGATGAACAATAGCCCATTAACAAAACTCTCCAATATCCGATACTGGCTTTAGGATCAGGTCATGTGACTATCTACTTATCCAGGGAATGACTTATGAACAAAGAAACCTGTTGGGGGTGGGGGAGGTGGGTGGGTGTCAAATAGGTTGGTGGGGCTGGGTGAGCAAGATAAGACAAATCTTGCGTTTTCAGCAGAGATCAATACCGTTTTTAGTATACACTGAAAATGTAATCTGAGTGCAGAAATCTGACTGTATTCCTCAGAGTGGAAGTTTATGTTGTTGCCTTTTTTTGCCTCCTCTCCTGAAGGTGGTAACTCTGCTTCCATGGAGACAACGGGAAGTTTGTATTTTATTTTTTTCTCTTAGAAATGGCTCAGTAAAAAGGAGAATTAATTGTAGGTTGCATTTCTGGTTGGGGGTGGGGATGCTGTTTCTCATCACAACCAAGTAACGAGTGGTTTACATGCTTCAGCCCTACATCTACTGCCAGTGAACAGATCTTTCACAGCTTGCCTAGGCATGCCTCACACACTTCTCTGGACTTTTTCACAGCATCTGTTTCATTTTCATTTACGTTCTTTTGGTCTGTCAAGTTTTGCAGCACTTTCATTCGTTCCTTAGATTTACTCTTGCCGTGTGGGAATTGCTGGCAAGGCCAGCATTTATTGCTTAACCTTAACTGCCCCGAGAAGATAGCGGTGGGCCACCATCTTGAGCCAGTTTGATGCAACTAGGTGAATTAGGGCAGAAATGAGTCAATCATGTTGCTTGCTGGGGTCAGATCTAGGCCAGGCCAGGTAATGACTGTGGTTTTCCTCTGGTAAAAGACATTTGTTGACCTTTTGCGCTTTTATAACAACTTGACACCTTCATTGTCACTTTTACTGAAACAAAGGGTGACATTTTAACTAACTCAAAACCCATTCACTTACACAGAGTTAAAATCAGGCCAAATATTTTGTGGTTGAGTTTCCGCTTTGAGCACAATCGGCACTTATGCTGCAAATTGGACCCATTTTCAGAAGCTTCCATTCCAATCACTTGCATATCCATGAACGCAAAATCTGCCATGAAGCAGCACAATGGGGCAGCATTTGAAATGTAATTTCTTTTTAAAAATAATTACTTCAAAGTATATTCCTTGACATGTTTATGGGAACTTGGTGCAGTTTGATTAATACAGCTGAAAATGGGCCTATCACAAAACGTAAGCATTTTTAATTACAGTTGCCAATCCGTTGTCTGTGAGAAACCCTATTTTAAATGACTGAAAATGACTTTTAAAAGGTATACAGAACAATTGTTGATTATGTTGGGTCATATATAGTCAGTTTCTTAGTAAAGAAAGAGAATCTAACCATTGTCCTTGACATTCAACGGCATTACCATCGCTCAAGCTCCGACTGTCTACATCCAGGGAGTTATCATTGACCAGAAGCTGAACTGGACTAACCATATATACTGTGGCTACAAGACCAGGTCAGAGGCTAGCAGCCCTGCAGCAAGTGATTCACCTCCTGACTCGCCAAAGCCTGTCCACCATCTACAAGGCAGAAGTCAGGAGTGTAATGGAATACTCTCCAATTCCCTGGATGAGTGCAGCGCCAACAACATTCAAGAAGATTGACACCATCCAGAACAAAGCAGCCCGCTTGATTGGCACCCCATCCACAAACATTCATTCCCTTCACCACCAACACACAGTAGCAGCAGTGTGTACCATCTACAAGATGCACAGTAGGAACTCGACAAGCCCCCTTAGACAGCACCTTCCAAACCCATGACCGCTACCATCTAGAAGGACAAGGGCAGCAGACTCATGGGACACCACCACCTGGAAGTTTCTCTCCAAGTCACTCACCATCCTGACTAGGAAATATTTCGCCGTTCCTTCATTGTCACTGGGTCAAAATCCTGAAACTCCCTCCCTAACAGCACTGTGGGTGTACCTACACCACCATGGACTGCTACAGTTCAAGAAGGCAGCTCATCACCACTTTCTGAAGGGCAGTTAGGGATGGGCAATAAATGCTGGCCCAGCCAGTGACGCCCACATCCTGTGAATGAATAAAAGGAAAACAAAATTATGTGCAGAAGTTTTTAAAACATGCCTAGCAGTGTTCTTACACCCAAAAGAACCAATTAAATTTTTAGAGTCCTCTCAAAGGCCTGTAAACGAGCACAATCAGCAGAAACTCCCCATTATGATTAATTCGATCAGAGTCCATGACAAGTTTTGTGGACAGGTCCAGCTTCCAACACAATGTTCTTTAAACCAGTACACAAGCTCGCAGAGACACAATTTGTGCTGAAAATAATTTGCATTTAAAGATGGGGAAAGATGGTGGTGTTGTGGTCCTATAACTGGACTAGTAATCCAGGGGCCTAAGCTAATGCTGGTTGGAATTTAAAATTCTTATAATAAAGCTGGAATATAAAAGCTGGTCTCAGTAATGATGACCATGAAACTATCATTGGTTGCCAGAAAAACCATCTGGTTCACTAATATCCTTTAGGGAGGGGAAATCAGCCATCCTAACAGCAATGTGGGTGAACCTCACCACATGGACTGCAGCAGTTCAAGAAGGCAGCTCACCACCACCTTCTCAAGAGCAAATAGGGATGGGCAATAAATGCTGGCCCAGCCAGTGAAGCCCACACCCCATGAATGAATTAAAAAAAACATTCTTACCTGATCTGACCTACATGTGACTCCAGATCCACAGAATATGGTTCACTCTTAACTGTCCTTTGAAATGGCTTAGCAATCCACTCAGTTAAAGGACAATTAGGGATAGGCAGCAAATGCTGGCCTTGCCAGTGACGCCCACATCCCACGAGAGAATAAATAAATAATGCCAATTTTTGGCAAGTTGTACCAAAAAAGCAGTCCAACAGAATGGAAATTCCTGATTTTTTTCTGAGTTAAGTTCTTTTAGATTGCCACAGTTTGACCTCATGTTTTCCAAATTATTACCCCAAGCTCCTGAGTTACCACTAAAATTACCATGATGCAACTGCACCCCTATATTCACTGTTCTAGCCTAGAGTGCATAAAAATATTAACACTGCAGCCCACCCACACTAATGACGGCCATAAAATTATCTCTACCAATTAAGTAGGTGAAGTACGTTTTTCAATTGAAGGTTAAAAAAAATTCTCCCTGATACTAATCCTACCATACATTGATTAAAAAGTGATCTGGCATTCCACACTTTTTCTCCAAGTATACTTTGTAGCATTCAGCATTAAAATCAATATACCTTTCGCAGATGATATTTGACAGAAAACAGGCAAAAGACTTTAACGGCAATTTTGACCTCAAAGCATTAGTAAGGGATCACATATGTTCCTGTTTTTGCCCACTGTGCTACTAGGACATACCTGGTTGCTATTTTGTTGAGGCTTTTTCCATGTTCAATAAATTGTAAAGTGCCTGTCTGAAGAGCAAGCTGCCTATACATAAATCAGGTGGAAGGCTTACAGTGTTGTATTCTATTGAAAATTTTGCCTGTACCCAAAATTGTGTGAAGAGTACTACTACTTGTGAAATCTAGTGTCAGTCTGTATTTAGGGCCCTGTTCTTGACTTTACTTGCTTATAATGTAGAACTGTAAAATGCCTACTTTAGTGTATGTGTGACCCATGCTCTGCGATTGGGTGCAGGGTAAAATCACTGAAGACTGTTGTTTAACCCCTTTTCTCCCACCAAGAAAGTCCACAGCTCTGCTGCCTTTTTTTTTTGCGCAAGTAGCCATTATTGTTAAATACTTGCTTTTTTAACATTCCTTTGGTCTGCAGTAAACTTTTGAATGGAAAATTAAATCCATGATTATGAATAATATTCACAGCTATTTATTTGTCTACCATTCTAGTAATTATGAAAGGAAAATAAAGACTTGCATTCACATTAATACTGACAAGAAAACCAAAAAACTTGTTAAGGCAGTAACTATCACACAGCTTGCTTCCCTGCTGAGTGCAGTAATAGGAAGATGTTTGTTCAACCAGAGTAAATAATTGGATTGCTTTTTCAGTAAAGAATTGCCAGCCTCACCTATGTAACATGCTGAAATTAATTAATTGAAATATGTTATTTTAATAGCCCTTATCAACAATAACTAACATAACTAACATTTAATATAGCACCTTTAAAGTAGAAGGTGATTCCTTAAGGTTTCCTTACAAAAATGTCATTTAAAATGAAGGATTGCGAACTAAAGGCGATATTATGAGGGTGTCCAAAGGGATGGGCTTCAAGGGTTTCTTAAAGGAGAAGGGAGGGTGGATCTGGTGAGAAAATTCTAGCATGTGTTGCATAAGTGGCTTATAACTTTGAAGATCTTATCACTTACAACTTCTAGAGTGAAATATAGGCACAGGTATTTCACACATTCCACTGCACAGTATTTCATTTCTCACTGCAATTCTTCAAATTTCTTGCCAATATGTCACTTGAGTTGACTTCTCCTAGAAATATATTCTGGGGCTCTTTCCTTCTCTCAGAAATTACTAGTTGCATATTAACACTCCAAGCAAAGTATGAAATAACTCCCATGTTATATGCATCATTTTTAATGCATCACTATAAAGATTGCATTTTAAAATAAACATGAATATACCTTGCAGTATTATAATTTATTTCAGCCATAACATACTTGTAAGATGTTCAGAAAGATTTTTAATCAGTAAAACGCGCAGAAACTAATGTTTCTGAGGGGGCGGTGGGGAGCCAGGTTTGAGAGGCTGGGTGGAGGGGAGAAGGGTTAAAGTGGGAAATAAGACCTTGGGGACATGGGTGCCTCAGATGGACACAATGGGGCCCTAAAGGAGGTTCCTCCTGCACTCTCCCAACTCCAGCCCACGCAGTAAAAGCTGCTGGGCTACCAACATGGCCTGGGCCTCCCCATTCTGTGGGTAAAATAATGGCAGAGCCAGAATGAGGGACTTAAATGGCCATTAAGTCATAGGAGGTTATTTGACTGATCAAGTCTGTGCTGGCCCTCTGAAGGAGCAATTCATCTAGTCCCACTCCCCTGCCTTTGCACCATAGTCCTGCAAACTGTTCCTTTTCAGATAATGATCCAATTCCCTTCGAAAAGCCTCAATTGACCCTGCTTCCACCACATTCTCAGGCGGTGTATTCCAGATCCTAACCACTCACTGTGTGAAAAAAGTTTTCCTCATGTTGCCATTGCTTGTTTGCCTATTACCTTAAACCGGTGTCCTCTGGTTCTTGATCCTTCCACCAATGGGAACAGTCTCTCTCTATCTACTCTGTCCAGACCCCTCACGATTTTGAGTACCTCTATCAAATCTCCTCTCAGCCCTCTCTTCTCCAAGGAAAACATTCAGAACTTTTCCAATCTATCTACATAACTGAAGTTCCTCATCCCTGGAACCATTCTTGTCAATCTTTTCTGCACTCTCTCTAATGCCGTCACATCCTTCCTAAAGTGCAAACCCAGAACTGGATGCAATAGTCCAGTTGAGGCCGAACCAGTGTTTGATACAGGTTTAACATAACTTCCTTGCTCTTGTACTCTATGCTCCTATTGATAAAGCCTAGAATGCTGTCTGCTTTATTCACCGCTCTCTCAACCTGTCCTGCCACCTTCAATGATTTATGTACATATACACCCAAGTCTCTCTGCTCCTGAACCCCTTTTGGTGTTGTACCCTTTATTTTATGTCATCTCTCTGCGTTCTTCCTACCTAAATAAATCACTTCACACTACTCTGCATTGAGTTGCATCTGCCAACTGTCCGCTCATTCCAACAACCTGTCTACATCCTTTTGAATTCTCCACCGTCCTCCACATGATTCACAATACTTCCAAGTTATGTATCATCCGCAAATTTTGAAAATGTGCCTGTACACCAAGGTCTAGATCATTAATATATATCAGGAAGAGCAGAGGTCCTAACACCGACCCTGGGGAATTCCGCTATAAACCTTCCTCCAGTCTGAAAAATAACCATTCACCACCACTCTTTGCTTCCTGTCACTCAGGCAATTTTGCATCCATGTTGCTATGTAATTTGGTACATCACAAAACCAATATGTACCCCTTGAGGGCAAAAGCCCCACTGACGTTGTTAAGCAGATTGGTTAGTACCATATCTTTTATTCTGTAACCAATGACTTGCACAGGCACGTGGGCTGAATGGCCTCCTTCTGTGCTATTTCATTCCATGAGATGAGTGAATTTTAGAGAAGAGACCACTGTCACATCATGCACCAGTCATACCTTCCCTTGTTCTTAGGCAAAGACCTGAAGAACATTCCTGTTTATCTTGTGGTAATAAAAATTATCAAGGATTTATTGATGCCAGTCTCATTGATTAGTTTTATACATATATTGTCATAGACAATGGCTCCAGTACTGTATAGTCAAAAGGCAGTCTTTGGGTCAAGAATACAAATGCATTAATAGGAGCCAATAGGCATTTAAATTAAGCTTGTGGCTTGTAAATATTAGCATAATTTGCAATTAACTCATAACATCATTTAATGAGTATTGTTTAAACAATCATTCTGTAACAACTCAAAACCGACATCAACTTACATAGAGAAGTACTTTGTTGACTGTGTCCGTGTCTCAAACAAGCAAGTAAATGATAACAGTATTACAATTTACCAGATCTGTGACTGCAATTAATTGCCAATCACTGCAGTGTGATGAATTACTGGTCAATGATGTTGTTTCATTTACCCTTTAAATCACATTTACGTTTCTGTCAACTTTTGGTTTATCGTAAACTGCAGCATCAAAACAGTGTAACATTTCCTAAAGGACCACTGAAAATTCAATGTTATTGCCAGCGCTCACTCAGTGTGAAATCAATCAGAGCCTGAACTCTTTGTTTAGGCTGTTTAACATTTTGGAGGAGGAGCTGTATCACCCTGGCAACCAAACAAGCGCCCCCCCACTGACCCTCGTTAGCTGCAGGCCGGTGCACTCTGGGGCGGCCTCGAGACTGGCAGGAAAATACAGGGTAAGAGGCATGAGGGAAGCCCAGGGTGGAAACAGCCCAGGTTATTCTTGTGGAAGCCAGAGGAACACTCCTGCTCCTCCTAGTCCCAGAAAAATGATTTTAATACTTACCATCTGGGGCCTTTTCTTCCCTCGGTTTCACGAAGCTTGCATTTTGCACATTTCGTCCGGGAGACTTTTAAAACAGCACTGGAGTCTTAGGTATGCCATAGGACTCTGATTTGCATAGATTAATGAGGCTCCTATCTGATTCAGGTAGGTGTGCCTCAGCGGCCCAGCCAAGAGCCTCCACAAGAATGGACATGGAGTGGGAACTGGGCACGATGTCCACCACCTTCATTTTAAAGCCCCACTTCCATTAAACGGAGGGAATTGAAATCTCATCCTTTCCCCCTCCCTATCATATCTAAATAATGGCTATGGGTTAAAGAACCAGGACAGGACAATTAGGTCATCGGGTATAATGTTATTTAAGTAATAAGAATTATTTGAACACAATAATGTAGTTCAATAATCGATTATGAATACGCCTCACTACTCTCAGTAAAAACTAATTACAGGCTACACACATTATCACTGCCTTGGCTTCATCTGCTTTCTGACCCTTACTTTGCAGCCGTCTGTTTTCATTTTCATACTGATGCAAGTAGTAATCAGCCAGTTAGTCCCATTCTTGGCAACAGCCCCATTGCCTAAGGATCAGATGTTTACCATAAAAATGGAAACACATGCTTAGATGTGCCAGTCTTTTCTCAGTATGCTGCAAACTATGAATTACAGGGAGATGACCCAAACAGAAAGGTATCTGAAGATGTATCAGAAAGCCACTGTGGTAAAACCACATTTAGTCGTTTAACCTCTCAAGGATGTACTGGGATTCTTTTTAGAATGCAGTCCAGACTAAAATAAATGAGAGCTGCCATATTTATCTCCCCATGATACATTTCCTTATATATCAATTCCCTTTACTTCTCAGGGTTCCAGCTTCGTAAAACTGGCACAAAGAGGACATCCTTAAAGGACAGGATAAGTGTGTCTGTGGGTGGAGGAACACTTTCACCATGGAGTTTCCTTTTCCATTTAGAGAATGTTTAAAATTGTGTGAGGATTTGTTTCTCTCAGTGTGGAGATTCTGATTGTGGAATTCCTAACTATCAGCAGGGAGGTGCTTGTCTAATGCCAAGGATGGGGGTTGTCATTGAAGAGCTGTGCAACAAAACCCAGATTTTAACAACAGTTCCACTCTGGCTGTTCACTGGGCACCTCACACACCAGGAAAATTCAGCAGATCCAAACTGGCACTGAGCGTTCTTGCTTCACATCAGTCTCAATGGGAGAGGTTAACGGTTTGTGGTATGTTGCATAAAACCATCCACTGATATCCCCATTACAAATGGCATCTGATTGGTTATCTCTTAAGTGTGGTTATCTCCCAGTGTGAAGCCTCAACATGCAAGTTTCCACGAAAAATAAATGAAAACTACCAACACCTGATATTGGGTCAGGATTTTTTTTTAAAACCATGACCCAGATTCAACCAAGTAAGCCAGGAATTCCTGTGTGCATAGAGACCATTACTTAAAATTTGAACAAAGCCCATCCCATCGCTGTTCTGGGTCAGCTCTCAGCGGATCCAAACACTCCGGATCGGGGGCAATCACAGAGGATGGTCCAGTTTTTTTTTCCAATGATAAATGAACTGAGCAATGATTAGCTTCAACACAAACCATATTCATTTACTGTTAAGCAAAATGGAACCACAGTTTCAGTGCTCACATTCCACATTACTTTTAGGCAGTTTTTGACATTGCCCAAAAACAGTGTACGTAAAGACGTTTGAGACTACGTAGGAAGATTGCTGCTAAATGACAATTCAGAGGCTAGCAGCTCTGGTTATAAATACTCCAGCTTGCACCTTCTCCTTTGAATCAATGTAATGTGACATGATGCTACTGGGCATTCCACAAATTTCAACGATCAATCACCCTCCCCCAAATTAGCTCCCCAGAACTGCTCTATCCCCTCAACTGGAGCTGCATGCGGACTGCTCCACACATGTAGTCAGTGCTATTCTTTGGTTGACCCAATTAAGCCAACAGTCTCATGATATTTTTCTGGTGGACAGCTGGCTAAATGAAGGTTTCCTCTTTGCCAGTTTGCCCAAGTCTGTTGATTTGCTTTAAGACACGCTTTCTAATTTAACTGCAGTTTGTGCTATTTCCAGCAAAAGGAGCTTTATTTAATAGGTGTAAATTTATTTTTACATTTTCCAAAAATACAAAGGACTGGTGTTGCAGCTTCGCTCAGAAGCAGCATGCTCAGCTTTTTGGTGAAGTGAGCCCATATACTAACTGTGAACAGCACAATTCTTTAGCATCGTCCCAAATTTTGTTTCAAAATCTCTTCCAAATCTGCTAATTGTTCTCATTCCCCAGCCTGGCCTGGTTGCTATATCATTGAACATGCTATATGACACCATTCTTCCCAATTCTAATCCATCTTTTCTTCTCAAGTTTGCAATTAGTTACACGAGAACATGTCATTCAAGATATTCGAGGTTTGTAAATACACAGCTGTCTTAAGAGACCACCTGGACAGTGTGTGACCACCTCACATCTGCAACAGCCCTCACGGTGTCAAAAGTCTCAGCGCTAAATGATTTGGGCTGGGTGTTCTATGAAGACCACCCATGGCTGTTTTCAAATGTGTTTTAGTGAAAATATAAAATAGTCAAAAGTTGCAGAATTGAACTGCAATTTCTAAGGGTAATTAATTATCATCTAGAGCTGGGTGAATAACATATTCTGACTTCTCACACCATCATCCTACTGAAGTAGCAATGTTCAAATAAAAGAAAGACAGTTAGCCATCAAGGAAGTTCTCAAGAGCTCATGAATTTTCCAGCCGTCATACACTGTATTTTCAAATACTCAATATCAAACCGAGATTGGTCTATTGTATCTTTAAAATCAGGTGATAAAATTTGAGAACCCATTAACGTATCGCTGTTTACAAGTTGTGTATAATGATGTTGATAAACAAACAGTCAGCACCTCAGAGTCTTTTGATACTCATCAGTCCTTAAATTTTTAGTACATAGATGTGCCCTTAAACAATCTTTTCTTCCACAGAGCTCCCCTACTTAATCTGCACTTTTTGTTCTTATTACCGCACTGCAGATTCCTAGCAAGGCTTACAGGCAATTATGTAAAGACATTTCACAGTCTTTTTTGGAAACATCAGCAGATGTCAGAGTTATAGGCTGTGCAGTTCGTGCTAGATGGGCTCACTTAAGAAAGCACTGCCTATGCCGCTTCTCTGGGCTCTGCAGGAACAATATTCCTAGGTATTTTTGAGGAATTTAAAAATAAACAGACAATTGTTCAAGAAGGCTTCGCTCGCTTGAAAAATTGCAATCAAAATCAATTTGGAAAAGAATTATTAAAAGTGCCTGGCTGCATGAAACTGTTCAGTGTCTTATGTCATGTTGGTCACTCATCCATTACTGCTAATTAGATTATTTTACAGATGAATAATCAGGGCAAAGGTGACCAAAAACCTGTGGTCACAAGGTTTTATGCTAATATTTGTCACCAGTGTGTGATTGGCATCTTGAAGCGCACTGACAAAGTGAAACAAGGGAACAAGCGGCAGGTGTAAGAATTACCAAGGGTTTGTGACCCGAAGGTGGAGACAGTAATGTAAAATTCTGTACTAAAGGCTTTCTGAACTATGCCAAGGCACCTTCTTTTGACGTTAAAATGAATTGTTGATTCAAATCCATTTTTAAGAAGTATTTCCAATGTCTACCAAGCATGCAGCCTCCAGTGCGAGATGGTTTCCTAATCAGGATTGTTACATGGATCCTAGTGGTTGCTTGAAGAGAATACTACACTTTAGCATAATGAGCAATTTTAACCCTGCCTGCCTGACTGAAACTTGTAGGACAATTAAAATCGTCTGTGGGACTTAACATGCTGAAAGAGTGCAGAACCTCAACGAGTTCCAATTGTAAGCAGTTGAAATGGAACCCTCATCAGGAAGCCCAGGTATTTAAAAATGCAGGTTGGGCTTCAGTGATGTCAATAGGGAGGATTTTTTATTTAATAAGGGCAGACATAACATCATCAGTTAGATGGTGCACATTCCACCAGACGTACTGAACCTGAGTTCAACTAATTTACATGCAGTGGGCAAGTGCCAGATACAATGAGCCTTTACCCTAAAGAGGGCTGCTGCAGTTCTTAAAATCTACCAAAACTTAAAGAGGCTGTGGGCATTTTGAACTTCAGCTGCTCCCAGTCTTCTAGCAAGCTCAGAAGATATCTGGGAACAGTCATGGTCACAGCAGGCGGGAGAAAGTAGAAAGTATGCTGCAGTGAGCACAAGAGGGACTTCCTGTTCCCCAACCTCCCACCCAACCATGACCATTGGCTGAACTCAAGCATGGCTCAAAGGAACAGGCTTCAGGCAGCTGATCAGTCAAGCCAACAGCAGTAATGCTGTGCCAAAGACCAGAGCTCCCGGACACAAATATTCAATGACCTCAACAGGAGTGGCAAGTTAGAGGAGCTGCACTGTGACTACAGTCATGCAGTATACCAACTACTAATGACATAAGGGACTGCACCCTATGGACAGATTTTTAGATGATTTGTGTAGTTGCCCATTGTTCCTATTTTGATGAACTGTCCCTTTCTCAGCACCTCCCGCTATGGTAGAGCGCCCTGGGCAATCTCTTCCATGTAGGGTACCTGCATCATGCTAGCTTTTCTTTTCTCAACATCTGTGATCAGCACCCGGATACATGGGTATAAACGTATGCCGGTATCAACTGCCCAAAACCTCTGGTGTTAAATAGGGTGCAGTACAATTGGGAAAGGATGGGAATGGTAGGACAACTGGACAAACTGCATCCCCTTTCTACTTTTAAAGGAGCAAGTCCTCTAAATAAAGGATGGGAATTTGAACCAGGAGATGGTTCCAGCTCCATCCTTTTAGAGTTACACTCTCCCATAACGTATTGAATTGTGGATCAGAACCAATATGATTGATGATGAAGGTTGAGTGTCATCAGGTTTTGATGAGGGCATATTGAGAACAATTCTTGTCCTGTTTCTGTAGATATAGCAAAAGAAGTTAAGGTCATGGTCAGGTCAGGCACCTCAAAATACAACCCATCACTCAGAAGGTTGTGAGTTCAAGCTCCACTACAGATGTTAACACATATCTGAGGTTGACAATTCGGCACAGTACTAAAGCAATGCTGCACCATCAAACATGCTGTCTTTTGGATGAGACATTAAACTGAGACTGCATCCATCTGCTTCAGCAGAGTTAATAAGATTCAATGGCATGACTTGAAGTTAAGTAGAGAGTTACCCTTGGGTCCTGGTCAATATTCTACTCCACCAACACAACCAAAAACTGATTGGTTGATTAATTATTTGCTGCCTGTGGGATCTTACCATGCAAAAGCGGTTGTTCTTTTGCCAACATAACAGTGGTTGCACTTCAATATACCACAGAAAGAGGCCATTGTGGCAGTGCCACGATGTGTGTGAAACAGCCATCCACTTAGTTACATTTCCCTTCCCTTCCTGTTCCCCATACCCTTTTACTTTTTTTCTTTTTCACATACTTATATACTTTCCTTTAAAATACTAGTAAAGATTCTATTTCCACAATTGTTCATGGTAGGGCATTCCAAATGTTGACAACCCTGTGTATAAAAAGTATCTAACATTCGTTATTTTGATTAAATGTGTGCCAGTTTATCTAATCTCTCCTCATAACTAAAGTTTCTCATCCCTGCTATTGTCTTACTGAACATCGACTGTACCTTCTCTATGGTCTTGACATTTTTCCTAAAATAAGGCACCCAATGCTGGACACAATGTTCTAACTGCAGCCTAACTGATTATTAAAGGTAGAAAAAATCAAAAGTAAATGGATACAGAAACGATAATAGTTTTTACACAGCAACCAAATCAAACGAGGCAGAAATTGAGTTAGGATGATGGACAATCAAATAGAAGCGGTGAAACCATGAGACTGAAGAAAGAAGGGAGGCAATTATACCAATTCTGGTATAATTGCTCTCTCTCACCCACCCTGAAACTGGAGGGTGAGAGAGAGCAATTATACCAGAAGCAGGATGGCGATTAAAGCAGATTGCAGGAAAGAATGGTGTAAATTAGGGTCAATGAGATGCAGAAACAGTGCTAATCTGAGGAGGGAGTATAGTGTCCTCACCGCGTAGATGGCAACGTAATATTCACAAACACTAATAAAAATTATTACACAATTCCAACTGGGAACCTCTTTTCATAAAAAGTTTTGATCTGAATGCATAATCTAGGAATTCTGTGGGGCACATTTAATGGAGGCAATTGGAGTCTCTCCCACTGAATGGAGAGCCGATGAGAGCCCACCTTACCTCACTTAGAAAAGGGCCGCAGAATTAAGTGCCACTCAGGCGTTTAACTGGACTAGGATCCCGGGAACAGAAGTCCCACTCATCAAGAGGTGTTGGCCAATCAAAGGCTGGCAACTCTACTGAACAGCAACACCACTGGGGAGATGGTGGCTGCTGCTGGTTTGACACCCACCCCAGGCCAAGGATCGTCACCGGGTCCGAGGCCACAGACAGGCGCTGGCAGGAGGGGGGTTACAGGGTGAGGGTCATAGGGTGGTCACCAGGGAGGTGGGGTGAGGATGCTCAGCAGCAAGGGCAAGGGGATGGCTCTTAGTGCCCCCTCCCTCTCCGATGCTGGGTCCCTCAATCAGACACCAAGTACCTTTGAACGAGGGACCCACACGGCTGAATACCAATGGCAGCAGGATGAGGCCTTTAGGTGGGCATTAATTGTCCACAACAGCCATCGATGAACCTTCCCACCACGGATTTAATCGGGGGTGGGGGGGGAGGCAGAAAGGCAGCAGTGTCCTCACTTGCTACCTTCCCACCCAATTAAATGCTCCCCTGCCACCAAACTCACCCACAGGGAAGGGCACTAAATTCCACCCAGTACGTTCAATTTGTATCAGCTGTATTATAAAGTGGGATGTAACCAACAGAAACAGAAGAATGAGAGCTAACTGTGCCACATCTCTATCATTTCCATGCTATATGCAGTTTCCTGACTGTTTCGGGTTGTAGAATTCTACACCAACCTATTGAGCTCCCAGAAACGGACCTCATGAGCAAAGAGGGTGGAACTCTGGTGTTACAGGCCTCCACTGCCTTTCTAGCCCATATGCTTATTGATACACCTGGGACAATAACAGCAGGTAAATGGGCTCCAACTTCTGTTATCTGACAGACAATACCATTGAAAGGAATATACCTAAATATGAAATATTTATCTTTTTACATATAAAATGTCAATCACAAATGAATTGTATTACAAAAGAATACTACACTCTAGTGAATATATGAAGTACAGTTATTGTGAGACAATCAAAATAAAAATATTGTCAGACTTGGTACAAAATTAATGTGAATTTGGTAAACCATAATATATATCTTAGAATCAAGTATATATATATAATATAGATTTTCCCTCATTAAATTGTATTGAACAGTTAAATAGTTTTACAGTTTAACAACTCTCAGGCAGCTGTAGTGTTGCTATAGAATGCACACATTTAAACTAAATAAAAGGATCCATTGCTTCAGGTCAAGTCAATCTTAAACACAGCATCAAAGTGAGTGAGCCCCAGGCTAAGTTGCAGGCTGAAGGGATCCTTAAAGTGGTTTGAACTTTATTGACAAAGCATGCCTACTGAAAAGGATGAGGAGCTGTGTGTTTATAGTAGCTGAAGAGGAGCAAACCTATAACTGGACTCAAGTGTGGTGCAGTGCAGGGTTCAAATCTGCACATCCATGAATTTTTAATCATGGTGCAATGAATGTAAATTAATGCAACCCAGTTTTGTGTAAAACTATGTAAGTTTAGCTAGTAGGTGTACTTTCCAATACTTAGAGAAAAAAAAAATTTCATAACCTAGAAGAAATAAATGCCTCGAATAGGTAAGCTATCCAATACTCTCACACCTGGCTCAGTTCAGGTTACTTGCACACCGCCAAAACATCCAAAAGTTGTATCAGTGCATGCAGCATGTATCCTTGCTGTCACTCCTCCTGTATAAATTACAGGCCAGTTAAACTGCACTTTTTTCCCACAATATTCATTTCCTCCAGTTGATTTTTCTGGTTGAAAACTTACCATCTGCTTATATGATTTTCTCAAGTGCTGGGTCTTTCAGATATTTAGATCCCATTGAGGCAAAGAATAGCGTTAGTGAATGGAATACCTACTACTTTCCGTTCCATATCTCCGGCAATGTACATTCTAATCTTACAGTCATCTCTGCTGAACTAAGTGGACACAGGAAATAACAAACAGAATCAAGTCATCTGTTCAGCTGTGTAATTACAGTTTGGCATGTCTTCAGTTTGAGAATACTCTTGTCTACTTTGGTGTTGTCATTGTTACTGCTTTCTCTTACTGAAGTTACGCGCGAGAGGTTTGGAAGGTCTTTTGGGATCAGAAGCAAAAGGTATCATTGTACTGCAACTGAAGCAAATTACATGGTAGAGAGCTAGGAAAATGTACATTGTACATAAATACAAGAAACGAATCGCAGACATCCATGTGTGTGTCAAGATGAACAACAGTGGTCTGAAAATTCTAACAATTGTGCAATCAGAACTAGCACACACTCACATAGGTTCAATATGATTCCAAGTCATCAGCTCGAGTAGAAAATAAGAATGTTCTCTTCAAATAGTGGATTTAGCAGGAGATCATTGAAAAGAAAGTTTAAATGAAATTTTCAATGGCTTTTATCAAAGAAGCATGGAGTGAATATTGCACATGACTTTTGTCCTTGCACTCAATTATTCACTTAATCGGTCTATTTCTGTCAAAAACTGAAATGTCATGTTCTCTTCCTTGCGTCACTGCTTTACTTCCATTGTATTGGTTATTTGATGTCTTGCTTGACAATGACAAATTGCTATCAATATATACTAACACATTCAAAGCAAACACGAATTGTAATCTGTCTGAGTTGCAGGACAATGATTTCTATGTTACTGATCCCAATATCAATATGTCTGTCATGTGGAAAGAACACCACTTCAAATTTATATACCATACCCAAGTCCTAAACAATATATTAAAACAGGTTCCCAGATCCCTTCAGAAGTAACATCCAGCATAACCTTGAGTATCTTGTTAGCAAAGGTTTCATTGTACAAGAATAATTGCTTGGAACACAAAATGGCAAAATAGAAATAAATCAGAAACATATTTAATTATATTTAGCCAATACTCTGAATACAGATTGTGCAATATATCTAAATAATCTAGTTCATGCTGCATAATTTATGTAATGTGCCGATTTTTGTTTAAAAAACCTACTTCCTGTCTCCACTTCATTTATACAAGCTCATTTACAATTTAGCGTCAATGTTATATCTTTGCTATGAGAATGTATTTACCGTCATTATTCTTTGCAGCATGTGGTGTACATTATTTCTCTACATTACCTGGATAATATTCAAAAGTGTTATCTTTCTGTATATTGGAGCTGGCATTTTGAAATTTTGAAGCCTTCCTTTGAACTTTTCCTGACATGGTCACCTCATTGTTCACATGCTAGTTTTGAATATCTTTTCTTTCACAAACGTCTCTTAGTTAAATATCGGGACAACGGAAGACATTGTCTGAAGTCACTGCTACAAACACTGTTCACGATATCTACCGGCCCCATCCCTTCCCTGGCAGCTCTCTAAGGCTGAACCAGACTGTTCGCAGACTTAGTGTTGTATTTGACCCTAAGATGAACTTCTGACCACGTATTTTACGCCAACACCAAGGCACCTACTTCCAACTCAATTAGTCACCCCTCAGCTTATCTGCTACTGAAACCCAAATCCATTCCTTTGTTACCTCTAATGTGACTATTCCAATGAAATTCTGGCTGGTTTCCCACACTCTATCCTCCGTAAATTGAGGTCATCCAAAACTCTGCTGCCCGTGTCCTTACTCACACCAAGTCCCATTTGCCCATCACCCATGTGCTCACTGTCCTACATTGAGTCAGAGTTAAGTAATGCCTTAATTTTAACATTTCATCCTTGTTTGCAAATTCCTCCCTATCTCTGATATCTCCTCCAGCCCCACAATCCTCTAAGATATCTGCACTCCTCTAATTCTGGGCATCCCCAATTTTAATTGCTCCCCCATTGGTAGCCATGTTGCTTAGGCCCTAAGCTCTGGAATTCTTTCCCGACACCTCTCCGCCTCTCTACCTCCTTTTCCTCCTTTAAGGCACTCCTTAAAAGCCTACCTCTTTCACCAAGTTTTTGGCCATCCGCTCAGTGTCAAATGTTGTTTTATAAAGCTCCTGTGAAGCACCTTGGGACATTTTATTACATTTATATAGCATCTGCAATGTAAGTTGTAGTTGTTATTTTGATTCCTTTTACAGGAATTCAGGAACAGCAGCGGGCTATTTAGTCGCTTGAGCTTGTTCGGCCATTCAATGCAATCATAGCTGGTCTGTGACCTAACTCCCTAACTCCACATTTTCTTGTTCAACAAATTGGGCTGACATTCTCATATCCAACAGAAAATTATTTCCCCGCAATCTCTTGGTAAGGAGAATTAACTCAGCAGAATAACAGCACTTCTGAAGAAATCTTCTATTTTTATTTGAAGCGATCTTTTTTAAAAAGGGGGAAGACAAAATTGGCACAAGAGCTAATTGAATACAGGCTGCTGACAATCCTCAAATTGGCGTGAAAGAGATGCTATCTATTATGTTGTGGGCTAATGAAATTATAAATTAAACTATAAATTATCTTTAACTATCCAAAATACTAATTTCAACCAGATATATTTCCCTTTGGGCTTCTACAGTTAGTTCTGGCATCACATAATCATTTGTGTGCCCACAGCAGTTGCATTTATATGTGTATATCTGAGCCCTCAGTTACTCATTATGAATAATGCTTCACGTTCAGACAGATATAATTACAGGAATTCATAAATGATACAATGCACGTTATTTTCTTGCAATTTTAATAGAGGCCTATTGAAAGCTCAAGTCAAGCAAAATTTCATAATATAAAAAACGCTGTCCCAATGAAGAATGCTCAAAGACTGATCCATTCAAGAGCATAACCATTTAAGATCACAGCACTCAAAAGTAATATGCTATGGGATAGGAGTGATAGTGCCGGGTAGTACAAAATGGATTGAGCCGACATGCGATTATCTAGAGTGCGTTGAAGCGTGTGAAATATGCCCACTGGATTTTTAATGTGATGATAGGCACGGATGAGGTAGAGGTAAGTAAACTATTAATCTTGGCTTGCAAGTGCAGAGCCAGAGGCATGGATGCAAAACCAGCAAACCTGAAGTGAAAACTTCAAAAGGAGGAACAGAAAGATCTAGGGATGCAGATAAATCTTTCATAGCTTTCATCATGCTTGCACTTCCAGTCAACGTTTTAGATTCTAAATTCCTATGTCCTAATTTGTTAAAGAACCTGCCTATGTAAACTTGTCATCCTGTAATCATGTCATCGCCCAGTGGAGGTGCCAGATTGGGCATAGTAATTTATAATGGAAACATAAAAATAAAGGACAAAAATGTATAGCTTTAAATGGGAGCCTCCATGCCCTAGTTCAATTATCCACCAGCCTCTAGGCCAACTTCACTTGAAGACTATGTGCGACACTATAAGAGATTGAGTGGTAGATCTTTAAAGGTAGGACTGCAGATTGCATAGGTAATTAAAAGACAGTGGAATCCTGGATTTTATAAATAGGGACAGTCACCATAAATGTAAGGAAAAATGTTGAATTTGCACAAGACTGTTAGGTCACAGTTGGAAGTATTGCATTTGGTTCTTTACAATTCTTTATAAGGAGGATATTGTATCCATGGAAAGAGTCCAATTAATATTTACCAGAATGTTACTAGAATAGAGGTTATCATTATGAAAAGAGGCTAAAAAAATTACTGGAATAGAGAAGTCGATACCATGTGGAGGCCTCCAAAATTTCAAAGAGTTTGGGACAATAAAGAAATAAAAGATTGTTTCTACTGGTTGGTGAATTGGCACACTGGAAGAATGAAAGAGTAAATTAGAGGAAATTTTTCACCAGAGAATTATTAGGTCATGAAATGTTTTACTCCTGAGCCAGAGGCCACAATTCCCTCTGTGTGATGGCATCACAGCAGTTCAGTTTTTGTCCGCTGTTCGACTCTGTCATAACCCCCGACCCATTTTCCTGAGTCGTGCAGCATTTCCAGTGTAGGGCAGGTTCTCGGTGGGAGTCTTGCCAGCCAGAGGGAACCCACTGCTGCAACAGAGGGAAATGGGCAGTGCAATGGTGGACCACTGCCACAGTACCCAAGGAAGCTGAGAGGGCATTCAAATGAGCAGAAGAATACCAAAAAATAATTTTGAACGAGGTTTTTCTAGTCCCCAGCCAAGACTGAGGATTACAAGGGTGATGTTTTTGGTAATGCCCAAATTGAAGGGCATTACTAGACTTTCTCCAGCTAATTTGAAATATTTATTCCTTCCCACTGCTACTCCCTCCCTAAAGAGAGCATGTTGACATGGTGGAAAGCTCACATGCTCCCCTATGATTCAGAGCTATGCTAGCAGGAGCATAACACCTGGTAGGGCCACCAACGCTAGACAAGACAAAAGATAGGAGCCGGAGTCAAGGCAGTCTACTGGTCTTCCTGCTGGGGTTTTGAGTCGGGCTAAGGTCATAAGTTCAAGTCCCAGTCCAGAGACTTCACACACAATTTGGGCTGGCACATCAGTGAAGTATGCAAGCAGCTCAGCTCTGCACACTGTTGGAGATGCCATCTATTGAAAACGTTAAACTGAAGCCCAGTCTGTCATCTACAGTGCCTGTAAAAGATCGCATGGCACTATTTGAGGAAAAGCAGGAGAGTTCAGCTGGGGTAATGGCCAACATTTATTCTTCAACAAATACATAAATAGATAATTTAGTCATGTATTCCATTGCTGTTTGCAGGAGCTTGTTGCGCACAGATTGGCTAGTGTGTTTCCTACATTAAAACAATGACTACACTTCAAAAGTAGTTCATTGGTTGTAAAGTGCTTTGGGATGTCCTGGGGTCATGAAAGACATATAAGTAAAAGCCTTTCTTTCTTTAATGACATGTCCATGTGAAAATTGCATTTTGTTGTGAGAACAATACAGGGACAAGAAGTCAAGGGCAAAGTGCTGCAGGTGTTGGAAATCCAAAATAAAAACAGAAAATGCTGGAAATACTCAGCAGGCCAGGTAGCGTCTTTGGAGAGAGAAATGTTAGCGGGCCTGATTTTAACTCTGTGCAAGTGGGTTTTGAATAGTTAAAATCAAGGCCAACATTTCAGGTTGATGCACCTTCATCAGACATTACCTCTTTTTCTCTCTCCACAAATGTCACCAGGCCTGTTCATATTCCTGGCATTTTTTTGTTTTTATTTCAGAGACATGAATAGTTTATTAAAGGCTTATAAATGCAAATGTCAAGGTAGTAATTGTAACATTTAACACTAATGCAAACAGGGATATCAGATTGGTCACTCCTTGTACGCCTTTCCCAATTTTACCTCCCATTGAATTCACCGATGTATGAGGTAAAATGATTCACAACCAGGTTTAAAATTTCCAAAACTATGACTTTCCTAAAGAAGTAATGTCCATACTATTCATTACTTGTTTCCAACTTATGATAACTCTGATTGTACAACCCTCCCAGCCATTTAATTCTTGTAATGAGCCTGCATGATTCTCATGTTCATTGGCACAGATAAAATGAATAAACATAATTTTAAATGAAAACATTCAATATTGTTTTTTATTGCTGACAAAAGACATGTTGTTGAAGCTTTTCATCTTCCATGCATCAGGGCAATTTGCAAGAATACCAAATGTAAAGGGAGCGCCCTCCCTGAGAGCTATGTTAGCAGGAGCATAACACCTGTTCGGGTAATCAACGCTAGAAAAGCCAAAAGATAGGAGCCAGACTAAAGATAGTCTACTGGTCTTCCTGATGGGGTGTGCGTTCCCTTTATATTTGATATTCTTGTGAATTGTCTTGATGAGTGCAAGACAAAAAGTTTCAACAACATGTCTTTTTTCAGAATACACAAGTTCTATACCACCAAACTATTACTTTTTTATACTTCCATAATTAAAACATACAAACAGTCCAATCCCTGCATCAGAATTGTCAGAAAAAGTATATATATTACAAGTTTGCTTTAGCATGATAAGTAATCTTCATGGAGGCAGAGCTGTGATCTCATTTGTACCATATTTTTAATCTATAGTGTTACAAATATTGATGCATTATATTAATATTTTAAAGCCTGAATTTAAGCAATGGCCACAAAGAATTAATTATTTAGGAATTTTTGAAAGAGAATGAAATATTTTCTTTCAGGCTGAGTTTGGTGATGCCACAACTGCAGAGGGCTCACTACCCGCACTTGCATTGCCAGCGACGTCCCAGGCAGCTCACTGCATCAAAAATGGTGGGGAGAAAAACAATTCGGCCAGGAAAAAACTTATACCTCAAACTGGGAAATACGAACAATGCTATATCCTTTACTTGAAAAAAAATTTGCCTTTTTAAAAATAAAAATGCACAGTGTGCTGCTATACTGGACAGAGACAACAAGGACTCGGGTCAGCAAGAACTGGCGCAAACCTGTACTGGCAACAGCTGCCAGGCACGCGCCAACGATATCAGCAGTGGCGGAAACCACTTATGCACCAGCGGATTTGGTATGGGCCGAGTCTGCGCGCACACCTGTTCCTGGCACCTGGCCTGTCCGAGTCAGGAGTTACATTGTTTCTTTAAACCACTTTAGATTGGTGTCTGTCTGAAAGATGAAATATACCAGGAAGATGTATTTTGTTACTGATGGGAGACAGGCATGTTGCTAGGCTGTAAAACAAAACAGTACAGTGGCGTTTCATTATATAGCTGGGAGCTGATCTTGGGAAAGCGGTTGAAGGAACTCCTTCAGAAAGTTCAAGGTTACCACAGAAATAATGCAGATATTTGAGTGAAGCAACAGTTCAAAGAACATGAAAATGCCATATAATGATGAAATAAATCATAGGCCACCACAATAAAGGAATTACAATCACAGAACATAATGTGGGTCTCGCATTATATTTCTTTGCTGTGGCATAAAACATAATTGTAATAACCACTGTTATCAAATATAATCATTATTATGAGTGCTATCTAAAATCAATGACTTTGAATCCTTGAAAAAATTATTTGTCATTTGTGCACTTCCACGTAGATTATGAAATGGATTTGAAAAGATAATTGCCAAATATTACACAGAATGTGTAGCACATAAATAGGCAATTTGATACAGCTGGTCCATACAGTACTCCACATGAGTCTCCCGCCACCCCTCGTTGTCCAACCCTATCAGTATCATTTTCTCTTCCCTTCTCCCTCATGTGTTTATCTAGCTTCCACTTAAATGCAACTTGATAATGATATCAAGGCAGTTTTAATAGTGAAAAGAGTTTGCACATAATATCACAATGGTAGTATTACCTCTATATAATTCCTTAGCTCCAAAACTTACAAACAGTTTCGGTCTCCTGACTTACAAAAGTGTGTAAACTTGAAAAAGAAGAATAAGACAATTAATGTGGCTCTAGGGCACTGAATTGAAAAATATAAGTTTAAGAAATTCTCACTTAAGCAAAAAAAAAATACTTGAATTGATGAGAGGAATTGATGAAATGTAAAACATTCTCCTCTTTTCATTTACTACAAGTTGTATATGATAACATGTTCCGAGAAGCTTTGAATGAAATTATATATAGTTCTGCTTCAAGAGATTATTCATAGGTGGAAAAAATTACAGCATTGACCAGCCGAGGCAATGAAAGCAATGTTTTTTCAAAAATGTAGATACAAAATTTGAGAAGAATCACAGCCGAGAAAGGTGGAATTGGCCAGAAGAGTTCATGTGTCAAAGTTTATCCTGGAATTAGCTGGATATGCTAAATGTGCTTTTCTTATTTTCCCACTCTAGTTTAAAATAATTGATTATGCTAGTTTGACGACCTTTGACCCGGAAGCAGTGCAGTAAGGAAAATTTGCAATTTCTTTAAAATATCTGTGGAATCTGTAATCATTTTAAAATGTTTGAAAGGAAGAGCTTGAATCAATTGTAAAGGGATCAGTTGTAATTTTCTTGGATACTAAGAGTCACTAGTCTATGAGACCTGGCAACCATTGGCCTAGAAGCAGTACCAACGCGAAGGAAGTTAAGACATTGGCCATGTGGCCAGACACAAAGGAGAGCTATAAGCAGCAGGGCTGAAGGGTGAAGGTGATCAGCACATAGATGCAGACAGAGAAAGCTGACAGAGAGAAAAAGAGGAACACAGAATTGATGCACGAAGAAGCCAGCCAAGGTCTACAAGAAGGTTGTTTTTCTGTTTAGCAGTAAGAAGAAAAATAGAATTTCAGAAGCTCTTGGGGAAGCGATGGATGAGCGAGTTAAAAGGTGGTGTTAATAGCTCAGGCATTTGAAAGAGCTGACAGTTTGCATCAGAGGACCAGACTGTGAACCAGTTGTTGTCGATTGCTTGGTTCAAAAAGAACTCTGGAAAGCTACGCCATAAAAATTGCCAAGGCTTGAGTGACAGCAGCTTGGTAGACAGGCATCGTGTCGGTGCTAACCTTAACTAGGGGCCTCGGAATGAATATGCCTGCCAGACTCGCGGGACGAATTGATTGAATTGGAAAGACCAAGAGATTGCACGTGATGCGGGTGGTTGTGGTTGTGAGGATGTATCTTTGTTGTATTGATTATTTAAAGTGAAATTTACACTTTTATTTGAAGTAGCATTTGCCTGTTAATTTATGTTCAATTTGTGTTGGTTCTGATTTGTGCTGAAATAAAAGCTACAAAAAGTGAAGTCTTGCTGGTAATTTTTCATTTGGGGTAAATTTGGTTATTTTGGTTAACGGTTCTACCAAGACGATTGTAACATAGCCATCGTGTTTCACATCAAGGAATACTATTAGTTAAAACAATCCTTATTAATATAAGTTTGAGACTGAAAGAAGCCTTCAAAAGAGGTAATATTTTATTAAAACTTTCGACATTGAAATTTCCATAAGGGTACTGTTTGTTTCCAAAGTCTTTTCCTTCAACTTACTGGGACATTGTTACATGTAACAAATTCCTTTTGCAATGATAGCGTGATCAGTTCCAATTCATTGACACACCATGAATATCTGCCACTTGTATTTAACTTAAATGCTCAACTTAACTTACTAGCTGTAAACTTTGTAAATACTGATGATTGATAGTATTTTTTCTACAAATTATAAATGTTCAGAAGTTGTAACAGTTGAACTTATACCTTCAGTTTTTTTGTGTTATCCCCTGAATGACTCCACTAATGATATCATGGGTTGAATCTCAGCCATGATTTCCACACAATCTGCTCAATTTATACCATTAGGGAAATATTTCATCAACAAAGGAGAGATACTGTAACACTGCCAAGAAAAAGGAAATCATGTTTTCAGTGCTGTGAATTTTTTTGTATTGGGGTTTAGGAAAGGATACATTAGGTGTCAGAATTTAAAGCTACATGATCAGCTTGGAATTTACAATAAAGAGGTAAAACTGTTCTTGAAATGCAATGTGTCAACACCTACAAACAAATAACTCTTGTTATGTTCACAACTACAGCTCCAGAAGTGCTGACAGCTGTTCTGGTCATGCTTCATCTACTCTGTTTTCATTTGACTGGACAATTCATAACTTTTCTAATTAAAAAGACACAATCCTTCAAAATGCACATCAATCAGAATTATTTTTTAAAAATTCATTCACAGGATATGGGCATCGCTGGCTAGACCAGCATTTATTGCCCATCCCTAGCTGCCCTTGAGAAGGCAGTGGTGAGCTGCCTTCTTGAACCGCTGCAGTCCATGTGGTGTAGGTACACCCAAACAGTGCTGTTAGGAAGGGAGTTCCAGGATTTTGACCTAGCGACATATTTCCAAGTCAAGATGGTGAGTGAGTTGGAGGGGAACTTCCAGGTGGTGGTGTTCCCAACTATCTGCTGCCCTTGTCCTTCTAGATCGTAGTGGTCATGAGTTTGGAAGGTGCTGTCGAAGGAGCCTTGGTGAATTCCTGCTGCGCATCTTGTAGATGGTACACACTGCTGCTACAGTGCATTGGTGGTAAAGGGAGTGAATGTGGTGAGAATCAAGCCAGCAGCTTTGCCCTGGATGGTGTCGAGTTTCTTGAGTGTTGTAGGAGCTGCACTCATCCAGGCAAGTGGGGAGTATTCCATCACACTCCTAACTTGTGCCTTGTAGATGGTGGACAGGCTTTGGGGAGTCAGGAGGTGAGTTACTCATCGCATGGTTCACAGCCTTTGACCTGCTCTTGTAGCCACAGTACTTACATGGTTAGTCCAGTTCAGTTTCTGGCACTTGTGCAACATAATTGTTATCAAGGAATTACACCAGAACCCTTTCACCATTACCTATGATACCAGTTCATTTGTTGATTAGAATTTGGCTGATGGACTAGAACCCACATTCCTAGTCAAGGAAAGCTCGTGCTTGATGTTCGTTTGAGATGTTTACTGATTGATTTATAAAAAGTAGGCATTGGTTCTCTAAAGTCTCTGTGCAAGAACCATCTGATTGAATCAATGCAGCCTATATTTCTGCAAAAGTAATCTTGTTTTCAATACTTTTTTTTAAAGAAAGTTTAAATATAGAATTTAATTTTAGGACTATAATTCTTGATGTTCCAAGTGCTGAGAAAAAATCATTTTGCCTTAATGGCAACAATGTCCCTTGATAATTTAGTAACTCATTAGTCAGAAGGAAAATATTCTTATCTTGTAAATTTGAACACAACAGGCAACCTTTTACTTCCCCCCACCAAGTTAGCCCCTGCCATACTGTCACTTTCAATCAGAAACCAAGATTGGTTTGTCCCATGACAGTCCATGATCACTTCCAACACCATACATTGATTGACAAAACAGGAAGTGCACTCAAGAGAAGTTATCCCACAGAGTCATTTTAACTTCCCTCCTCTACAATGACACAGCTAACATTGTTTAAAGTCTTGCTAGGAGTAACTCAAATTTTGCAGCTTTAAAAGAGAGATGTACTTCCATGTTTATGTGGTGTTCAGAAACAATTCAGTTATGGAGCAGTCAAGAATGGGCCTTGCCAAAGACCCTACAATCAGAATACACCTTATAGAATATCTATAATATCTAAGTAAGTGATAATCACTTCAACTCAACTTCCAATCTCCCGTGCCAGTTAGATTTTAGAATTAAGGCACATTTTCTAGTAAGACATACAGGCTGCATTTCACAGTCCCTGCCTCCCACCGCCTCACCCCCACCACCCCTGGGAGTGCTGCATGGTGGGGGGTGTGAAACTGGGTGTCATGGCTGAGTGGCAGCATTGCCTACTCATTTCATTGAGGTGTTTTACCAGGAGCAGTTGAGGCACTGGGTGGCCTACCCATCCGTGGGCCAAGTGACGCTCTTAAGTGGCCAATCAATGTTGGCGTTGTAGTGAGCTGAGGGGCCCCTCTACCCCCACCCCACCCCACCCCAGCTAGGTACTCCTCACCCTGCTTGTACCCCCCCACCCCACCCCAATGGTGGTTCTGCACCCTACTCGTTGGGTCCTGCCAGACCGGCCCCAGCCAAAACCTCCACACTCTCCTTGTTATCCAGCTCCAGTGACGTTCTTAATTGGGGGAATGGCTGCAGTCCCAGAAGTGGCCACTGCTTCCGATGGCGCTGCTGGAACTGGAGAACTGCCAGGCATTTGTTTGGCTGGCAGCTCTCGGAGGTGCCCATCCTCCCAGATGGGCCCATTAATGGCCGGAGGCTCGTAAATTCAGGTCGGAGCTTCAGGGTCATGCGGAGTCAGGCTCGTCCCCAACTTCAGCCGGGGGAGTGGGACAGGGCCATGCTTCTGCGTAAAAGCTACACGGACATCATTACTTCAGCAACATCACTATGTTCTTACTGCCAAAGACTTATTTTTATCTTACTAGGGGTGTTTTACTACAGCAGATCCAGGACGACAAGTCGGTGGTACAAGGCTCCATACATAGGCCTGTGCTAGAGTGACCCCTGTATCAAATTCAACACTGGGCCCCATCTGGACTTCAGCAGAGAGCCCTGGGTGCCAACTGACTGTCTGGAAGCCACTAGCCGGGATGAGCAGCACCAATTTAGACCAGTTGCCACACTGGTAAAGGGCCTCAGATAAGTCCTACGATAGTGGGGTTGCAATAGTAAGGGAACAAAGTGCGCACCAGCAAAAGCCCACTCTTGTTTTCTAGGGCCGGGAGGAAACTTCCTGCTTTACTGACTCTACAAAATTAAAACATTTTTGGCCCTTTCTTCAGTGGCTATTGAGCTGCTCTAGATACGACACAAGCTCCACTCATCACTGTTCAATTTCATATTAGAATCTTATATTGGTGTAGGACCCCAATTTGAATAACCAAATTATTTTACCTATTTTAGGCAGGCATCCTGGGCAACTAAACCACCCCCCCACTCAACGCCCTCCCAATTCAATTATGCCTCAGATACACTTCCAGGGAGAATGTGACCTGATTTTGGAAACAGAAGTACAGCAGGTGCTGGAAATCTGAAATAAAACCAGGCAATGCTGCAAATACTCAGCAAGTCAGGCAGCAACTGGGAAAAGCGGATCAGAATACACATTTCAGGCCAATGAACCTTTCAACAGAAATGGAAAGCTTCATCAGCTTTGCTTCCAATTTCTACCCTTCCCCTTTTTGACCTGATTTTGGACCCTGTTTAACCTATTTCATGCATGACAAACAGGTGCATCAATTACAATTTTTCCCCCTTGGTGCCTGGTGCAGTGTCAGCTGGATGCAGCATCAGTGACATTTTCAGAGCTGTTTATTCTGAGCTGTTCCAGGATCTAAGATTGCCCTGAAAATTCCCAAGGAAAGCAATAATGTCCTTTTAAAGGTAAATCTCCAATCAAAGTTAGCAATGATAAGCATTCTAATATCTGACAGGGAATACCCAAAAAAGTTTAAACTTCAGTTTCAATATTGAGTGAATATCACTACCTCAGTTCTTTGAGTCTTCCATCTGTGGGACGCCATAGGTCAAAACCTAGCCACACTCCCTGCATTGTTTGTTCCATAACATTGCCTAGTAACAGTTCATATAAAACTTGTGACCAACAGAACTCTATCAACAAAATTTACAGTGTTGATTCAGGAAGTAGAACACAAGATTTTAAAAAACACCCATTAACTACTACATTACTTTTTTTTCAAATAATTACCGTCATTGGCAGAATGACCTTTAAAACAACTTTGGATAGCTCTGTAAAACTTCCTGTTTAAATTGCGCACACATGTAACAGCAGCTTTTATTGCAACAATGCAGTGGTCATCACTTCTAATATGTTGACAATACACTGAAGTGAACAGAGTACAGAAGAACATAAGAAACAGGGGTAGGAGTGGGCCATTTGGCTCATCGAGCATGCTCCATCATTCAATAAGATTCGATCGTGGCCTTAACTCCACTTTCCTGGCTGTCCCTCCCCAGCACCCCATAACTCCTGATTCCCTTCTCAATCGAAAATCTATCTAATTCAGCCTTGAAAATATTTAATGACCCAGTCTCCATTGCTCGCTGGGGAAGAGAGTTCCAAACTCTAATGAACCTCTTCATCTTCATCTTTAATTGGAGAACCTTATTTTGAAATTGTAACCCCTAGTTCTAGGTCCCTCCATGAGGGGAAACATCCTCTCAGCATCCACCCTGTCAAGCCCCCTCAGAATCTTATATGTTTCAATAAGGTCACCTCTCATTATTCTAAACTCTAATGATTGTAGGCCCAACCTCCTCTGTCCTTCCTCAAGACAGCACAGGAATCAGCCAAGTGAATCTTCTCTGAACGGCTTCCAATGTAAGCATGTCCCTCTTTAAGTAAGGAGGCTAAAACTGTACACAGTAGTCGACATGCGGCTGGAATCAAATCACCATGCCAACTCACATCTTCGGTTTCACATTCTATGTCACTATGACACTGGCATCAATGAATGGCCTTGAAAACTTCTACTTTAAGCATTTTTAAGTGAAGTAACAAAGCAGTTGCGAATGAGGGATACTTTAATTGCATCCATTGTAACCACTGGCATCTGTTATGGTTGTAGATTAGATGAAAAAACAGTTAACTAAGTATTGGTCATAAACACAATGAATTTCATAATTTGGCATAAACTTCAGGGCAAGAGTTGTACAAGGTTGTACCAATCGTTTTCTTTGAATACAAAAAGTGTGTTTGAGGACAGTCACTGCAAGTGTTAAATACCCAGATTATCTTTGCAAAGGGAAGTGACTGAACATGGCCCCTGGCATCAGAATCCTGCAGTTACACAACAGTGAATCCCAGATCTGAAAAATCTCGTTGTTCTGGCTCATGAAGTGTGAAATTAAGAAAAGTCTGCGAGCAAAATGGCAGCAGCTTGAACACAATGGTTTCCGCAATGTCTTTCATTTTTAAATGGGGTGCTAATTTTGATTTCTCCTTCAACTGCATTCCAAAAATATAGTCATGGGTATGCATTTTGCATATGATTCTGCCCTTCCACTCAGCTTCTGCTGCCAGGCGATGAAACCTATAAGCTTAAGCTCGTTATCCGTCCATGTCCTAATTCAATGCCTGGCTGAAACTGGGATGTTACACTGTCACAATTAGATTTCTTGTTGCCTGGAACTGAGCTGCAAGACCAAAAGGGAACTCAGCTGTCTCTTGAGCCCCACATTAAAAAACCTTCCTGCTTACAAAAAACACCATCAGATCAACTGACTGCTGGAGAGGCCAGCTTCTTTCTCAGTATGACTCCAGAGCGCACACTACAATATACCTTTCTCCATTCGGCTTTGAAGTACTATCACGAGAGACATCGCAACAGAAAGCATAAAGTGTAGGTGTCTTCTAGGAATTGCCCTTCCACTTTGATTTCCATCTTATTGCTATTCTGAGTGAAAACTACAGGCTACAAGTAAAATCAAAACCATCTCACTCACAGGACTGCTGCCAATAGATGTGACCTGATAGTCACTTACATGTTATTTCGAAGGTAACTATTTGAATGCATTATTAGAAATGTGATTTTGCATTTAAATATTTTACTATAGCAATCATGTCCTGTGCAGTCAGTGCAGGCGCACAACGCAGGCTGCTATTTGTTTAGATGTCAGGGGGGAAAGTGTGGTTTCCATTTCTGTATTATAACCAGCTACAGCCAAGGGCTGCCAAAAATATTCTAGAGGTGCTGGCACATATTTGGAAGGCTTATTCCTACCACTGCACGTGATCCTACGAAGTGCACTGTTGATTAAATCATGTGGATATAGATTGTGTAAGACTCCAAACATCTATAACATCCAATCTCAGAGCTGACTCTAAAGAATGCATGCTATTTAATATAACCCATAGTCTTCAACTAGAAAACTACAGTCCATGACGTGACTCGCCACTGCCACCACGGCAATAATAGATTTTAGACGGGTTCATTTCGAATTACTTAAAATTCTTTGCTTTTGACAATTCGCTAACTCTGAGGTGCCCCCAGTGCCCATATATCTGTCAATTATCTGGCGGTTCTGAAGGATTAATCTTCCGCAGCCTTTACTGAATATTGCAGTACCTCTGCGCCAGATTTCTCCAAGATACATCCAGTCCCAGTGACTGGGCTAGCAGTGCGCCGGTACTCAGCGCATTGTTTTTAAAAACATACATACACACACAGTCCGAGTGATGAACCTTTCCCCCAGCTGTCTGGGCACAGCCACAGATACTCGTCATGTTGCAACGCGTTTTTATTGAACGAAATTCCTCACGATGGTAGCCGGCAAACCTCGAAGTTAATACATATGCGGCAAGCAACGTGCAATTAGACCATGATTATCTACCGGCAGGTCGGGCAAACCTACTGCACCTCTGGGCAAAACAGATGCAATTGTAGTGGAAACACTGACATTGCTGCAGATGCTGGACGTGTGGCCGGCTCCAGAATCCGGTTCAACCGCGACTCCTCGCAAGTTTCCTGGGGTTTTACCGATATGGGGATTGGTGGTGGGGGGAGAGTCAAGGTACAATCTGATTTCCATCATGATGGGGGTGGAGGAGCAGGAGGGGAGTAAAGGTGCAATCTGATTTCCATCATGATGGGGGGGTGATAAGGGTGCAATCTGATTTCCATCGTGATATATGGGGGGAGAGAGAGAGAGAGAGAGAGAAAACCGCACATGATATTTTTTTTTTGCCGCACTCATGACATAAATCTCGCCGATGCAGATCGCGAGTGTCATGTATGAGAAAGACACAGTGTAACTCAGCACCTCCGGGGGGGAGGGGGGGGGAGCCATGCATGTGGATGGTCCACATGGGAGCAGCCTGTATGTGGGGCTTGAAGCCACACTGCTGAAACCCGTCTTGCCAATCCCTTCCCCACACACACACACACACACTGGCAAAGCCAGTCTGACATCTAAGGGCTCACATTTACCGATTCCATTCTTTTTGAGAAAAAAAAAACTAAGACTGGCTCTGACTACTACGGGCTGCTTGGGGTTTTGCAGGAAGTAGGTGTGGTTATGTGCATTATTTTTGTGTGTATTTGTGTGGGGGGGGGTGGGGAGAGGTGACAGGGAAATCGAGGTGTTAAAAAGTGGAACTTACCTGTATCCTGCCTGAACTGATGCATGGATTGCAAGTCGACGATGTAAGGGGAGAGCTGAGCGTCCGCCTGCCCCAGCATCACGCTCCCTCTGGCATTGCACTTGATGATGTTCTCGATGTGGTGACACACGGTCGCGCTGTAGGGTCTCCAGCGACCGTGCTCGTTCAGCCATTCCCACACCACGACCCGGGCGAAATTCTGCGGGGGGAAGCCGAAGCCGAAGCCATTCGCCGACAGCATCGCCGTGGCTGCAGGTCGAGCCATGTTGCTGCTGCCGGCGATCACCCAGGGGGAGGGGAGGGGTTGGGGGTTGGGGTGGGGGGGCTCTGCTGAACTGATGGGAGGGGAAGGGTGGGGGAGAAAGGTGGTCACTATGTTGTCCTTCCCCACTCCCTCCCTCCTCTCTCCGTCTCCTCCTCCTCCTGTCCTGTCTCAGGTGTGAATGCGCCGTGCAGAGCAGCCAAGGAGCGAGTGAGAGTGGCCGGCCGGCCAGCCGGATCGCAGTCACACCGCCCCCCCACCCCCCCCTCCCCAACCAGCCCTCTCCGCCTGCCTGTGAGCTGCAAGTGACGCGCCGAGGGTGGGACTCCGGCTGAAACTGATCGGCAACAAGCGCCGCCGCCGCCAGAAACAAACAAAAGCAGCGAGAGAGGCGGGGGAAGGAGAGGGGTTTTTACACAGCCAGTCATCCAACTACCAAACCCGACCTGCATTCAACAAAAAGGACAAGAGATATCAGTAACACCCTCACGTAGAAAGGCATTTGCTGCAGATTGGGAGGGCTGAGGAGACAGAGCCGAGTGACAGCAGCAAAGCAGCTGATGTGATCCATTGCAAGGCATCCGAGTCTATCTATCCTCCCCCCTTTCTCATGGAAACGATAGCGAAGTGAACCCGTGTTGTTTATTACCAAGGGTCAAACAGGCAAGATTGCAGCGTAACACCCACCCCCTTCCCAAAAGGGTTAAAAGTTCATTCATGGGAGGAGTGGGAGAGATTTCCAGAGGCAGGGAGGGGCAAAGGCTGAGAAGGCATTTCAACAAATATTACCCCAGGCTCTGGGATTATCTCGTTTTCTGTCATTCTTATTTTCATGTTGGGCTCAGCCAAACGAAAATGAAATCGACATCAAAAATAGAGTGGTTAATACTTTATGGGCATGAGAGGAAAAGATATCCGATTGTGCTGGGGTGGCACAGATCAACAAGAGGAGTGGGGGCTATTCAGTTCCATCTTATGCTGAGTCAAAATATCATATACATAGAATATACCGCACAGAAATAGGCCATTTGGCCCAATTGACCCATGCTGGTTCTTTTACATATTCTCATTCTTTATTTAAAAATGTAATGAGTACAAGCTTGACTTTCGCTAATGGGAATGTGGCTTGCTCTAAGGGGTAAGGGCTAAATTAGGAATGATAAAATGTTTAGGTTCATAGAGTCACAAAGTTATTACAACAGATAGGGAGGCCAATTGATCCATCAAGTCCATGCTGGCTCCTTGTAGAACAATCCAGGCATGCCACCCCGGCTCTATCCCCATAGATCTGCAGCTGTCTATCCCTCAAGTGCCCATCCAATCTCTTTTTGAAATTATTCATCAACTCAGTTTCCACCATCCTCGCAGGCAGCAAGTTTCAGGTCATGACCACTCACTGTGTAAAATAGCTCTTCACATCTCCCCTGCATCCTTGCCCAAAATCTCAAATCTGTGTCCATTAGCTCTTGTGCCTTCAGTGAATAGGAACAGCTTTTCTTACCTAAACCTGTCATCATTTGGAATGGGCCGGCAGGTGGCAGATGAAATTCAATGCAGAGAGATATTAAGTGATTTGTTTTGATAGGAAGAACATAGAGGGACAATATAAAATAAAGGGTATAACTCTAAAGGGGGTGCAGGAGTAGAGGGACCTAGGTGTATATGTGCATAAGTCATTGAAGGTGGCAGGATAGCGTGGTTAGTAAAGCATACAGTATCCTATGGTTTATTAATAGAGGCATAGGGTACAAAAGCAAGGACATTGAACTTGTACAAGACACCAGTTCGGCCTCAGCAGGAGTATTGCATCCAGTTCTGAGCACCACACTGTAGGAAAAATTTGAAGGCATTGGAGAGGGTGCAAAAAAGATTCAGGAGTATGGTTCCAGGGATGAGTTACTTCAGTTATGAAGATAGATTAGAGAACTTAGGACTGTATTCCATGGGGAAAAGGTGGCTGAGAGGAGATTTGATAGAGTTATTCAAAATCATGAGGGGTCTGGATTGATTAGATAGGGAGAAACTTCCCACTTGTGAAAGGATTGAGAATGTGAGGGCACAGATTTAAAGTAATTTGCAAAAGCGACATAAAAAAAAACATTTTCACGCAGCAAGTGGTTAAAGTTTGGAATGCACTCCCTGAGAGTGTGGTGGAAGCAGGTTCAATCGAGGCATTCAAAAGAGAACTACACTGTTATTTGAGAAGGAATAATGTGCAGGGTTATGGAGAGAAGGTGGGAGAATGGCACTAAGTCAATTGTTCATCAGGGAGACAGTGCAGACATGATGGGCTGAATGACCTCCTGCTCTGTAACGATTCTATGAATCTTGTGCACTTTGATAAGGTCTTCCCTCAATCTCCTTTGCTCCAAGGAGAAGAGCCTCAGGTTCTCCAGCTAAAATCCCTCATCCTTGGAATCATTCTGGTAAAGCTCCTCTGCACCCTTTCAATGTAAGGGACCATTTCAGACTATTTCATCTCTCCTTTGCTGTGATGCAAAATGGATATCCCATCTACTCCCATTTGAATGAAAGATATCTCCACATTTTTTCACATATTTGACCAAGTCAGTGTTCACTAAACCATGTGACTATTCCAGAAGCTGAATTCTTAAGTGTCCACAAAATGCTCTCTCAGTTCTGCTGAGCTAAAAGTTTCCTGAGTTTATACTAATAGTCACTAGTCCTCTCCAAGGTAAGCACAAAACCATCGATATCCTTACACTTTGTTCCCTTTATTATTTAAAATCCTTGAATCATATGGAATTTTTATGGAATAAATTTGCTAAATCATTGCTTTAAGACAATACCATCCTTGTTGACCTTGTTTGAACTCTCACCAATATCTTTCTGGCTTTTAAAAACATATTATTGTGACAGATTGCAGATTTTCCTCAATTTGACAGTCTTGTGTGCTGAAGTATCCAGGCTATTCGCAAACTGTCTAAGTTCCAATGGGCGAACAGGAGAACCCCTGCTGAAATTTACCACCTAGGTGCTTGTCTGTTGCTGGCCAGACATGTCTTTATGGATTTCAGTTGGATGAATGGGGTATCGTCATAGCATCAGAGACTGTGCAGTAAGACTACTGTAGGGGCTTGCAAAATGTTAAGAGCTGTCAGCCTTGCTGGCAGGTTTATGGTAAATTTAGGTTGCATCCAACAGAGAACCTTTCAACTTCGATTGTCATATCCTCTCTATAATGTTTGAAGTGTCCTTTTCATCATCTTGAATGGTTTCTGTGGGTTGCACTCTGCAGCTCAGTTTTGTTCTTTACATTTACCAACTGTAAAGAGAGTTACACGCTAAAAAAAGAATTATTTTACAGACTACAGTAAGGCAAAAACTTTCTGTAAATACTTGAATTACCAAAGAAATTGTTCTGTATTTCATGTGGAATTTCAAGAAGAAAAGCCATTCAATAGCATTCAGCAGCTGTTTGCTCACTTTGTAAACTGAAAATGTTACAAATTTCTTTATGAGATACTTACATCAAAATATTGAAAGCACTTGACACTATGTTATTATTTATGCAACTACCATACCATTTTGTGCAGAAATGTGCTACTAAGCAGCAAGAAACAGTCAGTCTGTTTTATTATTAGTTGAATAAGGAAGGTTGGCAGACTCCCAGAGAACTCTGTTCTTTTTCAGACAGTGTCAAACAATCTCTAATGTCCACCTGAACCAGTATGTCACAGCATTCTCTCAATACTGCCCTGTATGTCAACTGGGGTTAGAAGATCAAAGCCCACAACCTTCTGACCAGTCATTTAGCAAGCTACCAACTGAGAAAATCTCATACTTAAACCACCTGATTCATACTTATTAATACTGGAGATATTGGATTTTATGAATAAAGGAACCCTGAAACAGTTTTGGGAGCATATATAAAGAAGTCAGGTACTCCATACAATGTTCCATTTACTTATTGTTTAGAAAATCATGATCAATTTCTCAATATGACTTCTATCACATGGGAAAGCTAATTCATAAAATGTATTCCATTGTGTTTAGTTGTGCTTCTCTTACTGCTTGTATTTGACAGGTTTAATAACCAACTGAAGCCAAAGAAATGAAAAATGCCTTCACTTTGTGAATGAGTTAATCTTAGGTGAAATGGGATAGAAGTTTATTAAGTTATACAACAAGGCAATATACTGAGTGAGGAATCTGCATACAAGGTGTATAATTCAGTTATAGAAATGTTTCACAAAGGGACTGGGCATTGTATTGGATTGCCAAAGCATCCTTTCACCTCTGAAACCCAAGTTCAAACCAAGCTCTGACTAATAGGATAAAAAATCCATTTTTCTGCTGGCTTATATGTGTCTGTAATTTAAATGACTATGGACAGCTTCAACATACGCTCCAGTGAATGTGGGGTTGCAGCATAAAGCTATTTACAATTTAGCACAAACGTGGCATTAGATTGGCAGTGTCACTCAAACTTTTGTGTACTGAAATGTCGTAAACCTCTTCTTGATTTTGGATATATAATCATACATGCATGCCTAGCATCAGCTTTTCTAAGCTGATGGTCAGCAACTTGACCCATGCGTAAGCGTTTCACAAGAAGATCTAGTCTTTTCACTGTGACTGGAGCTTGTCAATATGAGCTAATCAGATCACTTGGACAATAAGAGTGAAGCTGTCAGAACCAATCAATCAGACATTCCTTCCTGCCAACACAGCAAAATACTGCGGATGCTGGAAATCTGAAACAAAAACAGAAAATGTTGGAAAACCTCAGCAGGTTGAGCAGCATCTGTGGAGACAGAAACAGAGTTAATGTTTCAAGTCCATGTGCTCTAAGAAGGGTCATACGGACTTGAAACATTAACTCTGTTTCTGTCTCCACAGGTGCTGCTCAACCTGCTGAGTTTTTCCAGCATTTTCTGTTTTTGTTTCAGATTCCCAGCATCCGCAGTATTTTGCATTTATTCCTTTCTTCCAATATTGTTTACACATGAATGTGAAGTAGAAAGGTTGACGAACCAATGATGTCTGAGAGAGTTTATTTCGTGTTGCCCTCCAGACAGCTGAAATATAGGTCAGGTTTTAACTCAGATAAACAGGCCAGGAATTGGAAATGTGGCAGCCAAAGCAGGCAGCAAACCATCTGGCACCTGGGATTGTAAGGACCAGGAGCTTTTGACTTCCAGGTCTCATTTGCATACTCCCACTCTGAGTCTGGCCCAAAGCCAGCTGAAATGACCATTGGCCAGGCGATCGGAATAATTGATTCTGAAGATGACAAAGGCATGAAAGAGGGTTTCAGTGACTGTCAGGCTGAAGTAGTGTGGAGTCAGGAAATGCTATAGAGCTGGAAATAGACTTTTCAGTGGAGAGGATATGGGTAGAATGCACAACTTGGAGTTGGACAGTGATGGGGAGAGGGATGGAGTTGGTAGCAAGAGTACAGAGTTTGCTGCAGGAAATTACAGCTCATCCAAGACTAGATGTTGGACAAGTATTTTGACAAAGGCAGTGGAATGGCTAAGAGAAAGAACGGAGAGGTGGAACTGGGTGTCATAATGCACACGTGGAAGTTAATCCCTGAAAATTATGTCATCAAAGGCCGCCAGCATGTGGATGAAGAAAATGAAGAAACAAAGGATGGATTTTTCCCTTCGGGAAGTGAGGGCGGGTGGTTCCAGAATGATGACATGGGAATAGGAAAGGAAGCCATTGCAAGAGAGCCCTGGCAATGATTGGAACCAAATCTCACCAAGCTGAAAAACGGAGGAGAGGCACCAGAGGAAAAAAGTATGGTTTACAGTGTCAAAGACTGTAGGGATGTTGAAGAGGTCCAACAGGAATAATGCATTAAGGCCATAGTTACAGAGAACATAATCGATGACCTTGGTTAGGGTTATTTCAGTGTTGGTGGCAGAAATCTAATTTGATGGATTCAAACAGTTGTTGAAGAGATGGGCGCATACCTGGAATGTAGGAACCTTAGAGAATGAAGTGTTATATTCCAGAGAACCTGCTGCTAAAAAATAGAACTAAAACCAATCGCTAAGCAATATTATAGGCTTTTATTTACAGAGCTACACATTACAAATAAGCAGCTCCTAAACCAACCGCCAGAGTTTCAGTCTGCTCCTGTTTATGGGGGCAGAAGTGACCCAGCAGCCCCCCAAGTTAATGCCCTTCACCTGCTTGCAATTAAACACAATTAATATACAATTAACACAAAGGACTTCTGTGGTGGCTCAAAATCATTTTTTAGTTTGAGGAGGGTTAATCATGATGGTTTGAAAGACAGGACAGGAATGTACGATGTTGACTAGCCTGGGGGCCAGAAAAGAAATTTGGCAGTCAGCGATAATGCAAATGAAGTTGAGGGGGCACAAGATAGGTCTCATGGATGATGTGAGCTTGGTGAGATCAGAAAGAAAACTGGAGAGAAATGAGAAAGAGGAGGACGAGGGTTTAGAGCTAGAATGGGAGTTTTGATTTGGTGTTTAAAGGAAGGTAAGCAGCAAATGAAATTTATTACATTGCAATGTGCCTTAACACAGTATAGTTACTGCTGTTGCCTTGCTATTTATGGGATCCGCTGAACCTTTCAATTTGATTATTGGCTTCTAATTAACTGACAGCGACCTGGTATTCTCCATACATTCAATGTAATTGCTTTGATATTTCAATGTTTACCTGAAGGTTGAAGTGAGAAGTGGAAAATTTGACACGTGTTGTATCTGGGATACTGTTCTAATTATGGGGTAAACCTTTGTTAGTGTTACAGTTATAAGGTTTACAAGATTGTTATAATTTGGGTCTGTAGCTTTAAATTTAGGGTAAATGAAAGGGGTCATGTGATCTGTTCTGCAGTCTGCCTGACAGTAAGCCTGGATGGTTTGATCACTAGAAATTTGCTAACGAAAAGCTTAGATTGTTTTACTGAGAAGAAGATGCAATATATTTATGGGTGCAATCATCCCAGATTTGCACAAAGTGCAGTAGTGGGCAGGAAAAAGGGCATTCTACCTGCCGGCCGCAATGGTGGGTTTGCACGCTGTATTGTCCCATTCCCAGTGTGTCCTGCCTCATGAATAATGCATTCCCAGGAAACATGCTGGATCGCTAGCAGGGCAGTCTCTGATTCACCCACCCTGCCGTCACCTTAGGTCTTCAGTAATTCTGGCACCATATTGAAAGGGTGCCCCTGCACAGAGTTAGCAAGCTCTAAGGCATCAGAAGCTGCCAAAGGGAGGAAACATGCTGTCCCCAAATTTAGCGACACCTCCCTTGGATGTCTACTTGGTGCAGTGGAGGTCCACCATGAAGTCCTGTACCTCTGCTCTGGGAGAAGACCAGCAAGCAAAGTCATCAATCCAGCATGGGAGGCCATGGCAGAGGTGGTCAGCACCAACACCCTGCAAAAGAGGACAGCCACCCAATGCTGAAAGAGAATAAATGATCTCCCCGGTTCCAGCAGGGTAAGTCACTCTTCCCATCACTCTTAACTTACACACTCACAAATCCACCACACATCCACAGGGATCTCACGCACTGCCAGTTCAAGGGACATCACCATTCTTTTTCACACACACCTTCATCTGCCCTGTAGATCATGTCCTCATCCTGTCCATGGCACCACTCACCACCTGCACATGCCAGGCACCCTTCTCATCTGGCCTAGCAGGTATCCTGCTTGCACTCTCCCCAACTGTCTTCATGTAGGACAAGCTGGCACACAACAAAAGGGAGAGGTCGCAGACTGGTGGAGGAATGCCTTACATCAAAGGTCCTTGTGGACTTTGAAAATAGAGTCATCCAGCTGGCCAGCGACGATCTGGACCATTCCTGTGCTAACTGTAAGGTCAGCAGTGCTCAGTCATGTGAGTATCCAGCAGTGGACATCCATCAGACAACCATGCTGTGAGTGAGTGCCCCTGTTCTGCAGACCCTGCCATGCACTAATTATCTCTCCTTGCTTTTGCAGATGTATCCGGGAAGCAGCTGAGGGGGTCCATGACTCAGGTCCTCGACTCAAGCCCGAAGACAGCTTGAAAGAAGAATCTGATTAACCCTAATTGAAGACCCGTCACAGCACTCACCCACACCCTCCACCAGTGCAGAGAGGAACACACCTTGATGGAACCTAGATCTGGAGTAGCCTCGGGGTCACAATCTGGTCAGCACATCGCACTGTCTGATCCACAGCAGGTGGCGGCAGGGATTTCCAAGCTTTCCGGCACTCAGAGGACTGCTGGAGGCCAGAAATCTGCTGAGTCTGAGTCAGATGAGGAGCCTCTGGACTCGGTCATACTTCAGTTGCTGGAACTGCAAAGGCAAACTTGGGAACATCAGGGAGGGATGTCCGCTGCACTCCTCAGATCACAAGGCACGATGGAGGAGTCCATCTGCCTTTAGTCTGAGATGACAACGCCAGCATGCCAACGCACTGAGGTCAACACTGGCAGGATTGCGGCCACCATAGAGACCTTGGTCCAGGACATCGGTCCTGCACTGCTGCACAGGCTTTACTCTGACGCCATAGTTGGCCTCCAACAGTGTCAGCACGAGAGGGGTGCGGGCCAGCTCGATCTTACTCCAGCTTCTTCTCCTCCTCAAGGAGTCAGCCAAAGGCCTTCAGGCATCCATGGGGAGGAGGATCAGCAGGTGCACACCCTGGGGCCATCCACCCAGGCGACGCAGGGGGTGTCCAGCCCATCCGAATCCCCTCTTCCTGTGACCCCAGCAGCACCAGCTCCTCAGGCTAAGGAGGGTACCACGGCCACACAGCAGGACCCTGAAAGCAGGCCGGGGCTCTCCAGGTCTTGGCCCTCCAGAGGACACCCGCCAAGGTCATCACAGACAGGGTTTAGCAGTCAGCAGGCTGCCTCCACCCCTGCTGTGGATGTCAGGGGAGGACCAAGATGTAGCAGCAGGTTTAGAAAGGTTAAGAAGATGGAGTTGCACAGCCTGGGCACTGGTGCTAATCACTTGTACATAACGTTCACTATTGTAAATAAAGTCCCAAGAATGTCTCCTTGCCTATGGCTCCTTGTTATGATGAACAGTGTTTGTGTCAATCAGTTGTGAAACCTTCCTGCACAAGATAAAGGTAAGTGTTTCAGTCCAGGGCCTCTTCCCTGTGCTGTGTGTAACATTCAGACTAAAGTGATGAACTGGCTTCACACTCCCTGGACACATTAGTGATTCCTGCACCTCGATGGTGCTTGTCATTGCTGCTAGAATGTCGTGGGCAGGTGTCACAGAGTTCCGTCATTCTCTCTGTGTGCTCTCAGCACCTCTGAGATGGGGCTGGATCCCCATCTCTTCAGCATCTGTGGCCGGTGACGCTGTGCTCCTGAAGGGGTCAGGTGCTGAAGGCTGACAAAGGATCAGGTGCATTTAAAGTTTCACACCTGTGTCTCCATGATATGACCCTGATCACAGAGCGCAAGCAAGATGCTCTTGGCCAGACAGGAGTCAGACATTCACAGAGGCAATGTGAAGATCTATGGAGTGTCCTCACTGCATCTAGTCATTATCCTCCATGAATCTTACGGTTATGAGGGCTTCCTGAGCCTGCCTCGTCTGGTCAGTGCGATGGCCTTATCGTTGTCATCGTTGCCTTTAAGGGTCTCATCACCATCATCCCCTTTGATGTCTTCCTCATCGGAGGAGGCATGCAGCTCTTAACACAGATTGTGTAGTGTGCAGCAAGCGACGATGATGTGCGTCACCCTCTGGGGACTGTATTGCAGAACTCTATTGGAGAACCTTATTTTCAAGATGCCTATTGTTTGCTCCACCAAAGTCCAGGTTGCGACATGAGCCTTGTTATATGGTCATTCTGCTGCAGTCTGAGGCCGCCGCATGGGCACCATCAGCCACATCCTCTATGGGTAGCCCTTGTCCCTGAGGAGCCAACCCTGCAGCCTCTGTGGACCCTGGAAGATGTCAGGGATCTGAGACCTGCTAAGGATGTAGGAATCATGGACATTCCCTGGGAATCATGTGCAGACCTGCAGGATGTGTTTGTGGTGGTCACCGACCAGCTGAACATTCAGCGTATGGAAGCCCTTGCAATTGACATAGTTGACTGCTTGTTGCCACAAAGATCTAAGTGCCACATGATTGCAGTCAATGGCACCCCACACCTGAGATTGTCACAAATGCCAGTGCTCTTGCTTCCTGGCTTTCCTGATCCCAGGCAAAATGCACAAAATTCTGCATCTTCATGAAGATGGCAACCATAACCTCCTGGATACACTTGTGTGGGAGGCTTGCAAGGTCATGCCCAGGTCACCTGTGGAGCACTGGCGTAAAAATAACTGGCATAAAAATTGAGTGCCGCAGTCACTTTCACAGCCATTGGCAGTGGATGCCCTCCATGTCCCCGTGGCGCCAAATCCTGCAGCAGGTGGCAGATGTGACCGACCTGCTCCCTAGACATACGCAGCCTTTGGCGACACTGGTTCTCAGTCGTCTGCAGGAATGACAGGCACTGTCTATAGACCCTGGGTCTAGCGAGGCACCTACAAGCAACGGCTCACTTGGATCTTCAGCTGCATGCACAGCAGGCCCTGCTGCCCTTCATCTTGAGGGAGGTGTTCCTCCCTTTGCCGAGGCAGGTGCCTCCACCGCTCTGTTCTTCTTCTTTGGTCTCTGCAAGCCATGAGGCATACCACTAAATCACCAGGCTCCATGATCCTGATGTTTTCCTCCTGCAGGATCAAAGAGATGCATGGGTGTACTAAGAACCTCTCTTGGTTAAGTCTGAAGGCTCCTTCAAGCATGCAGGATAGTGCTGGCACGACTTGGATGGCCAGTGTGTAGTGCGCTTCATGGCTGTCTGCAACCCACCCACCTCCGCCCCACTCCACTTGACTGATTGGCAGCAGCTTCGGCCCCTGGATTGTAAGCTGTGCTCTCAGCTCAGGCATTCTCCTAACCCGCACTGCAAGGCTGTACTGTTAGCTTGATCTATAATGGATACTGGTCCACACCTTAATAAAAACATTGTAAGGGGCTTTGAGGACCTCCACCAAGCCAATTGTTCTGCTGCCCCCTAAAACGCACACTAATTTGCAGTCTGCACCCAAGGGATGAAAAGTTCTGGAGCATTTGGTGGCACTTTCATGCTTTTGCGTTGCTTGAGTGGGCAGAAAAGCTTCAGAGGCCCGACTCCAAACATGTCAATGGAGCTGCAGCTGAATGGTCTCAGCTGCAGAAGAATGGTCACTTTTGACAAGCTGTGCCTAGTGTATGGCTGCTTCCCTCATCACCTCCCCTCCCCCACCCCCTCAGCATTTGGTTGAGTATTTCCTTCAGTCTGTCTGTGCTGCCTTGCCCCTACCTCCGTACCCCCCACCCTCCTCTGTCCTGACCCGCACTGGAGCCCATACTTTGGCACCGCACTGAAAGCCAGCCGGGATAAAGCGACTTGCCTGTGCCCTCCGTGAATGTGCAGTGCCTTTTCCTTGATGTCCTACAGGTGATACTTGTGAGCGCTGCACAAGATTGTGTGCACTCACTTCCGAGTTCCCCTTGAAGTTCAGGTCACCAGGTGCACACCTTTTAAAGGCAATCGTAAAGCACGCTGTTCTGAAGTCATGCCGACATCGGCAGTAAATTTGACATGGGGGCATGATTTTAGCAAGCAGGGCTTATAATTTGATGCAAATGTATTAAAATTATGTTCCCAACTTGCTGTGGTGGGAAACACGACCTGCCATTGATGGGTGAAGCGGACAATCACAAACTGGTTTGACGATGGCATAAAACCAATTTTTGGCCTTTTCGCCATATTGTCCCCTCATGCCCGCCATGACGCCAGATGCCAACGGGGCTGGAAAATTCTGGCCTATGCTTGTACACAATGGCAACAGTCTCTGAGTTGACAACGACTAGACTTTGAGTCTCCCAAAGTCCCAGAAAAGGTGTTATAGGTATCCGGTTGTTAACAGTTGTGCTGTAAACTATCCACTTATTTCTACGATGAAAGGGGGTTGGAATCAAGGATAACTAATTAGCATTTCTACCTGGATCCAGGGTTAATGTGTTTGACATTGCCGTTGGGGGGAACGAGGGCAGAGGAAGCATTTATGAGATCAGGTTACAAGCTTCAGTACAAATCAATGAATATCACTGAGAGACGGCAGAAGTTCTGTGTGTTCAGCAGAGAGGAAAAGCTGTTTCACCTTGTGAGCTACCACAGCCAGATGTGGGACAGAGACAGCCTGTAGTTGAAAAGATGCATCCTGCAGCCTTCTATGGATCCAAGAGATTCGTTCTGGCATGGCCAGGAGGAAGAAGAATCATTGGAACAGACTTTACTGGCATTGTTGGATTTAAGAAATGCTCCGAAAACTGAGGAAAGCACCTGGAGATGGTTGCTCAAAGTTATCATTCGCTGCAACAGAGATGTGGGAACCCATCGGAAGCTGGGAGCAACTGGGAGCTACTTGCTATAAAGACTGATATTCTGTGGGGAGTGCAATGTGTGACAAGTATAAAAGGGGAATATTCTTCTGTAGTTTAAAGTATAAGTTGCCTACAAAAAGAAGTTTAGTCATTTGTTACAGTAAACGTTTTAAAATATGAAATCTTGACGTGTCATTCTTTTTAAAAGTTACCAGTCTTTATGGCAATCGTAACAGTTAGAGATAACTTTACTCCATACCTGATTATGACTTTGTCAAGAAACCTTGCTATTGACATTGGATCCCTAAAAAGGAAAAGTATTTGTTCTCCAGCACTGGTATAGGTTGAAAAAAACTCAAATATTAAACATGAAAACATGAGGAACCCTTCACCCCCAGAAACCAGATGGCACCGTCATTAAGATCATAGTTTACAGAAATGTTTCAGCAGCCACGTTGAATGTATGGAGAATAACAGGTGGCTGTCATTGAGTTACAAGGATTTAATTGAACTGAGTGGTTCAGATGATGCCATAAATAGCTAGAGCAAAGCTTTGCCTGCATAACACTCAAATTGGCTCATTTTGTAAAATTGCTTTAAGATGTTTCAACTTCACGAGGTACTATTTAAAGACAAGTGTTATTATAGTATGTATTATTTATACATTATTGTTGTCAACTTGTCTCGAAGAAAGCATTCTTGCTTCTGCATCAGAAAATTATGGGCTCAAATCCACTCAGAACCTAAGCTTTTAATCCAGATATTTTGGCACTGAAGCACTAAAGGAATGCTGCATTGCCACAGATGCCTTCATTTAGACAAGATGTCACACCGAAGTGCAATCTGCCTGCTATGGTGCTTAGAAGATCCTATAAGCTTAGTGAAGAAGAACATGGGGTGGAATCGTCCCAGCTTTGCACTAAGTGTGATAGCGGGCGGGAAAAAGAACGTTGTACCTGCCGGCGGCAATGGCAGCATTTCACGCCATAAGGTCCCAATCCTACCTCATTAATCATGCATTCACAGTAAAGACACCATTTCAATGGTGGGCTATCATTTGCCTGCCGCGCCATCACCTCGCCACTTCCTCGTGCTGAGTGCCATATTTAAAGTGCAGCCGTGCTCACACCTCTCAGTGCTCCCAGCCCAGGACTGATGCACAGAAGACATGGCCCCGAAAGACAAGACAGCGCCCTGACTTAGTGACGCGTCCCAGGAACGCCTTTTGCATGCCGTGGAGGCCCGCTGTGATGTCCTCTACCCCCGCTGTGGCTGCAGGAGGGGCAGCAATCTCACCAATCCAGCTTGGTAGGCAATGGCAGTGGTGATCAGTGCCAATGCTGCACAGAAGAGATTGGCCATCCAATTCAGAAGGAGGATGAATGATTTCATCCGTGCCGCCAGGGCAAGGCAACCATCTCATCATTCTAAACTCACACACTGAAGCCCATCACACATTCACAGGCATCTCACTCACTGCCAGGTCAAGGGACATCACCACTCACACACACCCTCACATGTCCATCTGGCCTCATCTCCACTGAAGACTGCCTCCTCAGCCCTCACCATCTTGAGGCCACTTGCACAGATCAACTTGTGCCCCCACACAAACCCTGGGATATGCCCCCTTCCCCAGTACAGCCCTTGTCCTGCAGCCTCTTTTGCCTGAGGCCACTCCTTCCCCTCCCCCAAGCAAGCCCTAGCCCTGCAGCTGTTGAAAAGCCACCCCATCTTATGGCTGGTCTGGTAGGTAGAGACCTGCCCATAAGCCCCCCCCCCCTAAAAATGATGTGGTGCTGCCTGTGAAGCCTGGTGCTGATGACTGCGAGTGCTGCCGGAAGCAAGGTAAACAAACAAACCTCGAAGTCCTGAGTGAAATCCTGCTTGCCAGGTGCACTTCGCTTATGTACAGTTGTGAAACACACACCGACATGCTCAGATGATCCAGCGTGGGAGGATGATCCAGCAAGCTGGACTCATAATGATACGCAGATGTATTACAGTGAAGTTCCTGACATCTGACAGTGGAAAGTGCAGCCTGCCATTGACAGGCAGTGCAGATGATTGCAAACTGGCTTCACCACACGGTGAAACTGATTTTTGGCTTTCTCGCCAAATTGACCGTTCATGCCACCAAACACGCCCGACGCCAGTGGGGACAGAAAATTCCACCCACGGTGCTTTTTCGGCCAACATTCCTCCTGGAATCAATCTTACCAAAACAAATTAGCCTCCCATTTATTACACTTGCTGCTTATGGAATCTTTCAGTTTGCAAATTGGCTGCCAAATTTGTCTATGTAACAACAGTGACAGCCTTTTAAAAGTAATTAATTGGCTGTGAAGCACGCATGGAAGACCTGAAAACTTTTTCTTTATCAATTTATGCTTGTCATTTGAATGCTATGGTTGTATTTATACCTTTGCATCAATGCAAAATGATTTTGAGTTTATATCTTTGCAAAACTGTTAGTACAACTCGATACTCCCAAACACATTTAATCCAATTGGTGTGAGATCTTTTCGAATCCTATATTGTTTGGACTAAAATCAAAGTGGTCCACTTGCCATTCTCTTCTAATCCCGAGATTCTGTTAAAACTAACACAGACAGGCTTCTCATGATTTTTTGTTAATTGTGATCCTGTTATGGAGATAGGCACCTGCTGGGTGGAGTGCCTGCTATGCTCTGCTCGCTAGATACTTACAGTCCAGATGTGGAGTCAAGTAGAATAATTACCTTTGAAGGGCCAAGAGGAGCAGGACCCCACAAAAATTGTTTGGGCTTTTGCCATCCCAGACTCTTTCCCTTTCTGCATTCCAACAACCTCCCTGAATACCATCCCCTAGCGGCCCCAACTCTTGACAATTTACTTTGTTGCTGTCTAGGTGGCCTCTGGGCTGCCCAACATTGTGCAAGAGGCTTCTGAATGCCCTTTTGAGGCAGGCGCTTCACTGGATTTATCCAACAGAGGCACGACCATGTGTCTCAACTGTACCACCCAGGAGGCTAATCTCTGTGTTCCACCAACCAATCACCAGGGAGTTAAAATTTCCCTCAAAAGACTTTGCAGCCAGGCAAGAGAGAGACTACATTATGCATTGTCATTCTGTGCAAAGTGGCAATCTGATCCGTCGCTGAGCACATCGCTGTCTCAGCAGGATGAACATCAGTGACAACAATGACAAATCAGTAAGGGGGTAATCATACGCATCAAATTTGAACACCAATGGCACTCAAGGCTTTGCCTTTCTTGGAAAACGTTTCAAACCATTTTCAAATTTACTAGCTTAATTTAAGCCTTTGGCAGCCAACTTGTCTAGGGAAATGACAGCCACTTTTCCTACATGACCATTTTTTAAAAAAAGCATTTTCACCCCATAAATTCTGATGCTGAAATATAATTCAATATTGCAGCAATAAAGGTACTTATGCATTCAGAATTGTTTTATTACTGCATTACTATGGCTTACAAAAAATAAGGAATTAATGAAAGAATTTAAAATAAAAATGATATATTTTAAACATCTTCTGCTTACACATTGTCATTTTTTATTACTGTAACTTTACTTTTATTGTATTTAACGTAAACTAATAAAAAAAATATCCTAACAATGCTTTCTCTTCAAATATAATTCTTGGAACTCCTTTCTTTACCTTTGTTCTTTATCTTCCTAATCCCCACCATCCATTTTGAAGAAGGGGAGCAACTTCCAAAGAGCCGCTTTTACTCGATGTCAAAGTTGATGTTTTCAATCAGTTGCATGCCTAAATGCACAGGTCTGATCAGGGTAATTTTTGACATGCAACTGCGTCAAATCCAGAAGGATCCTGCCAGATAAATAAACTCAGTGGTGCAGCAAGAGTTCAATAATTACATTTAGATTACATTTTGAGGCATTTGCATTAAGCAATTTATGACATTAAGGGGCGATATTAACCCATCTGGCCATTGAGAAGGAGACAGGTGGATAGTTAAAATCATGATAGAATAATTATCATGCCATTCCCACTGGTTACTGTTTTAACTGCAGTTTTTTTAGTTTGCCAAATTGAGGTGCTATGATTAAATTAGTGCACCGATGCCATTTTAATGCAAAATTTCAAAAGATTTGCTGAACATCCAAACCACCAGAAAAACCTACCAAAATTGGTTTCTCAAAACCATAACTGAAATAGTATTTAAAAGGGCACTCAGCTGTAGGTAATTGGATAATAAACCCCCTGGTTGTGTTGGGGTTGGAGGGGGTGGTGCGATGGGCGGGTAGTAGTGTCACTTAAAATAAAGTGAGATACTTAGCCCACACCAATCCTGCTTACTTCCCACCTTTACCTGAGCGAGGCAAAACTAAACCACTGTTGATGCAGCATTAGTCACTCTGATTTATTAGTGAGACCTGGAGGGAGAAACCTGCCTGTGAGGTCCAGGATTCTTTCTGCTCAGTTTTATAATCTTACAAAAACCTTACTGCTGTCACAGAGAATTGGTCAAGAAGCAGGAAGTCAGCAGCGCCACTAATAAACTGCATGATTTTAGTTTGTTAAACTCCAGCATTTCCCAGGTCAGCAACCTGTGCCTAAGCCCTTTGAACTTCAGTAAGTGAAGTATGCCCCTCGATGGAGCATGTACGTGGTCTATATAGGGCAAATGTAAACTTACCTGTGTGAATTTCTTAGTACCTTGGTTAGAAACTCTTCAAAATGGTGATGGGTTTGTGCGCATGTCAGATACTTGGCTTACCAAAATAATAATACCTTTGTAGGTGCCTCATAAATTAAATAACTGTAATGTTTCTTCTACAGGATTTGCTTGCACACTTAGAGGAATCCTACCCCTTTGCACGATAAGGGACTAGATTTAAGTACATGCCATTATAATAACATCCAAACTCATGAACTTGCATGAAATAATTTTCTGCAATGTTTTCCCATGCCCCTCCCCAACAGATGGGATGACCAGACATGTCACTTTTGGGAAGAGCAAGTTCAATAAACATGAGTGCCTTCCTTCCCTTCTCTATCTTCTCCAGGTTAATAAATACCATTGCATTTCTTGTTTATGTGGCTGCATTGCCATTTTATGGTTAAAGACATGTCACTTATAAAAGCTGCTCAATTGTCATCTGGGAATTTTTGAAACAACTATTATTTTATGGACAAAGGATGATTTGTGGACTGTAACAGCGTTCTTAATTGCTCTTTCGGGTCTACATTATTAAATGACACTTTTAAAATGCAGCTATACATTGATTTACATGACATGACATGGGTTTTATATTGAGTGGCATGTTCCACGTGTACATCAAAAGACTTTTGGTCCATTACATATGGCAGATAAATTGCTTTGTTAATGTATGGCATCTACAATAGAGAGAGTTTGGTATGTAATGGGCATTTAAGAGCAGCTTAACAGTTAACCTTAGCAGTAGGTAATAATAAATGATGAATAGAGATTTTTGACTATTTTAACCTTTCTTTTCTTTGCACTTTCCTGCCTCCCTTTTTATATCGTAAAAAGGCTTTTGTGATCACTGAGCTATTTTCCCTTCTCATTATTTCTCTGTAGTTTTCTCTGGCTGAGCAAATTTCAGTATGTTATGTGGGCAAGTTGTTGATCTAAACTTTATCACAGAATGCCAAAAAAAAGAATGACCAAGCTCTAGAAAACATTTCTTGTTTCTCACTGAGTACGCCATTGCCAAGACTGTGTTACTTTCCATACTGATTTGAATCACATCAGAATAATGAGTTGAAGCAGAAGTGGGAACAGACTTCGGGAATTGATCTTTCTGACACCACTACTTCAGCTGCAGGTAAGATGAAACCCAATTAATTCTTAACCTAATGGTAACTTTCTAACATTAAATTAATAACAGAAAATGACCCTTCATTCTCAGAAAATTAGGATGTTTAAAAAACATTAGCTAAGAGTTTAAGAGCATTAAAGTTGAAGAGTATTGAATCATTACCTTATTGCTAGATCAATTTGAAATGTGTCTCTAAATACAACCTATTCTGAATACAACCATGCTGAATTTTAATTATAGATGCTTCTTCTAAAAATGAAGTCAAATTATCTTAACTATGGCTACAGGTACACAAGAGTGTGCCTTAAGTATTGTTGGCCCTGTGAACTCAGTTTAATACAAAGACATATCTTTCACAGTGAATATCAGCTGAACTCGGAGATGAAATTCATCAAGATTCAGTATTTCTTTCATGTAATTTTAATTATGTCTCCTCGGAGTTTGGACTAACCTCAATACTAAACAAAGAACACGTATTTATATAGTGTCATATGACAATATTTGGGACAGTCAATGATTATCTTCAAAGCTCAATCATTATTACGTAGACAAGCAGAGCACCAATTTTGCACACAGCAATTCCCACGAAGAGCAGTGTGATGAATGACCAATCAATCTTTATTGGTGATATTGGTTGAGGGAGGAATATTGGGCAGGATACCAGTCAAAGCCCTATTACCTTTAAAATAATGAGTTATTTTATTTCAACCAGACTTAGCACTTTGTCAGAAGGACAACACCTGTAAAAATGCAACATCCCATCAGGACCTCAGTGAAGTATAAATCTAGATTACATATTAAGGTCTTGGATTTGGCCTTAAACCCATGACATAGAGGTAATAACTACCAACTGATTCAAGCTGACACCGAGGTTAAGAATAATAGATCATATTTACTTAATCTTGGGTTTTCCCTCCAAGTTGAAATGCCAAAATATATCATACACCAAATTTGCTTTCTTGCAATATTGAATTTCCACAGCTCTTGCCTCCTAACTCTGTCCCATTGTAATGCAGGAACTACTTGTGCAGGAAACGCTAAGGTTTCATTTTCCTAAACTGTTTCAGTCGGTCTCTTGATCCAATCAAACTAGCACTTTCATTCATTACCTTTGCCTATCAGACCATCACATTACAGTTGGCAAAGAGTGGTTGTGACAAAGAAATTTGGAGTTACATTTTAAGATTGAGACCACTAGTAGCATTATTAGGCTTATATTAACGTAATAACTTCTGATGTATTATCTCTGAAGAATTTAGTAAGATCTTAATAAAAACAATTCTGAAAATGGGTTATGAGTTCAAAATATGATGTAAGATGCTCATAACTAAATGACTACATCATAAAAAAAACTTCAGTAGTATGTGACCATTTATAAATAACACATTTTAATTGAAATTAAAGTAACTGCAGAAATATCTTTAGTATTCTGCTCTTATTATTCTGTTTACATATAAAATCTGTAAAAGTACTCCTTGCAAGATAAATTTTTATTTCTTCCGTAACAGAATTCAAATTATTTGTTATTTAAAGGAGTTCTTCCAAGTTAGGGATTATAATTCAGTGGAACACCATTCTATAAATAATGATTGGGATGGTAAACAACAACAAAACAGCAACTTATATTTATGTAGCACCTTTAATGTAAGGCATTTCACAGAGACATTATCAGCTGAGGCAGTGTTGAAACCAAGCAGTGTTACAGAGGTGGAAATAGGCAGCCTTAATGATGGCAGGAATGAGGTCAGAAGCTCATCTTGGGGTCAAATATGACACCGAGGTTAGGAAAATTTACTGTTGCCAGGGAGAGGGACAGTGTTCCTCTGAATTATAATCCTAACTTGGAAGAATTCTTGATTACAAATAATTTTAATTCTGTTAGGAATGTACTGGATGTAAAAGAGAAAATATTTACTTTCAGCATTCTTCAAAATATTGTGCAACACTATTGAATTTCTCATGATATTTTGCATGTTTCTTGCTTTCTGTGCACTGGTGGTAAGATAGAGCCAGGTATTAGCAGTGTACATGTGGAAACTAACAAAATGCTTTCAGATGGTGTCGTTGAAGGACAGCATGCCGATGAGAAATAGGAGGGGGCCAAAGATAGATCCTTCGGGGACACCAGGGTTAATGGTGTAGGAGAGGAATAGAAGCCATTGTAAGTGCTACTCTTGATTAGACTGATAACAATGGTGAGAGCACTCAGCTGAACAACAGTAGAGAGGCGTTGCAGGAGGATGGCCTGGTCAACCGTGTCAAAGAGCTGCAGACAGGTCGAGAAGAATGAGGAGGGAAATTGACCTTTGTCACAGTCACATAGAATGTTGCTTGTGACTTTGACAAGAGCTATTTTGGTACTGTGGTACAGTAGAAGTCTGATTGGAAGGCTTCAAACATGAAGTTCTAGTAGAGATGGGCATGGAAACATAAAATATTATGAACCTGGTGAGCTCTCTGTTTTTATTTTGTTGAGATATTTGTTGAGATATTAAAATACAGCTAAGGGACAATTTTCCCCAAATACATTAGGCACTAAAGGACCTCTAAGATGGAGTCTTGAACTGCAGTGCCAGTTTAGCCCATCTTTAGTGCAAGATGCCATCTTGGTAAAGGAGTTGGAAGGTGCACCAGGAACAGCTGCCCAGAGGACTGGAATGACTGCTAGCAGTCATTAAAGAGGTTGTATAGCATTTTAGTAGCTAACACTTAAATTAATGACTTGTTCTAACAAGTGACCAGCTGAACAGGAGTAAACAAGTCATTGCTGAGGATCTCAAGTATTACTTAAAGTTATGCTCAGCTTTCACTATTCACTTGCTGCTGGAGGTTTGGAGAGGCCTTGAGACATATCAGGATATTTTCACTTTGTCAAAACTTCACCAACACTGTCTATATTTATTCTGGGTTTTCTCTGAGGACTTCAACTAAAAATAATGAGTGCTGTGCCACTGTAGCTGATTGGGAACCTTATAGGAGTCACCAGTAGAAAGGGAGTTCTTTGTCATTGGCGTTTTGCTAGATGCCCCCCTAGCTCAGCAGGAGAAATGGGAGTCGGACATGAGGCAAAGCAAAGCAGTACAGGATACATACACAGCCCCCCAAAAATTGCTTCTAATCAGCACTTGAGTGTCAAACCTGCAAGTGTCTATTTTAATGCCTTCAGGCAAGTTTAAATCATGGTAATGATAAATTATTCCCAAAATTGAGGGCTAAAACCAGGCTTTCAAACAGACATGTCTTTATTATACTGCAACCACTTAGCACCCTTTCATCAAAATAACTCCCTCAGTGTTTTAGACATAGTAAAAATATCCTGAAATGTTTCCCTTGTGATGAACCAGGGAAAGCAGAACGGATTAGTGAACTCCTTTCATCTTGTTACCAAGCCACATATACATGCGGGTTATTAAATTTTATAAATATTTAACTCAATTGTCAACCAATGATTTAAAAAACTACAATGGGTGTACTGCTTACAATTTGTAACACCATTCCAAACCAATCATTGCATTTGCTGCTCTGTATGCTTCCAGCCTCTTGGAATTAGATTTCCAAAGTAGTGTATTTGGATGTTGGCTTATTTAATCAGCCTGTGACCACTGAGAACCATTGCGATGATAAAATTTCATTTCACTTTGGATCCATAAGAAAGAAACAGTAACATAAGAAAGCTCCGAGAAAGAAACTTTGTTTAATCTTTCGATTTGATTCGAGTTCCAGAAGTGAAGGAGTTGCATTCTAACCAGCAGCACTAGTCTGTTCTCCTGAGAATCCTGCAAAAGTAAATTAAATATGAAATATATATGCACATAATTTTATTAGCGGAAGCTGTAAGGTTCAATAATACCAATATTTCTTTATGTATAAAAAATGTCACCATTTTACAGAGCTTTGGAAATAGGTGATTCCATGTTGTAAAGGCTTTGGTACTTATCACTGCTATTAATTCAACAGACTTTGATCTTCTTGTTCTAGTTAAAATACCACAAGTAATGGAATTACAACAGATCTAATTGTGTTTGATATTTCACTTTTTTGGGAGAGTACAAAGGATTTTCAGTTAGCGTCACAGTTCATTCAATTTCCTAAATGATGACTCCACATGTAATTTAAATGAACAGTCTTCATCCGCTGTTACATTTAATCCAAACTGGCTCCACATGTTCCTTTGGGTTTTTCCATTCTCTAATTATAGGGAAGCTAATTATCATTGACTGTAGACACCATTACCTTTGAAATGTTTGTTGACTTCAGTGTTCCTTTATTTGTGATTTTATAATGCCACATAAATAGTAATGCTTTGGGCAATATTCAAAACAAATCAAATGATCCCGTTTCACAGTCAACAGACTTTACTATTACATTTTAAAGGGCACTTTCAGTTGGTAGCAAATTAGACAGCGGAGCTTGCTGTAGGGACAAAATGCCATTTGCTAGTGGAGCTTAATAGAATACCTGTTATATTACAGAGGGGCTCTCTCTAGCTCAATGAGTTCACAACCCTCTCTATTACATATTTTAACTCTTTTTTGGCGGTTTTCCACAGTACCTTAATTTATTTATTTTTATTCAAACAGCAGGATGTGGGTGTTACTGGCAAAGCCAGCAATTATTGTCCCTCCTTAATTGCCCTTGAGAAAAGGTGGTGGAAAGCTGCATTCTTGACAACTGAATGGCTTACTAGGCCATTTTAGAGGATGGTTAAGAATCAACCACGTTAGTATGGGTCTGGAGTCACATATAGGTAAGTACGGCAGATTTCCTTCCTGTTATGATCCCAGCTGAGGTTACCCCTGCACAAGCCTGATCCCAGGGTGGAACCCGGCTTGATAGATCCTAACTTTTACTTTTTTGTTTAGATACTTGGAGAGTGGCTACTGAGTAGAGTCACAGGAGTCAGCTGATGAACTTTCAACAGAAGAATGAAACATTTATTTAACAAGAAAAGATTAACTATATTACATTACTCCTTTACCCACAACTATACCTTTACAGATATATACAGATTTGTAAGGATAACACCAGTTACAAAAACTATCTTATGCTCCAATGTTCACAGTAAGTACGCAGTCCATGTAAACCAATAGGTGACCTGTGGTCAGACACATCGCACTCTGAAACCAAGTGACAGATGCCACCAGAGACAGATGCTATCAATCTGTCATCAGCTGCTTCCAGACGCTTGTCACACCGTGAGCCAACCAGTATCACTGAACTCTGTTCTTCACATGAGGGTTTCCAATCTCCACTCTACAAGAACTCGCTTTGGAATTTTCTCCCAAACTGACACTTCCCTCAGATGCCTTCCACAAGGGTTTGCCTCCAGGATGTTGAACTCCCCTTCTGATGTTCCTCTCCCTGGGTCACCACATGCATTCAAGCTTTCCTCCACGCACTCTCTCTTGCTGACTCAGCTGCCAACAGTACACCACTGCTTCACATACACATGGCAAAGAGTTACAGACCTTCAGCCATCTCTTTGAACCTTCTGGCCTCTTGCTTTAAGTCTGCTTCCTGCAGCTTTTCTTCCTTTAAGCTTGAAGCCTTCCTTGCTCCTCACTCTTAACACAACATTTTCCAGGTTCCTATCCTTCTTTTGATTAGAAGGTCTTCTTGGGACGTTCTCCTGTTTCATTCCCCTGGATTTTGGGGACTTTCTTCTTTAGTTTGGAACCTGCTATCTGTCCCTTTTCATGTCCTGCCTGTCCTGGCACCTTCTTCCAACTGAACTCAAAGTGTGAGTGTGTGTGTGTCCTACCTCTCTGGACACCTGGTGCTAGCCACTTTGTTTCACTCTTATGTTTGCTTTAACTTCTCCACAAGATTCCTCAAACCCATTACAAATGCAGGCATAAACACAGCTTTAGACATGCTGTCTCCCTCAAAAATGAAGCTAAATTCCAGGTTTCACCTTTTAAAGTGAAACTAAAACTCAATTTGACCTTTTCTTAACACACAAATACAGAAATACAAATCAAACTTAAACTTTAAAGCTAAAACTCATTCCTAACCCCCAGAAATACAAATATAACTTATTTAAACTATCTCTATTCCCTAACACCTTTCCCTTTGAAAGAAAGAAAGCTTTACAACTGTGAAGGTTTCTTTACAATGGCCTTACATCTGCATCACAAAAACTTATCATAAACCTCTAACAATAGCTTATTACATTCTATGAAAATAGATTTTCCATCTCGTTTCACAACTACACATCATATTGTACAATTACAAAGACTAAAGCAAACGAAGTCAATGTAATAAGATTAGTAGAACTTGCACATCATAGTATTATCATAACTCAACCCTTATGTTTCTTTTCCCAGTCTTTAACTCAACAAAGAATGTTTTATTTAAGTCTATAGCTCCATCGTCTTTTTCATACGCTGTAGATGTAATTCTATCTTCAAGCTCATTTTCCAAATTCAAATGTGGTAAATTGTCATTTCGATTCAATAAAGTCAAAATGGCATTTTTGTGTATTAACATCTCCTTTCTTCTCTGGTTAAAATCTCTTTTTGCCATTTCAAAGATGTTATTGAGAAGCTTTATATGTTCACACAAAAGGGTTTCATATTCTTGCTTGGTCTTTAAGTTTTTTATGATCTTGTGGAAGTGACCTGTACTACTGCTACAGTTTTAACAACCATTTCCTTTTCTGATGCAACCTTTCTTGATGATTCCTTCGGTGTTCCTACTATTGTAATAGGTGTACCATCTAATCTCCAGCAATCTGCCCTAACATGTCCCAACTTGTTACAATGGAAACACTTGGGCTTTCGAATGTCACTTCCACCCTCAGCACCTTCCTTTCTGGTCTGAAGAGAAATTTCCTGAGAATTTCCAACTGTCCCTTCTCTTCCCTGGCTACTTACCTTCCTTTCACCTTCCCATCTGCTATCCTTCTCGAGTTTATGAGGATGACAGGAAAAGGGTTTAGATTTATGGACCAGTTCATAATCGTCAGCCATCTCTGCTGCCTGTCTAGCTGTTTTAATCCTCTGGTCCTCAACATTGGTTCTAACTACAAGAGGAAGTGAATCTTTAAATTCTTCCAAGAGAGTTCTTTCCCTAAGAGCTTCATACATTGTATCAACCTTTAATGCCCATATCCAATGGTCAAAATTACTTTGCTTTACCCTCTCAAAGTCAATATAGGTCTACCCAGGCTGTTCCCTTATATTCTGAAATTTCTGCCTGTATGCCTCGGGGACTAACTCATATGCACCCAGAATAGCCTTTTTCACTGCATCAGAATCCATTGACACCTCTTTGGAAAGTGAAGCATAAACCTCATGAGCTCTACCTACCAACCTACTCTGTAAGAACAATGTCCAGATTTATTTTGGCCACATCATTTATTTAGCCATCATTGCAAACAAGACAAAGTATGCCTCTACACCCCTTTCCTCAAAATTTAAACATCTCCCCACTGGGTTTCCGGTTTCAGGTTTTTCCATCATCAGAACCCTCCTCAGCATCGGAGATCTCTTTTTTAAGGTCCAGCTTTTTAAGCCAGTATTCCCTTTCTCGTTCCTTCTCTCTTTCCTCCATTGCCAACTTCTCCCTCTGGAAGTCAAGTTCTCTTGCCTTATCCCACTCCCTTTCATTCTCCTTTTTCTTTCCACTTGCTCCCTTTGAAATGCCTTCTCTCTTTTACTTTTCTTTTACCTCCAGCCTTTTCAATTCCAATTCTCTTTCTTTTTCTTATCTTTCTCTTGCCTGTTCAAGTTGCTTCATTTGCAACTGGATCTTAACTAACTCAATTGACTCACCTCATGGAGAACATTGTCTCTCTAGTATACCTTACAGTTTAAAATGCTGTGTTATTATCTCAAGGTGGAGTTAGAATTACCTTCGGGTAATTTTAACTTCACTTTATCTGCCAATTCCATTATCTTACTCTTGGTTAATTTCTGTAAGCAAGTCAGGGTTACATTTTCCATCTGTAAAAAAAGTCTTAGCAACTTCCAAAGCCATTTCAAATTCCAACCCATATAACATATCTCACAGCAACTCCAATTCCCAAGTCCAGTACCTCTGTACCTCCATGTATTTATTTTAAGGATTCACAGATGCCACCAAATCAAGGATTTACAATCCCACCTTATAATGATAATTCTGGACCAATTATTATTCCATGTCCAATTACCAGCTGACAGCATTTCAAATCCTGCAAGAACCCCCACTTTGTTATGATCCCAGCTGATATTACAACTGGATAAGCCTGATCCCAGGGTGGAACCTGGCTTGATAGATCCTAACTTTTATTCTTTTGTTTAGGTGCGTGGAGAGTGGATACTGAACAGTCGCAGGAGTCAGCTGATGAACTTTCAACAAAAGAATAAAACATTTTTAACAAGAAAATATGAACCATATTACATTACTCCTTCACCCACAACTATACCTTTACAGATACATACAGATTTGCAAGGATAGCACCAGTTACAAAAGCTACCTTATGCTCTAATGTTCTGAAACCAAGTGACAGATGCCACCCCAGACAGATGCTATGAATCTCTCATCAGAGCCAACCAGTCTCACTGGTGTGTGTCCTCTCTGCACCCCTGTTGCTAGGCAACAGCACAGTTTTGTTCTACTCTTGTGTTTGCTTTAACTTCTCCCTAAGATTTGTTAAACTCATTAGAAATGCAGGTATACAAACAGCCTTAGACCTGCTATCTCCCTCAAAAATGAAGTTAAATTCCAAGTTTCACCTTTTAAAGTGAAACTAAAAAGTCAATTTGGCTTTTTCTTAACACACAAATAGAGAAATACAAACCAAACTTAAACTTTAAGCTAAAACTCATTCCTAACCCTCAGTAATACAAATATAACTTAAACTCTCTCTATTTCCTAACATTCCTTAACGGACACTAGTGACCCGGTAGGTTTTTATGACAATCAACCTTAGTTTCATGGTCAGCAATATTGATACTTGTCTTTTCATTCCAGAATTATTCACTTATTCATGCTTTTAGAGCTTAGAGTTCACCTCTTCAACATGGATAATAGACTGTCAATGGCAGGACATTGAAGAGCCAGCACAGCAATGTTATGTGCTCCTATTTCAGATGTGCAATAGAATGGGAACTGCAACAACAACAACTTTTATTTACATATAGCCTTAAATACAATAAAACATCCCAAGGCACTTCACAGGGACATTATAAAGTAAAATATGACACTGACCTTTATTTGGTTAAGTTGGACCTTTTCCATAATGGAATTGGTAGTCATGGCAAGTAACTTTAAATCAACCCAGTAGTCTGACTGGTTCAAAAACAGAAAATGCCGAAACACCAAATAAATCAGTCAACTGCTTGCTTGTTAAAAGTCAGAGTGAATTTTCACTGTCCCCCCACATCTGTCAAAATCCAATATTTTCTTGGTCTCCATAATTGACACTAGCTTTTTATTCCAGATTGATTTAATTAACTAGATTTAAATTCCCCAGCTGTTGTGTTGGGAATTTAAACTCCTGTCTCCAATCATTAGTCCTGGTCTCTAGGCCTGTAATGTAACCACCATTCCAAACGAAATTGAACTGTTATTTGTAGTTGGAAGTCTGTAAAGCTAAAGTTGGATAATAATTACTAGAAATACAGGTGAAACCTATTTTCTTATATGCTGCATTATCTTCACAAAGCATTATAGTTTCTTAGAACATTTATTTTTTAAAATGTTCATTCTATGTGGATGTTTTGTTGATATTTAGTTCTGCCAGGCTCTCCAGAGTAAGACCATGTAGCTGAATATTAGTAGGAGGCTACAGAGGGAGACCCGACAATTGAAATTATAGACAGAGGGAGAAATGAACAATGATTTCCTTGAGCAGTTGTGCCACTATATCAATTTCACCCTCAATAGAAGGAAGTGAACATGGTTTGCTACTTATGGATGGATTTGATACTGACTCTTTTGAGTTTCGAACTGTGCTAAATTGGATGCCTTCTGAATTAGTCAGTTGGCTTTTCAAGTTGTTGTTATGGATTGAAGCAGTTACCTGGAATGATCAGTGATATCTGAACGTGTACCGTGTGAAATCAAAAGAAAAGCTTTGATAGCCAATAAGTTAAACAGAATATATGATAAATTGGTACTTGATATAATGACCCATATTGATATGGGTTGACTCACGCAAAGCAGTTGGACTACTTGTACTATGACAGAAGCTAAAAGCAAAAAACTGCGGATGCTGGAAATCCAAAACAAAAACAAAAATACCTGGAAAAACTCAACAGGTCTGACAGCATCTGCAGAGAGGAACACAGTTAACATTTCGAGTCCGTATGACTTTTCAACAGTACTATGTACAACTTGTACTATGACAGCCCTGGCTCAATTAGTAGCACTCGCACCTCTGAATTGGAAGGTTGTGGTTTCAAGTCTCATTTCTGTGTCTGGGCTATTACTTATCTCTCAACTAACATAACGCAAATAGATTATCTGGTCATTAGCACGTTGCTATCTGTAGAAGTTTGCTGTATACAAATTGACTGCTGTGTTTTCTACATTACAACAGTGACCACACTTCAAAAATACTTCATTGGCTGTAAAGTGCTGAGATGTCGTGAGGCAGTCGTGAAAGATGCTATATAAATACAAATCCTTTTTCTTACTAAATGTTTCAGAAATTATAAATCATTGCAAGATCAAAGGGACATAACATTTCCTGGCTACATGAAATTTTAATGACAGCAGATATAAATTCATATTTGAACACTTTTTTCATTTGTTAGACCTACTTGTTTATCACTTCACCTGTAAATTAAATATATACTGAGGTGATGATTATTCTCTCACCATATGTTTTTCCTTGGCTGGCATTTGAGGAGAAAGGTGACCTTTTCTCCACCAATTTGCATAGATTATTGCTTCCACCATATGTCAGTGTGACTGTTAAAACATACATAGGTTAGATACATGGGTGAATAAAACATTTTAAACAGTTTTTTTTAGAAAAATGACCATTAATAACCATCAGTGTAGATGAGGCTTTTTAAATAAATGTAGTGTACAATTGAAATTTACAATTACAGCTTTCAAATATGCTGAATAGATTATGTTTATTAGAAATAATGAACCAAAGCAAATAATAAATTAATGCTCTACCAATGTGGTTTTAATTTTCTCCTGAAGGCAGGGACTCACACACAGTTCCACAGGCATTAACAACTCTCTAATATCTCATCCTTATTGTCCTTCCTGACAGTGTCTGCTAGTGGCACAACCATAGCAGTGCTCAGAACTTTCAAATACCCACTACAAGGGTCTTTGTAATTTTTATTGGACCACTCCTTCTTTTAAATGTCCCTTGGATCACCTGATATAATGCAGAAACAACAGATGTTCCTCGACAGCCAGTCAGTGAAAACCAATTTGTTGAACTTGCTCTGTGTTTTGCAATGAAATGTATCAGAGTCATTGGTGATGTTAGAGAATGATTTTAATTTATGATTAAAATTACCATCTATTCCTTAAAATCTATAATGTTCTTGAAGCAACGAGATCAAACATTCATAGATTTATTAAGCATGCAGTATATCCAATAACCATTCATTTTAAAGAGTCCTTACAACCACACCCAATGGTTGGGTTTTCAAATGCATTACTGTTCCAAACTCAGTATTTAAGGTGATCAAACCCATATCAAACACTCATTACAGTGAGCCAATTTTTATACCTTTCTGAGCTATACGTATTATCAAAATGTATGATGGGCAATGCAGACCTAATAATGTCTTGTTCATGTATGTAGTTTTACATCTTTAAACTGTAGAGCATTGAATAATGGGTAAGCTTAAAATCTACCTATTGATTGGCATGGGTGAAGATGTATCTTGTTTTCAACTTTCTTAAGAATGTGTGAGAATATAACTGAAATAATTTCAATAATCAGTCAATAATTTGATTTCCTTACTAACAAGATATTTTTTTGTTGGATTAACTAGAGCAGTGTAACTCTTTCTTTATTATCCTATCAAAATGTTGTCCTTATTATATATAATTGCGAATCCACCAAGTGCAACCTTTAATTGCAAGGATGCCTCTGATTCTGTACCAATCAGCATCAGCTAATTCCCACATTCCACAGAAACTTTCAGTGTTTAAGTGGATTGGTTGGGACCAATAGCCTGCTTCTGTGCTGTTATACTCTATGTACATCTATGTAAGAATGTATAACATTTGCCCAGATGTTTTCCTTTTACAGGCCTGTTTTTCTTGTTATCCCTGAAATTTGGGAACCAACAAAGTCAACAACTTGGGTCTAAGTAGCACCTTTTTAATGTAGTAAACTTCCCAAAGTGCCTCAGAGGAACCTATCAAACAATGATTGACACTGAGCTGAAGAAGGAGATAGGACAGAAGACTGAAGGTTTGGTCAAAGAGGTAGCTTTTAAGCAGCTTCTTAAAAGAGAAAGAGATGGAGAGATTTAGGGAAGGAAGTCCTCATCTTAGTACCAAATGACACATCCTCCAATAGCGGGGCAAAAAAAGGGGGGAGGGTGCACAATATCCTGGAGTTGGGGGGCACTGGAGGTCCTGGAAGGTTGTAAGGCTGGAGGTGATTTCAGAGTTAGGACAATTACCTTTTCTCATTTAAACAGGTAGTTACTACATCTTAATGCCTGCTGGTGTGTAAGGTCAGTTTTAGTTTGAAGGTTCAGTGGTCACTACTTTCAAATGAATCATATTTTCCTACTTAAACAAAGACTAAAGGATAATATTAGTACAGTATTAAGAAAAAAATCATAGTATTACATAAGCAAACTTCAAGTCAGCCTGATTAGATAGGCTGGTGACACATAACCATCACTTGTCCAACAAGATTGATTTGCCTTTTCATTTGCTTTATTTGAAATGTTAAATCATTGGAAGTAATAATGTCCTGCAACTTCCACGCTCCCCAGTGTAGGATTTGGGGAGGGTTCCTCAAAGATGCACTGGGGAATCTCTCTGGCAAGTTTCCAGGCAAGGGTTTGCACAGCAATTGCTCAGAAGTGCTCATTTCCTCTGGACAATTGTGCTGTGCTGGGAACTATCTGAAAATGTGATTTAAGTGGTAAACTTCGGCTGGTTCTGCTGGGGTTAAACCAATAGTTACCCAGAAAAAATTAGAAGAATTAAAACCTCTTCTAACTTCTGTGTAACTATTGTAAAGACCCAGGCCGACCCCATGGGACTCCCCCCATCCCACCCCCCCCACCCGACCTCTGACAACCCCACCTCAGCTCCACACCTACCTCACCCCCCACACCTACCTCAGCCCCCACACCTACCTCAGCCCCCACAAACATCAGATCCCCACCCCTAACCTCGGACACCCCACCGAAACTTTGGAGACCCCCACCCCTCCTCCAGACAACCTCATCACCCCTCTCCAGACCCCACTGCCGCTCTCCCCCCAACTTCCAGACATCCCCCCCATCACCCCTTTCCAGACACCACTACCGCTGCCCCCCCGCCCCCCCCAGCCCGACCCCTCCACATCCCTCCGATCTCCATACCAAGGGACTGCTGCACTACTGCGAGCCCAACCCCCCCAGCCACCTGGACGTCCCAGCCCACCACCCCCACCCCAACCCAACCCAACCCACAAACACCCTGACCTCCAGACACCCCTGACCCCTGGACACCCCCGAACTCCAGACCCCACCCGCCAAGCCCCACCCTCTGCCGCCCCACCCTCTGCCCCCCCACCCAACCTCCGGACCCCACCACACCCCCTCGCTGGACTGCCCAACCCCCCCTGTCACCCAGAACCCTGCAAACTCCAGACACCAGACCCCCCCGACACCCCCCATACAACCTCCGGATTCCCCCATTCCCCAACACCCATCCCGCACCCCCGGACTCCTCCGGAAACACATGACCTGTGGGCACCCCTCCCCCGGACGTGCCATCCCCCCCGACCGCCCCACCCACCCACCTCTGGACCCCCCATTCTCCCCGCTGACCACCGGACCCCCCCCAACCCCCGGGACTGCCCCACCCCCCCTGACCTCCAGACCACGTCCAGAACCCGTTCTCACCCCCCCAGGTCTCTACACAGCCCTGGACCCCAACCCATCCCAATTTGAATCCCCTTCTACCCCCACCCCCGACCTCTGGACCCCCCACCGGACCCCTCCCCACCCCCACCCCCACCCCCACCCCCACCCCACACCCGGCTGCCAGACCCCCCTCAGACTCCCCCAATCCCCTCAGACCTCCCCTGGACACCCCCCCTCCACTTCCAGACCTCCTCTGGACAGCCCCCACCCCACCCACGATCTCCAGACAGCCCCCCTACCTCCGGACCGCCCCAACCCTCTCCCTCCCAACCTCCGGACACCCCCCCCCACCCGACCTCTGGACATTCTCACTCCCCTGACCTCAGGACACTCCCCACCACTCCCCCGACCTCTGGACAACCTCACCCCCCCCCGACCTCAGGTCAACCCCCCCCGACCCCGGGACTCCCCCCCCCCCCCCCCCCCCCCCCCCCCCCCCCCGACCCCGGGACTCCCCCCCCCCCCCCCCCCCCCCGACCCCGGGACTCCCCCCCCCCCCCCCCCCCCCCCCCGACCCCGGGACTCCCCCCCCCCCTCCCCCCCCGACCCCCCCCCCCCTCCGACCCCCCCCCCCCCGACCCCTCACACACCACCCCCCCCCCCCCCGACCCCCCCCCCCCCACCCCCCCGACCCCGGAAGGGTCAGCATAATTTTCAAGAGCAGGTAAGTATGCATTTATTTCTTCTAATTTCTGCGGGCCAGCATTTTCTGACGCCAGTCGGAAGTCACGGCCCAATATTTCAACCTCATCTTTCAGCTGGGCACTTTATAGCCTTCTGACCTCAACGTGGAGTTCAACAATTTTAGACCATAACCACTGTCCCATTTTGTTTCGTGTATTTTAGCTGGTTGGATTTTCTTATATCATTTCTTTCTTGATTCCCTTACTTTGCACTTGGATAGCTGATATCCTGCCGTTCACACCTCCTTTAGCTGCCTCTATTGTTTCTTTACTTGTCTCATTATCACTCACTTTGGCCCGCAATATGAAACCTTATGTTGTTTAGGGCCGTAACCTCCGACTGGCGTCGGAAAGTGCTGGCCCGCAGAAACTAGAAAAAATAAATGCCTACTCACCTGGTCTTGAAAATTGTGTTGCCACTTCCATTCGCTGGAGCTGCCTGGATCTAACCTGCATCGAAAGAATCATCACAAGCCCCAGTGAAGTGCAGTTCCAGTGGATTCAAGGAGGCCACACCCCCTTTTTCACAGCACGTGCTGCCGTAAAGCAGGTAAGTTTAAAGGGCCAGGAAATTGACAGGCCAGGGAGAAGGCAAATGTCTAAGGCAAGTGGAGAGGATTTGGGGATGGGGGGTGTTTGGGTGGGGTGGGTATTAGGGTGTTTCGGTGAGGGGTTGTCTGGAGATTGGGTGGGGGTTGGTTGGGGATGTCTGGAGGTTGGGGGGGTGGGGAATGTCCGGAGGTTGGGGGGTGGAGGGGGGTTTGGTTTGGGGCGTTCAGAGTTTGGGGGGGTTGGTTGGGTGTGTCCGGAGGGTCGGGGAGTGGATGGGGGATCTGGAGAGTCGGTGGGGGGTGGGGTGCCCAGAGGTCGGGGGCGTCCGGATGTTGGGGGGGGCGTCTGGAGGCCTGGGGGGTGGGGGGTGAGGGTTGGGGGGGTTGCAGAGGTCGGGGGAGTGGGGGGGCTGGAGGTCAGCTGAGGGGTGGGGTAGTCCAGAGGTGGATGGGGGTTGGGGGGGGTGAGGGTTTCTGGAGGTCTGTGGGTGGGTGGGGTTGTGGGCGGGTCTGGAGGTCAGGGAAGGGGGTGTGGGTCCAGAGGGGTGGGGTGGCGGGGTCCAGTGGTGGAGAGGTGGGAGGGTCTGGAGATTGGGATGAAGGGATCTGAGATCACAGGGGCGTGAGGTTGGTTTGGGGGTGAGGTGGGGTTGTTGGAGGTCCGGAGGGTGGGGGGGGGGCGGGAATGGGGGGAGCCCTGTGGGGTCAGTCTGGGTTTTAATTCTTCTAACTTTTCCTGGGTAACTATTGGTATAACCGCGGCAGAACCATCCGAAGTTTGTTATTTTAATTGCATTTTCAGAAGGTTCCCAGCGCAGCGCAATTGTCCAGAGGAAATTAACACTTCTGGGCAATTGCCGTGCAAACCCTTCCCTGGGAACGTGCCAGAGGAATTCCCCACCGCATCTTTGGGATACCCTCCAAATCCAACACTGGGGAGCACAGAAGTTACGGGCTAGAATCTCTTCTGCTCTCCACCCTATCATGGACCTTCCTTTTTGTTCTTTCCACCCTCCCCCTTTTGCTTGCTCAAAACATTTCTAATGTTTCCCCGTTCCGCTGAAGGGTCACAGACCTGAAAAATTATTAACCCTGTGTCTCCCACCACCGATGCTGCCAGAATTGCTGAGATTCTATGCTAACCAGCATTTAGCGTTTTTATTTCGGATTTCCGGCATCTGCAGAATTTTGCTTTTGTAACAATGGGTTGGACTTCCATCCTTGAGGTGGTTAGTGGGAGTTGGGAAAATTCCGGGCTCACCCTGCCCACCTCTGGAGGATGGGATTTCCATTGCAGGGAGCAGGTGTGGGCTGCAGTCGGGCCAGCCGATCTGGGAAAAATTTCCGTGGGAGCCAACAGAGCTGCTGGGTGCTGAGTCAGATTGTTTAAAAAGCCAACCTCGGTGCTGTGAAACTTGGTCCTAGTTATATTAAAAACAGGCCCTCACCCCTCACCCCCCACCCCACACACTCCCCATGCCCCATGCTCGACACCCTATGGCTTCTCATACCCCATGCCAAGGTATGCCCCCTACCTACCCAATGGCCCCCCCATGCCCCGAAGCCAAGACATGCCACTCACCCACTCCTCATGGTCCCTCATGCCACCCATACCAAGGTATACCCTCCCAAACAACCCCTGTGGTCCCTCATGAAACCCAGCCAAGCTATGGCACGTCCATGCCCATTCACCCACTATACACTGTATAGAAGAATCGAATGCAATAATGATAGTAGGATGTATAAAAACAATTTTAAATAATCATTCCTTGATGATTTTCAACTTTCTTAAAAAAAACTCCTTTTTACTACAGGCCAATTTAAGTGTTAATTATCCAAACCATTTAAAGTATGAATAACAGAAGCTGCAACCACATGAATTCTCTTTATCTTGTGTAAATAAACATTCTGCAATTGATGGCATAGATCAGAGAGCCAGAGCTGTCAATCAATCAATGTTTTCCCTGGAGCTCAGATGCTTGAGTATTCTAATGGATGTCTGAGCTCTCACCAAGAATACATAATGAGACTTGGCTGAGAGCCCAGAAGTCTTTTAACCTGTTAAAATGCCAGCACAGCGCAGGTCAGGGATGAAAAGTTAGACTTCCATGGTTTGTATGGCACAGTAACCTACTACTCAGAAATGTATCCACTGAGTTATTAGGCAAGGACTGAATTAGTTCTAACAATTACTTCCACTAATACCATTACTGTAATACAACATAAATAGTTTTGCTTGGAATATAACTTAGTTCCATTCTTAGTCATTGATTTGATGGGTTGTTGTGTCACATTTCATTATGTTATATAAGGGTTAGTCTCACCTGGCGTTGCAGTCTGTTTCTCATTTGTGCATTGTCCTTACTGTGCCTATCTAATGCTGCGCTGGATAATTTCCAAGAGGATCTAGCTGCTTGTATTCAAATCTCAAGCTCAGCAACAATCATCTTTGATTGAACAGCTTGACACCAATGATACTGATAAGACTTTCTGGAAAATTCAGTGCTTGTGGTCTATTCACTGAAATGTCATAGACCTAGTTATATTAAGGCGTAGAATTCTACGTAGAATAATTGCACATTCTTCTACTTCTGCTTTGGCTGTCTTGGCATCACAGACTAACATCCATATTCCACCAACATTTACAAATGTGGTTAACAATGTGGTAATGCGCAGATAATCTGTTTTGTCATGTTGATTGAGGGATAGATATTGTCCAGGGCACTTGGGATAACTCCCTGTCCTTCTTCAAAATAGTGCCATGGGATCTTTTATATCTACCTGAACAGACAGATGGGACCTCAAGTTTAATACCTCTTCAGAAAGCCAACACTTCTGACAGTGCAGTGTTCCCTCAGTGCTGCATTGGAGTGTCAGCCTTGATTTTTACATGCTGAAGCCCTGGAGTGGGACTTGAGCCCAGAACCTTATGGTTCAGAAGCAAGAGTGCTACCAACAGAACCACAGCTGATGTTATTAGCTAAATCTTTACATTTTCTTTATTCTGTGAACTGCAAGATTAAATTAAGCAGCAAATTTTTCTCAGTTCCTCAATTCAACCGTGATTGCTATGAGCTGCAGTTCCACTCTTAAATCTATCCAAAGATTAAACAATAATCTTAAATGATCACCTTCTTTCACAGCTGCTGACATTGCATATTTAGACTGCAATCTGATAAATAGACTGGAATTGTGTTTTCACCTTATTGTAACTTTGACAGATTTGAGCGCCTGAAGAAAAGGGAATTGTGCTATGGTTCGTTCCCTTTGAAATGCAGGTAGCACATTCTAATTTCATATTACCAATGTTTTCCCAAATAGTCAACCGGATACTTTTTAATTTGTTGCATAGGTTTCCAATGGAACTGGCCTGCAATAAAGTACCTGTCAGGATTCCATTCTCTTCATTGCAATAAGACAGCTCCCATGGGATCCGGCTGAACACATAGCTCTTTTATATGGGCTAGTTTTCAAGTTTTTCCAAACAAGTTTGATATTATGAACCATGGATAGAAGTTAAGTATTGAGGTAAGGACCTAAGATAAGAAGCTAATATATTTAAATTGGGTTTTGAAACTTAAGTTTGTTTTTAAAGCCTTGAATTTAATTTCTGAGCAATCTGGTTAGTAATCCAAATAATTGAGGTGATAGCAGGGCACCTCAGTCCTGTCAAGTTGACAACCTGTGCACTGTGGTGACTCCAGGGCGTTTCCTGTGTCCTGGACAATCACATATGCAGGAAGTGTCTTCAGCTGGAGGTGCTTGAGCTCCCAGTTTCTGAGCTTGAGCAGTAGCTGGAGTCACTTTGTGAATCCAGGAGACTGAGAGTTTCACGCATGGCACTTTTCTAGAGGTAGTCACCCCAAAGCTTAAGGGTGTGCCAGCAGAGAGGTAATTAATAACTGCTAGTCATCAAGAAGGACTGGGCAGAGAGTGCAGGAGTGCCCCGAGTGAATCTTGCTCTACAACTGATATTCATTTCTGAATACTGGCCAGGGCCAAGTGCACAGCACAGCGGGTGGTTCAACTGTGTGAAGGGAGGAAGGTTGGGAAAGCCATAGTGATGGGCGATTTTAGAGTTAGGGGAATAAGTCGGCATTTCTGCAGTCACAAACGTGATTCCAGGATGCTATCTTGCCTCCCTGGTGCCACAGTCAAGGATATCACCGAGTGGTTGCAGAGCATTTTAAGGGGGGGGAGGGTGAACAGCCAGAGGTTGTGGTCCCTATCAGTACCAATAACACAGGTGGGAAGAGGGATGAGGTCCTGCTGACATATTTTAGGGAGCTGGGGAAGGACCTCAAAGGTAGTAATCTCTTGATTACTTCTGGTGCCACGGGCTAGTGAGTATAGAAATAGGAGAATACAGCAGATGAATGCGTGGCTGGAGAGATGGTCGGTTGGGGGGGAGGGCTTTAGATTCCTGGATCATTGGGACTAGTTCGGGGGGAGATGGGACTTATACAGGCCCTGCAGGTTGCACCAGAGCTGGGAATAATGTTCCGCGGCGGTTTGCTGGCACTATTGGGGAGGTTTAAAGAGGGGATTGTGGGAAAGAAAGGCAGCCATTATGACCCCAGTGAAACTCTGCAAGGGTTTCCCACTGTTTGGCAAGGTCTACTGCTCTTGGCCATGCTGAATTTTTATTTTTGTTTACCTGTGTAAACGTGGCTCCATTTTGAGACACCACCCGAAGTCTTGTATCTGCCCGAGCAGCACCCACCTCTCTCTGTGGTGCTGCTGAGGATTCAGAGCTGTCAGCCCTCTGATTATGCTGGCAGCACCAAGTGCTGACCCGCCATCCAGAATTGGAAGGCGGGCCCACAGGGGACCAATTAGGAGGCCGCCTGCAGTAAAATCGCGAAGCTGGTCTAACTGCTGATGTACAAGCTCGGGACCTGCTTTTTGGCCCAACGTCAGGTTCCCAAAGCCTGGGGTAAAGAATCTACACTTCAAAAAGTACTTCACTGGCTGTAAAGTATTTTGGGACAGCTGATGGTTGTGAAAACTACATGAATGCAAGTATTTTTCTTCATCTCTTAATTCTGTCTGGTTAGCTCATAATTAAACTGTTATGAAATAAACCAGGTACTACTCAAATGTCTTATTGTGCTGATCCCATTATGTTCTTTCTTCATCACTACCAGATTACTTCTTTGGCTATGACAATTCAGCTTTATCTTGGCAAACTAGTGTGTAGTGTTTTAATAATGTGAACCACACTTATCTCTTAGATCTCAGCAGTTATGAGGTTATAAAACAAACTATTTTCTACCAGAAATTGCTCCTTTCCTCCTGTTAGATCTCATTTAGATAAAAATTCTTTCACTTTTACTGCTGTCCCATTGAATTCAATTGGAATTAACATAAAATTATCTCCAAGTTAGCAAACGTTTAGGAAAAAGTATTAAAGACAAAACCGTAGCAGTAATTCCAGTAATAGCACTTTTAAAAGTGCAATACTTATCTATATTTTAATAATATGTTTAATGTAATATTGTCCTGAGTGTAGTGCAAAATATTTTGCTTTATAAACTTTCTTTGTCTTCCAGTGGGATTTTGTGTTGCATTAGCTCCATGAATAACAAGGCTATTCTAAAGAAATATGTATTATTCAAGATTCACACAAAGTTTTTAGGACCTTGTCCTCCAGCCTGAAATTTAGATTCAACCTAATATGAATAACAAGGCTATTCTAAAGAAATATGTATTATTCAAGATTCACACAAAGTTTTTAGCAACTTGTCCTCCAGCCTGAAATTTAGATTCAACCTAATAATCTCTATCTAATACCTTGCAGCAGATAATTGACCAGAACCAATACCTTTCAGAAATAAGATAAAACGTTAGGGGCAGAATCATCCCAGATTTGCACAAAGTGCGGTAGCGGGCGGAAAAAAGGATGCTTTGCCCACTGGCCGCAATGGCGGCTTTTTGTGCCATATTGTCCCATTCCCGGCCTCGTTAATAATATGTTCCTGGGAAAAATCCGGATCGCTAGCAGGTCAGCCTCTGATTCGCCCGCCCTGCCATGACGGCATTCAGTAATCCGGGCGCCATATTTAAAGGGAGCCCCTGCACAGAGCTAGTATTCTCTAAGGCATCAGAAGCTGCTGCAAAGTCATGGCTGCCAAAGGGAGGAAACATGCTGTCCCCAGATTTAGTGACGCTTCCATCGGGCACCTACTGGACACAGTGGAGGCCCACCGTGAAGTCCTCTACCCCACTCTGGGCGAAGGCCAGCAAACAAGGTCACCAATCCAGCACGGGAGGCAGTAGCAGCGGTGGTCAGTGCCAATGCCCTCCAACAGAACAGCCACCCAGTGCCGAAAGAGGGTGAATTATCTCCTCTGTTCCGCCAGGGTAAGTCACTCTTCTCATTGCTCTCAACTCACACACTCACAAACCCATCACACATCCACAGGGATCTCATGCACTGCCAGTTCAACGAGCATCACTATTCATTCTTTCACATCTGCCCTGAGGATCGTGTCCTCATGCTGTCCATGGCACCACTCACCACCCACCCATGCCACGCATCCTTCTCCTCTGGCCTGGCAGGTATTCTGCTTACACTCTCTCCATCTGTCTTCACGCAGTTGGCATACAACAAAAGGGAGAGGTCACAGACTGGTGGAGGAATGCCTGACATCAAGGTCCTCACAAACTTTGAAAATAGAGTCGTCCAGCTGGCCAGCGACGATCTGGACCATTACTGTGCTGACGGTGAGGTTGGCAGTGCATAACAAAGTGAGGGTCCAGCAATGCAACATCCATCAGACAACCATGCTGTGAGTGAGTTCCCCTGTTCCGCAGTCCCCTGCCATGCACTAATTATCTCTCTTTGTTTTCACAGGCACATCTGGGAAGCAGCCGAGGGGGCCCATGAGCCAGGTCCTTGACTCAAGCCCGAAGACACCTCAGAAGAAGAACCTAATGAACCCTAATTGAAGACCCATCACAGCACTCACACACACCCTCCACCAGTGCAGAGACACACACCTCAGTGGGACCTGGTAGACTCGGGGGTCACAGTCTGGTGAGCACATCACACCGTCTGATCCACAACAGGCAGCGGTAGGGACTTCCCTCTTCCGGCGCTCGTGGGACAGCTGGAGGCCAGAAATCTTCGGAGTCTGAGTCAGATGAGGAGTCCCTGGACTCGGCCATGCCTCAGTTGCTGCAGCTGCAAAGGCAAACTTGGGAACATCAGGAAGGGATGTCCGCTGCACTCCTCAGGTTGCAATGCACGAAGGAGGAGTCCGTCCGCCTTCAGGATGCGGTGATAGCGCTGGAATGCCAAAGCATCGAGGTCAACACTGGTAGGATGGTAGCCGCCTTGGAGACCTTGGTCCAGGTCATCGGTCCTGCACTACTGCGTGACTGAACTCCATCACTGATGCTATAGTTGGCCTCCAACAGTGTCAGCACGAGAGGGGTGCAGGCCAGCTCAGTCTCACTCATGTGTCTCCTCCTCCTCAAGGAGTTAGCCAAAGGCCCTCGGGCACCCATAAGGAGGAGGATCAGCAGGTACAGGCCCCAGGGTCATCCACCCAGGTGACACTGGGAGTTTCCGGCCCATCCGAATCCCCTCTTCCTGTGACCCCAGCAGCTCCAGCTCCACAGGCCGAGATGGGTGCCACTGCCACACAACAGGACTCCAAAAGCAGGTTGGGGCCCTCCAGGTCACAGCCCTCCATGGGATACCCACCAAGGTCATCACAGACAGGGCGTAGCAGTCAGCAGGCTGCCTCCATCTCCTCTGTGGATGTCAGGGGAGCACCAAGACGTAGTGGCAGGATTGGGATGGCTAAGAAGATGTAGTTGTACAGCCTGGGCATGGGTGTTAATCACTTGTACATAATAAACTTTCAAGAATGTCTCCTTGCCTATGGCTCTTTGATCTGATGAGCAGTGTTCGTGCCACTCAGATATGAAACCTTGGTTCCTGCTCGAGATAAAGGCAAATGTCTCAGTCCAGGGCCTCTTCCCTGTGCAGTGTGTAACTTTCAGACCGAAGTGATGGTCCGGCTTCACACTCCCTGGACACATTAGTGACGCCTGCACCTCGATGGTGCTTGTCTTTGCTGCCAGAATGTCGTGGGCAAGTGTCACAGAGTTCAGTCATTCTCTCTGTGTGCTCTCAGCACCTTTGAGGTGGGGCTGCCCTGATCTCTTCAGCATCTGTGACCAGTGATGCTGTGCTCCTGAAGGGGTCAGGTGCTGAAGGCTGACAAAGGATCAGGTGCATTTAAAGTTTCATGGCTGCATTTCCATGATATGACCCTGATCACAGAGCGCAAGTGAGCTGCCTTCAGCCAGACAGGAGTCAGACATTTGCACAGACAGTGTGAAGTCCTATGGAGTGTCCTCACTGCATGTCGTGCTCTACGAATCTTGCAGCAATGAGGGCTTCCTGAGCGTGCCTGCCTCGTCTGGCTAGTGCAATGGCCTCATCATTGTCATCCTTGCCTTTGAGGGCCACATCGACGTCCTCCTCATTGGAGGAGACATGCAACTCCTCCATCTCCTCCTCAGCCAGGTCCTCCCCCCTTTGCAGCTCCAGGTGGTGTAGCGCGCAGCAAGCAACGACGATGTGCGACACCCTCTGGGGACCTTATTGCTGCTCTACGGACCTGTTCAGGCACCAAAACCTCATTTTCAAAATGCTGATCGTTTGGTCCAGCAAGGCATGGGTGTCATCAGCCACATCCTCTATGGGTAGCCCTTGTCCCTGAGGAGCCAACCCTGCAGCCTCTGTGGACCCTGGAAGATGTCAGGGATCTGAGTTCTGCTAAGGATATAGGAGTCACAGACGCTCCCTCGTGCACAGACCTGTAGGATGTGTTTGTGCTGGTTGTAAACCAACTGAACATTCAGCAAGTGGAAGCCCTTGTGGTTGATTTAGTTGATTGCTTGTTGTCATGGAGATCTAAGCGCCATGTGAGTGCAACCAAGGCGCACCCTGCACCTGTGGGAAGCCTGAGATCTGCACAAATCCCAGCGCTCTTGCTTCCTAGCTTATTGGATCCCGGGCAAAATGCACAAAGTTCTGTGCCTTCGCCATGGTGATGTCCGTGACTAGCTGGATACACTTGTGAGTGGAGGCTTGCAAGATCCCGCACAGGTCACCTGGAGCCCTGGAAGGAGCCACTGGTGTAAAAATTGAGCGCCACTGTCACTTTCACAGCCACTGGCAGTGGATGCCCTCCATGTCCCTGTGGCACCAAATCCTGCAGCAGGTGGCATATGTGACCAACCTGCTCCCTAGACACGCGCAGTCTTCGGCAGCACTGGTTCTCAGTCATCTGCAGGAATGACAAGACCCTAGGTCTATCGATGCGCCTATGAGTGACGGCCTCTTGTAGTTCTTCAGCTGTGTGGGCAGCACGCCCTGCTGCCCCTTCATCTTGAGGGAGGTGCGCCTCCTTTTGCTGAGTCAGTTGTCTCCTCTGCACTCTTCTTCTTCTCTGCTCCCTGTAAGCCATGCAGCACACCACTAACTCACCAGGCTCCATGATCCTGATGTTCTCCTTCTGCAGGATCAAAGAGAGAGATGTCTAGGTTAGCATATGTGTCCTAAAAACCTCTTCTGGTTAAGTCTGAAGGCTCCTTCACGCATGCAGGAGAGTGCTGGCCACCACTTGGATGGCCAATGTGTAATGTGCTCATTGCCTGTTTGAAAACCTAGCCACCTCCGCCACACTCCACCTGACTGATTAGCAGCAGCTTCATCCCCTGGACTGCATTCTGTGGTCTCAGCTCATGTGCAGGCATTCTCCTAACCCACACTGCAAGGCTGCATTGTTAGCTTGAACCATGAGGCATACTGATCCACACATTAATAATGACATTGCAAGGGGCTCTGAGCACCTGCACCAGTGACTGCGCCATGGCCACCTGTCGCAAGGGGATTGTACAATTTGCTCAGTCAACCAATTGTTCTGCCATATCCTAAAACGCACCTTAATTTTCAGTCTGCAGCTGAGGGGGTGAAAACTTCTGGAGAATTTTGTGGCATTTTCGTCCTCTTCTGTTGCTTGAGTATTTGAACAGTCTCAGCTGCGGAAGAATGCTCACGTTTGACAAGATTTACCAAGTGCGCAGCCGATTCCCTCACCCCCTCTTCCCCACGCCCCCGACACGTGCTTGTGTACTTGTTTCAGTCTGTGCTGCCTTGTCCCCCACCCCCACAGCCTGACCCGCACTGAAGCCCTTGTCCCGGCACCGCACTGAAAGCTAGCTGGGAAAAAGTGACTTGCCTGTGCCCCCCCAGCCTCCCAAATGCAAGACGCCTCTTCCTTGATGTCCTACGGGCGATGCTCGCGAAGACTGTGCAAGGTTGTGTGCACTCACCTCCGAGTGCCCCTCGATTTTCAGCTCGCCAGGTGCACGTTGCTTATGTACAGTTGTGAAACACGTTGGCATGCAATCACACCAACATGCCCGGATGATCCAGAGTGGGGGGATGATTCTGGAGAGGAGGGTTTATAATTAGATGCAAATGTATTAAAATGATGTTCCCGATGTGCGGTGGCAGGAAACGTGGCTCGCCATTGAACGGGTGAAGTGGACAATTGCAAACTGGTTTCACGACGGTGTAAAACCGAGTTTTGGCCTTCTTGCCATATTGTGCCCACCTCCCCCCGCCATGACAATGGAGCTGGAAAATTCCGGCCTAGGAATCATCAGTATGTTTCAGGGGATAAGAGTTGTAATTTTGAAGAGATGTTAACTAGGGGAGAGGTGAACGTGGGGCAATATATCCAGATAAGAACATACTTTTACAATTGCTACAGAAATGTAATATAATCCAGGAAATTCACGGTTATAGTTTTATTCCCAGAAAGGTCCAATTTGAGATATTTCACTCACATAAAGTGGAAAATTATAATTTTGTAGTGATCTGACATTTGGTTCAAGACTAGTTGGAGAACTCAGACAAGCCACAGCAAGAGCTTGCATTTATATATTTTTTCTCATCAGAATTCTCTCTTGGAATACGTTACCGAGGGGAGAAGAAAATGTGCACTGTGGAGGAGAGAAAGAGCAAGTTAAGTCAAATCTGGCAGGGATAAAGGAATGGTTGGAGAAAAACTATTTAATTGGCTTTTGAAAGTAGGAAGGGAGATATTAAACAGGAGGAGCATAACCCAGCGTGTAGGGACATCCTGGCTCTGGCTCTCACAGTGACCATCTAAGAATGGAATGAACAGAATGAGGTATAAACCCACTACATATGGTATTAGATTAGCAGCTCAGAGATTGTGAGTTCAAATTCCATCATGGTAAATTGTGAAAATGAATTGAATGGATCTGGCAATTTATGATTAGTACTGGAAAAGAACCATGAAAACAACCGTTTTGTTTCAAAAAATCCCCAGCGGATTCACCAGTGTCCTTCAGGGAAGGACTCATTCCATTATTTGGTTGGCCCTTAAAATTGGGGATGGCCAAAAGTATTGTCTTACCACTGTTGCCCACATCAGAGGAACAACAAAAAAACCTGGCACTGTGGGAAACCACTTAAGATGGGGAATCCTTCTCACTCATTAAAGATCATGCAAAAGTGATGTCTACAGAGATGAAATATTTAAACTCAGTTCATCATCATACTAGACTCATGTGAGCCAGGTGCTGGCACAGATAACTCAGAGGCCAAGTTGCTGTGGTGCCATGCACTCTCCTCCTCCAGCTGCAACGATCTTTTATTGCTTTCAGTGCCCTTGTGAAACTCAAGCCCATTAATTCCATGATGCTATCGCTCCATCTAGCTTTCTGCCTACCTATATTACATTTTCTCTCCACCCTTCCTTCCAGCATCATCTTTCCTCTGCCATTTCTTCGTGCCACGTGCAAAAAGTATTTCAATTTTTGTCCGTCCAACATTGGTAAAAATCTGTCTGTGTTGTTAACTCCAACCTGTTGTAATACCCACTTGTTTTTTGTCTATCGTCCTCAGCATCCTTCGGAAACACCAAAATTCAAAAGAATTGATTTTTTCCCTTTTTTTCTTCTTCATGGTCCAACTTTCACACCCTAAGTGGAAATAGGAAACACCAATGCTTTAAGAACCTTAGCTTCGTCATTTTCCTCATTGATTTGTCCTTCCAAGCGTTAGTTAGTGCAGTCATTGCTTTTTTGGCCATTCCAATTCTGTGCCAAATTTCTTTACGATTATTCAATTAATCATTCACATTACTGCCCAGGTAAGTAAAGTCGGTGACTACTTCCACGTTCTCACCGTCGACTTTTACTTTTAAAAAAATTTTCTGTGCCTCTGTTTTTAAACTCTCATCACTTTGGTCTTTTTACCATTTAGTTTCAGACCTTTTTTTTCTGCCTCAAACTAAAAGCAAAACAAACAACCCAGCCCCACCAAAATAAACTAGCGTCAGATCCAAGCAAGTTCTGGGTGAAAGTGCAGTCTAGGACCATCTCAAAGGCTTGCAAAAACACAAAAAAAACCTGGGTTTCAACAATTTAAAAAGAGCAAAAAATAAACAACTCAACCTGAATTTAATGGATAGGATTTACCCTGCATCTGGATTTGGAGATCCCCTAGGTGTTGGCAAGGAGAGCTCTTTTAGGCTTCAGGCTTCCAACAATCAAGACTGTGCCATTAGCATACCTTAAATTTGTTATCCTACATCCTGCTACCTTTATTGTTGCAACATGATCATCCAATGCCCCTCGCATGGAACTTTCTGCATACAAATTGAAAAGATAAGGGGAAAGAATGCACCCCTGACGTACGCCTGGTCCTATATTAAACCACTCAGTTAAAGCATCCGCTGTTCTTACTGCAGCTTTTTGATTTTCATACAGAGACTCAATCAAGCATACAATATGCTTTGGAAAACCAGGACACATAGCTAAATGCAAACTGCAACTGTGCCCATGATAAATTGAAATCGTGACTTAAATTAAATATTGCTAATTATATTTTTTTAAATTTTAGTCTCACCTATATGATCTCTTTCAGGTGTTTAAAGATTTAAGATCTTTCCAAAAAGACTAAAAGGTGTTAATGTAGCCTGCCAATTGTTAGGAAATAGAGACAGTGTACGTAAGTTATATTTGTATTTGTGGGTGTTAGGAATGAGTTTTAGCTTTCAAGTTTAAGTTTGATTTGTATTTCTGTATCTATGTTAAGAAAGGTCAAATTGAGTTTTAGTTTCACTTTAAAAGGTGCTTGCATTTCTAATGAGAGTTTTACGATTGTAAGCTAAGTTAAGCAACAAGAGTAGGAAAAAAACAGTGTTGTTGCCTAGCAACAGGGGTCCAGAGAGGCAGGTCCCTCCCACAGACACACACACAGAAGAAGAGAAACGGCAGTTTGATTTTGAAAGTAGCTGCCAGGAGACACTGGAGCAAAGGGGACAGATAGCCAATCCCAAGCTAAAGGAAAGACCCCAAGATCCAGGGGAGTGGAACAGAAGAAAGTCCCAAGCAGACCTTCTAGTCAAAAAAAAGACAGGAACCTGGAAAAGGTCCTGTTAAGTGAAGTTAAAAGTGAGGGGCAGAGGGAAAGGCTCCAAGCTTCCGATTTAAAGACACAAACACTGCAGAAAGCAGATTTAAAGTGAGAACAGCTTGAAAGAGGCAAGAAGGTCCAAAGAGACCACTGAAGGTTTGTAACTCTTTGCTATGGGCATGTGTAGCAGTGGTACTATTGACGGTTGAGTCGGTGAGAGAGAGTGCGTAGAAGACAGCTTGAATGCATGATGGTGAGCCAGAGAAGAGGAACAGCAGAAGGATAGTTCGACACCCTGGAAGTGAATTCTTGTGGAAGGCGTCTGAGAGAAAGTGTTGGTTTGGGAAAAGATTCCAAGGAAAGGTCTTGGAGAGTGGAGATTGGAAACCCTCACGTGAAAGACAGAATGCAATGAGACTGGTTGACTCACGGTGTGACAAGCATCTGGGGGGAGTTGATGAGAGATCCATAGCATCTAGTTGAGGTGGCATGTGTCACTTGGTTTCAGAGAGTGATGTGTCTGACCACAGGGTGCCTCTTGGTACATGGACTGTGGACTTACTACGGACATTTATGAGGTGGCTGAAAAGCGGGAAAGGAGCAGTGAGTGGACCGCTTGGCTTTTAACTCCAGTTTCTGCAGGGCAGAAGGAGTTAAAACTGCTGTTGAATTTTGGTTGTGAGTTTCAAACACTTACTTAGACTGATAACTTGCTTTACCGAGAATTTTCAAGCCTGAAAATGTGATTCTCTGCTTTTGTAATCTGTTAATGTTGTCATTTGAGATACGCAGAGACAGTTATGAACCACGTGCTCAATTTTATGCCCTGGGTGGGAACATGGCCCTTCATCAGATGCCAATCTGCATTATAAGGAGGAGCCTACCCACTTGTACTGGGTTTCCTTGCCATCTGCAATTTAAAATTGCAGGCAGTCAGATCAGCGTGAAGAATGAGAGGAAGACTTGCAGTTCTGTAGTATTTTTCACAACCACCTGATGTCTCAAAACACTTTACAGCCAATAATATACCTTTGGGCAGAATTGTCCCAGATTTGCACAAAGTGTGGTAGCTGGTGGGTAAACCGACATTTTACCCATTGGCCACGATAGCGGGTTGTCATGCTGTATCCTCCCAAACCCTCCACATTATTTATGCATTCCCGGGAAATACGCTGTTTCCATGGTGGGTGGGTGGGCTTCGATTCACCTGCCACACCGTCACTTCGCTGCTTTATCACGCCAGGCACCACATTTAAAGTACAGTCGCGCTCAGTGCTTCCAGCCCAGGACTGCAGAAAAGAAGACATGGTCCCAAAAGGCAAGAAGACTGCAGCCCTCAAGCCCTTTGGATGCCATGGAGGCCTGCTGTGATGTCCCCTACCCCCGCCCTGGCTGCAGGAGAGGCAGCAACATTACCACTCTGGCTTGGTAGGCGATGGCAGTGGTGATCAGTGCCAATCCTGCACAGAAGCGGTTGGCCATTCAATGTAGATAAAGGATGAACAATCTCATCCGTGGAGCCGGGGTATGGCAACCATCTCTTCACTCTAAGCTCACACACTTGAGCCCATCACACATTCACAGGCACCTCAGTCACTGCCAGCTCAAGGGACATCACCGCCCATTCTCACACATATATCCTCACATCTCCATCTGGCCTCATCTCCTCTGGAGACTGCCTTCTCAGCCCTCACCATCTTGAGGCCACTTGCACAGATTAACATGTGCCCCGCACACACCCTGGGTTACCCTCCTTCCCCAGTACAGCCTTCATCCTGCAGCCTCTTCCCTTTCCTGAGGTTACTTCTCCCCCTTCTTTAGGTAAGCCATAGCCCTGCAGCCATTGAAAAGCTACCCACTTATGGCTGATCTGGTAGGTAGAGACCTGCCGTGAGCCCCCCTAAAAGTGAACCTGCTATAACACAGGGTTACTTGCGTGCCAAACAGCATAAGCAGCAAGTGATAGACAGAGCTAAGTGATCCCATAACCAACAAAGCAGACCTAAGCTGTGCAGTCCTGCCACATCCAGTCATAAATGGTGGTGGACAATTAAACAACTCACTGGAGGAGGAGGCTCCAAAAATAACCCCATCCTCCATGATAGGGGAGCCCAGGACATCAGCGCAAAAGATAGGCTGAAGCATTTGTTACAATCTTCAGCCAGAAGAGCTGTGTGGATGATCCATCTCGGCCTCCTCCTGAGGTCTCCAGCATGCCAGTCTTCAGCCAATTCGATTCATTCCATGTGATATCAAGAAACGGCTAAAGACACTGGATAGTGCAAAGGCTATGGGCCCTGACAATATTCCGGCAATAGTACTGAAGAGTTGTGCTCCAGAACTTGCTGTGCCCCTAGCTAAGCTGTTTCAGTACAGCTACAACACTGGCATCTACCCGGCTATGTGGAAAATTGCCCAGGTATGTCCTGTCCACAAAAAGCAGCACAAATCCAACTCAGCCAATTGCCACCCCATCAGTCTACTCTCGATCATCAGTAAAGTAATGGAAGGGGGTCATCAACAGTGCTATCAAGCGGCACTTACTTAGCAATAAACTGCTCACTGACGCCCAGCAGATAGATGGGAACACCACCACCTGGAAGTTCCCCTCCAGTTACTCACCATCCTGACTTTGAAATATATAGTCATTCCTTCACTGCCACTGGGTTAAAATCCTGGAACTCCCTTCCTAACAACACTGTGGGTGTACCTGCACCACATGGACTGCAGTGGCTCAAGAAGGCAGCTCACCACTACCTTCTCAATGGCAGCTAAGGATGGGCAAAAGATGCTGGTCCAGCCATCAAAGCTCAGATCCTGTTAATGAAAAAAAGTGATCTGGTTCTGTCTGTGAAGCCTGACACTGATGACTGCGAGTGATGACCAAAGGAAGGTAGTCAAACAAACTTTGAAGTCTCGAGCGAAGTGCAGCCCGCCGAGTGCACGCTGCTTATCTGCTGTTGTGAAACACGTTGACGTGTTTCCCGCCGACTTGGGCGGATGATCCAGCGGACGGGGGGAAGTGCTGCTTCACTTGAAAGGAGTGTTTGGACCCTTGGACGGTGAGGGGAGGGGAGGTGAAGGGGCAGGCGTTGCACCTTCTGCAGTTGCATGGGAAGGTGCCGTGGGAAGGGGTCGAGGTGTAGGGGGTGATTTAGGAGTGGACCAGGGTGTCCCGGAGGGAACGATCCCTGCGGAATGCCGCCGGGGGGGGGGGTGAAGGGAAGATGTGTTTGGTGGTGGCATCATGCTGGAGTTGGTGGAAATGGCGGAGGATGATCCTTTGAACACGGAGGCTGGTGGGGTGATAAGTGAGGGCAAGGGGTACCATATCATGTTTCTGGGAGGGAGAGGAAGGTGTGAGGGCAGATGCGCAGGAGATGGGCCGTGGTTTTCCACCCACGGTGGTCGACAGGGCCCTCAACCGTGTCTGGCCCATCTCCCGCGCATCCGCCCTCACACCTTCCTCTCCCTCCCAGAAACATGATATGGTCCCCCTTGTCCTCACTTATAACCCCACCAGCCTCCGCATTCAAAGGATCATCCTCCACCATTTCCGCCAACTCCAGCATGATGCCACCACCAAACACGTCATCCCTTCACCCACCCTGGCGGCATTCCGCAGGGATCGTTCCCTCCGGGACACCCTGGTCCACTCCTCAATCACCCGCTACACCTCAACCCCCTCCCACAGCACCTTCCCATGCAACCGCAGAAGGTGCAACACCTGCCCCTTCACTTTCCCTCTCCTCGCCGTCCAAGGGCCGAAACACTCCTTTCAAGTGAAGCAGCATTTCACTTGCACTTCCCTCAATTTAGTCTACTGCATTCGTTGCTCCCAATGCGGTTTCCTCTACATTGGAGAGACCAAACGCAGACTGGCTGACCGCTTTGCACAACACCTTCGGTCTGTCTGCAAGCATTACCCAGACCTCCCTGTCGCTTGCCATTTCAATACACCATCCTGCTCTCATGCCCACATGTCCATCCTTGGCCTGCTGCATTGTTCCAGTGAAGCTCAACGCAAACTGGAGGAACAGCACCTCATCTTCCGACTAGGCACTTTACAGCCTTCCGGACTGAATATTGAGTTCAACAATTTTAGATCCCCCCCCATTTTTTTCCAATAATTTATATAGATTTTTCTTTTCCCACCTATTTCCATTATTTTTAAATGTATTTCCATCCATTGTTTTATCTCTACCTTTTAGCCTATTTCGATTCCTTCACCCCACCCCCACTAGGGCTATCTGTGCCTTGCTTGTCCTGCTTTCCACCCTTAATTAGCACATTCCTTAGATAATATCACCACCTTCAACACCTCTTTGACCTTTTGTCTATGACATCTTTTGGCTATCTCCACCTATCACTGGCCCTCTATCCAGCTCTACTTGTCCCACCCCCCCTTAAACCAGCTTATATTTCACCTCTCTTCTATTTTTACTTAGTTCTGTTGAAGAGTCATACGGACTCGAAGCGTTAACTGTGTTCCTCTCCGCAGATGCTGCCAGTCCTGCTGAGTTTTTCCAGGTATTTTATTTTTATTTTTGTCTCAAAAGTACATTATTGACTGTAAAGTGCTTTGAGATGTCAGAAAAATGCAAATCTTTCTTTCATTCTTCACTCTGATCTGACTGCCTGGAATTTTAAATTGCAGATGGCAAGTAAACCCATCTCAATGGGATAGGGCCGTCTTTAAATATGCAGATTAGGCTCTGAATCTGGGCTGCTTTCCCAGCCAGGAGTTAAAATCGAGCCCAATGTTCACAACTGCCTCTGTGTATCTCAAATGACAACATTAACAGATCTCAAAAGCAAAGAATCACATTTGCTGGCTTGAAATACCCGTTCTACCTTCCCAAATTACTGTGAGCTTGCCCTGGCAGATCTGTGCGACATGTGTAGCAAGCAAGTAATATTGTTAGTTTATATGTGTGGTGAGTTCAAATGGCAATGCAACATAATACATCCTGAGGTACAAACATTCCAATCATAATTTCTCCTTCGTATGATCCAAAGCCTTGGGACTGCAAAAGTAACCATTTGAACCTTCGAAACATTAATCACCGCAGTTTATTCCGAAGATTGAATGACACTTTGTTGGTTGAGTAATATAAATGGTAAGTTATAAAAATGATTAAAGGCATATATAATTTTGACATTTATGAGCAGTTTACAGAATATTACTCTCTGGAGGGAAAAATAAAAGTACAACCAATCTTTAAGGTTGGAATAAATGTTAGCCCATTCGAGAGACAAAAACTTTCTGTGTCAACACAAAGCTCTTGATGGAATGAAAATCTCACAATACATCATAAATACAACACCAAGATGGCTGTCCAGCAATCTTATAACAATTATAGTTCTTTATCTGAGGGTGGAATATTTAATTCTTATGTTATTTTCCAAAATATGATATGTTATGTATCCATCCCATGGCACTGTTTAATGAATATCATTAAATGCTTAGCTGAAAGGCTGTTGGGAAGGTTAATTTTCCGCTCCTGTTTTAGTCTGTGGTAAATGATTGATTTTCAGTCTCTAGAGGTAGCTAAAAATCCACAATCATTCTCCATCGAATAGCTGAACCACAGGATTCGTAATGGGTGAAAAAAAAGTTTGAAAACCAGGCACTTGTCTGTTGAATCTCAGTGGATTCTTCAATACCAACTAAACAAATAGGTAGGCCAATTTCTGAATGCAAGCGAGCACTACCAGCATACCCGTGGCAGCAACCAGTTTGAAAGGCATTTCATGCCAGTTTTGACATTTTGTTATGAAACTTTTAAATATTTTGACAAATGATTTTATCTTAAACAGAGTTATGCAACAGCCAGCAGCCTTCTGAATTTGAGAGGCATCAATGTTATTGTCACCAACCAATAGCACATTAAAAGGGGAGTACTTTTGCTGTCAATAGAGGGACACAGGAAAATGTGTTCTGAACTAAGCCATTTTGGATCTGCTTTCATATAACCGTAACTTAAATCAAGGGTCATTATTTGTTCTTTGCTCAGAGCCCAGATATCCATTACCCTATTGATGTACCACAGAGAATGATGAGCCACAGAGAAAATATTGCTTGATTGACAGCTCTAGTTCTCTGATCTCTGCTGTCAATTGCACAATGTCTATTTACACAATGTCAAGAGGTTTCAAGTGCTTGCAGTCTCTGATATTGATACTTTAAAGGGTCTAGAAGATTGACTCTTTTATTGGGCTGTAGTGAAAGGACTTTACTGAAAGTAAAGTAATGACTTTTTAAAAAGCTTTTTTTGAAAACATTATTATCATTACAGGGCTTATTGGCGCTATACAGTATGTAGTGGGTCAATGAACAAGGAAGTGCCATAGCTTGGCATGGGGGCATGAGGAGCCATGGGGGGTAGGTGGTGAGGGGCATAGCTTGACATAGGGAGCACAAAGGGTCATGGGATTGGGTGGGTGGGGGCATAACATGGCATGGGGGCATGAGGAGGACCTTTTGCACTCACCTTTTAAAAGGTCCCCTCATACACACTAGGTCACGACAGCTCTGATGTTCCATGCACTGCAACTCTTTAAAAACCTGGCCTGACTCCATGAAAATTGTGGAGGACATGGCATGCCTATCCCAGCAATGGAGCCAGCCAGGTCGGGAGTGCCGGGTGTGGGCTCGCAACCTGAACCAGCCCACACCCTTAAAAGGCACTGCTGAAATTCAGATAGCCCTGAAATGGGGTCGGGAACCACAGAATTAGGACCCACCCACCATTTTTAAAGGCCTCCCGAGTCATCCCAACTGGGCGAAAATCCAGGCTGTTGGGCGGAATTTTCCATTAATGAGACTAAGTGCGGTGGCGGGCGGTTTTGACAGCTCCCACCCCGCTGTCCGGAATGGCGGGAACTCGCATCCGATTCCATGCTTGGAAAGTCATTAATTATGCAAAGACGCACATTGGTGCGAATCACCTGGTGGATTCGTCAGCCCGCCGTCAACTGGCTGGTTCAAAGGTCCGGGCACCATATTTAAAGGCCAGTCCAACACATTACCTCTCTTTCTCCAGCCCACCAGGGATGTCTTGCAGCCAGAAGGCCGAGTGCCTCAAGAAGAAGGCAGCATCCCGCTTATAAGCTCTCCAGGCCTCGATCGGAGGGATGCAGGTGCACAGCTAAGTGCTCTATCCCAAGGATGGCTGCAAGAAGTGCAGCAGCCTCACCTCTCCGGCCTGGGAGGCCGGCGCGGAGCAGGTCAACGCATCTGGCAACCACGACTAAAATGCCATCCAGTGCGGGAAGAGGATGAATGATCTCATCCGCTCCACCAGGGTAAATCATCCCTCAACTCTCTCCAATATCAAACTCTCATCATGGCATCATGCACTCAAACAGCTACTCTCTTCAGGGATCCTACACAACTATTAGTGGGGGACACATATCAACCTTGGTTCAGCAGGTCTTGCCAGATTTGCGCTCGGCCCTGCACTCCAAGGCCACACACCCTGCTGCGCACCATCAAGATGTAGGCGACATGTGGACGAGGTACCTTGACCTCCCTCCAGGTGTACCATCTCCTGCTGGAGTGTCAGGGCGGGGATCTTGGACACCCACAGTGAGGATGAGCATCAGCCAAACACCCGGGGGGGGGGGGGGGGGGGGGTCTCCTCTCAGGACGCTCCATATGCAGCCGCTTACAGCCCCCTCTGCCTGTGACCCCATCCAATCCAGCTTCTCAGGCTGCCAAGGGCACTTCTGCCCCTGAGCAGGTGATCTTATAAGGCCAGGGCCCTCCAGGCCTTGGGCCACCAGGGGACCACCAAGGTCATGACAGACATCAGGACGTAGCAGTCAGGAGGCTGCCTCCACCTCTGCTGTGGATGTTGGGGCTGCACCCAGGCATAGCGCTAGAGTTAGGAAAGTTAAGAAAAACTGATGTCATGTTTGGGTCACAGGTGTGCTAGACATGTAAAGAAATTGCACTTTTGTGAATATATTTGATGGTTATGTGGGACCACTCAGAGGGACAAATTCAGCTGCTGGAAAATTTCCCAGCGTTTTCCATCTAGGCATACGCATGCAGCCAGGTTGCATTTATTGCCTATCCCTGTAAGTTCTGCTATTAGATTAGATTTGACGTACCAATGTATATTTTTTTAGATGAGGACGTATTGAGCAGAAAAAATGCAAGACTTATAGATATCCACATGTATAAAGGAGTGTGTGAGATCCCCTATTCTTCTTAGGCGAAATTTTCTACTCTCGCTGATGGCGAGTTTGGAGGCGGGAAGGGCATGTAATTAGGCAGGATGGTGGCGAACGGGAACCCTGCCACCTTCCCCCTTCCATCAGAATTAAATTCTGTGTGAGAAGGCCCATGGTCCACCTTGCTGCCCCGCTATTGAGGTAGATGGGGGGAGGGGTGCTTGATCAAAGGCACTCAGTGCCCGATTGAGGAACTTGGCATCAGGAAGGGCGTGGCCTCTGAGAGCCAGCCCTTGGTGGCCTCGCCACCACCTGATTGGCTTGTGTTTCAACGGGCCTTCCTGAAAAGAGGCAGCACGGGTCTCTCGCCAGCTCTCCAGCTGGCAGGCAACGCCTCAATAAGATTCTGCCCAAGTCTCTCATTATAGGACAGCAGCAAGGATGTTAAATCCCTGAACACCGCTCTTTAAGCCATCGCCTCATAGCATTCAACATCAAACTTGAGTTTCTTTCCCTGTCTAATACTATGTGGTCCAGTTCATGAACAACAGCGAGGTTATTGACACATTATTATTTTGTAGCTATTGCAGTTGATGGTGTAGCTGGACCTATAATTGATCTGCAATCCATCTTACAGACAAACGTTTAATTTACTTGGGATAAAACAATCAATTCAATTTGTATCTGTAGTTATTGCTAACACTGGAAGGCTCATAACATTAAGGAGATAGAATTTCCAATTACACTCAATAAAATACTCAAAACATCACTGCCAGGAACTTGGAGTTTGCTTGTTTAGAGCAGACACTCTCCCCACAATTTATTTTCTGGTTGCATTTTTTCAAACAAATGTTCAAATGTGCAAAGAGAATTATGTTTTTAGCTTTCCTGAGGACAGGTTCAATTCCTGCTAATAATTTTATTTGGATAGCACACCAGGTAAACGGAATAACATTCCATATCCATTAAAAAACAAGCATGAGTGTTGCCTGAAGCCGGGAAGATTTGTCACCTTTTGACCTTTCAGAGATCATTCCTGCAACAGGAAGCTTCAGCTACAAAAGACTTTGGGGGTAATTTTGGTTCGAGATGTAAAACAGGTGATTTTGATTCAGCTGCCTGCTATATATCTCCCTAAATTTCATTTCCATTGGAGCTGGAAATCGGACGAGATGTATAGTGGGAAGTTGCTTCAAATTCATCTGGTTTACACTGTCACCAAGAATCAAATTTACCTCCATTGTATCTTGCTTTCTTCTCTTTGAAAAATCAAAAAAGCATCACTTCTCTCAGGTTGACAGGAAACCTGAGGTCTGAACTGGATGTCAAGCTATACCTTTAGACATGGCAGCTCTCCAGTTTGGAGAAAAGCTTGCATTTTGCATTACCGTACAAGTGAAAAAGCCAGGCTGAAATGCTTGTATTGTGCCATGCCTCCATCATTCAATTTCTGCGAACAGGATTATCGAGTGGTCATTCTTTTGCCTTTTGGTGTGCCTGTATATGTTGTTAAATAAATTAGCTTGTTTGTACTGTTCATATGGTTTAGCTGATGCAGATAATAGGTTGAATGAAGCTTTCATTACTGTTGATCGTGGCGTTTACCTCTGTAATATTTGTTTGGATTCTAATGGAGTTAGAACTGTGCTACCTACTAACTAACTAAAAGCAAAATACTGAGGATGCTGGAGATCTGAAATAAAAACAATAAGCGCTGGAAAAATTCAGCAGGTCTTGCAGCATCTATGGACAGAGAAACAGAGTTAATGTTTCGAGTCTCCTGAAGAAGAGTCATATTGGACTCAAAACCTTAACTCTGTTTCTCTCTTCACAGATGCTGCCAGACCTGCTGAGATTTTCCAGCACTTTTTGTATTTGTGTTAGATAACTATTGGTGAACTGTATCACGTGCAATTTACACACTCAGTCGTCTACATGTAATTGAGAGCTCCCAACTTTTCTTGTTAATTGTAAAACTTGTCCTGACTTTAGAGCAGTGCTCTCGAAATTTATGAGACCATTGCAAACCCCAGGAGTAAAATTTCAGATGATGAAAGGTCATTGACCTGAAACGTTAACTCTGTTTCTCTCTGTCCTTAGAGTCTGCTAGGCTTCCTAAGATTTCTAGCATTTTCTGTTTTTATTTCAGATTTCCAGCTTCCGCAGTATTTTGTTCTTGTACAACATCTGTTGATTCCGTTGTGCATTTTTGGTAACATATCATGATTCCCAGTTTCACTAAGCTTTTACTTCATGACTTTTATGTGTTTTATTTAGATTTATTTTTAAGTTTCAGCATTGGCCCTATGAGGAATTGGAATATTCCTCGGTGAGAAAACAACATTAATATTCACTGTGATGGTTGGATAATTGATCTCAGTAAATGATGTCTGAATAATCTCACTATGTAATATATGTAGGACTGCTGTGTGCAAACGGTGCAGTGCCCTGTAATGATATAAATAGTTACTGTTTTTGTCAAAATGCATGAGGTAACTAAAGTTACTTTACACTGCATGCACGGTGCTTACTTTGTTTAATGATCATTTAGGAGCATTTTCTGTTTGAAACTGCTACTCATATCACTGCCCATCTCGTATAGCAGGTGAACTGTATTAACACCAATGAACCAGATATAAATGGTGAGGACTGTACTATTAAATCATAACAACTACTTGCATTTATATAGTACCTTCTACATTCTAAAATATTCCAAGATGCTTTATAAGAGCGTAATCAATTAAAAACTGACACCAAATCAAAGAAGGAGACATTAGGACCAAAAGCTTGATCAAATAAATAACGTCTAAAAGAGGAAAGAGAGATGGGAGTGGTAAGGCTCAGGGTGGGAATTCCAGAGTTTTGGGCCTGGAGAGCTGAATGCACAATCAGTGGTGCACAGAAGGACAAAATACAGGCAGTAGAGCTTTAAATGAGCTTAAGTTAATGGAGGGTGGGAACCCAGTCAGGGGAGGATTGGAATACTGAAGACTACATGTAACAAAATCAGAGATGAGAATTTTAGCATTAGATAGACTGAGGCAGTGGCAGAGGCAATCAATATTCCGAAGATGGAAGTAGGTGTTCTTGATGATGGTGAAATTATGGGGCCTGAAGCTCATCTGAGGGTCAAATAGGCTGGTGAGTTGTGAACAGTCTGATTCATCTAATGCACTGGCCAAGGACGGGGTTGTTGTCTAATATTTTGCATGTGTTTATTTGCTTAATGTTGTTAGGAGTATTGAGTTGCATTAAAAATTTGTTAAAAATTCAACGAATCAATGAGGTGATACGGTTGCCTAAAGACTTTAAAGGGTTTGTCACTGCACTGAATGATAACTCCACTTATAATGTCTATAGTAGAACGAAAAATTCAAAACGGCTAGTTGTCAGCAATGGTTCTTAACTACCTTTTAGCTTGAGTAAGAAAACCCTCTCAGCAAACCCTATTAATATGCTCATATTGAACCCTGCATATGATCAGTTGTAAAACTACTGAGTTCTGTGGTGAGTACAGAGGCAATCAGTTTCTGTCAGGTCTTTCAACCAACATAAATCACACAGCTAGGCAAAGTAGGATTTTGTTCAAAGTAACAAAGATTTAAAGACATGGCTGTTCCATAAAGAAATTAACTAGGTGGGCATCAGTGACAAGCTGAATTAAAACTGCTCCAGACAGCATGGCGATTTGTTGTTAATTAATCAATATAGCACAGAAGATGAGAATGCTCTCATCTTGGTAGCAGTCTCAGGTGTCTCCGTGCAAAGATATACCTTTACATTCTGAACTCAGTTATGTTTGCCTTCTATGAGAAACATCAACCTTGTCAACAATAAGCTAAGTGAAAATGTTTTAATTCATACAGAAAAAAAAATTCACAGATAATTAAGCATTTAAACTGTATTTTTCTTTAACTTTATGCCTATGGCAGTGAACCACATCCACTGGAAGTGTGCAATGAAAGTTCAAGTGTAAATTACAGCCAGTTTTTTGACCAATAATTTAAATGACCAGGAAATCATGAGCACCACTTGCCTGGATTTTCAATGTGAGATGCCAGTGGATGAGGTTTGGACCCGGAACACAAAGTCACAAAACCACCCCTTTAGGCTCAGGCCAACATTTATTAAAGTCATCAACCTGAAATGTTTCTCTCTTGACAGATGTTGTCCAACCTGCTGAGTATCTCCAGCATTTTCTGCTTTTATTTGAACATGTAGTAAGTTAAATTCATATATGTTTTTTTTTGGAAACGTAAGAGGGTATGGCAAACAATATTTACCACTAGGAAAAATTCAAAAATAACTCTGGGCCCATTCTGGGATCTTGTTGTCAGTAGCTCAGACATCACAAATTTATAATTGTGGCTTTGCTGGAGACAGAGAGGGGAGAGCTGCAGCTAAAATTGAGGCAGATGGTCAATTTGTACATTCTGTCCTACAGTTTTACTGCGGCAATGATCACCCAAAAAAGAAATGCAGGCCATTATCTAGATGCAACACTTGGGGAAAGTGTTACACTGAATAACTGGTAGTTCTTTTGTTTACCAAAGACGTTGTGCAGAGAGATACTTCCAGGTAGAATGCCAGTAAAAAAAATTCTTCTGAAAAACTACAAAGGATACCAGAGTGCACCCTAAGAAGCCTGTTGCTCACTCTTCCAATTTGCTTCGAATATTAAGTATAAGAAACCATAGGCATTTTTTCTTCAATATTTCATCCACCTCCTTCTCTTGCCTCTGTATTCAACCTTATTCAGGTCCCCACCCACCTCATTTCAACCCTTAACACTCTTTAGTTTCTCCATTACGGTCCCTACCACCCTCTCAAAGCTCACCTTTCCCATGATATCCACTTCCTGCTTCCTGGGTGCCCTCCTCAACCAATGCCTGAGCACTTCAACTACTTTTTCTTACCCTGTACCTACTGACAAGATAAAAAGCTCTCTCTTATGGGCATCAGTCCTTCCTTCAAGACCACCATTAAAATCACATTGTCAAGAATCCTCCAACAACTCTCAAAAAAGTCCAATCTCAACTCTCCCATCCCCTCCAACTGCTGCCCAACCTCCAACTCCCACCCTCTCAACCCCCTCACCCCCCTTCACCTTTCCTCCCTGAGGTTCTTAAATGCACTGTTGCTTGCCAATTCTGTGCTCAACTCTCATAACTTGATGTTTGAATCCTTTCTATTAGGATCCTGCCACACTCAGTACCAATACTACCCTGGTCCAAGTCATATTAATTGCAATTGATCATGCCAACCTCTTCCACTGCCTCTCTTCTGTGGTCCAGCTCTGTGGGCCGACCATAGTGGATTTCAATCCTATCTATTCAAGCACAAACACCTCTCTTCCTGCTCCACACTTTCACCTCCAGAGTACTCCAAGTTTCCATCTTCAATTCCCCCCCGTCTATTTCTTAATTTACAAGGTGCCACTCAGTGACATCACATGTATACATGTATAAATGTATGGTAGGAAGAGGATTGGCTAGATGGCTACAGTGTGATGCAGAATAATTCCCACAGTGTGTGTTCAATCCTCCTACCAGCTGTGGTGATTCAAGGATGCCTGCCTCCTTACCTTGCCCCACACTTGTGGAGAGGTGCCCCTCAGGCTATATAACCAATTGTCTCTCTGTAATGGAAAGTGATGCCTTTGTCCTTTGGGGAATATGGCTAATTACTTTACCTATGTGTATGGTAACCCAACCTTACTTTTCCACCATTTCCCTCAACTCTATGACTACTTCTGGGCTGTCAAATTGCTTGAATTGCAAGTCAAGGATAAGGCATAATTTCCTCCAATTGGAACTTTGGGAAGAGCAAAATCATTGTATTCAGCTCCCGTAAAACTTTGCCACTGAACTCTATCTCCTTCCCTGACTGCTTATAGGGGCTGCACCTGACAGTGCCTGAGCATTCTGCTAGACCCAGAGCTCAACTTCATATCCTGCCAAGGCCACTTACTTCCCCCTGTGCACATGAGCCAACTGCATCCCAGTTCAATCCCACAACAGCCAGAATCCTGATCTACATTTTGTTACTTGCTCCAGACTTCTGGGGGCTGGCGATCATGTAACTGGAGCACAATCTGTGGCAGGGTGGAGGGCAATTAGGGTTGGAACATAAATGTGCCCTCCCCATCTAATTTTTTTCAAGAAATTGCACACATCTTAAACTTGGGTGCCGAGTTTTGGCACTTCGTAATCTGCCTTTGTAATGTATGCTGGCTTTAGGTAACTCATACATTTATCTATCATTAACATTTCTGTCTTTTCCCTCCTGAAAAAGAAAGTCCTGAGCAATAATTTTGAGTTTGAATGACAGGGTAAAATGTGCAACATCCACTACCTATTAAATACCTCTCCCGATTTTAGGTTCCATTGACTACATGTGGGGCTGAGCCGATAGCATGGGCTTACCTATCATCCAAAGTCAAACTTAACCTTGCCCCCAATTTTTCTTAGAGGTAAGCCTGATAAATTCACGGCCAACTTTGGAGCTCGATCCGTTTCTTAAGTCCACCGAATGACAATCATATCATTGATTTTGAATTAAACAGAAGGCCCTGAATTTCCTCAGGGCTGGCAGCATACCTGCTGAGTAATCCCAGTAAGGTGAAGACGGAAATGGACAGGGAGGGAGTGGGGAGGTGTGGTGCCAGGTCTCCACCCCAGCCATTTCTTCTTTGGGGTGGGGGGGGGGGGGGGGGGGGGAAGCGGAGGGGGGTGTGGAGGCGGGTGTGGAGACTGCTGATAGACTGGTCCCTGAAGCTATGTGGGGAAAAGATACAAAGTTAGCATGAAATCCCATTGCCCTGCCTGCATTTGCTCGTTGCCAAGACACCAGCATCCAGTCAAGTAGAGCAGCACTGATGGTTCCTCACAGGAGTGTTCTAAGCCAGGTCCATGGCCTCGAGCACCTCAGGAGATAAAATGGCTCCGCAAGTGAAATCAGCCCTATTACAAAGGTGAACAATTTCAAACTTCATTGAGAGTAGAATTACCACAGGGGTTCTCTCCTGATCTCTTGCCATTTACACAGTCTTTCTACTGAAGTGGAGATTCGAATAATCCTCATGGAAATGCTGCCCCAGGTGTTTAAACCAGCCCTGTTTGGTTTTGTCCACACACAGCTGCATCTTGTTACACCCTTTCTAGCAGAGGTGGAACGATACACTAATAGTGGTCAAGCACCCGCCAGTTTTATTCAAATAGTCTGATCCTGGAAACTGCAGCAACCTTAGGCTCCTTTTCACCAGCAGGAAACAATTCCCACTCTCTCATAGTCTCTGCGGCACAGCTGGATCCCAGATATTTGGCCCAATTCTCTGATACGTTTCATTGACTTCATTTATATTTAATTCATTTTCTTCCCTTTAAGCTTCCTCTAGCTGCAAACCATTCCTCACATGACAGGGCAGAAAGGCACTGTCCTCCAAGGTCTCTGCTAATGCTGCACTTGAACCAGCCACTCGAAGATACGCAGGAGTAACAAGGGATGACTGGCCTTCTGACTTTCTCTTCCTGCCCATGTGGAAGCATCTGTTCTTGGCTTGACTTGCTTACTTCCTCTGGTAGCATAACTGAGATCAGAAACTTGCAGTCTGGGACGTTATATGATAACACAGCAACATATTTAAAAAAAGTGGAAATCCATAGAGTCATAGAGGTCTACAGCACAGAAAAAGGCCCTTCGGCCCATCATGTCTGCGCCAGTCAAACAAGTACCTAATTATTCTAATCCCATTTTCCAGCACTAGGCCCATAGCTTTGTATGTCAGATTGTTGAAGTATGACCATGACCTGCAGTACAGTCAAATGAACACTACAATGCTAAATATTAGGTTCTCTAACATTACATAACATTAAAAACTTTATTTTTTTACTTAGTTTTTATCTTTTTCTAGATGAGTTGAATGACAGAACAGCAGATGTTCCTTTTGCCATTATACACACAGCCCTTGAAGTTTCCATTTCCTGAACATCTATTTATTTCGCTGGCGGGCATCAGTCCATCTCCAGCACACAGTTACAGTTTGTCTCCATTCTTATTACAAGGGAAGTATTTTTTGCACATACTAACACATTTAAAAAGGAGACTGCACTTTTTTGCATTATTAAAAATATAAGTTATTTTAGAATTAGGTAATTTGTATATAATAAATATAAAGGCACATGATATAGTTTTTCCAGTTATTTTTAAAATTTCTAATTCTGGAAAAACTGTATAATAAGCCTTCCATATTTAATATACACAGATTTCCAATTTACCCAGCTGCAGAACCAAAGCATCTGAAAAAGGTTTTTCGATAAGGATTATCTAAAAGATAAAGGATTAAGAGATAGTCTTTACAAAGTTCTGTTTCAGCATCGAGCCTCACTTGAGGGGAATGCAGTTCACAGAACAGGCCCTGCAGTGTAACAGGCCCAGCTCCAAAACACATTCCTGTCAACTGAAATTCCATAGATGGAAATGAAGTCCCATTAAATAATTCCGACTCTGGAGGTTAATAATTCGTTTGGATTTAATTTCTAAAGTTTGGGAACAAGAATAGGAATTACAAATGTGTTAGTTCCAAATATTCAGATGCATAATTCGGGTGCCTTGTGTATCTTCAATTTCCATTGAGCCACCATTAGCACCCATGTATTCTGCTGCCTAGGCCCTACATTCTGTAATTACATGTTTCAACCTCTCTAACGCTCTCTCCTTCTTTAAGGTGGTTCTTAAAACCTACCTCTGACCAAGATTTTGATCACCTGTCCTAATATCCTTTACGTGACTCGGTGTCAAATTTTGTTTGATAATGCTCTTGCGAAGTGCCTTGGAATGTTTTATTACATTAAAGGTGCGATATAAAACAAAGTTGTTGTTGGTTGAACAGCAACTAATCCCTTCCTTGTCAGCTGTGGTCCAGTTGGTAACACTCTTGGCTCTGAGTCAGAAGATTCAAGTCCAACTCCAGGACATGAGCCAGCGCAGAACTGAGGGAATGCTGCACTGTTGGAGTTACTGTCTTCTGGATAAGGCTTTAAGCCATCTGCCCTCTAAGGTGGATGTAAAAGATCCTACATCACTATTTTGAAGAAGAACGGGAGAGTTATCCTGGTGTCCTGGCCAACATCAACATCACAAAAACCGATTTTCTGATCATTATCATGTTGCTGTTTGTGGGAGTTTGCTGTGTACAAATTGGTTGCTATGTTTCCTACATTACAACAGTGGCTACGTATCAAAAGTACGTCACTAGCTGCAAAGCATTTTGAAATATCCATGGTTGTGAAAGGCACTTTCACAGCCTAAGCATACCTGGAGTGGGGCTTGAACTTACAGTCCTCAATCCCAAAGGTAAGAGTCATACCATTAAGCCAGATTGGCACCTTAACTGGTGCAGTTGATTGAGCTTTTTCTATAAGTAAATACTTCAAAGTTGAGTAAATGGGATTTGACTCTTACAAATGGTGCGAGAGGGAATTTAGGCTAACATTACCTACATTTTAAATTAGACAATTAGACAAAGAGAGATGCCAGTGCAGAGAACCCTCATGTTCCCTGTAGTGCATGCTATCTGGACCAAAATAGATCCTCTTGCTCTCCTGCTCACATTTCTGTCCTCGATCTGCTGCAGTGTTGCAGTGTTGCAGTGAAGCCCAACGCAAGCTGGAGGAACAGCACCTCATCTTCCGAGTCGGCACTTTACAGCCTTCTGAACGTGATATTGAGTTTAACAACTTCAGACCATGAAATCTGTCCTCCATTTTGAATTTTTTCCCTCCCAGTGCCAGTCTGTATCTTGTTCTCATGTTTCTTGCTTTCAGTCAGAGTGCTCACCTTTATTCTGCTATTTTGCTTTCAGACAACGCTGACTTTTATTCTGCTATTAATACCTACTGTGGACCCATGCTTTGTGTCTTTAATACTACATTACCACTTCCTTTGCCTTGTATTCGATGATATCTTTGTCTTTTAATTTCCCCCTAACCTATTCCCTGGCCTTCTCTTTTGCTCCACCTGCCCCCTCCTCTTTTTCAACAGCATAAAACCCATCATCATCCCCCCTCTCTTCAGTTCCTAAGATGAGTCACAATCAACTCAAAACTGTTTTTCTCCTCACCGATGCTGCCAGACCTGCTGAGTTTTTCCAGCATTTTCTGTTTTTATTTTAGATCCTCAGTGTGCCGCAATTACACCAAGACACGGAAAATTCAGTCTCTAGAGCAGAGGATCTCTTTGTTTGAACAGCAGCTGGCTACACTTCACAGCATTACAGCTGGAGGACGCGGAGATTTTTGATCGCAATCTCGAGAATGTCTTCACCCAAGAACCTGTTAATTTCAGGCTGCACATCGATGGTTGACTCTCCTTTTAAAGATTTCTTTACAACTGCAACAAACTGCGGTATTGCAGCTGTGGCAGACATAGTATCTAACAAATCTGTAGTATTGCTCACAGAAGGTGAAAATACTATGCTCCTGTAGATTAATTCCCTTCAGTAATGACTAAAAATAAAAATGTGCAAGTACACAGCAGGTCTGCCCTAAAGAGTAAAAATTCGGGTGTTATCCTTCCTCAGAATGACAAGCAATATGTGCACTTTCAGGAAAAACTGATTTGATACAAGACGTACTGTGTGTGCTCCCAGACTCAATGAAAACAGAATGATAAACTTCCCAAGTGACCAAGTCAATAACCACCTAATCATATGATCAGGCCAGATTACAGTGTCTTTGAATGTATCCCTTAATATTCAGTCCTGATGCGATGCTAAAGTCTGTTGCTCAGTTTGCTCTGCACTCTGTAAAATTACTACTCCTCATCCAACACAAACAGCATCATTATTAAATATTTATCAGCAATGTCAACATGATTATTGGGACCTCTACACATTTAAATGTATCCATCGGGGTACATTAAAAGAACCTGTTTCTGCTAAACACTGTCAACTGAAAATCCATCAAAATTAATCAATTTCCCTTAAATAAACTCTAATCTTCTACCTTCTGTATTCATCACATACTGCACCATCATTTACATTGTGCTTATATTTCTACAATGTTCCAAATGATTGTTTTGATTAGAGCGCCATCTTGTGATTATGATGTTGAACAGAAATGAACAACTGGTCAAATATGCACCATATTGTATTCGTTATGCAAGCCAAAGGATAGCAAAGGAAATTTCAACTGTCTGATAATCTGGTGTTTCTGGGAAACTGTCGTTCATTGTATTATGGCTCACTGCCCAATCTAATAATAAACCGTACAGAGGAGAAAGCCCTCCAGTCAATTCCTGGTCTGTGTTGAGTTAGTTGATCTCAGCCAGGGTTGCAGTTTGTGTTCTGTAATTGGCCTTGGGCCCGCTAAGTTAGAGAAAGAAAAATCTAGACAGGATTCCTCATCATAATGGTTACCCTTCAATTCCTACCACATGTGTGCATGTTAGATGAGAACAGAATTAGGAATGGCTGTGATGCTGCCCATGACTGAATGGCCTATTAACATTCACTGTCTAGGCTCATCTATGAAGAACAATTCCTTTTACATGATTCATTGGCTCACTGCCTGCACTAGGAAACTATACCTAAGAGAAAATCAGTTATTTAGAAAAGATGGAGTGAAAAAAGGGGAGAACCTTGGGGGAAAGAAATGATGCCCTGACACCTAAAGAGTTGCTGTAATGATCAATCGCGGAATCGTATTTCCTGTAGTTGTTAAGACTATTTTTGTGGCAATTTGTGAATATTTACTCCCTTTTATTGCCACACCTAACTGGGTGATAGAATCAAAGAATGGCCACAGCGCAGAAGGAGGCTACTTGGCCCTTTGTGTGTACCAGCTCTCTGCAAAACCTCCTCAGCTAGTCCCACTCCCCTGCCCTTTCCTCATAACCTTGTAAATTTATTTCCCTTCAGGTGGTTATCCAATTTGCTTTTGAAAGCCATGACTGAATCTGCC